>NC_081840.1:187734572-188394350 GCF_963259705.1 Myotis daubentonii
TAGGATAAAAGTTATGCAGTTTGAACATTAAGTAATGCGACTACCTTTTCAAACTGGCTCATGGAATTCCGGTACATTACTTTATAGAGATTCTTTTTGCACATTCTTGAGAACCCAAACCACTCAAAGTTTCAGAATGTTGTAATTTTTATTATTAGTTGCTGCCAAAACTATCTGACTGAATTAGATTGCTAGTTCCTCAAGGATAGTGAGTGCCATATTCTCTACACCTAGTACTTAATCCAGAGTTCAGCACAGAGGAGATGTTTAATGAATGTTTGTGAATGGTGGTTTAAAATTTTTTTTTTACATTTAAACATTTAGAATTTTCTCTAAAATATTTTCATTTTTTTTAAAGTTTTATTTTTCAGTTACAATTTCCATCCCATATTATTCTATATTAGTTTCAGGTGTACAGCATAGTGGCTGTACATACTTTACAAAGTGTTTCCCCCAGTAGTTCAAGTATCCATCTGGCACCATAACCTAGTTATGAAAATATTATTGACTGTATCCCCTATGCTGCACTTTACATGTCTGTGACTGTTTTGTGACTACTAGTTTATAATTTGAGATGAATATATCCAGTTTTTGTAGATTTCAAAACTGAGCCTTCCCCCTGCCCCACCATCTCCAAGAAACTTAACCTTCAAGTAATGTTTATTTACTGACAAACTGTAGAATAGGAATGAGGGCGTGATACCCCCTACTAAATTGAAATCCTGTCCACCAGGCTGGAAGAACAGGGGGAACCTATAATCATTGATTCACCCACTGTAACTCCCTATGTGGCTGAGGTCGGGTGGAGGCCGGGAAAGGCTCTGTGGCCCAGCATCCTCCTTCATTCTTGTTTTCTTTTTGATAAAACAGCCAGTGTTTAGTGTGGCTCCAAAAGTTTTGGTTTGGGGATTAAAAAAGGAGCAGCAGGTAGCTGTGACGCAGGTTTTGCAGTCACTGAGCTGCACACACCTTAAGCCAACATCACCCGTGAAAGGTGGCTGTGTTTGAACTGAATCTGCGCTTTTTAGATGGAGCAGCACCTTTTCAATAAAAGCACGTTTATACCGACTCCTTAAGAAGTTTAGACTGGAGGGCTGTCTCCAGAAACTGCCCCCCCTTCTGCCAAACCCCATTTGTTTGTCTTGGCAGCCTGGCTGTGTCTGCTTGGCTGGTGCTAATGCTGGGATGTTAAATTGATGAAACACAGAGCTCTTGATCCTTTTCAGTGAGGCTTCTATTCGGTTAATGGCAGGGTAGGGCTCTTTGCTGCTAGTCACCTGTAAGTGGCCAAGATTTAAAAAAAAAAAAATAGATGCAGAGATGTGGAAGAGGAAATTTTTTTTTAAATCTTACTAAATACTACATTTTTAGGTTGTTTGCCTGCTTTAATAGCCAAATAGGTTTAAAAACACTGAAAAAGAAAGTGAGAAAAAAACCTACTTGAATCCCACCACTATTTTGGGGGCTATGGCAGGGGATGGGGATGGGGTGGAGAATGGATACTCTTGTGATATAATTAGGGATTTGGAGACTTATGAGAAGATATTTTATTAGAATAATTGCTTTTCACTGTGGCTTTTGTCTTATTCTTTCTTTGGCTGAGGTAGGATTTTTTTCTGCAAGTGATTACAACATATTTGGCATAAATAGTCAAGAATAGATAACGTGACAAAAATATGAAGGGGTTTGGCTCTTTGAGAATTTGGGCATAGACCAACTCTACTTGTGTCAAATGTACTCATGTTTGGGTGCCTGGGAAGGGGGCCACCCTTAGGCTGTCAGTCTTTATGACTGTACATTGTTCCAGAAGCTGTGGGCTGGGACTAGATGTTTTAGAAATAACAGCACAGAAAGGAAACAAGTATAAATCATCTCTCTGGTTTGTGTGTCTCAGGAGGGATTTATAATGTGGCTGAAGTTATTGCAGGTGTTGATAGTCCCCACGGATTGGAGTCACTCCCTCTCTTTATTCAGACTTCTGCTCAGATGTCACCTCCTCCAAAGAGTCAAGACAGCAGACTCCTGTCCCAGCCAGTCTTTTACCACTCACCTGCATTGGTTTTGTCATAGTAGTTATCATGACCTGAAATTATACATATATATATATATATATATATATATATATATACACACATACATATATATTCATATCTTCTCAACTGTAGTATAAGTTCTATGAGGACAGGGATTTCTTTCCTTGCTCACTACTCAACCCTTAGTGCTAAGAAAAGTATGCAGGATATAGAGTAAGTGCATGATAAATGTGTGTCGAATAGCTGAATAAATAAGAAAAGGAAATGAACACTAAAGGATGAAGTAGAGAAAGGAAATAATGATTGTTTCCCAGATAATCATCATTCATCATGTTGCTAGTTAAACCAGGACAGGAAAGTCCATCAGTCTTGGCCTTCGTGTGAAATGTTTATTATACTTTCAATAAAATTTTGAGTGAAAACTGGATTGCATGTAGCAAACGTACTACTTGGCCCAAGTTAGCAAAAAATCAGGGAATATGAAAACATTTCGTTGTATGGTTGCACTGAAAGTACATAGAGAAATTAGATTTGTTTTAATAGAAATTTTAAAATAGCATGAATTTGGAACTTTTACTCTTAGCTGTAAGAGTATATTTAAAATTTTCTTTCCTACTAGCCCACCTCTTTTAGAAGGAGTAGGTTTGGCAATTTCAGAATTTTTGTTAGTTGCTTATATCTATTCTCTGAGCATATTAATATCATGGTACTATAGCACATGCTGCCATAGACAGATGGAATTGACATAAGAAAGTATCTGCTGTCCACTAAAAAATAAATGTATAAGGAGGATGTTTGATGCATAACAGATGGCATGAGAAATAGCTTGTCAAGTTGAGATTAGTGATAATGGGTTAGTAAACACCCTATAATTAACTACCAGTTATTCTCCTCATTATATTTCATTCTACTCTGTGTCCAATTTTATATGATTCCAATCAGTATAATTCATATTTTATATTTTTATGTATTAAGGTTTACCAGGAAGATTTATCTGTTTTCTTTTACAGTCTTCCTAATGGTTTTATATTTCATCAAACTGATATGTTAAAATGAGAGTGTATGGAGAGCAAGGATCTCAGGTGTTAGTTAGCAATGTGCCTGGTGCATAGGACATGTTCAATTCATTAGTTGATTTTAATTGAATATTCCAAATTTATTTAGTTATTTTCTTTACATCAGGACATTAAAATTAAAAAATTCTCAACAGCCCAGCCGGTGTGGCTCAGCAGTTGAGACACCCAGGAACCAAGAGGTCACCAGTTTGATTCCTGGTCAGGGCACATACCCAGTTTTCTGGCTCAATCCCCAATAGGGGGCATGCATGAGGCAGCTGATTAGTGATTCTCTCTATCCCTCTCTCTTCCTCTCTCTCAAAAAACCAATAAAAACATATTAAAAATTGATTCTGGCCCTAACCGGTTTGGCTCAGTGGATAGAGTATTGGCCTGCGGACTAAAGGGTCCCAGGTTCATTTCCGGTCAAGGGCATGTACTTTGGTTGCAGACACAGCCCCAGTAGGGAGTGTGCAGGAGACAGCTGATCGATGTTTCTCTCTCATCGATGTTTCTAACTCTCCCTCTCACTTCCTCTCTGTAAAAAATCAACAAAATATATTAAAAAAAAAATGATTCTGGTCCTGAACATTTCTCATGCAGTCGTTATTTAATAGTTTTTGTATTTAATGGTCTATAGTATGTAAAACACCTTTGAAAAGTAAAAATGGCTTTTTATGTGCAAAATTGTTTTTCATTAGCATTTCTCATTAATATATTTTTAAAATATATTTTATTGATTTTTCACAGAGAGGAAGGGAGAGGGATAGAGAGTTAGAAACATCGATGAGAGAGAAACACCGATCAGCTGCCTCCTGCACACCTCCTACTGGGGATGTGCCCACAACCAAGGTAGATGCCCTTGACCAGAATCGAACCCGGGACCCTTCAGTCCACAGGCCAACGCTCTATCCACTGAGCCAAACCAGTCAGGGCTCTCATTAATATTTTTAATGTTCTGCCAGTTTTGGGCAGTTGATGTACTCTGGGGCAGTAAACAAACTGAGCTTGAAAAAATTGCACCATTTGTGGTCATTAGTTTTTAATAGAAGATTAAGTGTTCTTTCAAGGTCCTTCTTACATTCAACCTGACTCTTAATTAAAAATGGTGTGGCACCTCCCAGAAGAAACCCTTTCTGATATCTGGAGGTAGTTGCTAAATACTTGTTTATAATCATGGTCATTATTTACTTTAGAAGTTCTTAATCTGGGGACCATGGAGGCAGCTTTAGGTTGTCTTACAAAAGCCTGAAGTAGTGTGAAAAATAAGTCATAGGGCCAATTTTAAAGAGTTTTATCTTTTTTCATCATTCATTTAGTTATTCATTGAGTCATTCATTCAAATACCCCCGAAGAAAACTAGACCCAAAGAAAGTTAAAAAACATGCATATACTCAAAACCTCATCTGCATTTACTTAACTACTTATGTACATCTCAACACCAGACCTTTTAGCTACCTATTGTCCCACATTTTCTGTTCTTATTCTTTTGTCAATTTCCTGTGCTTACACTGAAGATTTTTTTTTTTTTGGCCTGATACTGTCTTGGTTTTTCAGGCAAGGAGGACATGGGCATTTGGTCTTTGTTTGTTTTTAATTAACATTGTGATCTTTTAGTCTCTGGTTGCATAAGTGGCCTTATTTTAGAGGGAGTGGGAGGCAGGGAAGGAGGAGAGAGAGAGAAAGATAGAGATTATAATTTGGAGAATTTAGGCCTCTGGGATGATTGGCTGGAGTGAGCTGGATATTTGAAGCCTGTTATTTCAGTGATATATAAACTACACTTTAATAGTCTTATTTATATCTATCTATCTATTTATTTATTTATTTATTTATTTTTATTGCTTAAAGTATTAAAAAGAGTATTACATATGTCTCCTTCCCCTCCCCCCACCCTTGACAATCCCCTGGCCTCCCCTACAGCAGGAAGGCCTGGGAGGGTGGGAGGGCAGGAGGGGGGTGGGTAAGAGATCAACCAAAGGATTTGTATGCATGCATTTAATAGTCTTAAATACAGCTCTAGGACACCTTCTCTTCTGGAAGTAAAAAAGGGAATTTATCAGTTTCTTTTCTCTTCATCACTATGAAGGCCATTACCTCCATCCATCTCCCTGTGCTCCTGGCCCTAGACTCACCTGATTAAAGCCCTGCTCTCCTGCCAGTCTGGAGTGGACATTTGTCAGTGAAGTGGTAAAGGAAGCAGCCAGCCAGTGCCGGCAGCTCCCTGTCCTCTGTTGTTCCTTACTCTTCACTTTGCATCCTCTTTCCCAAAGATGAGTCCCAGCACCTGTCCTTCTTATAACTGTCTAACAGATAACCAGCTTATTTCATGAATGAATATGCAGAGTATGAAACAAGTATATCAAGTGTGTGATATGTTTTAAGGGAAAAGGTTGGCTTTGAATCAGTCTTTCATGATTCTAAGAGAAGAGAGTACCATGTAGTAGTTAACAACCAGGCTGTGGAATCTGTTATCTTAGACCTGCCACTGGGGTGCTCTGTCCTCTTTAGAACTCAGGATAAAATGGAATAGTAGTGCACCTGTAGGTGGCATTCTCAGTCATCAGAGAAATGTTTGCTTATTGGCAACTTGGAGATATCACTTGATGTCTCCCAGTTTTAATGGCTTATCTAGGAACTATTGCATTCCATACAAAGTAAAATAGCCACTTCTATTTAAAGTAAGACGTCCAAAAATCTATATTAACAAATTCAAGAAGCATATAGAATTGAATTTGGAGCAGTACTCATTTCTTTCTGCCTGACTAGATACTATCATTGAACATTCAAACCTATTAAAACTTATTTTGTTCCCTTATTTTGCAAATGAAGTAGGGTATTATTACTGTCATTTGTGTGTTTAATGATTTTCAGCCTGTACAGGTAAATGATTTATCTCTACTATTTGCTATGCTTTTTGCCAGTTTCTTGTAAGTAATGCTTCTTGACAATGAGCAAACAGAGCCTGATAAAGTTCACTCACTGATGTAGGACATATCGGGTTACTAGAAAAAGCTCACTCCATTTATAAATTTTTGGTTTTGCTACAAATGTAGCACATCTTTATTTCATTTAGCATTTAGACACACTAAAAATATTTGAAACATAGAAGAAGAAAAAGTGCTCCCAACTGTATGACTCAAAGATCCCTTTTGTTTATATTTTGGGTAATTTTCTTCCATGAGTATTTCTCACAAATTTAAGGCAGTGGTCTTCCAGCAAATGCCATTTTGGATATGATGTCTTTAGTAAGTTTCTCAAGGATTTTGTTCTGTCTTTTTACTGTTCTGTCAGTTCTCCCTGTGTTGGCTTGGAGCCCTACACCGGGAGTGCTCTGTTTAAAACCAAAACCAGTGAAGAAGCAAACATACAGATACATCTATAATAATAAAAGGGTAATATGCTAATTAGACCGAACATCCTTCCAGGCATCACTCCAGACATCCTTCCGGATGAAGCTGGGACTGGAGCAAAGCCCTGGTCCCTGTGAGGGAAATTGGTGCTGGCAGCAGGGGGAAGAAAGGCCTACTCTTGCACAAATTTTCATGCATAGGGTCTCTAGTATATAAATAATGAATCTACAATGCAAGAGGAGCCTACCATTGGTGTGCAGAAATACACATTTTCTTCACAGGTTGTCTTCAGATGTGGCCTAGCAGTGGGTGGGGAGATGAGGGTGAGGATCATGAGGAAGCAAACACTGGTGGGAATGCGTGGGTGTTGTGTAAGTGAAATATACAGCCTTTTCAGCAGATCTGAGTACTTTTAAGAACCATTTGGAAACGACTTAAAATGTATTTCTCTTTTGGCTGTAAGATACAGCAGACATTTAATTATCTCACTGTGCACATTGCTGGTAACCAGTTTTGTGGGACAAGAAACTTGTATAATTTTGTAGACCACATTTTAGAAAACATTAATTTAACCTTATGAATATAAAACTAGGAATAATAATATTTATTTGGCACAATAAGTTGTAAAAATTTCACATTTGATAAAGTTGACAAAATATCACTAATATCACAAAATCCAGAAGAAATGTAATATTTTTATTAAGTAACTGACATATTTCTATATGTTTCTTCTTTTTTTTGGTTCCCATCCTTTAATTGCCTCTTTATTAATGGTTTTACAATATCACTTTGGTAGAGAGCTAAGTGAAGTGAGTTTTTATCCTAGCCTGTTTGGTCAGGTTTTGTGTTTGTTATCGATGACTGAGATGTACACGAGATGTGCATTGGTCATCCTCACTGCTTGTAGTACTGCTGCTGGGCTTTGCCTTACAAGAAGGCTAATGCATTCAGTCTCAGATATTTCTTTTCAAAAGAGAAAAAAAAAAACCAGTATAGAGTGTGCAGAATTATAAATGATGAGTCATCAGATACATTTCAACAGGGAGAATTTCCCTTTCGAACAGACATTGATGAAAGTCAGTTCCTTCACTTAGTTTGGCACATCCAAGGACTGGACGATATTTCCACAGCCCCGATTCTGGTCTCTTACACACACTCTCTCCTCCACTAGTTGTATACTTCCAGATCAAGCACTGTTTACTATATCTTTGTTTCATCCTCCTAGTGCTGTTAATACCCTTCTCCTGGTCTTCAATCTATTGCATTTTATGGAGGTAATTTTTAAATGAAAGTGTTAATATCTAAGATAAAGCCTCCTGCCTTTAGAATAACAATAGTAGTAGCTAGTAAGTGTCAAGTTCTGTGTGTCAAGCATGTGCTAAGCACTGTACCATCAGTCCTTGAAGCAACTCTTGGGGGTATTACTGTATTGATCCTGGTTTTACAGGTGAGAAAACAGCTTACTGAGACTTCTATTCAGATCTGTCATACACCAAAGCTTATGTTCCAAACCACTGCAAACCTCTTTTCGGTAATTTACACATGAGATGGGGAAGTTTGAATCCCAAACATGACTATATTTTTTATTACTAATATGCTTACACTAATTATTACTCTGTATTTTCTAATCACAACTCCCCAGACCCATGGATTTGCTTAATTTAGTAGTTGTAGCCTTTTTAATAACAGATTGTTTTGTGACAGTTTATCTATAAAACCAAGAATGTTTAAGTAAAAGGTATTTATTAGAATAAAATTTAGTATTTCAAAATTCTGTGTAATAATGTATAATTTTGTGAAAAGTCTGAAAGTAGTTCAAATTAGTACAACAAAATAAAATGCCTGTACCTATGAGTTAAAATATAGAATCAACTTATTTCATCAATATTTTAATTCAAATTGTTTTAGTCTTTGTAAACAGGCATGAAATAGTATTTTTCATCATCGTTGTAAAGATGTGTATGTGTGTCTACACATATTCCCGCCTTTGCCAAGCAAAATGGCAAAATTAACATAATTGTAAAGTCAAAATCTATCCAGTTCTTTCTTTTTCTCACTGTTGATAGAGAAGTTTGCAATTTTTTTTTTTTTGGGGGGGGGTCTCCTCTGTCTTTAATTCCTGAAACTCAGTTGACATTTTACTTAACTATCATGACTTGGCCATTTTCTTTTAATGTTTTTATTGATTTCAGAGAGAGAAAGGAAGAGGGAGAGAGGGATAGAAACATCAATGATGAGAGAGAATCATTGATCAGCTGCCTCCTGCATGCCCCTTACTGAGGTTCAAGCCTGAAACCCGTGCATGTGCCCTGATTGAGAATTGAACCGTGACCTCCTGGTTCATAGGTTGACGCTCAACCACTGAGCCTCACCAGCCGGGCATGACTTGACCATTTTTAATGAGTTCACTCTGGGTAGGTGTACTTTCCCATCATTGTTGTAATTCATTTTATCACCAGCAGAGGGAAAGAAAACCAACAGTTGCCAATCCTAAGGGCGGCCTATGTATACTGGGACTGCACCACTTCATATCTGATTATATTGCCTTCAACATACATGACTTATTATGAAAAATCTTATCAGAAATATATTGAGTTTTGGTTTTGGTTCATTTGAAATTTTGAAAAATATTTGCAGCCAGTTTGTGTAACAATTTTTTTTTTTTTTCACCCTAGTATCATGCTATTTCCTTGTCTGTGGTTACAAATTTCTGGATCTGAAAAATGTTCAATTTACGTCATAAAATAGCGCTGGCCTTATTTCTAAATATAATTAGAACAAGGCTACTTTTTCCACTAGTGCTTCCACACCTATCTTTTAAAAGTTAGATTTCATAGATTTTGCCAACCTAGTCTGCTCACGGTTTGCTACCATTTTGGAATCTGTCAGTCAGAAATGAACTCAGACATTATTGAGAAATCTCTGTCATTCCTTTCCCATTATCAACTGTTTTTTCTCTGCTGACATTTGTTCTGAGTAGCTCAGACCCACACTAGCCAGGCAGTCACTTTGTGCTAAATGCTACTTGACCTTCAAGAATTCGTAGGTCCAGCCAGGATTGGGTCAGACTTGATCCTCTCCAGTTTTAGGTACCTGGCCAATTTCTCTGGACAGAATTAGGCTTTGATACTCCTAAAGGTCTGTAGATGATTTCATGAAATGGTATGCTATTTCACTTGTCCACAGTCTGTCTCTACAGTAAAAATAATGGAAATTGTGTGTTAGTGCTGTTTTCTTTTGGAACGTCTTATCTGATGCAGTTCTGACTTTCTCTCTCTTTCTCTCCCTCTCCATCTCCCCCCTTCTTCTTTCTTTTCCTCCCACCCTCTCTCTCTTTTCTCTTTCTTCTTTCTCCCTTCCTTCTTCCTTTCCTCCCTCTCCACTCCCACCCTCCCGCCTTCTTCTCCTTTTCATACTCTTCTTGTTGGTATTTCTCTGAAGGCCTTTCTAGCAGGGCAGATGGGAGAGATGGTTGAGGTACACCAGCCTCTCTGCTGGAATGGACCAATAATACTGATTGAACAAGCTTCATGAAGTCTACACTTTTGCAGTATTAGGATACTTGCCACACATTGCAGTTTACCATAGACCTTCTCAGGTTGTGTAATTATGGCAGGCCTTATGTGCTTCTGTGGCGTTGGCACCATCGGATACATAGGAAAAAACTCTATAAGACAAACCTATTGCTCCCTCTACACAAACATGGTAAAATACCAGGTTGTGAAACAATTCCCCAAAGAACAGTAATTTGGGAAGAGTCGTGTAGTGGGTTAAATGAAGGTTTTTGCAGCTTTGAAGCCTCTTACACAGATGCAATAAGCAAATCTTACCCCCAAAACAGTGGGGTGTCTTTTTCTACTGCAATAGTGCCCTCCATACTTTTCCATAGTGCCAAAGCGTGGTCATATGGCTCCTAGATCTTATATATCAGCAGAGGTGTAGGTGCAATGCAGATAAATAAAATAGGATGTTACGACAAGAAGTGACTGAGGCATGTGAGGAGGTCAGGAAGAGATGTTATTTCAGTTGAGAACTGAAAGAAAAAGTGCCAAATGGGGGAAAATCAGAAGGATCAGGGGCTAAAACATAGACCCAGGAAGCTGCTAAGATCGGTGAGCTATGAGGATGGTGTTAGAAGACAGTCCAAAAGATGGGAAGAAGATAGACCTTGTATGGCTTTATAAGCCAGAGTAGAAGTTTAATGGTAGGTGTAATGGGGGCCATGGAGGATTTAAGCAGAAGGATGACATGGTATGACTTACTTAAAAAAAATAAATAAGGAAAAAGGCTACCTTGCTGTGTAGAGAACGGAATGGGAGAGGGACCAGAGTCTAAGGTGAGAGATGATGGTGGCTCAGACTATGGTAGCAATAGGGAGATGGAAAGAAGTAGTTGATTTGGGATATGTTTGGGGCTAGCGTGACAGAACATGTTGATGAATATGATATGTGAAGTGAGAGGATGAGGAAACAGTGATAACTCTCAGATTTTAGATGTGAGGAAAAGTACTGATGGGCCATTTCCTGATATTGGGATCACTAAGAGTGCAGTGGGTTTAGATAGCAAGCTCAGAAGTTCTGCTTTGGCCTCGGAGAGTTTGAAATATCTCTTTGACTTTCCCATGGAGATGAGAACTGATGTTTTTGTGTCATCACCCAGGAAAACCTTTTTACCCAGGGCAACTAGAAATAACTGAACTATGCAAGAAAGTTAGTGTGGCCACAGAGATATATCCCACTGAACCCAAATTGAATATACTTCCAACTCAATTTCTGTCTTTATAGAACCCAAAAGATGCGCATCAGAGGCCACCAACACAAGCGCAAGTGTGATGGAGAGGAAGTTGAAGTGAAAGGTAGAGCAGTGTTAAATGTTGAGGTTAAAATATCTTATTTTTAAAAGTTAAATGCATCATGGGAGCATTGTTAGAGTCCCTTCTTGAGCCTTAGAAGTGGCCTGTGCAAATAAGGGGCCTGGACCTTAAACTTCTTTAGCTTCTTCTGGGCGGAAAGAGTAGTAAGGTGAAGTACATACAGGACAGGCAGAAGACCAAATGAGATAGAAACAGAGAGATCCCCTTGGATTTATACTAAAAATTTAACTATTTAGGATGAAAAAATAGGTCTAAGTCTTTGATGAAAAGTTTTGTGTAAATAGCAATATGATGTGTTGGGCAAATAACACACTTGTGAAATCTGCAGGCTAACAGAGGTAAGATTTGGGTTACAAGGGGTGGAAATACAAAATTCAGTTGACATTTGCTTCATTAGGGTTAGACATTTTGGCTTTTAAGGTCATTTGTGCTCTTTATGGTTTTATCTTCTATAAAATGTGTAAATGAAAAAGGTGTAAATGATTACGATAAAGATAAGTGTGGAGCCATCAAAGACATCTCTCAACTAAATTTAGGCCCTTTTTGTCTCACATCTCAAAATCTGAGTTGTTTTTGAACACAGGAAAAACCTAGGTTAATTTCACATCTGCATTTTGTTAAATTTTATTTTCAAATGTGGTGTCAGGGAGAATGGTCCTGACTCAAATTTTGCAGTAATTGAATATAAACTTTATACTTTTGCTCACAATTGACTGAAGTTCTGTTCTTAAAGTCAAATAAATTTGGGTTGAGATCATATTATTTGTCTAAATAATCATCAACATTCACTGCATGAAAAGAGGTCAAAATGGAAATTGGAAGGTAGGACTTGGAGAGAAAAGGGATTGATTAGAAATAATGGGCTCCTCCCATGGTCTTGATGGCAGCTTCTTTCATTGCTCCTTTTGCTTGTTCGTGTTGGTATTTATTTAGTAAATTTTGGCTGAAGCTAGAGACCTTGTATGATCTGCAGTCTGTTCTTCTACTTAGACCAATTCCAGGAATAGTCGCCTGTGATAGGAATGGAGTTGTGAGTGAAGAATATGAGAGAAATGAAAAGAACCATGGCTCTTCCATTTAGAATTGCTTTAGTCCCCTCTGAAATTTCTTTATTTTCTTTACTGTATTGTCTGATTCAAGAACAGGCTGTTTGACCCATGAAAAATCATTTTGTTGTTTCTTTTCCTTCCATTTAAAAATATCAATTTTAGCTTTTTTATTTGAATTGGCAGGTTTGTTAAGGTAGATGAGGAGGGAAGTTATGGGCAAGTTTCCTACATACTTCAGTTAGCTCAACTAGAGAAGGGATTCAAGAAATCTTAGATTAGCTAGTTCAACCTTCTAGAGAAAGACTTTCTTCTCAGATAAGGTAGATGGTGAGTTGGCCTTTATTTTAATAATCTCATATTGCCCTTTCATGAGTCATCCCTGTACATATTGTAGGAGAGCTATAGTTTGTAAGGCCTCAAATTAAATTAATCAGGGATCTTTTCTTTCACATGATCCTTCACATACTTGGAGATTTCATTATAGCCTTCTCCTTTTAGGTTAAATAGTCTTAGTTTATTTGTTTTACATGAGAGATGGTGTTTGGATTGTACCATTCTGATCACCTTTCTTTTGGTCCCCCTTTCTTCCTGGAAGAACCTTGACTTTGTTCACTGTTCTACCATCCCAGCTGATTTTGGGGGATGACCTTCCCTCCACAGCTCTAGGGGAAAATCATGATTAGAATAAGCCAGTCATTGTTGTCTGTTTCCTTTCATTGGGGATTGGTTTAGACATGGTCATGTGACTCAATCTTGGTTTTGGGACCTGAGAGGAAGTCAACCAGGGTACCTTTGAAAAGACTTTTTTTTCCTAAAGAAAAGGGTGCATTGGGGAAATGCCTACTCCCTCCCTCCCTCCTTTCTTCCCTTCCTTCCTCCCTCCCTTCTTTCCTCTCCCCCTCCCGCTTTCTTTCCTATCTTCCCTTTTTGGGATGTGGAAATGTCAGTAGTTGACACCTAGAACTTGCTGCAGTTACATTGGAGAAACATCATGGGAGTCTAGGGATACAGGTAGAAAAACTAAAAGTCCTTGGATCCTTGAAGTCAAGTTGAACCACTCCTTCCACATAATTTCTTGTATATGAGATGACTGATCCTTTCCTGTTTCAGTTCTTATAGTTTTTTCTTCTGTTCCTTGTTGTGCTGAGCATCCTGGTAGACACCCAATCTCTTGGGTGTCTTAAACTTATTATTTTAAGTTACCTGCAACTTCTGCCAATCAATGATACCCTTACCATGTTTTTTTTTCAAATATCTTCTCCATGGAATTTTTATATTTAACCAAAATCTTTCTTTAGTGATTCATAAACATGGGCAAAGGCACATAACATGAGAGTGATATGAAAACCACATTTTCTCCTAAAATTTTATCCTGGAGTTAAGGTGGCAGCACTTGGCAGTATTTTTCAGCAGTGGGTTTAACTGTGGTAAACACTGGATGGTTTGGATCTATGATTTCTTAAAGGAAACACCATGGGCCATGTACATTACATTTATTTGGCTAGTCTTTTTTACAACAATGACTTGCTGATAAAAGTAACATTTTGCCATTTTTTTTCTTGTTGGCTTTGTTTTCCTGTTCAACTTTTCAAAATAAATGCATGAAAAAATCCTTCGCTTTTGTAGAACTGCTTTCCCCCTAGTACTGAAATGATTGAGGACCGTGTATTTAACTAAGACGTTGAAGCAGGTTGAGAAACTTTGCCACAGATTATTAAATCATCTGGTGGCTGCACTAGTTGGCTGAAATAAAGTGTATTTAGTGTGTGTGTGTGTGTGTGTGTGTGTGTGTGTGTGTGTGTCTGCATTAGATTTAGGAGAAGAGCTCACTCTCTCAGACTTGCCTCCCTCTTTATCCTCCAGATTTCTCTTACGAACATGGACAGGTATTTATTTCATGCTCTCTCTTTATATATAATGTAGGTGCCAGTGTCATTCACTGCTACAAAGTGTTATCTTTTTTTTTTAATTGTTGACAGTGTTATGGATGTCCTCCCCCTGCCCCCTTTGCAAATGTTATCTATTTTTGACAACTTTATTGAGATAAAATTCACATACCATACAATTCACCTATTTAAGATGAAATGGTTTCTAATATATTCACAGAAGGATGCAGCCAACCCCACAGTTAATTTTAGAACATTTTCATCACACCGAAAAGAAACCTTGTGTGCACTAGTAGGCACTCTCCATTTCCTCCTAGTCCTTTCCCTTTTCCCTCAGTTCTAGGCAACCGCTAATGTGTTTTCTGTCTCTGAATTTGCCTATTCTAGGTGTTTTGTATAAATGGACTCATACAATATGTGTTTTGTACCTGGCTTCTTTCACCTAGCATGTTTCTAAGATCCAGCCCTGTTGTGGCACATCTCAGTTCTCCATTACTTTTTATTGCAGAACGGTATTCCATTGTGTGGCTCTACCACATCTTTTTTATCCATTCTTCAGTTCTGGGAATTGGCTTGTTTCCACCTCTTGGCTGTTATGCATTATCTAGTACTGTTATCTGAACTTATCCTTTATTCCCTTCACTTTGCATCCAAACTTGGAAAGTCAAAGAGACAAACTGCTGTTTCCCTCTGATTATATCCAGCATTTAAATATGACATTTCCATGGGTGAGACTTTGGTAACTGACCACTTAATTCCTTGAAACATGTTCATAGCTTCACACAAAACTAAAAGAATGAAGGAAGAAAACTCAGCACACATCCAAATACAAATGTCCACACACATAAATCCCTGGATTTAAAAAGTTAGAGAAATTCGCATGTGAAAACATTACTTTTAACACAGATGGTTATTGTAAACCTGGGTTTAGATTTAAATTGGAAAAAAATACCGCGAGGTGTTTAATGTTTATCCTCGAATGTCCAGGATAAGACCATGATGACAGCTACCAACTTATTTTTTATGATCTTGGAAAGACATGAGAGGAGTAAATTTTTATCATGCGTCACACACACAGATTTGCGTACCTCTTTCACCTCCCCATTTAGAATTTGGTGAGGGTAGCAGGGAATTCTTTCCTTATTTGTTTTTCTCGGAACAGGAGAAGGAACTGTCTGTGCATTTCTGTGTTTGTATTTTCTCCTCAGAAGGGAAGTCAGCACTGGACCCATTTTCACTCTGACACACAGCAGCTCTGTAGTGGGTGTCCCTTGCCTGCTGCCTGGAGCCCAGAGCTGAGCTGCTTTTTAAGTTTCCTGCAGGATGTGGTGATACATACAAGGACTATTCATTAGGTTGATTACTTACCTGTGTGTTTTAATTCCATAACTAACGGGCTCTGTCTCCCTCTGATACCCATTCCTCAGCCCATTAGGTTTGTGTAGGTAACTTATAGGTCATACTTGAATGGCACCAGAGGACACCAGAATGGCCAGTGTCATTCTTTTCTATTGCCAGAATTTTGAGGAATAATTGACCTAATAAGAGTAAACACATGACACGGGATTGGTTGAACAGGTAATGTGAATGAGGTCTTCTGGACCTCCTCACCCCCCCACCTTTTCTTCTTATTATAGAGTCTGGGATTTTAGGTTCCCCTAAATGGAAACATTACCTGTTACAATTTCATTACTTTATTTTAATACAGTTGTGCTTGATTGCCTAATAATGAACTAGCTGTGACCAAGGCTGAAGCTATCTATCTTTTATAGAAAAGTAAATCAACAATTTGTGAGGCTCTGTCAATTGCCAGGGAGTGTGCCGAATAAAATACAATGGCTACTTCCAGTCACATCATTGTCCAGGTGCAGATAAAGACATGTTTAACACTGGAGGATAAGCTTCACTTCGTGATGGTTTTTATTAAACGTTGTACATCTATTTCTAAGCACAGTCCTTGACATGTAGTAGGCACAGCAAATATTTGTTGAATGAATGAATACATAATCATAACATTGTATTAAAATGCTATAATGGAAGTGTGAGGAGCATGGAAAGAATTGGTGTTACCCTGTTGAGGGAGGAAGCTTTAGGTATATATATGTTTTTTAACTGGGTTGTGATAACCAGGCAGATAAGAACAGGGAGCTAAATTATGAAAATTATTTGTCATGTTACAAACATCATGGTGGATGAGTTATTTTAATACATATTAAGAGCAAGGTAGTATTGTATTATATCACTGTATTATGTTATATACTATTATAACATATTAGTAGATAGTATAATATAGTAATCCTTTTGTTATTGTGTTACTAGAGGCCTGGTGCATGAAATTTGTGTGTGTGTGTGTGTGGGGGGGGTTGTCCCTCAGCCCAGCCTGCACCCTCTCCAATCTGGGACCCCTTAGGGGATGTCCGATTGCTGGTTTAGGCCCAATCCCGTAGTCAGACATCCCTCTCACAAGCCGGCACCACTGGCTCCTAACTGCTCGCCTGCCTGATTGCCCCTAACCACTTTTGCCTGCCAGCCTGATTGCTCCCAACTGCCCTCCCCTGCTGGCCTGATCGCCCTCAACTGCCCTCCCCTGCCAGCCTGATTGCCCCCAACTACCCTCCCCTGCCATGATCCACCTCCTCCACCAGGCCCCGCCTCTGCTCTATGCACAACCATCTTGTGACAGCCATCTTGTGACAACATTAGGGCGTGATGCGTGAGGGCATGACAACCACCTAGGCCCGTGGTCGGCAAACCATGGCTCATGAGCCACATGCAGCTCTTTGGGCCCTTGAGCGTGGCTCTTCCACAAAATACCGATTTCTGTGCATGGGCCACAAAGTTTCAATTGCACTGTACATGTGGTTTGGGGAGCACCAGGAAATGGTTCTGCATAGGAAAAGGCTATGAATATTTCAGCTTGTAGCTACAGTATTGAGATCCCTTTGACAAAGATGCAACCTCTGATGAGAGAACCCTTATAAACAGGAGTAGGATGCTCCTTATCTGGAGAGTATTGTTGGCACGCAGAACGAATACTGGGCACTTCTGAATGATGGGGCTTGAATTTTAAATAAAAACTTCAGAGAATACTTAAAGTGGTTTATGTAAGCTGTGGGCATACACAAGACTTGGAAACCATGCCAATTTCTAAATCAACTCCTTTGTAATGCATAGAGGTCCTGTGCCTTAGCCCCACGGTCCGGCCCTGGTGGAGGCGGCTGCTCAGCCTCTTTCCAGAGAGGCAGGATAGAGTACTTTATGTCCCACTTCACTGACACAGGCTGAATCCCCATCTCTCCCAAATCCTACATAATAAAAGGCTAATATGCAAATAGACCAAACAGAACTATTTGTGCTGAACAACCAGAACAGCCAAACAACCAGTTGCTATGACATGTGCTGACCACTAGGGGGCGTCTGCAGAACATGGCAGGCATCGGTTGCGGCAGGATGGTGGAGCAGGTGAGCGGGGACTCCAGACCAAGGCAGGGTGTGGGTCGCTGTCATTGGGGCGAGCCTCTGGTGGTTACTGAAAATTCTTTGCTCCTGTGTGCCGTAGTCCCGCCCGGCGCTTGCTCCTGCTGCCAGCGCTCTCCCACCCCCCACTCGCAGCTGCTGCCAGTGCTGGAGCCGCCGCTTGCACCCACTGCCAGCACCAGCCCCACTTGCACCCGCAGCCAGCGCTGGAGCTGCCGCTTGTACCTGCTGCCGGTGCCCGGTGCCAGTCCCAATCACTCAGCACTGTCAGTGGGTACAAGTGGCGACTGCTGGCCCCAATTACCCCTCAGGGCTTCTCCACCTCTGCCTACTCCTGAGGGTCGATTGGGGCACCAGCCCTGCTTGCACCTGCTGCTGGCGCCGGCCCCAGTCATTCCGCACCATTAGTGGGTGCGAGCGGGGCTGGCGCCATCAGTGCGTGGGAGCGGTGGCAGCTTGAGCGGGGCTGCCGGCAGAGAGAGGACTGGGGGCTGTGGCAGGAGAGGCTGGGTAGGGGCACAGAGGATGGGCCGAGACCCAACCCTGTGCCCACCACAGCCTCACGGCCCACCGTTCCTTTCAAGGTACACAAATTTGTGCACTGGGCCCCTAGTAGTAATATAATTCAAATAATCATCCAAGAATCCTCAACCCCTATGCCACTCCATGCACAAAATTAATTTGAGGTGAACCATAGACCTATATGTAATCTTAGAGCCAAAAATCTTCTAATAGAAAGTTTTGGAGTAAATAAAGATTTCTTGAACAGGACACAAACTGTTGTAACTATAAAAACCATTGATAAATTGACTTCATCAAAATTAAAAATTAATTTTTCTCATCACACCATTAAAATAATGAACAGACAAACCACCGATTAGGAAAAAATATTCACAACATATATATCTGAAAAAACAATGTGTGTATTGAATATTTTAAAAAATCCTACAAATTAGCAGTGAAAGGTGAACAATCTAATTTTTTAAAATGGACAAAAAAATTGAACAGACATCTTAAAAAATAAGTTATCCAGAGTGTCAATAAGTACTCAAAGGCTCATGGGATTATGAGCTTGTAAGGAAGTTGCATACAAAGGTATTGTACTTAGTAGTAAGAATAAGCAACTACAGATCCATGCAACAATATGGGTGAATCTCAAAAACATTATGCTGAATGGAAGAAGCAAGATTCAAAAATCTGCATACACTCTGGTTCTATTTATATGAAGTCAGAGAATAGGAAAAAAAAATGTCTGATGGTAGAATTAGGGGTTGCCTAGGGATGGGAGGATAAATTGAGTAGAAAGGCACATTAGAGAACTTTTTGATTCTGACAGCTGTGTCTTATATTTTGTTTTCAGTGTTGGTTGCACAAGTATTTGCAATTGTGAGTACTCATTTTATGGAACACCTAAGGTCTTTGTTTTTATTGTATGTCGTTTTTACTTCACTTTTGAAAATGACACACACAAAAGTACTTTTCTCATCAGAATTCTTCTAGTGATGAAAGAGTAGAAATCCAGATTGAATAGATATGTTTTCTTCCCTTGGGACTTCATGAGGTATTTGCTTCTCTTGAGACTTCAGGAGATTATTTGGGTTTTATTTATGGACAGGCAAAATCGACACTGAACATTTAAAAATTTTCTGAAATCTTCCGCTTGTATAAAGCTCTCACCTGTACTGTGGCTTATCTTCACAGAGAGGAGGAGGAGTGTCTCTCTCCAAAGGCTCATGGGATGATGAGTTTGTAAGGAAGTGGCTGTAGCTGATGCACACTGTGTGACTGAGCACCTGTGGGCAGGTGCTGACAGGCACTCAAGGCCTACTCGTTGAGTGAATGAATTGGCAAAAGATGAGGTATTTGAGGGACTGAATGAATATTATAAAATATATTGAAAAGTTCAGGTTTCAAGTAGGCAACAGATATCATGGAAGTTTTAAAGCAGGAAAGTGATTTTCCTGCCCTCAAGTTGACTAGCTTTGTGGAGAGTAAGCTAAAATTTGGAGAAATTGGTGGCGGGGGTATTATTGTTTGAATGTGGTATTTCTGTAATAGATTCTAATATTTTACCAGATTTTGATGCATAATTACAAAATGGGGTTCAGACTTTTGTCTCTTGAAAGGTACCATGAGGCCGAGACCGGTTTGGCTCAGTGGATAGAGCGTCGGCCTGCGGACTGAAGGGTCCCGGGTTCGATTCCGGTCAAGGGCATGTGCCTGGGTTGCGGGCACATCCCCGGTGGGGGATGTGCAGGAGGCAGCTGATTGATGTTTCTCTCTCATCGATGTTTCTGGCTCTCTATCTCTCTCCCTTCCTCTCTGTGAAAAATCAATAGAATATTTAAAAAAAAAAAAAAAAAAAAGAAAGGTACCATGAGGCTCATCTTTCACTTGCTAATTTGATGCTTTTGTATCTGATTAGTATTATATAATTACTAGTGGCTCAGTGCATGAAATTTGTGCATGGGGGGTATCCCTCAGCCCGGCCTGCACCCTCTCCAATCTGGGACATCCCCCTCGTAATCCAGGAACTCTGGCTCCTAACCACTCACATGCCTGCCTGCCTGATCGACCCTAACCACTCTGCCTGCCGGGCTTCTTGCCACCAATTGCCCCCCCTTGCCAGCCTGATCACCCCCACTGCTGGCCTAATTGCTCCCAACTGCCCCTCTGCTGGCCTGCTCACTCCCAACTGCCACCCCTGCCAGCCTACTTGCCCCTAACTGCCCCCACCCCCGGCCAGCCTGCTCGCCTCCAACTGCCCTCCCCTCCTGGCCTGATCGTCAGTAACCGCCTCTGCCTCAGCCCCGCCACCGCCTCGGCCCCGCCACCATGGCTTTGTCCAGAAGGGCATCCAGAAGGTCTCCTGGTCTAATTAGCGTATTACCCTTTTATAAGTATAGATAGAGGCCTGGTGCATGGGTGGGGGCTGGCTGGTATACCCTGAAGGGGGTTCTGGATCAGGGTGGGGGTCCCCTTGGGGGGTGGGTCCAGCCTGGGTGAGGGGCCTGGGGCAGTTTGCAGGCTGGCCATGTCCCCATCGGGGTGGGGGTCCCTGCCTGGGGGTGTGGCCAGCCTGGGTGAGGGGCTGAAGGCCATTTTCAGGCTGGTCACGCCCCCAGCTTTGTCCAGAAGGACGTCTGGAAGGTCTCTGGAAGGTCTCCTGGTCTAATTAGCATATTACTCTTTTATTAGTATAGATTAGTCTTCTAGGCATTACAAATGACCTTTTCACAAAGTTTTAAAGTTTGAAATATTAACTTGTGGTATTTCATTGTGAAATATTTTGCTTCATCCCTCCCCCCTATTTGAAATAGAAAAGATGTCAACTAATGTTCTGTGTATCTTCTGAAATTTTGCATTGACATTGTAAGACATTTAAACAAAATCATAAATATCCTTCATAGTGAATTTGTAGACAATTGAAGGGTGAAGAGAAAAACCTCAAAAATTGGAGAAGAAAGCCACATTTTTTCTTTTAGGAAATTATTGCTTTTGGAAATATATTTTAAAGTTTTAGCAAACACCTTTTCAGAAAATGATTTCTTTAAACAAAATTACTAGGCCAAGGTAAGGCTTATACCAGTAACATAGCAACTGTAGGTACACACGTAATTTTATGAGAAAGATGGCAAGCAAAATGTCTTGAGCTTGAAAGGAATGCCTTGCCAATTCAATAATGTAAAATATCTCACATGAAGGAAAACCACTGGTTACGATGGTGATTTCTTATAACATTTTAATTTAACAATATGATTTTGTCATTCATGTTAAAAAAAAGAACTTTAGGAATTGTTAAAAGATCATACCAGTCACTTAGTTGTTATGTACATAACATTTTTAAAAAAGGAAACATTTTTTAAAAAAGGAAAAAAAATGATGGAAACAGATGACTGTATTATTTGACTAAAGACTTACTCATACACAATTTAAAAGGAACCAAAGGTGATGGAGTGAAAACATGTGGTTTGGCACTTGAGTGTCATAAAGCAAAGTTAATATACTTTATTCAGTAAAGCTTTTTGAAAACTGAACTAATTCTCAGGAAGTTAAATACTTTTTTATTGTTGCTAATGGTAATTAATTCTGTAATAGTAAGAATCCTATTTCATTTTGTGAATACTTAGTGAAATGACATGCACTACTTTTCTTTTAAAAATAAGTATGTTGTAGGGGCCATTCATTAAGTTGCATTGGTTCAATCCCAAGGTCCCAAACCATAAAACATTAAATATCACCTATTTTGACTTTTCTTAATATGACATATTTAGCATGTACTTTGTGTATACTTAAGTATATGCTACTTCTTCTAAGTAAATTCCACTAATTTTAAATTCCACTGATTTTAAATTCCACTGATTTTAAATTAGTATGTTATTATTAAGCCCGGTATAAAACTAACAATGCATGAATATGTAGCCTGGTGTTAGCTAGTTTGTGATTTTGAAGGTATAGGGAGTAGTGTCCTTTTTTATTTTTTTAATTAAATTTATTGGGTTGTCATTGGTTCATATGATCATACAGTTTTCAGGTACAGGTTTCTATGTTACAAGAGCTGTATTTGCACTGTGTGCTCACCACCCAATGTCAAATCCTTTCCTGTCACCATATGTTCGGACCCTCTTCACCCTCATCCCCTTTCCTTGGGCAACCATCACACTGCTGTTTGTGTCCATGAGTTTCCGATTTATATCCCACATATTCTCATCTTAAGCAAGATAATTTTTCTGATCTTGTTTTGTTTTGTTAATCTTCACACAAGGATTTTTCCATTGATTTATAGAGAGAGTGGAAGTGAGGGGGAGAGACAGAGACAGACAGAGACAGAGAGAGAGAGAGAGAGAGAGAGAGAGAGAGAGAGAGAGAGAGAGAGAGAGAGAGAGAGAGAGAAACATCTATGTGAGAGCGAAACATCAATGTGAGAGAGACACATGGATTGGTTATCTCCCACATGTGCCTCAACCAGGGCTGGGGATCCAGCCTGCAACCAAGGTACATGCCCTTGCCTGGGATTGGACCCTGGACCCTTCAGTCTGCATGCTGATGCTGTAGCCACTGAGCCAAACCGGCTACGGCTGATCTTGTCTTAACACTGCTGTTCTTAGAGTGTAGTACAGAGAGGGTACCCAGTCAGACTGGTTTGCTCAGACTAAGGGGTTTCCCCAGGTCATGAGACGTGCAGTGCTCAAACTAAGTGTGTCCCAGGGAAGCCAGACAGTTTGGTCACTCTATGTCCTCAAGATCCTTTCAGGGGTTCTGTGAGTTCAAAATTATTTTCATAGTAATACTAAGACAGTTTTTGTTTCTTTCACTCTCATTCTCACTCAAGTATACAGTGGAGTTTCCAGAGGCTACCAGAGGTATATTACAACAGATTGAATTCAGAAGCAGGTAGGAGAATCCAGCTGTCTTCTATTAAGTCAGACATAAAAAGATTTGCAAAAATGTAAAGCAATGCCAATCTTCTCACTGAATTTTCTTTGTTTTGAAAAGATCATAGTTTTCATAAACTATATTAATTTTTCTAATTTATTTTTAAATAAGTTAATAAATGTAATGTAGATATTTATTTTAATTTGTAATAAGTACCAAGAAAACTACATAAACAATGGTTTCTTGGGGATCCTCAATACTCTTAAATAGTGTAAAAGGGTTCTAAGACCAAAAAGTTTGAGAAACACTGAGTTAGAATTTTTCTATATGAAAGAAGGAACTTACCTATGAACAGTATCATACCCTGAGCCTTTTAGCAGGCTGTGTTTATGGGAATTTTCATATTTCTCCTAGCTCCTCTGTGTGTAGCTGTGTGGCTTCCCCATGCCACAAGCAGAGGAGGGTGCTGTCAGTTAACTCTGGCTTAACCTCATTCTAAATCACAATAGCTAAAACTTAAAAGGAGCAAACCCCCAAAAAAACACTCATGGTAACTCAAAAGGATGAAACAGTTCCATCAAACTAAACAATCATCCTATTTAATGAAAAGAATCTTATAAGTAGTAAGGGTACTTTTGTTTCCTCAAAACTGGCTGTATTTTGCCATCACTACTATTAGCATATTATCTATTGTTAATATTAATAAATATAAATATACCACAGGACTAAACCTAGCAGTGTGAGACTAGAAAGAATTCCTGTTTTCTTCACTTTAGGGGTCTGAATTATTGTTAGTACTGACAGAGTCAAAGCCACATGGCTCTGGGAGAATTCATCCTAGTATTGCTTCTGAGGCGATGGCTCCTGGAGGACTGGTTCATAGGGACCAACATGGAGACCTGGCGGAGGGCTTTGGAGCAATTGAATATTGTTGACCACACAACCCTGGTGGAATGTGTTCTGTGTTAGTTTTTCAACCTAAACACTTTCTGGAGAGTGATAAATTATGGTAGACATTGGATCATGATTATGGCCACAAAATCTTTAATATGAACTAAGAGGGATAACGATCCATGGGCAGCAAACTAGTGATCTGATAATCTTTATGTTGCAATGAATTAGCAGAGCTTTTTTGAAAAAGTCAATTACTTTGAGAATATTTTAGAAAGTTGTTTGACAAATCTTTAATGTCAGATGGTTCTGGTGGTGCAATGGCATTTTACTATTTACTAAACATTAGACCTCAGTATCTTTTCATGGCAGTAAAAATGCATCAAGAATCTAATTTTAATGTGGCTATGCTGTGATTTATTTGTTTAATCTCTATTTGTTGTTTCCACTTAGCATGTATACATTTAAATTTCTAGAAATGGAAATGCAGAATCAAAAGATACATGCATTTTTAAGAATTTTGATGCACATTGTTAAATTACCCCCCTTAAAGGTGGTGACAATTTATATTTCCATAGGAATGTTTGAAAATATTGTTTCTCCATAATTTTGAAGACCTGGGATTATCCTTCTTTTAAATCTTTGCCAATAATAAGGACATTGATAGGAACAACCTAACCCTGCTTATCATCAGACCCTACCTCAGACTATTTGATTTAGTCAATCTACCTCGGAGCTCCAGAATTTCTATTGTAGAGCTGAGATCTTCTGCTCTAAGAATAGAAAAAACATTATCCCAGGAGTTGAAAGATAGTGGTTCAAGTCCTAGTTTTGCCACTCACTGTATGGTCATGGCATGCTATTTAACATCCTTGAATCCTGGTTTTTAAATAGCATAAGATGGTTTTAGAGATTGGATGAGCAAATGAATGTGTAATGGACTACTGTATTATCACATTGTTTTTGTGATCCTTGAGCCTGGGATTGAGCCAAGTATAAACTGACATTGTTATCACTGTAAATAGTACCATAGAGTTGGACCAGGAAGACTCAAGTGCATAATGAACTTCTGTTGGGGGTCAGAGGCCCCATTTTGTTTGCAGCATGTGGTTCTCAGGATGCAGACCAGGATCTCTCTCTCTCTCTCTCTCATCTGTTCTCAAGGGTCCATTTAAAGATCAGCATGTGCTCAGGTTAGAAGTCAGTGGTTTGCCTCTTGTGTTTGATAGTTAGTATAGATGACCGGCTATCGGCCAGCTACTCTTAATGAGATCAATCTCACTAGTCTAGTTCATCAATTTTCAACCGGTGTGCTATAAGAATTTTTAAAACATGTAGTACGTGATCATTAAGTCAGGAGCACTCACCTCTTTTCCCTTAGATTGTCAAGTAAAAAAAATGACAACTGCCAACACAACAATAACTATCTGGTGTGAATAAATCAAAATTATACCTATTTTTTTTTCCAGATTGAGAGCAAATATATCTTTAGCTGTGCTGCAGAATTTTGGTAATTATTTTATGTGTGGCATGAGATGAAAAATGTTGAAAATCACTGGTTTAGTGGATTGATGTGCTAGATAGTAATAGGAAGCAAGAGAGGTCAGCCCATCTATAAAAGACATGCTTTGTTGTTGAAAACAATTTTTTTTCCTAATTCCAGCTCACATACTTGCGATATACATCTACATTTATAAAGAAAAAAAGAATAAACTCATGTACTTAACAGAAAGCACACCTTGTTGCCCTTTAGAGAATTTTTAAGAAACAAGTATGCATGCTTGGAAAACCATTTAAATTATTCAGCTAAGATTATGACGTTAAGAGACATACGTTAGTAACAGCGCATAACTTTAATAAATTTTGTTCTAAAAATACCATGTTTGTGTGACATTACATTTTCATACAGCAAAGGTATGGAAAGAAAGATTCAGGAAGATCAAAGTGTGGGAAACACACTGGACTCTGTGCCTAACAGATGCAGCTGTTAAAAATAACACATGCTTTAGCCTCATACTTAATGTGCAAACCAACCCATCAAGGCTTGGTTTGAAGCAAGTCAGTTTTTTTTGACAAATACGCCTTCTCCTTTTCTTCGAATGATACCTATTAGCTAATGTTGCATCTCAGAACATTGGAAGAAACTCAAGATAAGTGTTGTGGAGCAAGGGTAAATTTAGAGGGAAACAGAGGGAACTAGAAAAAGCCCTGATAATGGACATTTGCCGCTACTGAACTTCTAGCTGGAGAGATGCTTTATTTTAATGTGACTTGCAGGCAGGGTGTGGCTTTTGATCAGGAGCTGACATTAATGATCAGGGTCAGCTGTGGTTAAAGCTTGTTTTTTCCATCATAAGAGGATCATCAGGGAAAAAAGTCAGCATATTTCAATACTGTAAACTGTTTTGGGCTGGTTCAGCCATTTGGCAGCCCTATAAACGGAGTAGGGTTTCATTGAAAGAATGAGAACTGAGAAATATATGTTCTTCGCCTTCCAGCTGAGGTGGATGCTGTTCCAATGTAGAACTAGCTTCTGAGTGCTAATTTTAAGAATTGGATCTTGTTACTTTTTTTTCCTGAAAATATTATAAACATTATAAATACATATTCTAAATTATGATAAAAGTTTGGCATTATAGATATATTTTTTGGTGTGAGCTAAATGTAATGATTATGTAGAAAAAATAAAAGGGAAAAAGGCCACTTATCAAGTCCATATTGGTTATTGGTAATTGGTACCATCAGTATAAAGTGAGGATGGGTTCAAGGTGATTTTTAAGATCACTCTGAGTTCTAATGTTCCGTATATTATTAGTTCTTTTTAATTCCTAAGTATTATACCTTTTATTCAGAAGTCTAATGAGACAGAGTGATATTTCTGTCAGGATCCTGGTAGGGAGCAGTGACATTCTTTGAAAAGTTTAACTAAGAAGAGTTTCATGAAGGGACTCTTTAAAGAGGCATGGCCAGGGTAAGGGAACTAAGATGGGATGGTGAGGCACCTGGAGCCTTTTAAGAGCAACATGTTATTGTCTCTGGGCCTCAAGGTCTTAAATGGAAACAATGCTCGGGCCACTGAAGAGGGTACCTGAGGGAGGTAGACACCACAACTGTCAGATCTGTGGTGTGGTGGGGAGAGAAAATACCTATCCTCTCTCTTCTCCAATCCTCTGACATGGAGGATGCTGTGGGAAGATTTTATGGATCAGGCTAAGAAGTGGAATATATCACTTAGGCTCACCTCCTGTTGGCTATTGCCTGGACATACCTAATTGTAGAGGATGGTGGGAAATGTAGTTCTTCTGTGTGCCTAGAAAGAAGAGGACAGTATCAGCATTGGTGATTACCAGCAGAAGAAGCAAGAATGACTCCCGATTTTCTGCCCAGAGCACCTGGTGGATTGTTTGGCTTTCTTGTCTTCTGTTGGTAACTTTATCCATAATAACTGCTAGCTTTTCCTCTCATTTCTACTTTCTCTTCACAGGGTCCTTCTTGGTTATAATCAGCATATACAGTTCTTACACGACTCTCCCATTTCACCTTCCCCAAATCCCTCTTTTCATTTACCCTGCTTTATTTTATTTTCTTTATAGTACTTATCACTATATGAAAGCATATTTGATTGTTTACTGTCCTCATTGGTATTTTAATCTTTAAAGGGCAGTGACTTTTCCATATTCCTTACTATATATTTGTTCGTAAAACAGTGAATGACCCACAGTAGGTTCTCAAAATTTGTGTTTAGAGGAAGTATCACAGGATTCCATGAACCATCTTAACGATTGTACCATTATTCTTTCTTCCTATTCTTATATATGCCCACTGGGTGTTCTCTCTATCGCATCACTTCTGTTTCTCTCCTTACAGCTTTTCCTTTGCTTTCTCTAGTTTGATTTTTATTTTGCCTTACAGATTTTCTAGTTAGTCTAATGAAAGAGGTTTCACTGGTGGGACCAGAAGCCATTCTAACTTCTTAACAGTCCATGTTCCATTTTTAACTTCCTTTATATATTGTCAGCTTTCCATCTAATGGTTGCTATTTATTTGTTGCCGCTGCCTTCTAAGTTCCTTTACTATTGTCCCCATTCAATTTCTGTTACAATCTCTTGCCTCATCTCAGGACTCAACTTCTGTTCAGGCCAGTCTGTTCTCTTGAGATCTTGTAACAGTTTTGGAAGTTTTTTCTCTCTCACCAGTCCTCCTCTCTTTTAGCTACATAACTTTATCTAGACCAGTGGTTCTCAACCTTCCTAATGCCCGACCCTTTAATACAGTTCCATATGCCATGGTGACTCCCAACCATAAAATTATTTTCGTTGCTACTTCATAACTGTAATTTTGCTACTGTTATGAATTGTAATGTAAATATCTGATATGCAGGATGTATTTAGGCGAACCCTGTGAAAGGGTCGTTCAACCCCCAAAGGGGTCGCGACCCACAGGTTGAGAACCGCTGATCTAGACAGTCAGAAATAATAGGTAAAGATCAAGTATTTACTAGGTGTTCTTTTTCTTCCTTAACTCTGACTCCACTCTTTCAGTTTTCCATTATTGTATAGCAAACCACCTGAACTTAGGGTGTAGAACAACAGCTACTGTATTATATTCATGGATTTTGTGTAGCTGGAATTCAGAGAGGGCAAGCGTTTTTGCTCCAGAATGTCTGGATTCTCATCTGGGAATGCTCAAAATACTGGGATTGATTTGAGTGGCTGAGTGTTGGGAGCTGGCTTCTTTATTGACATGTCTGGTGGCTGGGCCGAGTGATTCGAAGGCTTGGACTATTACCAGAGTTGCCTACACATGGCCTCTTCATGTGGCTTGGGCTGTGACAGCTGGATCTAGGAGGAACATCTGGAGACAGAATGTTCCATGAGACTGAGGCAGAAGCTTCGAGGCTTCTTTCTAAGTAGTCTCAGAAATCATGCAGTGACACCTCCATAGCATTCTTTTGATTACAAACAAGTCACAAAAGCTGGCCTGGGTTCATGGGGAGGGAAATTCAGTTCCCCCTCTGGATGGGGGAATAGCAAGGCCATACTGAGAAAAGCAATATGGGATGGAAGAGTGTGTTGTGGGCCATTATTGGAAAATACAGTCTGCTACATTGATCTATATATTGTTGATGGAGTTTTCTCTGTTGACCTCACTGAGGCCTTGTCACTCAAAGTGTCATCCAGGGACAAGAAGCATCAATATCACTTCAAGATTTATTAGAAATATAGAATCTCAGACCACTGAGTCAGAATCTGCATTGGTAAGATCTCCAGATATTCATTTACACTTTAAAGTTTGAGAAATTCTGCCCTAGGGGACATGGATCATGATGTGGGCTTGCTAACATCCACCCAATAACAAATGCTGAGGGAATAGTTGAACTGATCTGGATTAAATTCCTATTTACAAGCAGAATTTCTGTACTTTAAATTATGTGTCACATACTATTTTGACTCTATTATGTTAACTGCAAGCTTGCTTCTCTTTTTAGAAATAGTATATTTATCTTCAATATGTATCTTTATATTGTATTATAATGCACAATCCTAGCTTTAATAATTAGTCCTTAAGCTCCTTCACTAAAGGAGGTTTGGAATAATGATGTACTTTGGTATATATTATAATGCTATTTTGAATAATTTCTAAGATCAAACAGTTAGTTTCGTTTGGATTTTACATTCCCCTTAAACTATTTTTTAATTGTTGGAATTTATAAAGCTTTTTCTCTTCTGTGACAGCTGTTAGTAGGTAAACTATTTTCTTTTTAATGAAAGAATATGATTTTTAATTTGTTCCTTATGACTTAATTTAAGACACCCTGATTCATTCTGTAAACATTTAAAAACCTGAGGAATGTATACATACATAGAGTTCAATTCATAGGTTCCATTTACTCATGTATTCTTTAAATAGTCATCTTTTTAAAATTTGTTTTGGAGTAAGGGAATAAATATCCAAAAAGTCATTTTGATTGGCACATTACTTTTTAGGCAGTTTTTCTCAAATTATAATTTCCAGACTACTACTATTTGCAGCATCTGAAATGCTTGTTAAAATTGCAGATTTCTGATCCCCATCCCAGTCTTTTTGAATCAGGCTCTCTGGAGTTGAAACACGGAAAAGTCTCTGAGGTTGGGACCTAATTTCTTTGGCACACTGAAGTTTGCAACCTACTTTATGTTAGTCTTATGATCATATCTCAAGTTATTTATCATGGAAATAAGTGGCTCTTGGGATACTGGCAGGGAATAACAACTTGTCAAATTCATATTTTTCCTGGGAGCTCTAACATTGAAAGATAATTTAATTGGAAGTCACTTTAGAGATTATCTAGTAAAACTTTTGTAATTTTACAGATTATGAAACCAAGCCCTCAAAAGCTTAAATGACTTTTCAAAAGTCATATTAATTAGTAGCAAAGCTATGACCGGAACCCAAATCTTGTGTGAACCAAGCTAGGTTCCTCCTCTTTTGCTAAGATGAGGTAGGTTCATCTTATCTGTAAGTGTGGCAATTAGGTATGTTAATGAAAAGATCATAAATCCCAAGGATTTAATCATAAGGCATCTATTGGTCTGCTTGAATTGGCCACATTAATAAATTGAATCTTTGCAGAGCATTTTATCTTATTAAGGCTTTAGTCATCTGATTTGAGTTTTTCTCAGAGATTTTTTTCTATGTCCTCATAAACCTTTTCATGGTTCAGGAAAAATTACTAGATAAAATGCCTTACCATGAAAACCATATATTGATCAGTTATATAATGCACAGGATTTACAAAATAAAAGTGAACTAGTTTTGCAGGAGAAGCAAAACTGAGCCTTTTACAAAAATATGAGAGAATTTATTTTATTTATTTGTGTTTTTTCCTGGATTCTCACAGAGTTAACAGTATATGATTATAATATTGAGAGAGATCCTCAACAACAACCATATTGTTATTTCAGTAATGAGCTTTCTTGGGTCTCTTTTTGTGTAATCTCTTTCATCATAGGCCGATAGGTTAACACTTTATACAGTTGAATAAAAAAAAAGTCCTACTAGGGGCCCAAATAATGGAGGTCTGGCTTAACGGAGGCAGGGATTGGTAATGGAGATTAGGGAAAATTAGTGGAACTAAACTGGATCCATAGAAAATCCTCCAGTCTTTAGGAAATCCTCCTAGAATTTTATTTTTTGCAATATAGATTTTGATAAGAATCAGGCGGCAAAGTTTTGGAGATTATGCTCTCTAATTAAGGAACTGAATTGGTGATGTCCAGTGTAACTAATTCATTTGCTTTAACAATTAATTGAATTGTGAGTCAAGATGGCATAATCCCCCCTTTTTCTTTCCTTCCCTCCTTCCCTCTCTTCTTTTTTTCCCTTTCTTCCTTCTTTCTGGAGGGCCCATTCATTCCCTTCATAGACTAGATTCTACAAACACACCTTTAGTATTATCAATGTCCAGGGAATTGTTACATGCTGTTGAGACTCAGAAGTCATCCAGAGGATCATTGTTGAATGAAATGACAGCCAAACCCAATAAAAATCTGGAGTTTATCAGATTTGTATTTTGGTTTAGCTGACATCCATCTCAGCATCTCTTAATTTCCAAGCACTAGCACAATTCACATAAAAATTATGATAACATATTGACAGTGAAAAGTACCATAGAAATATTGACAAAATACTGACTGTCCAAAAAGAGTAAAAAATGTTCCTGCCTTTGAAATAATTGAAGGCTTTATGGAAATCTATGGCAAGGCTTGGGGTATATTTTAGCTACTTAAAAATGTTTTTATTGGTTTTAGAGAGAGAAAAAGGGAGAGGGAGAGAGCTAGAAACACCAATGAGAGAGAAATATCCATTGACTGCCTGCATACCCCCTACCAGGGATCGAGCCTGCAACCCAGGCATGTACCCTAACAGGGAATCAAACCTGTGACCTTGGGTGCATGGGACGATGCTCAACCAACTGACCCACACTGGCTGGCTTAGCTACTTTTTAATCTTCATGAATTTTATCCAAATGCCTTCCACATAATTACGCTTCTTTAATATAACTAGTGTATTTTGTGAACAAATACAGATTGGAATCTGTTTTCCTCTATTTTCCAGCCTTCTGAACTATTTTTGCATTCCCTAACCACTGTGTTGTAGGGATATCATTGAAATACCTCTGAAATTCAGGAAAGATTTGGAAATCATCTTCATGTAATAATATCTGTCTATTCTAAATGTAAAGTGGAACCAGGCAATGTGTTCAATTGGCACCTTGATGCAATAAAAGTTGGAGAAAGCAACACAGTGAAATGGTGATTCTCAAAACTTGTTTTCATGGAACTTTAGTGAGCGAAGATATAGCTGTTGTACCACTAAATTATAATGATAATCTTTTCGATATTACATATACATTTATTCTCACATGCATTAATAAAAAAATGTTCTCAGTGTCTCTCCCAGACATTTAAACATAAACTAAGTTTAATTAAAATAGTTGAAAACTTAAAGTAGACATTTAAAACTTATTACTGCTTTTCTATGTTATGTTGAAATTGCAACCAATTTAGCATAACATAATGAATATGTAGTTAACCTCAGTTTGTTATTCATTACATTATTTGGCACATTTTTCCTGGCATTCAAAAAAATAAGCTATCTCGCTCTGCTCCCATGCCTTAATGAGTTGAGAATCACTGCAGTAAAATAATTTTGGGTGTCACAATTATAAATGGAATGTCTCCAAAGCATACATTTTTTTTTTAAGAATATCTGGCACAGAATTTTCAAGAAAATCTTAGTAATTCTTGTTGGAACTCCTTTTAAAATGACTTTCTACAGATTTTCATTTTAAACCAAGTCAAACACAGTTTAGTCTTTTCTTAGTGACTGATGTTTATTATTACCATCCTATAAAGACTAGAATTTTATATTTGTTGCAGGGCTTTAACGTTTATAAGGGCACTCATAGACATGATCTCATCTGAAACTCCCTGTGCCCCACACTCCTTACTTTCCTCTTCCATTTACACTCTGACGAAGATTAGGAAACCCTCTAACCTGGTTTATAGCATTGGGTATCAAGTATGGCTTGAAGACCCCTCTTAGTGAGTAGGGAGTGTGGCCTTTGTGATTGCTGTTTCCATGCTCAGAGGCTATCTGGCTTCATTCTGGATTCTTGGCCGTGTTTGGGTTGAGTGATGGAGCTGGAAGAGTTGACCAGATGAGAGGGGAATTATGCAGCTGGATTTCTGGCATAGGTCATTGTTTTCTAAAATCCCCTCTGAAATGCTGTCTGAGGGCCTGTGTGAAGACTTAACTAAAAGATAAGTTTAATATATGCCTAATGCTCTATTAAAGATAAATATTCTAAAAATTTGTCTCAAATTTTGGAGAACAATTTGAGAAATACAGTAAATATTTTCCATTTGGTTCCTGGAATAACAGAATGGTCAATGTGCAGGGCTTTGTATCATAAAGGGAAATTAATGAAATGTTTTCTTAAATTACATATACACACACACACACACACACACACACACACATATATATATATATATATATATATATATATATATATATATATATATATATATATTAATTTCAGAGAGGAAAGGAGAGGGTGATAGAAGTAGAAACATCACTGATGAGAATCACTGATGGCTGCCTCCTGCACACCCCTTACTGGGGATCGAGCCTGCAACCTGGGCATAAGAGTGAAGGGGAAGCTAATTCATGTAGAGGTGGGTAGTGCTTTGGGACTAGGGCCCATGTGGTTGGTGCAGAAAGAGCAAGGTATAAAACATTGGAAGCCCAAAGGATAGAGAAGGCCAGGCCATGTAGGGCTTTGTAGGCCACGGTCAGGAGTTCAGATTTTAAGACTTTCCTGTGTAGTAGGTTGAGGTAATATAAGTTCTCCATACCCTTGTTTCCCAGAACTGCCCTGCAGTTCTCTGCGTGAATAGGATACTCACTGTCCTCAAGCATGTCTTGGGCTTTTGCACTTCATATCCTTTTCTCAAGCCTGAGCTGTCTCACTTCTAATGCCTTCTGTCACACCACCAGCATGACAATCCTCCCACCTTTTCAAGATCACCACGTCCCTAAAAATTCTTTATCCCCTCACTATACCATTCATTCATGTAATTTTTCATAAAAAAACATATTGAAAATATACTTTGTGCCAGCCATTGTGATGGTGGTTAAGGAGACAAAGGTGAATTAAGATAAACAAGTCTGCCTCCAGAACTGACAGTGCCTTGGGAGACAGAACAATAAATTTGGCATTCAGGTAAAACAACCTGGAATTTGCATTGAGAAGAAAGAACACACTGTTCCTGAGTCAGAATGATTGGCTAAGATGGGCCCTAATTTATTTGGGGTCACCTAGTCTATGTGGGAAGAGAGTCAGAAAATCACTTTTAGGGAAGTAAGCTGAGACCTGGAGAGGAAAAACAAATAGCTAAGGGAAATGTGGCATGGTGAGAGAAGGGAGTTGTAGACAGAATCAACAGACTTTCAAAGGTCTGAAGCTATAAAGAGCTTGAGAACATCTAAGGAAAACCTAAACTGAACAAAGGCCCCTCATTCTGGGGCAATAGTGAGGTAAGGAAGGAGTGTGGCTTTTGTGATAGCTCCTTCCATGCTTAGAGGCTATTTGGCTTAATTCTGGAGTCTTAGCAGTTGAGTGCTTGAGGCTGTTAGGCAGGGCTAGTTGATGCAGGCCTTGAAAGCTGTGGTAGGGAGTGTGGTTTTAAGTGCAATGTGCAATGAGAAGCAATTGAAATGTTTTAGACAAAAGAGTAACATGATTTTATTTGAGGTTGAGACTGCCATCTGTTCATCAAAATCCAGTTGTCTTTTCTCCCTGGGCACACAGCCAGATCCCATTTCCTGCCTCTCTTGGCTGTTGGCTGTGCATTCGACCCATGGAAGTAAGTGGTAGTGGTGAACACTGGACTAAGGCTAGCTCATAACACCCTCCCATGTGGGCTTCCTCCTGCTGTTTCCCCTTCTGACTGGGCAGACTTGGGAGCTGTATAGAAATGGCAGAGCACCATCAGCCTGGACACCTGCATGTCTATGTGGAACCAAACCTCCTGTCAGCTTGCATAGAACTGTCCTGAACTTTCATATGAGCAAGAAAGAAGTACCTGACTTTTTAGCTGTTCGTACATGCTCAGCCCATGTGTTACCACATTCTAGTTTATCTAAAATTAATACGTTTTGAAAGAACAGTTTTGGCTGCTGAGCTTTATGAAAATGTGAGACAGTGTGAACAATAGCAACAGCCCAAGTGAAGACCCATTGTGATGGAGACTAGGGAGATTTCAGTTAAAACAGATTTTAGATAATCTTGGATGTAAAATCAACAGCTCCTACTGATAGTTTGCTGTGCAGTAAGATTGAGCATAAAAAACACTCACTTAATTTGACTCTCAACTGCCATATCACTCACTTTCTGGACTTTCCATAGCATATCTCATTGAATACCTTTAGGCATATATTTTATTTATTTGACTAGAATGTCCTCAGTTGGAGGGCAAATAAACCATGTCTTTGAGAATTTTTTGTTTATCATGGTGTGTAGTTCAGTACTTTTTAAAATTTTTTAAAAAATTAATATAATTATGAATACAAGGATAGGCTCTCAGATTTTCTGTATAGAATTATTGGAGGTCACATGACCCAGCTCTTGCCATGCCAACGATATTACCTCAATCTGGCTTAAATTTTAATTGCCTTCTAAGGAAGAGATTTAGCTGTTAATTTCGTTCTACCTATGGTCTAGAGAGGAAAGTAACACTGTGGTGCTTGGGATTTGAATATTTGCAATAGAAGGTATGGAGAAATGTCAGAGGCATGTGGGCTAATCCTCACTACCCTCCCCATCACTTTCAAGTGTCCCCAATAGCCATTGCTCTTTGCTCAGAGTTGCCGAATGCTTCAGTGACCACTGTTTCCATCCAGAGTTAGGCATTCATCTGGGAGAATCATTATGATCTATGGGAGTCTCAAGATAGGAGGTAGTTTCTGTCATCCAAATGAGCAATGATGAGGTCTGTAACTAAGAAAGTGGCAGTGGAAATAGAAGATCCATGCATCCACACCTCTGGGCCTATTTTGTTTGTTAGTTTATTTTGTTCATTAGATTCCACATATAAGGGAGATCATGTGCTATTTGTCTTTCTCTAAGCTGGCTTATTTCGCTTAGCATAATAGTCTTCAGGTCAATGTTCTTTTTAGTTACAGCCAGAGTTTCTTTAAGATCGTAAAGGCTAAATGTGGTGAAAGGACTCTGGTGATGTTTTCTTGTAAGATATTGCCCCATAGATTCAAGGGCTGTTTATATGTGCACAGCATCTAGGTGGGTGTAGAATTGGCATCTGGAGACATGATAGTTGGTAAGACCTCCCTGTGAGGCTTAGCATGTATGTAGTTGGTGGTAGAAGTCCAAATGGAAAGGAGCGAGGTACAGATTTGAATGCGGGAGAAAAGCTACAGTCGGAGCTGTATTTACTGAGAACAAATGCTATTTGGTAAGGTGTGCCTACCTTTCATTTCTGTGTTGCTTGATACCAGAATTGTAGAGACATTAGACCAACATGAATTAGAAAGGATGAGAAAATTTCCTCTCCCCGATCATGTTCCATAAAGGCCAGTGACCTGTGAAAATATAGAATAAGTTAAGGGCCTGAGAAGAAAAATATAACTAACTTTTCGATCTGATATATTTTTTTTTGGAATAATTACAATTTCCACACTAACGTTATTTTTTTCAACAGTGTTTTCAAATAAATATACTGAAATTTAAATTAATATACATATGGATATATGACCTTTAAAGTAGATAAATGTAACTATTTGTAATGTAGACTTGATACTTAAGAACAAATTTCAAACAATACCATCATTTCTCTTCTATAATACTGAATACAGTCCTGTGGTTTTCTAAATAAACATTCATTTTCTAAAGAAGATGGAACAGAAAGAGACACTAAAAAAAGAGGTGGAAAGAATTAAACGTAAGAATAATCTTTTCAGTGTGAAGGATGAAACTTGAGAAGGAAAACAATATATCTATAAAATCATGATGTCAGATTAAGATAGAACAAATATGAGTTAGTTTTTCAATTTAATAAAAGTAGAAACTTGGAGTTTTCAATGAAGCGTAAAAAGGCTAATTTAAGGCAGAAATAAGTTTATGTACTGAGTGCACTATGGGACTTACTCATCTCATAGCATAGTAGTATGGAAGTGAGATGTAAAGGACTTTAAAAAAGGGTAACATGCATGTACAGAAGGTCCACACTGAGTTGTTACAGGAAACTAGAAATGTTTCAGGAGTTTACTTGCTCCATAAGATTTATTTTAGAGATAAAATACCAAGTAGAATATATAAATGCACTTCCTTTGCCGTTTGACGAAATGTATACATTGTATAATTTTCTTATTCTTACCGCATTTAAAGTTCTTATTCTATCTTAAATGAATTGTTTAGTCCTGTCATACATGAATTTATACCTCATATGAATTACTGATATCTCATAATACCTTAAACAATTTTAAATTTATAGCCGAAAGTGGAAATAAAAAGCATTAGTTTTCACAAACTAAATTCTTATAATTCAGAAAAGGTACTCATGAGGGAAAGGGGGTAGATATTTCTTTAAGAAATTAATACATTTTATGCTTTCTCTAGGCTGGAATGATAAAAAGTCATGATGATGAGTATTTCATTGAACCCTTGGAAAGAGGTAAGCAGATGGAGGAAGAAAAGGGAAGGATTCATGTTGTCTACAAGAGATCAGCAGTAGAACGGGCTCCCATAGACATGTCCAAAGACTTCTACTACAGAGGTAGGCGTCTCTGACAAGGCTTAATATTATCTGTAATGTTAAGAAATGATGAAAATGATTCTCTTATTCTCTTATCAATTAAGAGAATGTGATTGTCATGTGCTCCTGTATAATGTGGAGGCAGCAAAAGAGGTTTATACAGGGGTTTATACAGGCAAAAGTAGGTTTATGGTTGTGTGTATGAAAATAATACAATAAATAATACAAGAATAAACCCTTGTTTTTTGCCTACTCACAACTCTAAACCTCCTTTTGCCTACCCCTGTATTTATAAAACACGAAATATGGCTTTCATTTTTTGAAATGAATATAGTGACCTGGCCAGTGTGGCTCAGTTGGTTGGGCATCGTCCCGTGCACCTAAAGGTTGCTGGTTCGATTCCTGGTCAGGGCACATGTCCAGGTTGTGGGCTCCATCCCTGGTCGGGGGAATGTAGGAAGCAACTGATCGATGTTTTCCTCTGACATTGATGTTTTTTCTCTCTCTCTCTCTCTCTCTCTCTCTCTCTCTCTCTCATGTTCTCCCTTCCTCTCTCTAAAAATCAATAAAAATCTTTAAAAATTGTTTAAAAATAAAAATACATATAGGAATATATGTTATAGGCATTGTTTTATTTCAGTGCAATTTTTGTATCCCCAATATGTTTGTTATTTATTATTTCTTTTAAAAGTTTCACATTAAAACTGTAATTTTTGTAGCTTATATTAAAATTTGAAAATATTTGTGTTTTCTAGAAGCATCTAAATTATGCTTTATTAATATCACTTGAAACATTTATAATAGTTATATTGACATATCAAAGAGTTGTATTGTGTTTTAAGAGTAGTGTGATTGCTATATTTGAAAATAAGTATGCTATTTGACTTGAAGGTCTGTTTTCTAAAACTTGTTACATGTGGAGGAGACACTGAGTTGAATGCTTTTGTTGAATTTTATTTCAAAATAGCCTGGAGCATTAAAATCAACTTTAAGGCACAAGAAGATTTTCTATTTTTGTTTGTTTTAATGAAATCTGAAAGTAACTTGGCATTAGAGAGATATTCTTGGGTATAAAATTGGGTAGAAAAGTTTCCTGTATGGGGAAGAAAGGAAAATTGGGAATCTATGTTTTAAACCAAATCTCAAAAAGTCTATATTTACTTTTGCCAGGCCAACTTTCTGAATTAAAGGTAATGGAAATTTCCCTAGGGAGATTTCAAGGATATAAATAATCTTAATTGAGCAATTATCTATATTCTATATTGAGTTGTTACCTAGTTATTATGTTGATTTTCAGATGTCCCTGGCTTCCTTTAATATGCTAGTCTCATTGACTCGTAAAATTTAAAATAAGTGTAAAATGAATATGACCTGAAATTTTTTCAAAAAATTTCTGATTTGAAACAAAAGATTTGCATTAATAGATGTAGTACTGTGCATTGTAAGCCTGTCCTAGAGGGCCACTGCCATATAACAGGAAGAGAAGACACCGTAGTTAGACAGTGAAATTACTAAGTCTACAACATCAAGTTCTGTTTACTTTAGATTAATACCTTTCTGAGTTCCTTTATCTGTGAATAGAGTTAAAATACATTGCACAATTGTAATAACTATTAGAAATGATAAATGCAAATTGCTGGATATAGTCCTCAATAATAACAGGTGCTTAATCAAGGCTGGATATTGTTTTTGTTATTAATTTATTAGTATTCATTATTATGTGCAAAAGATTTACATGTTACAAATTTTGATAAAGTTGAATAGTTGACTGTCTTCACGTGAATACATTACTGTTAATTCTCATTTATGTTTTCATGTTTTAAAAATGTAATTCTAAATCAGAAGACTGGTTATGTCAAAGGATAGATAGTAGGATACTATCTGTAGTTTTGGTTGTTATATGTTAATCATATCTAATATTTCTTTTGAGACAACTGTTAAATATCTTTTAAAAAAAGCATAGCCCAGCCCTGACTGGTTTGACTCAGTGGATAGAGCATCTGCCTGCAGGCTGATGGGTCCTGGGTTTGATTCTGGTCAAGGGCACAAGCCTGGGTTGCAGGCTCTATCCCTAGTAGGGGGCATGCAGGAGGCAGCTAGCTGACCAATGATTCTCTCTCATCACTGATGTTTCTATCCCTACCTCTCTGAAATCAATAAAAATATATTTTTAAAAAAGCATAGCCCACATGTTGTGGAATCGCATTGGAGGACTGGAGACCCGATTAGACACTATGACTGTCCTCCTGTTTGCTCCATCTGTCATACCTAGAGTTTCACCAAGCTGTATCCTATTGCTCCATTTCAATTCCTGGTATATCTATAAATATCAGCCCTGGTACTTTTTATTAGTATGTTAACTACAGGGAAAAAGAGAAGATTATTTTTTCTGAAAATAAGAAAATTGTGAGCAATAATATGTTTAATACATTTTTTATGCTAAGTTAGGGAAATTTACTAGTCATGGCATATTAGTATAAAAGAATTGAGTGGGATTAAGTTAATTTGAGATATTAATTTTTTTAATTATTTAAAATTTTATAGTATCAAAATCAACATACCCAGATTTTATAGCATAGACACTGAGACTGTTTATTTTGAGTTTTTCACTCGTGAGTGGAGAAGATTGCCTTACAGTAGAAGTATTCCACAAAGGAGGGTAATGACATTTTGGAAAGGTTCTCAGTGATCATGGGTGAAAGGAAAAGAGGTTCCTTTGTTAACTCTCAATTACCTTAAAACTTGAACCAAAATAGGACCATTCAGTTTTCTTAGAATGTTCCATGATAAAACCTAGCATGAGCTTAATGATTTTTGTTATCTTATTTATGAAGTTCTGATTGAACTGAGTTACTGGTGATATCATTTATCTTCTTTGGAGAATCTTAAATTGTAACCATATATTTTAGAAGTGTAAATCTCTCCCCAAGGCAAAAAGAGATTCAGATTCGGAACTGTAAGTGTACCATATTATAACTTTTAAATTCTTCTTTTAACTTATTGGTTATAGGACTGAGAGCCAAGCTTTTTCGTGGACTAAATACTTTACAGCTAAAAATTAAGAATACATTTTCATACCCCATTTTATCATTTTAAAATGTAAAATTGAACAGATTCTAGGAAGAGAAAGGTATATTGATTTATAAATGATAACTATAGTATAATATAAAATAGTGCTTTTTCTGGATCAATTCAGGATGTTATTTTAGGAGACACATGAGGTTTTTCCTTAAAAAGTTATATGAAGAGGAAAAAATACATAAGATTTACTTAGAAAGAAACACATTTGAGGGCCATGGTCTTCATAAATTTCTCTGACAGCCAGGCACTTCTGACCCTACAGTTTCATCAGTAGGGCCCATGTAATTAAATGCTCTGCATTTTGCTAGTTGTCGCAGTAATTGCCTGGCTACGTGTCTTGCTTTGTCAGCTTGGCAACTCAGAACTGCCTTTGAGTGTTCTGTAGATTGATGCAAGCATTCTAAATTAAACCCGATTTTGATCTAAACTAGGTGAGTAGTAATGAGATAGAGAGGAGTCAGATTGGATTGTGATTGAAGTAAAATTGATAGGGTTAATTGTTGGAATATATGTTAGGTTTAGAGAGAAAGAGAGTGATCAAGGATGACTTGGACTTCTAATCAGGAAGACTAGCGAATTATCTTTCTAGATTTCAGATATTTAAAATAGAAATAGAAATAAGCTTGATGGGCAATGACAAGTGGGAATGCATTTGGACATATTGAGTGTGAAGATAAATTAGAACAATGGGTGAAGTAAAAAGTGCATAATATATTTTCATAATCATGTCCCAGATTCAGTGCATGAATGGCCTGAATACATGTTCTGGTAGAGGTGGGTAAAGGTTAGCTTCGGAGTCAGGTGAAAGCTATTGACTTGTGGATGCTTGGAATGTCTCTGCTTGCCTTCTACTCTCTCATTCTCAACTCTGTATCATTGAGAATAGAAGGTGTACAATGCACAGAAATGGAGGCCCATGAACAATGTTTGCTACCTATCACTATAGGAGAGGAGGAAATTATATCCTCAACAAAACAAGAACTAAACAAATATATATATATTCTTCTTCTACATTCAAGAACCCTAAGCTATTTCATTTGGTTGAATGCTAACATCTATTTCTATTCCTTCCTCTAAAAAAGATTTATCTGGGTTTCCAGTAAAAGTCACGACTTAGAACCTATGGAGATATTATATTGTATGGTGCAGCTCAACAGCAAAAACAACCTGCAACCATTCCCGTATATTGCACAAATTCTCTTTCCTTGACTCTCAAAAGGGAATTTGTATTGTTTTTGAAATGTGAAAAAATATGAAGAGCTGTTTAAACATACATTGAACTCAGAAAATCACAGATTCAGTGCTCTGCTTTTAGAATTACTCTTTAAAAAATAAGTCCTAAAGCGCTTTTAGATTTGGTAGAATAAATATTCTTTTCCAGCCCTAGCTGGTTTGGATAGAGCATAGGCCTGCAGATTGAAGGGTCTTCAGTTCAATTCTGGTCAACGGCATGTACCTCATTTGCAGGCTCCTTCCAGGCCCAGGCCCTGGTCAGGGCTCGTGCAGGAGGCAACCAATCGATGTGTTTCTCTTACATCACTGTTTCTCTCTGTCTTTCCCTCTCTTGCACTCTCTCTAAAAATCAATGAAAAATGTCCTCCATTGAGGATTAAAAAAAGAAGTTACCTTCCCTTGCAGAACCTGCAGGTATTCATAACACAAAGCACTGTCAATTTCTGACAAAAAAAAATAACCACCCTTTTCATTTAACAAAAAACATGCACTTGGCATGCTTATGATAAAGAAACTTATCTACTTCATTATGGAGGGAGAGTTGAATTTACTTTATTTTCTGATTCCTGCTTTGGGAGTATGGAATTCACACCCATTTTTGGCATCTTTGGTTTGGACAAAATTGTTTTATAGTTTATGGTCTTTGAATTTTTATTTGTTAACAACATGTCTAGTAAACCATTAGAGGATCATAAAGTTCACCTCCAGCATTTAATTAGTCATCAGTTTAAACTCGGATAAAAAAAAAAAACCAAAACAGAACAAAATATACCTCTGACCATCTCTTAAGAATGTGTACATGGTCATTCGTAAGAAAGTTAGCTTTAGGCAGTCTGTTTTGTTTTAGGGTGTGGGGGCTGTTACTTTTATGACATCAGCTTTTCATATTTTTTATTTAATCCCTAGGCCCTTAGGTCTCTCCCTTCAAATTACAAACTATTCATTCACCAGAAGCTTTGTGTTAAAGTAATTTTTGTAATTACTTCCTACTAGTGGGAAACAAGGAATAGTAAGCCTTTATCTCCTAGCTTCCTTTCAGGATTTTCATTTTCCTGCATGAGCCCAAGTGCTTGTGATGCTGGTGTGGTTGTCATGGCGCTGTGAAGGAGTCTTTGTCCCAGGTGGGAAACATGTACAAGTCTGAATGATTTGGGAGTTGCTCCTGGTTGCTGGGGAATGAAGCTATGAAACAAGAACTGGAATAATGGGAAGACTATTTCTTATTTTAGGAGTCCTAGGAACAGAGTCCTCCTTGAATCTATAGACATGTCAATAGGTGCTAAAACCCCTTGTAATTGCAAGTTCTCATGACCTATGCCCCGATCAAAGAGAAACATTGATAGGCTTTGTAATACACACGCGTGCACGAACATGCATGCACACACACACATCAAACCAGATAAATGAAATTGAGCAGATTTTTAAAATTAAATAAAGAATGGAACATAATATGTCTAAATCATTAAGATCTGCTAAGTAGCAGCTATTCTTTTAGGTAGATGTTAAATGACAAAAATTTCCCAACTGTGTAGTTTAGTTTATCATCTGAGGGTCAGCCATTCATTAAGGATAGTACCACTGGATTCATATGGAAATACTAATTATATTTATTACATTCCTTTTCAGTTAGATTTTCTGTCTTTTATAATCTAGGGATTTATAACAATTGATCAAAATTAAGGCAACTGAAGATTGAATTATTACATAAAGTAACCAGGAATCAGGGTGATAGTTAAAGAGCTCTCAGATGTGAAACGTGAGTAATACTTTTTATTAAAATATCTTACTGGGCTATTCTATCTCTTCATGAATAGTTTTAAAAAAAGGAATTTGTTTATGAAATAAACTTCATATTATTTCCAATAAAGAATTGAAGTGGAAAGACTATTGAGAATTCAGAGATGCTGAATTACTATTTAGTTTTTGATGTGGCATTAATAGAAAAAGAATGGGAAGGTTTTAGATATATCTGGGAGATTGAAGTGCAATTGAAAGCAGTTAATTTATCTGAGGGTAGAAAGTTAATGCAGATAATTTAGGCCAGATCTTATAATTAAATGACTGCCTACTCAGAAGTAACTAAGAGTAGACACTTGAACAACACAGGGATTAGGGGCACCGACCCCCGTGCAGTCAGAAATCTGGGTATAACTTTTGATTCTCTACCAAACTTTACTATTAGCCTGCTATTGACCGGAAGCTTTATTGAAAATATAAACAGTTGATTATCACATATTGTATGTTATATGTGTTATATTCTTTATTCTTACAATAAAGTATGCTACAGAAAAGAAAATGGTATTAAAATCATAAGGAAGAGAAAATATATTTACAGTACTGCACATGTTTATTGATCTGCGTATGTAAGTGGAACTGCGTAGTTCAAACCTGTGTTGCTCAAGGGTTTAGGTAGATGTTAAATGACAAAAATTTCCCAGCTGTGTAGTTTAGTTTATCATCTGAGGGTCAGCCATTCATTAAGGATAGTACCATTGGATTCATATGGAAATACTAATCCAGTTTACTCATGAGGGAGAAATTAATACCAAGAAGAAATTTTGTTACTAATTAAAATGCATTTATTCTTTCTAAATATAAAATATGTCCTATTGTAAAAATATGCTTTCAGTATTTGGTTTTATTCATGTCAACCATTTTTGCTTAGAAGGGATAGACTGTTTTAAGTAAAATATTAAGTACATTTTGACAGTGCTCTTGTCAAGTGTGCCTGCTTTAAACACATGGTCAAACCTATACTTATTTTCTTTACATGTACAGCTTATAAACTTTCATGTTAGCGAGTGGGGAGTATTTGTGTGAGGAATCTGAGTGTTTCTGGAGGTTCATTATTTATAAATAATATGGCTGATATTAAAGATAATTTGCTGTAAATTAGATTTTATTTTTTCTGTCATTGACTATTTTCTTTTCCCTGCTGGCTCATCAGTCTTTAACTTTAAATATAACATTTGTTTATGATGATCAATGTTATTCACATTTTGTGTTCTGATTAGAAATAAGTAAATGAGAAGCCAAGAATTTACTCTAAGTGGTGGGAATTATGAACATGGACCTTCCTTTTATTAATAGAGTGGTTACATTGTAGCACATATTCATTCTTTACAAATATTTTGGAGAAAAATAAAGAACAAACAAAAACAGGGGAGGAGAAAGTCCCTTATATCCTGGAATGCATCTTATTTGTACATGTGTTTTCCATGTTAACCAGTACATGGGCTTCTTTGGCTGGCTCAGTTGGTCCCGCCGGGCTGATATTCCTTGTGTGCCTGGCAGCTGTTAGCCCTGCTGGCATTCACTGCAGGTCTCTCTCAACTTGAGGCTGCTCTCCCAGGTGCCACAGACCACCCTGAGTTCTGGCTAGGAACCCGTTGTACCTAGCTCATGTGATCCTCCCACAGCTTTGGTTGTGGGATCATGTTGATTCTGGATAGCAGCTCCAACAGGCTCCCCAGGAAACTCAGACATTGTGTTCCTACAGCACAGGCACCAAGGGGAGTCATGGCTCTGGCTTCCTCAGCTGCTACCAGACTATGTGATCAAATGCTAGCAGTCCTTGAGGTGTTCCTCCAGAGTCTCCAAAATAGTTCAGGAAAAAAAGCTTTGGCCTTGGAGGTCCTCCATGATCTGTAGTTTGAATTCAATGTCCCTTCTCTTCTGAGAAATGGCCTTGACGGGTACTGTCTCCTTGTGGCTGCTTGTCTCCCTTGTCCCAGAAGCAGTCTAAGGTCAAGAGAGCCAAGTTTGCCTTTTCCTTCCTCTAATTAAGTGCTTTTTCCTCACTCCTCCAGCCTCATCACTTAAACAATGGCTCGAGCTTTCTCTCATAGGAGGAAAAACAAACAAACAAATTAAAAAGATCTTTATGTTCCCATGTTCATCTAGGTCTAGTGCTGCTATATATTAGACTAGAGGCCTGGTGCACGAAATTTGTGCACTGGGGTGGGGGTGTCCCTCAGCCCAGCCTATACCTTCTCCAATCTGGAACCCCCTCAGGGGATGTCTGACGGCCAGTTTAGCCTGATAGGGATTTCTATCGGGCCTAAACCGGCAGTCAGACATCCCTCTCACAATCCAGGACTGCTGGCTCCCAACCGCTCACCTGCCTGCCTGCCTGATTGCCCCTAACCACTTCTGCCTGCCAGCCTGATCGGCACCTAACTGCTCCCCTGCTGGCCCAATTGCCCCCAGCTGCCCTCCCCTGCTGTCCCGGTCCCCTCCAACTGCCCTCCTCAAATGTCCCAGCCCCCCTAACTGCCCTCTCCTGCCAAACTGGTTGCCCCCAACTGCCCTTCCCTGCAAGCCTGGTCACCCCCAGTTGCCCTCCCCTGCTGGCCGTCTTGTGGTGGCCATCTTGTGACAACATGGGCAGAAACATCTTGTGACAACATGGGCATGGCCATTTTGTGATGACATGGGGTGGCCATCTTGTGATGACATGGGCACAGACATCTTGTGACAACATGGGCGTGGCCATCCCATCTTGTGATCACATGGGGACAGCTATTTTGTGACCACATGGGGGTGGCCATCTTGTGCAAGGGCATGATGATCAATTTGCATATTACCTCTATTATATAGGATGAGAACTAAGGATTTAGAAAATCTCTCTCCCAACAGCCTCACTTACGAATCTGTTTTCTTTAGAAGACTTTATTTGAGCTCCCTAAGTTGAATATTGAGTTGCTTTATATTCTTGATGCAAGAATCCTAGTATCCAAATGTCTCTATCCCTTCCCTTCCTCCTCCTCCTCTCAAGGCCTTCCAGTCAGTGCTTGGAGATGATCACCAAGTAGGTCATCTATGCATAAAGGCAGAGAAGATGAACATGATCTTTCCCAGATATCATCCTCATTGCATAAATAACCATCTTTCTGGGACCCACCTTGTTGTAACTCCACATTATTTTATTTATAGAAACCATATATATCAAGGGATTGTTGAAATGGCTCTTATTGGAATCTTTTCCTACCCCATTTTATACATGTAATTTCAGAGAAGGAATGATAAAAAACAACAGAGTTACAAATGGAATTAATGTCAGAAAAAATACAAATGGAATTAATGTCAGAAAAAATAAATGTTACCTCCATAACTTAAGCACACATACCACATGATTTACAATCTGAAATGCATCACAAATATAGCTTTGACATCCTGAATCACTAGAACCTTGAAATCTTCAGATTTCCAATGTTTTTAAGTCTAAGTTCTGAGTCCTAATTTTACTTTAAAATTACTTTCTTTTTCTAACTAATATCTGCAAATATAGAATTTTATCTCAAGTTTCACAGAATTTTATTCATGATTAAAAGAGGAAATCAAATTTATTCTCTTTGTGAATATAAAAACCTGATGCTTTATATGATTAAAAATAAGTGATTTTTATGCAAATCAGAAAATAGTAGTATAGTTATCATGAGCTCATATACTCACCTTTCCAGGATTTTTCTAACTTTTGGTCCTTAGATATAATAATAGCATTGAAAGTTAAAGGTATCATGACCAGTCCTCCTTCAGTACAAATAGGGAGGTCATCTGTTTTAGTCTTTTATAGTTCTTGGCAATAATAAAGGAAAAATTAATAAAAACCAGTCATGAAGGCAGTTTCTTACTTTAGGTACCCAGATCCAGTGACTAAAGCTTAAAGGACAGTTTGAATGTGATATACAGCAGAAAAACTAATGGGAATAGGAAACCCCAGTGCTCAGTATTTAGTCCCTTGAGAATACCCTTATATTTCTAAGTATAGGGGCAGAATATGTTTATTTCAAAAAGCATATCTTGATTAGCATAAGAACATGTTGCTTTAAGATGGGATCACACACATTCTCTGTTCAACCCCCTTTCCACACATACTCTAACCCCACCTTAAGAGCCATTCCTATAAAAGGTGTTTCATAGCCAAAAGAAGACAGTCCAACTGTGTTAAGTTTCTTAGAGTAAGGTTAGCCAAGGCATATCCTATATAAAAACAGACTCAAACATTTGAATCTGACTTCTTCAGCCAGTTTTAAAATTAGATCTTCACCTGGGTCTTTAGAAAACTAAAGAAATCAAGAATCTAAGAAATTACTTTTTTTTTATGCAAGACTATTTAACATGTTTCTCTTTAACAATCTTTACTATTTCCCATCTCACAGAAAAGGAAACAGAGACATTTTTTTTCAGCTAGCTTATTAAAAACAAAAACATTATCAGAGATGTAATATGTGTCCATAATTTATGCCTTCAAAAAGTCTGAAGACATAATATGAATTTATTAATGATGAGTTTTAGACAAACCCCTAGTATGTTATTGATATAGTATACATTGTTTTTATTTTTATGAGATCCTCAGTATATGCTCTCTCATCAAAGAGTGTGGTATACTTCAATAAAAGTTGGTGAAGAAACATACAATTAAAACTAAACCATCCTATATAATAAAAGCCTTATATGCAAATTGACCCAATGGCAGAATGACTGGTCGCTATGAAGTGCACTGACCACCAGAGTCAAATGCTCAACACAGGAGCTGCCCACTGGTGGTCAGTGCACTTCCACAGGGCGAGTGCTGCTCAGCCAAAAGCCTCATGGCTGGCTGGTGAGTGCAGCAGCAGTGGTGGGAGCCTCTCTCCCTTCACTGCAGGTGGGCAGTAAGGAGTGTGGGGACCCAGACTGCGAGAGGGATGTCTGACTGCCAGCTTAGGCCCAATCCCTAGTATTAATAGCTATTAGTACTACTAGTAAAAGTGTAAAAGGCACTTGTAGAAAGATTTATTGTTACATAATAACTAATTCAATCAGATTGATTCACTGTTTAAGTTGTTATTGATGGGGTGAATATTTTCCCCCTTTAATATAGCTTTAGCCCAGAGGCTTACTATTAAGTAGCTTTGTGACTTAGGTCAAATTACTTACGGATCAGTCCCTCAGTTTCCTCATTTACAAGGCAAAGAAAAAATAATAAATAAAAGTAGTACTTACTTTAAAGAATTATTCTTTGGATTATTCTGATATTGATGTAAAGCATTTAGCATTAGTTCCTGGCACTAAGAACTCAGTAAAATTTACATCTTACTACTCTTTTGTCATAATTATGTTTTCCCTTCATGGTAATTTTATACTCATGTAAGAGTCATCCACCATATTTCCTTGAGCTTATGGTTTGCTAAGTTTTCGTCATAGCATCACTTGTGTTTTCTCCCTTTGATATGATGTACATGCTCTCTCTCTTGTGTCTCTGCTTTCATCTTCCAGGAAATTGTTCTCCAATAGAATTTTCTGTGATAACGAGAATGTGCTACATTAGTGTGGTTCAGTATGATAACCACTAGCCATATGTAGCCATTGAGATCTGACTAATGGACTGAGGAACTGAATGTTTAATTTTATTTAATTTTAGTGAATTTAAATTTAAGTAATTGTTCTTGTATTGAGGAGCACAGATCGAGGGTTTTCACCATGATGTATATCTCATTTAATGGTGTTCAAAGTTCTTTCATAAGCCTTATTTCATTTGAGTCTCCCCAAAATAATATGACATAGAATAAGTGGAATTATCCCAATTCTCTCTCTCTTTTTTCAACACTGCTCATTCAAAGTCTAGCACAGGGCCTAACACAGAACAGGTCTTCAGTAAACATTGATCGATTGACTGATTGATTGATTGAATGATTTTGATACTCAGTAGTGTACCTTGCCTAAGGAATATAACTTAAAATATGCTCCACACTCTTAATTTGATGATAAATGCAGGTTTTGCAAGTACTTTTAAAAGTGAACAAAAGGATCTTTCAAGTAAATTTGTCAGGAAGGTAAACAATGAAATCGTATATAAGACCGCCAGTATGACATATAAGAAGACCCACAGTGTCAAAGATTCTCTGTAATTTGTGGGAGAAAATTCCAAGGGAGATAATCCAAAAGAGCACTTTTCACCTCAGATGATTATCAAATTCAGACTATGTAATGAAGTTTCCTGCTGATGGTCTGAGGGGCCTTCATAACATAGTTTGTTGGAGTATCAGAGGGTGGTGGTTGAATGAGACTCAGGAATGGGACAACAGCACAGAAGAGACTGGGGTGCTACAGATTTGTGATGTAGAGCTTACTTAGTCACTTATTGTGTGGGCATCTGTCACACATTTCATTTCTTCCTCTTATTCTAAAGGTATTTATGTTTTCATCTTTATAAATCCAAGTGGGAGACACAACGAGTGTGAAGATGGATGAAATAGGTCTTCTCTGTCTTCTTAAATATATGGAATTAGGGCCCTTTGCCCCTTTGTAGATATTGGTTTTCATCACTATTATTGCCAAATTTCTGTAAAGAACATATTTGTTTTTTCCTCCTTTCTTAACATATATTTTGCTCCTTCCATATCATATATTATTTTGATTTTCCTTATGTTTTTGCTTATCACTTAGTCTCTTATCCAGCTCCCCCTTAGCTTGGCTCTGATCCTTAGCACTTTCCATAAATAGTTCTTCCCAGATACTGAAAAACACTTAAAAATTTCAATAGAGCCCAGCTGGTATGGCTCAGTGGGTCAGCATCATCCTATGCACTGGGAAGTTGCAAGTTCTATTCCCAATAAAGGCACATGCCGAGGTTATGGGCTCGATCCCTGGTGGTGGTGGTGGTGGTGGTGGTGGTGTGTGTGTGTGTGCAGGAGTCAGCCAATTGATGTTTCTCTCTCATATATGTTTCCATCTTCCTCTCTCCCTCTCCACTTCTCTCTCTCTCTAAAGTAAATGAAACATTAAAAATTTTTTCAATATATTTTTTTCTCAGCACTTGTTTTCTTGTACCTCTTCATGGCATTTGATAGCATATTGTTTCATTAAGTTTTCTGTTCTTTTGGCTTCTGCCACACTCACTGTAGCCTCCTTTTTATCTCCGATCAGTTATTTGGGGTCTCTTTTCTCTTTTATCATTCTGTGGTCTACTTTCCCTCATATTTAATTTTATTTTACATAGTTTCAAAATAGATTTTTTTTTTTTAGAGCTTTAAGTATTTTCTCTACTGAAAACCTTTAAGTCTTTCCTGTTGTGTGTTTTGGAACCTGACAGAACTGGATTCAAATAGTGGCTTTGCTGTTGATTAACTCTGTGACTTTAGGTATTTTGGACAACTCCAGGCACCATGGCCTCATTTATAAAATTGAAATTCTGCCTCCCTCAGTGCTATCATGCCCTATGCAAAATGGGCAGTCAACTCACAATCTTTCTCACATCTTTCCCCTTTTCTTTCTTACCACAGCCAAAATAACTCCTTTTCTCATTTAAGAAAGACTAGTTAGCCGAAACCGGTTTGGCTCAGTGGATAGAGCGTCGGCCTGCGAACTGAAGAAAGACTAGTTGATACCATCTTATAAATATCTTATTTTACAAGTTTAAAAATAAAAAAAAACAAACAAAAAAACCAGTGTGCTCACAGAAGTGATATATTGTGATGTCTGTTTTAAAAGATCTGTCTTCCACCCTGGAAGAATATATAATAAAGGGGTGAGAAAACGGAGGCACTTTAGATTTGACTGTAGTGATCCGGTGAGAGGTGCTGAGGACAGCCACATGTCTACTCCAGTGTGAAAAAGGAAGAGGGGCAGGAGGTGGGTATGTTTTAGGACAGTGATGGCGAACCTTTTGAGCTTGGCGTGTCAGCATTTTGAAAAACCCTAACTTAACTCTGGTGCTGTGTCACATATAGAAATGTTTTGATATTTGCAACCATAGTAAAACAAAAACTTATATTTTTGATATTTATTTTATATATTTAAATGCTATTTAACAAAGAAAAATCAACCAAAAAAATGAGTTCACGTGTTCCTCTTACACGCGTGTCATAGGTTTGCCATCACTGTTTTAGGAGTAGAGCAGAACATTTTTACAGGGCCACTTTGATGTGAGGTTGTTTGTGATCATTACAACCATTACATTTTTAACTTTTAAAGTTTTAAAGTCACATGCACAACAGAATGCCTTATACCTAATCTCTGAGCATAAGATTTGGGGGAGGGGGGCCTGAAATTTCTGTTATACGTATTACTTAGTATTTTAAAAAATATACCTTTTAAAAATTTGTTTTTGAAATAATTGTAAATATGCCATCATAGTGTGCTTCAAAAGTAATATCGTGCATCTATCTTCATGGAAGTTAAATGAAAGAACTTGCCTGGTTAGGTGTAGTTTTGGGAGAGACATTTAATGTAGTTCAATAGGCTTCCTAGTTGTCTCCCCTGTCTGTTATTACCTCTGTAAATTCAGGCTCTTTTCTGTACCTGGATTATCTTCTTATCTCCTCTACTTAATGTTCATTATTCAGCTTGAGTGTAAGTTTTCTATGAAAGTGTTTTTCCCCTGAAATTTCATAGTTCTTATAAATTCAATTCATTTTTATACATTCTCATATACCATTTTACAATAATAACTAGAGGTCTGGTGCACAAATTTTTGCACAGGTGGGGTCCCTAGGCCTGGCCGGCGATCAGGGCCAATTGGGGCATATATATATGTATATCCTATCTAATAAAAGAGAAACATGGTAATTGGCGTACGACTGCTACCCTTCCCATTGGCTAATCAGGGCAATATGCAAATTAACTGCCAGCCAAGATGGCGGCCGGCAGCCAGGCAGCTTGAAACTAACATGAGGCTTGCTTGCTTCAGTGACGGAAGACTCCAACTTTCTCTGCCTGACTTGCCAGCCTCTCAGCTGCAACTCTAAGCAACTATGTTGCAAATATAGAAGCTAAACAAAACCCCCGAAACCTGCTTTACTCAGTCGGGCTTCAGCCAGCTGGACTGCAACATTGTATCAAATACAGACGGTAAACAAAGGCCAGAAACCTGTTTTCAGCAGCCGAGGCCTCAGAGCTAAAGCTGGCCCAGAATAAAAAAAAAAGAAAAAAAGGAGCTGTTGGGAGCTTCAGTCACCCGTCAGCCTGAAAATGGCCCTCAGCCCCTCAGCCAGACTGGCCAGGCACCCCAGTGGGGACTCCCACCCTGATCTAGGACACCCTTCAGGGCAAACCAGCCAGCCCCCACCCATGCACCAGGCCTCTATTCTATATAGTAAAAGGGTAATATGCCTCCCAGCACTGGGATCAGAGGAGCTGCGAGGCCTCCCGGCACCGGGATCAGCGTGACAGGGGGCAGCGCCCAAACCCCCGATTGCCCTGCGGCTCTGTGTGTGACAGGGTGCAGCGCCCCAACCCCCTGATTGGTCCTGCTCTGTGGGTGATAGAGGGCGGTGCCCCCCCCCCCCCCACACACACAGGCCCTGCTCTGTGTGTGACGGGGTAGAGCCATAACCTCCCCATCGGCCCTGCCCTGACTGTGACAGTGGCGGTGCCCCAACCCCTGGATCGGCCCTGCTCTGTGGGTGATAGAGGGTGGTGCCCCAACCCCCTGATCCGCCCTGCTCTGTGTGTGACAGGGGGCTGTGCCCCAATCCCCCTGATGGGCCCTGCTCTGTGAGTGACAGTGGGGAGCTCCTCAACTCCCTGATTGGCCCTGCTCTGTGTGTGACAGGGTACGGAGCCCCAACCCCCCTGATGGGCCCTGCTCTGTGCTTGACAGGGGGCAGTGCCCCAACCCCCTGATCCACCCTGCTCTGTGTGTGACAGGGGGTGGTGCTCCAACTCCCCTATTGGCCCTACTCTGTGCATGACAGGGGGGATTTCCTCAACCCCCTGATTGGCCCTGCTCTGTGCGTGACAGGGGGTGGCGCCGCAACTTCCCTATCGACCCTGCCTTGAGTGTGACAGGGGGCGGTGCCCCAACCCCCCAATCGGCCGTACCCTGAGCGTGACTAGGGGTGGCATCGCAACCTCTAGATCCGCCCTGCTCTGTGCATGACAGGGGGCGGCGCCCCAACTCTTCAATCGGCCCTGCTCTGAGCCCGACTAGGGGCTGCACCTAGGGATTGGGCCTGCCCTCTGCCACCCGGGAGCAGGCCTAAGCCAGCAGGTCGTTATCTCCCGAGGGGTCCCAGACTGCGAGAGGGCACAGGCCGGGCTGAAGGACCCCCTCTCCCCCCCGAGTGCACAAATTTTTGTGCACTGGGCCTCTAGTGTATATATATATATATATATCCTATCTAATAATAGACAAACATGGTAATTGACCTTACCTTCGCTACGCCTCCCATTGGCTAATCAGCATGATATGCAAATTAACAGCCAACAAATATGGCGGTTAATTTGCATACTGCAGGCAAATCCCGCTGCGCCGCCCCACCTGGGGCTGTCGGCAGCGTGATCCCCAGCTGCTGGCTGCCCCAGCATGAGATCCTGGCCTGTGGTGTGCAGGGCGGGGTGGGCGGGGTGGGCGGCAGCAAGATCCCCAGCTGCCGCCCACCCCAGCCAGGGATCCGGGCCTTTTATGTGTGGTGCGGGGCAGACGGGGCGGGCGGCAGCACTATCTGAGTGGCCGCCCGACCCAGCTCGGGATCCGGGCCTGCCATCTGCAAATGGGGGAGACAGGGCAGACACTATGGGATTGGGTGTGCCATCTGCCACCAGGGGAGCGGGCCTAAGCTATCAGGTGGTTATCTCCTGAGGGGTCCCAGACTGTGAGAGGGCACAGGTTGAGCTGAGGGACCCCCCCCCCAGCCAGTGCACAAATTTTTGTGCACCGGGCTTCTAGTGTGTGTGTGTGTGTGTGTGTGTGTGTGTGTGTGTGTGTGTGTATTATTTTGTGTGTTTATTCCTTAATTCATTGAAATCTTGTTTTCAGCTCCTGTGTTTCCATTATTTGCAAAATGAATAACAAAACTCTTGAAGAGAAAACGATGCTATATCTTGCTTTGTATGCACTTTACTTTTCTGGGGTAGTAGATGACTCCTTTGGCTTGTAGGACTTCACTCTGACTTGGATTTCCTTCTTGGCCCTCTTCCTTCTTAACTTTTTCTTGTTGATCCTTTTCATGCAGGTCTTCCTTAAAGTTCTGTTTTTGTCCTCTTCTTTTCTCCTGTTTTGTATCATGGTGATCAGTGGGTGAATTGCACAGTGGTGTCTTGCCCACATTCTTCTCTGTTGGACACTGTATATTCAGCCACTTATTACCTACCTGTGCTTGATAATCCCACAAAGACTTCCAACTCAACATAGCCAACATTGAGCTTCTTCTTAACTATCCTCCAATATCTAAACTACTCTTTGCTTCTCCTTTATATCTTGGTCTGAGTGAATGGTACTGATATTCACTCAGTTAATCCTCCAACTTCCAAATTTCTTGGTAAGGAAGAATTACAAATTATGTAATAATTATGAGTTCTGCCTACTGACTACTGGACTTTTAATATGAGAATATTATTGAATAACATACCTATCACCCATAAAAAAAGTGTAATTCCCCCTCTCCCCCTTTAAGTGTATGACTAAAATGCTCTAGTCCAATAGTATCTACTAGCTAAACTTCAAAAGATATGGATTGGTGAGAGGGAAAAATGTCCCAAAATGCTTTCTTTTCAGTAATGCAGAAGATTAAAAAAATGACCACCCCTCCCAACAAGTAGGATCCTTATGTATTTGCAAGCTTAGGAAATGTATGCCAAGGAAATGATACGGCTTTTGGGGAAGAGATCTTCATTATCTCAGCCAACAGCGGCCTTCGGAAGCAATGACATCATTGTGGCTTCCCGGACTTCAAAGAATTCAGGCAAGAGCCAAAGCCTTGAAACTGAGGCAGCTCCTTTGTCAGACGTAGTTCAGAAGAGAAGACACAAAGGGCCTCCCTCTGAGTCATGGCAGGCTTTGCGATTCCTCTGTTGGCCCCTTTGTGAAAGCTCATGACTGGACTTGTAGAAGATTAACCCCTTAACATTTCTGTAAAAAAACACACACAGAGAGAGATGCAAAGCAGCTCCATCACCTTTCTCCCTCTCTCTGTGAATTCGGTATTATGGTGGGCAGTGAATTATTTTGAATTCCCTCAGAGAGGCCAGGGCAGTCAATGGGGACTGTGAATGAGGGTCCTCTGAAGGGCTCAGATGTGAGTTTTCTTGGGCTTTCACTGTTCTTTATAGCATTATTCCTCTGAAAGAGTTTCCTCTACGAGTGGGGTCAGTCTAGAGACCTTTATGGTGCTTGAAGTAATCCACCCTTTAATCTGTTCCTTCCTGTGGGAAAATCAGTATGAAAAACGTGTGAGCTAGTATTTATGTCCAGACATAGACTGTTTGCTTTTAATTTACTACTATTTGAAAATAGCTTTTTTCCCCCAATTTAGTTTTAATAAAGACAAAGATTCAAAAAACTTATTACATGGCTTGTGCTGATGTTACCTAGTCATACATGAAAAGTGAAGAGTTGATATTCTTAGCCTTGTTCCCTATCCTGGATTATTATTTCATTGATCCAGCAGATACTACACATTTTAAAAAGTAAGCATATACTATTTTATTGTTATGAAATAAATGATCTTTATATCCTTTTTATTTTCCTGGTTCAGATTTTACTTACATATTTTGTATATGGAAAGGATTGTATTTTGTCATTATATATTGAAATATATTTCAGGGTAACAAAATTTAGCTCCTGACTTTCATGGCAAAATTGATGGCATCGGTAACAAATCGCATTGATGTCTTTTGGAATAAGATCATATTTGGGAGATGGAATAGTGAGGGAAGACATTTGCTTGTTTTTCTGATGCTCAACTTATAAAATGTAATCATACATTCATGTATTATATACTTGAAAAAAATTACAATAACAAAGAGGAAAGTTTATTAGCCTGGGAGAAGTAGTGAGCATGTATTTCAGGTTCTGCTTATTCTTGCTCAAAGTCTATAAGAATCATGTCTCATAGTAGTTTTCAATTCCAGTCTAAAAACTCCAGATCACTAGGAATAAAGAGAGGAGATGGGGAATAATATTTTCATTATAAAATATCTGAAGGATGGAAGGTAGAATGTTTTTAGGCACAATCTTTTGAAGAGAAAGAGTACATCAATGTTTCCTTTTTAGTTCTTGACTGTTAGAAACAAAGTAAAGTTAGCTGTCTTCGTGGATCTTAGAAATAGTGCAGAGTAAATAGGGTTTAGTCAATGAAAAAAATTTCTTTATTCCCTTTACCACTCTTTTTCCCTTCTAGACTCTTCTTGGAGAAAATTGGTGATGTGCTTTAAGCCTAGCTAACACCTTTCCAATATAGGGACATGCAAAGACAAAACTATAAGGGTAATTTGAATTTTCAAATAAAGTGAATTTTCAGTACAAAATAATGTTATGATGTAATCATATAATTAAGGGGGTGGCCTTTTTGATGTGGGAAGGCGAGAAGAAATTTGTGGTAGGGTAAGTAGTGTTTTGGGGAAAACAGATTTAGAAATACAAGGATAGCAAAAAGTAGGTTTAGAGTTGTTCAAATGGAAAACAATATAGTAATTAGTGAGATGTACTGGTTGATAATGATGGATTTTGTAATCAAAGAAAACACGATAATTTCAAGAGAAACATCAAACGTGCTTTATTCAAAGTAATGTCCATCACTAGCTACACATTTCCCCATCTTTCAGGTAATTTGTGGATACCATCCCAATAGAACTTTTCTTGTTTTGAGGCAAACCATTCAGAGACCCAGTTTTCCACTTTGTATGTTTTGAAGTGCTGCTCAGAAAGTGCATGTGCCATCGATTCGAACAAGTGGTAATCTGAGGAGCAAGGTGGGTGGGTTAATACTTCCCAGGCAAGCTCTTTTAATGTGTCTTTAACTGGTTTTGAAGTGTGTGATGGTGCGTCATTATGAAGCAAAATTACTTTGCTGTGTCTTCTGGCCCATTCTGGTCATTTCACGATCAAAGCATGGTTCAAAATAGATTACTTGTTGTCTGTAGTGATCAGTATTAACAGTTTCACCTGATTTTAGAAGCTCATAATACACCACACCTTCCTGACCCCACCAAACGCAGAGCATTGTCTTCTTTCCGAAGTGATTTGGCCTTGCAGTAAATGTTGATGGTTGACCTGGATCAACTCATGATTTTGTGCATTTGGGATTCTCAAAATAAATCCACTTTTCATCGCCAGTCACAATTCGATGCAAAAAAGACTTACTTTCGTGGCTTTGAAGCAACATTTTACTGATGACTTTTCGGTTTTCCATTTGTCTTTTGTTCAGTTGATGTGGCACCCATTTTCCTTCCTTTAAAATCTTTCCCATTGCTTGTAAACCATCTGAAATTATTTGCTGAGCAACATTTAATCTTTCTGCAAGTTGTTCTTGAGTTTGACATGCATCTTCATCCAATAATGCTTGTAATTGTTGGTCTTTAAACTTTTTCGGTTGACCTGGATGTTATTTGTCTTTCACCTCTAAATCATTACTTGTAAAGCATTTAAACCAGCCTTCATAAGTATCCTGAGATGGAACATGTTCACCATAAGCTTCCCGAAGGATATGATAACTTTTTCTTCAAGATAAAGTAATGACTTAAAACTTCCAGCAAATGTTATTTTTTTTGCCATGAAATTTAACATTTTTTAAGTGTAACAATATCTATGATGTGAACACCTTCAGAAATTTAGACATATGAAGTTTTTTTCTTTATCTCTTTATTTTTTTACAGAGAGGAAGGGAGAGGGATAGAAAGTTAAAAACATCGATGAGAGAGAAACATCGATCAGCTGCCTCCTGCACACTCCCTACTGGGGATGTGCCTGCAACCAAGGTACATGCCCTTGATGAATCTAACCTGGAACCCTTGAGTCTGCAGGCTGACGCCCTATCCACTGAACCAAACCAGTTAGGGTGACATGAAGTTTGGAAGCTTGCTGTCAGTACAACAAAACAGCATACAAATCAAATCGCATATATCTCAACATGTGTGTAACTCCATCAATTGAAAACAATTTGCATTATTAACTGGTGCACCTGGTATATAAAAGCCTAGGTGACCCATAGCTATGACCTGCACTGACCATCAGGAGGCAGACGCTCAACGCAGGAGCTGCTGAGCGACAGCAACTTTGCAGAGTGCCCTCGCACTCCGGGACCCCTTGGGGGATCTTGGACTGCAGGTTTTGGCCCAATCCTCACAGGCCAGGCCGAGGGCCTCTAGTTCAATGATACACTCTGTTCACATACTCACAACTGTACACCTACAACTGCTTGACACTGAACTCCTTCCTGTCCCTGTTGCTTCTCCTCTTGTTCCTAGATGACATGGTGAGACCTAGCTGTAGCTGCCTGTCCCAGGTGAAGCTCAGGAAACCTGAGCAGCATGGTGCCGTGGAAAGGGCCTGGGTCTCTGGGACTCAGGAAACATAGTTCTGGTCCGCCTTTGCCTCTCGCAGTGAGATCTAAGGAGCTTGTAGCTACCCTCCAGATGGACATATTAGGCGGTAAGCTCCTTTATACTCATGGTGCTCAGCATAGGACCTAGCACCTGGAACGTGCTCCTAATAGTTTTTTTAAATTTTTGTTTGTTAATCCTCGCATGAGAATATTTTTCCATTGATTTTTAGAGAGAGTGGAAGGGGGGGTAGAGACAGAGAGAGAGAGACACATCAATTGGTTGCCTCCCATATGCACCCAGACTTGGGCTATGGATCAAGCCTGCAACAGAGGTACCTGCCCTTGACCGGAATTGAACCCAGGGCCCTTCAGTCTGCAGGCCAATGCTTTATGCACTGAGCCAAACTGGCTAAGGTCTAATACAGTTTTTGAGTGAAGGTGTGAATATACATCATTTTTCTGGTTGTAAAAGTAGGGTGGTTTTGGGTGTTTAGAGTTTGTCATGTGCCTTAAGCTTCCCTTAAGCTCCTAAACCCAGATTTTAGATCATCCAGGTAATGTGGAACAGCCTTGACATGGTACCCAGCCTCTGTGTTTAACAACAGCCTCATGATCAGCATGCTGTGTTTTTTATCTTTACCTGCATTATTTAACAGGTTCCTTTTAGGAAGTGCTGCTTCCTTTTAGTGAGGTTTTAAAGAGATTCAATCATAGGTAACTGCCATTTCTGTAGGTCCAAAATAGTTGAATACTGACAGTTTTCAAATGGCGCAATTAAAGTTCATTATCCGAACTGTAGGCACAGAAGTTTGGCTTCTCATTATCCCCCTCCCCCTCAATTCCTTCATCTCTGTCTCCCCCAACCCCTTCTTGTCTCTACTCACAATACCTTGGATGATCTGACCTTGACTTTCTTGGCTGACCGGCCTATTTTATTACCAATCTCTTTCCCTGTCCATACTCCAGCTGCACTCACATTTCAGTTCCTGGACTGCTAAGCTTTCTCTTCAATGTGGGCCTTTGGAAATGCCCTTTCTCTGGCCAGGAATACTCTATTCTTCCTTCCCTCTTCCTCTGCTCCTCAACCCTGTAACCTAGCTTGGCCAACACCCATTTTAGCAATGGACAGGGGATAAGGTACACAGAATAAACAAACTGTTTCATACTGAGGAGTGAAAAGTGCTATGGGAAAAGGGATTTTCTTTTCTGTAACTTCCCTGACCCTGTATTTCACATCTCACCTGTAAATGATGGAACCCACAAGGGAGCGCGGTGCCATGGATGTGGCCTGATGAGCAGAGACTGCAAAGGGAAGGAAGATGCATAATTCTCTCATTACGATTTTTTTAAGGCAGTCAGCTGTTGAAGAATGTTGAGCTCATAGTGATTTTTTCCATTGCCCCAGACATAAAAGGAGCTTAAAAATTTTTTGGCCAGAATTTCATTTTTTTCTAGGAGCCCAGGAAAAAGGGATCATCATGGGGGAAGTTAAGAAAGTGTGGCAGTTTTCAGGAACAGTTATTTTAGTTTTTAAAAATAGCTGTCAGATATTTATAGAGCAGCTCAGGCCGTGAAATGCTTTCCCAGGCAGGTGCTCTCGCTGGGCTTCGGAATGCTGTGCGGGGAATGCTGCTGCAGCCTTCCTTTCCCTCACAGGAGAACGCAGCCTTTTGCTCCTTCCTGTATAACAACATTAGCTTCGCCAACATGATGAGTAATCGGTATAGGAAATGGAGTTATTTTTGGTTGAATATTATGTTTTCATAAAGTATGAGATAATAGGAAATGAAGTGGATGAAATAAGTACAGTTAAAAATACAGGCTTTGGATCAAAGCTGCCTGGGTGAATCTGGACTCCACCTCAGACAGTACTTAAACTCTCTGTGCCTCAGTTTCTGTACATGGAAAATGAAGGGGGATCGGTGTTGTCCTCATTGGGTTATTTCAAGAATGAAATGAGGGTGACATGCTTTATGTACATAAAGTTAAGCAACTATCAATATTTCCATGTACTTGCTTTGGATCTCTCTGTTTAAAAAAATATGAAACATTGTGGATATAATGTTCCACTACCCATGCCTTTCCACTCTTTCCTGTGTGAGGGTTATTCATTCACAGATTTTGGTATGAATTATTTTTGTGAATGTTTTATATTTTTACTATTTCTATATACAATATTAGTTAGGGTCTATGGGCACAAAAGGGTTAACATAGCAATTCTAAGATTGCTGCCCTTAGAAAGGTCTGCCTGCAAGGTTTGTCCTTGGCTGGTGTCTGAGAACTTGGATTTCAAGAGTTTCCCACCATCCTCAGAACAGATAAGAGAGGCTCCCTGTGCCTAAACTGTACAAACAACGCGGCTGATGCTAACCACCTTGCTTTCTGGGAATCTGGAGGTTTGGTTTTTGCCAGGCAGAGGTGGCCTGCACAACTAGCCCCCAATTAAAAACTTTGAGTCCTGAGCCTCTAATGTAGACCACATTTCCTGTGTGATATCACAACTCATGGCTGGGGGGGATTAAGTGTGTGTTGTGTGACTCCAGTGGCAGAAGACTCTTGGAAGTTTGCTTCTTGTTTTTTTCTGAACTTCACCCCAATTGCCTTTTCCCTTTGCTGATTTTCCTTTGTATTCTCTCACTGTAAGAAATCGTACCCATGGGCATTGCTGTAGGCTGAGTCCTGTGAGTCCTTCAATGAGTGATTGAACCTGTGGGTGATCTTGGGGAGTATAGGCTTTGTATTGGTTGGGATATAGGCTGAGGGGCTGCAAGGAGGCCCCAGCATGCAGTGACTTGAACAAGAAAGACATTTTCTCACTTATTTTTAATGTAATAGGTTAGAAGTTGAGAGATCATTAGGGACAAAGATGAATGGCCAGGCAGCACACACATACAGTGCTGGAGCTGGAGCAATGCACATTAGGGAGAATGTATGGGGACAGCAGCACTGGGACAGTCCTTCTCTTGCCCATTGCATTCTAGCATTCTAGGGCAGCACAGATAACTCTATCACACGTGTGTGTGTGTGTGTGTGTGTGTGTGTGTGTGTGTGTGTGTGTGTGTGTGTGTGAGAGAGAGAGAGAGAGAGAGAGAGAGAGAGAGAGAGAGAGAGAGAGAGACCAAATGGTAATCATTTACTTATTTTAAATTGAATTTATTGGGGCGACACTACTTCACAAAACCATACAGGTTTCAAGTGTACAACCCAGTAAAACATCATCTTCACACTGCATCATATGCCCATTGCACCAAGCAAAGTCTGTTTTTGTCCCCATCCCCCGCCCCACCCTCTTTGCCCACCTCCACCTCCACTTAACCCCCAAGCCCCTTTCCTTTTGGCTATCACCACGTCTATGTGGTGTGTGTGTGTGTGTGTGTGTGTGTGTGTGTGTGTGTTTGCTTAATCCCTCCACCTTTTCCCCCATCTCCCCTCCCCTCTGACAGCTGTCAGTCTGTTCCATGTATCTATGCCTCTGTTTTTATTTTGTTTGTCAGTTTATTTTGTTCATTAGAACCCACATATAAGTGAGATCATATGACATTTGTCGTTCTCTGACTGTTGTATGTCACTTAGCTGGCTGGGGTTCAGGTCTAATAGTTGCAATTACAGCTGTGACGTGGCAAGCTAGCAAGAGGATTTGTCATATCAGCATTCATGGTTGAGAAAACTCTTATTTTCTCTCTAAGCTAATGGAAAAGTTTTGAATGTTCTCCTATCTACAAATTGGTCAGTCTTTTAGTGATCCTGACTTTATCCAAGAGTCTCTGTGCCCCAGTCCTTTTCTCTTATCCTCCTTTGGGTGTTAAACTCTGTGCTCTTATTTAACGGAGAGGTTACTATTCCTCCTCCTCAAAGAAAACCCCTCCCACCCAGTCTTAACCTCCTCCTTACCTGGCTGTTTAATGTGGCTTATACTTCAAGGAAGGTTTTTAGTTCCTTCTTTATTTCTGGTGCTGGTGACTCCTTCTATATTGCAAGTTTAGGTTTTATCTAAAATAAGTAGGTTATATTTCAGGTAACATTTCTGGCAGCTTTTTATTATTATTATTAAGTTCATAATATTCCTTTATTGTTTGATTATAGCTAGTGATTTTTTTGGTAAAGAATCATAACAGAATGACCCCTGCGATTTTGTTGTTGTTTTTTAAAACAAGATAGGCTAATTCAATAATTGAAGACTGAGCCTATTTGACTAATTTATAGGGAAAAAATCGACTTATTGATCAGCTGAGTGGGCTGACTCTCTATATTCAGTGTTTTCTCAGTGGCAAGAATAACAAAGGTCCTTGGTTTTTTTCCCTTCCCTTCCTCCCTCTCTCTTCCTTTCTTCTCTCTTTTCCTCCCCTCCCCTCCTGACCTCTTGCTATGGTGGTGTCTGTTGATCAGCCCTAGCACTCTGTTTTTGGCTTTCTTGTTCAAGGAGATGAAGATGAGTTGATCATTGATGGACCATAAAGGAGAACTGTTTTTATAATTTATCCAGATATTAACATTACTTAGTGGCCTTCCTCCTTGTGAATTTATAACTTTTGGAAGGGAGTGGTGAATTAGAAAGACCTGCAATGTTGATATGTTGTTTTTCTCCAGCAGAGAAGATGCATTTAGACAGTCTCTGTGTTATCTGATATACACATATGATTAAACAAACTATCCTAGCTGCTTCTATTGAAGAATGACTTCATCCCCTTCTTTCCTTTCTCTTGCAGTTCCTCTGTCTATTCTTTCTATTCATCCTTTATTCCTTTTATGTAAAATGAAATTTGGAATTGATTAACACCAGATGCAAATAAGATTGTCTACTTTGATGAACAAATGACTGGAATCTCTTCTATGAACACTGCTTGAATTCTTGGCCTTGGTAGATACCTTACACATTATTTCCGTTGTCCCAGAAAAATAGGAACATGATGACAGAGTAGAGTCATAATCTCTATTGCCAAATAAAAATACATCTTAGAATGGGTACATATATATTCAGTGATGGAGACTAATATCGCCTTTATATATGATGAGTAGCTTATTTATTCAGTGATCAGTAATATGTTTTTAGTTATTTTCTATTTGAATGACAAATGAAGCAGAGATTGGCTGCTAGTAATTACTTGACAATTACCTGGATTTATGTTTTTATACTTTGATGTGAGAAAATTACTTCTTTAGTGTCGGATGTAGCTAAGTAACATTCTTTAAAGACTTGTAAAAACACTACTTTTTTTATCTTTTGTTAATTATAGATGTGGGACAGCACTTACTAGTAAGTTGTATTTTTTGAGTCTTAGTCTTTTAATCAAAGAGGAAGAGACTGAACCCTTTGTGTTTTGACCAGCACCACTTAAATTGCCTTAGGTAACAAATTCAAGTTAATTTCAAGGGGAAATTTTGTATTCACCATGGGAAGTTCACCCCAGAACTACAGGGGCCTCTTCTTACTAATTAACCTTATGCACTATAGCTGGAGTGAGGTAAGACTCATTCATAACAACCCCAATATATACCTCCATACCTGACACCCTTCCTCACACTGTAAATCTGTAGGTAGCTTGACACCTTATTTATACTTAGGAGATTTGAACACAGAAGTTGGCAGAGGAGTAGTACCTGGTTAATGATGTCAATATTTGGAGAAGGTATTTTCTGGTTAAGAATTTTTGTTAATATTTATGATAAATTTTAGAGATAGAAAGTGTAGTTGCTCAGATCACAGCTTAAGAATAGCTGAAATTCTGACCATCATCAATCATGAGGCTACGTCCGTGGACCTCTGTTTCATGGTCTATAAAATGAGTCTAATAACAGCAATGCCTGTCTTACATAATTGTTGTGACGACAAAATAAAATGTTGATATGAAAACATCTTGAAACCTATAAATATCTTATGATTTTAGTTACCTAATATTCAATATCAGCCAATGCATTTAGTCTTCTAAAGGGAAGGTACTCAGAATTTAAAGAGAAATTCTAATTAGTAATTTCTATTTGATAATGTCTATTAATTTTGAAAAATTTGGTAGCTTTTTATTCTAAAACTCCTTTAACAGTCAGAGATGAAGAACCTTAAGATTTTGGATAAACTTAGTTATTAATAAGCTAGTGGATTTCCAAAAAGACATGCTAAGTTCATCACACTGTGGATCTGCTTCATTACAAACCCTTGAAACACCATAGTGTTTATATACCTTTTTTTTTTTTTAGATATTTTATTGATTTTTTACAGAGAGGAAGGGAGAGAGATAGAGAGTCAGAAACATCGATGAGAGAGAAACATCGATCAGCTGCCTCCTGCACATCTCCCACTGGAGATGTGCCCGCAACCCAGGTACATGCCCTTGACCGGAATCGAACCTGGGACCTCTCAGTCCGCAGGCCGACGCTCTATCCACTGAGCCAAACCGGTTTCGGCATGTTTATATACCTTGATTATTTTTGAGGAAATGGTTCTGTGGGTTTAAAGGGCAGGTTCTTGAGTTAGACTGTCTGCATTTGAATCCTATCCTCAACTAAGTTATCTATTATTTTATTTTTCAATTGCTCATGAAAATGTTGTAATGGTGCCCTGGGTATTTGTCCAGGTGATTTATATCCCCTCCCTCCCTCCCTCCTTTTCTCCCTCCCTTCCACCTTCCTTCTCTTTCTCCCTCTCCCTCTCCTCCCACCTCCCTCCATCCTCCCCCTTGCTCCTCCACTCCCTGCCTTGCTTTCTGGTGCTTGCTTTGTCATTGCACAATGTTCTATGCCAATGCTTTATAGTTGTTATCAATAGAGAGAGAGTTTGTTAGATAGAAAATACTGGATCATTCCAGAAGTGAGCTTCTGTCATTTGTTTTGGAATGGGGAAGATGCACCAGCTATACATTTTTAAAAAGTGGGAAAACATTTCTTGATACAGAAGAAACTTTCTATTCCCAGGATATACAATAAGGCTATAAATTTTACTTCCAGGAAGGAGCTGTTTATCCAGCAAGAGATCCTTTCAATAAGAAAACTATAGTGAATCCTACTGAAATCCCCAGGAATCTCTATAATGATAAAAGCGTAATATGCAAATCTACCAAACAGCCATCTGGATGTCCTTCTGGATGACCATACAGATGAAGCCGGGGCTGCAGCCGCCTGCGGCTGTGAGGGAGGAATTGAGGCAGCTGCTGCAGCTGCAAAGGCCTACTCTTTCACGAATTTCATGTATCGGGCCTCTAGTTTTTAAATAATTGCCTATTTTAAAAGTTTAACTATTTTAAAAGTTATAATTTATAAATTGGTGATCGAAGATACAGAAAAATATATTTGCATGTGATACTGGATATATTTGAATATGATACTGAATATATTTGAATATGATATCAACCCAGTTATCCTATGGGTTCCATTTTGAAAATCTAATCAAGTAGCTCTCAGTCCTTAATATGCAGCTTACTCTAGTCCATGAGGTTTGTGATAATACAGATGCCTGGATTCCATCCCCAGATATTCCAATTTAATAAGTTTGGGGGTCTTACCTGAGGATCTGTGTTATTAACACATTTTATTAGTGACTAGAGGCCCGAGGCACAAAAATCTGTGCACTCGGGGGGGGGGGGTCCCTCAGCCCAGCCTGTGCCCGCTTGCAGTCTGGGCTCCTCGGGGGATGTCCACCTGCTGGCTTAGGTCCATTCCCCCGGGGGATCAGGCCTAAGCTGGCAGTCAGACATCCCTCTGGCAGCCCGGGAGCCCTCGGGGGATGTCCACTTGCCAGTGGAGAGCAGGCCTAAGCTGCTCAGGCATCCTTAGCACTGCTGAGGAGGCGGGAGAGGCTCCCACCACCACCGCTGTGCTGGCAGCTATCAGCCTGGCTTGTGGCTGAGCATCTGCCCCCTGGTGGTCAGTGTGTGTCATAGTGACCAGTCATTCCCAGTCGTTCTGCAGTTAGGGTCAATTTGCATATTACTCTTTTATTATATAGGATAGAGGCCAGGTGCATGGGTGGGGGCTGGCTGGTTTGCCCTGAAGGGTGTCACGGGTCAAGGTGGGGGTCCCGCTGGGGTGCCTGGCCAGCCTGGGTGAGGGGGGCTGATGGCTGTTTGCAGGCTGGCCAAGCCCCCCAGTGGTGACCCTCACCCCATGGGGTGTGACCAGCCTGGGTGAGGGGCTGAGGACTGTTTTCAGGCTGGCCACACCCCCCGGTGACCCAGGCTCCCAGCTTCTCCTTTTTATCTTTTTTCTGGGATTTATTTATCTTCTATAATTGAAACTCTGTAGCCTGGAGCTGAGCCCAGTGCCAGCCAGGTCAGGCAGGAAGCTTGGCTTCTTCCATCACTGGTTGCTACTCAAGCCTCCTGCTTGCTACAGCTCCGTGGCTACCACCATCTTAGTTGGGTTAATTTGCATACTCCTGATTGGCTTTCGGGCGTGGCTTGTGGGCATGGCTTGAACATAGTGGAGGGACAGTTAATTTGCATGTTTCTCTTTCATTATATAGGATTCTTGTTCCACAGCTAGGTTCAAGAATTACTGGTACATCTTTTAACTCCAATTTAGATATCGGGCTCCCTAGGATATGTGAATGGGAGTTTAAGGAAAAGGGAAACTTCTGAGTAGTTTGACAAGTTAGATCTGTAACTTTCCATGCATTTAACCTAATTTTCCTGCAAACAACAGAATATGACTAGACTAATTTAAGCAAAGGAAGAAAAGAATGAGTTGAAAGGACTCTTCAGAGAATCAACTGAGCAAACAGGTGCTAGATTTACAACAGTGAAGCAGCTTTGAGATCTTCATTTGCTGAGTCATGGAGATGCTCTCTGAGCTATTGTGGGATGACTCAGTTCCAACAGCCATCCATTCCTTTAGGTCTCTTCTAAAGATTAAAAGTTTGATTGGTTTGTATGGGACTTATGTCTACTCCTGTGTTTATAAGCAAAGGTCTATGTTCGGCAGTTTGTCAGAGTTGCTTTCAGAGATAAAATATTAAGAGGAAAAAAAAGAGACCAGCAATAGATTCTGCCTTTTTGACTCCCAAGGACCTTCTTTCCATCATATGTACAATTCCAAAAGTTCCCTTACTTAATATAAATGTAGAATTTGCTGAATATAGTTACAGGTGTCCTTATACCCCAATGGATGATGTCCTGAAACCATACTGTCAAGCGGCCACTGGTCTTTAGGTCTAGGTGATAATAATTTTCCTCTAGGTTTATTATCATAAACATATTCTGTAACATGCAGACCAGATGGTAAATATAGACACCTCCTTACATATCATATACATCATAATAGGGAGTACGAAGATGAAAGAAAATATTACAAAGTATGTATGTGATGTATGTATGTTATTTCAAACTTTTTTCTTAAGTGGTTTCTAGGTCATAGCTTACATTTGTAAATTATTTTAGTCATTCTGTATTGTTCTTGCCTCCTCTAGGAATCTTAGCCAATGAGGAGGTTAAAATGGCTGGCATAGGGAAAAGGGGAGGGGAGAGGAGGACAGGAAGAGATTAACCAAAGAATTTATATGCATATATGCATAACCCATGGAATAATTAGGTGAAGGCCTGCAGGTGAAGGGGGTCAATGGAGGGAAACAAAGGACATCTGTAATACTTTAAACAATAAAGGTAAATTTTTTGAAAATGACTGGCATATAGTTTCAGCCTTTCATATATTGGAACTATTGTGCTCTCTGCTTAAATATTCTTCCCTCTATTTTTAAAAAATCCAGCAGTACTCAGAATTACAGTGTTAGGGGGGAAATTGGTATTTAGTCATTGGTTATAATTTTTAAAGACTCAAATACTTGGTTTGTGGACGCTTATAATTTGGCTTTTGTTGAAATAGTACCATCCTAGTATATCACTGGTTGATAGCATAAAATATAATGTAAGAGAGTAACTTAGTCTCACAAAGTTTTATTTCCCAAATTGAACTTTTAAAAGGTCATTCTTTCGGGTACATAGAAAAACAGTATGAATCTTAAATGTTAGCCTATTGACTTATTTTCCTTTTTTCTTTTTTTTACTTGAACTGAACTTGTTCATTAGAGACATCATTATGTGAGATACATATGGTTGGATAAGGAATTCAGATGGTGATTCCGGGAGATTCATGCTAAGCAATAAAAGTAAACCTAAATGTCAAACAAGTTTCCATGTCAGTAAGAACAACTGCTCAGTCTTCCACAGTGAAATTAGACAATGTGTTCAATCTGTCTGATCCTGTTAATAATACGATGCTTTACAACTGGTTTACCATGGCACTTTTATGTACCATAATTGGGTTATTGCTGTGTTATTATAATGATCCCCTTAACTTTGGCACCAAGTGTCCTTGTCTGTTTGCTGTAGTGTGTCATACACATTTTATCATTAACTATGTGTGCCATGATGTGTAATAGGTTATGAAGATATCTTCTTTCAAGATATTGCATCACAATGGGGATGGATCCTGTACTTGGCAAGTTGGGCCATTAACAGAGGTGAGATCCAGACTAGTCTTGTAGCTGTTAAGTGCATGTTGTTGACCTCCCATGCACAGCCTCATTTACTGCCACCAGAGTGCTGAGCTGGTTGAGCAAGGAGAACAACTGACATGTATGGAAGGAGTTATCCTGCCTCCTGCCCATCTGATTAATAACCTCTTCTTCAGGGAACCTTTGGTTAGCATTTATATGGGATACAGATAACCTCAGAACCTGGTCCCATTCCAAAATATCTCTCCCAACTTTTCCTTTGCACTTCTTGATCATCAAGTTCCAATTTCATTTCTTCCATGACTCCAATTACTTGACTAGACAACCCAGGAACTGGTATGTAGATCCTAACCTTGGGCTGTGTCTTCCAGACAGAATGGAAAGTGATGCACAGTGTTTCATTTCAGCCAGCTGTGGACTATTATTCTTCACTGATAGTTAGCTTCATCCTTGAATGAACCTATAACACTTTCACAGTCCACTTCAGCATGGTCCCTGTATGTCTCATAGAAGCTAGAGACTTTTCATCTTTAGTTAGTTAGTAAAAAGGAACTTCTCAGGAGCACATGAATGTGAATTGAGTGAGAAGCAGAAAAGCATCAGGAGTAGGCATACATACTGGGTATGTGAGCAGAGTGATCAACAGTTTGTGCATTCAGAATCTGAACCCATATAGATCATGTTCATTGGCTGATGGGGAAGGACTGCTTTTTAGACGCCTGTCATAACAGTACAATTTATTAGATAACTCTCAATTCAGGAGTGGAAGATGAAGTTATATGGTTATTTAGAATCCCATGATCAGGCCTTCAATTTCATAAGAGATCAGTAGGAAACTAAGAGCTATTTTTAAAAATAGTTATATCTATATTTTATCAACAATAAAAATATATTTAAAAAAAAAACTTTCTCCTATAGTTTGTAGAACAAATTGGATGATCTCTCAAAAACAAATAGTTATTTGCTTATGTGTACTTGGTCTTATGACTATACCTTAAAACGCATAGAGGCTCTGCTGCGATTCTTTCATAAAACTTGTCAGAGTCTCCATATAGCACCCAATGTGTAAAGATACTTCACATACCATCTGATGGTCTGATCATGAAAACTAAAAATAGAGCAACTTGTACTGTATGTTGTGTACATTTTTTAATTTTTGTTTTGCTTTGGTCCCCTCAAAATTGACAGCTAAAAACAAAGGAGAGTGGGTCGTTGATGAATGTCACTTCCAAAGTCAGAGTGGCTAGCTAGATTCCTAATCCTCCTTAGTGGGTGGTTCCACAGGATCTAGCAACTTGTTATTCACTGTAGAAGAAGTTTGCTAGACGGAAGATGGCGGCGATAAAGGCAGACGCGTCCCAGGTCGTGTCCCGGAGCAAATGGAGTGAGAAGCTGAAACTAGTAACACTCACACCGAATTGGCGAAATTGCTCAGCTGGTGAGAGGGTTTGCAGCCGGGAAGAGCAGAACTCCCCTGGAAAGGTTAAAAAACCAGGGATTTGGGCAGGAAAGTTTGCCAGACCTCTGAGCCCAGAGAGTCGGAGGGAGACCGCGTGGCAGACAGCCCCATCACTTGGGACAGGCACAGCCCCTGACGGGGGGGAAAGGAGAACCGCGGGATTCCTGGCGCCTCCAGGGAAATTGAGAGCTGGGTTCTGTGATCACGGAGGACTGAGCCTAAAGGGGGCAGCCTGAAGAGCTGACCTGACCATGCAGTCCCGGTAAGAGAAGAAGTTTACAGAAACCAAGCCTTCCCCGTTTCCGTGGCCGGCGTTTGTTTGTTTGTTTGTTTGTTTTCACTGAATCCTGTTCATGGGACATTTCGGATACAGACACTCACCTGTGCTGAAGAGAGGGAGAGTGTGCGGAGGAGTGGAATCTGGGGAGAGACTGGGGAAAGAGGGGGAACCGGGAGAGGTGGCAGTGAATTGAGTGCTGAGACACCCCTGAGCCCAGGACTGGGGTAGCCATCCTCTCCAGAGAGTGAGACTCCTCCCCCCAGCCCCCAGGCAAGGAGCATAGCCACACCCAGATTCCACCCTGTACGAGATCAAGGATTAAGATAACCTGATCGGTCCCTGGGAGTTAACAGGGTCTGGCCTATAGAGGGATTTTCAATCCCAGCAACAACACAGCGCCGGTAACTAACTATTACGCAGTCAGCTCTGGGCAGTGAACTTCCACTGGACAGAGAGGCCCTATAGCCTCAGAGGCCAACCCCAGAACACTGCCACCCAGAGGCTGACCCACAAACTGACTCTTTGCTAAACACAAAATAAGGCAGTCTGGGAAATAAATGCGGCCTGCTTTTAAATAAGGACTGTGGTTTACAACACAGAGGAACAGTATATCGCAGGGAAACTCAACACTCTCCTGAATACCTGGAAGGTCTAAGGCGAGCCACACTGAAGAATAGAAGAAACGAAGGACCTTCACTACTCCAATTTTTTTTTCTTTTTTCACTTTTTAACTAAGAAACCAATTTTTTTCCTTTTTTTTTCTGTTCTTTTTTTTTTCTTTTCTTCTTTTTCCATCACCTGATTTTACCCTTTTAATTACTACCTTCTTATTTTTAACCAGTATTATTGCTGCTACCATTTTACCATTTTTTAAAGTGCCATTTTATATTCTTTTTATTTTATTTTGGGATTAGTGTTCTCCATTCTATTTTCATCGTTATATTATTGGTTGTTTCTAGTTTGCATTCATATCCAGGGAGCTGTTGCTGGAATTTGTTGGGATTAATGGCTGTTCTATAGGAGTATTCTCCTCATATAAAAAGTCTCTTCCCCTCTTCCACTTCATTCTCTCTTTTTGCTCTATTTTTTTTTCTTTTCTTTTCTTTTCTTGCTTTTATTTTCCCCCCTCCTTTTTCCCAATTTCATTTTTGCACTCCTTTTTTTGGTCCCTACTTTTCTTTTCTTTTTTCTCTTTTATCTTTTTCTCTTCCTTCTTCCTTATCCCCTAATTCTCTTAATTCAGGTGGTCACCTTTATTTGGGGTTATTAATATCGTGAATATATTTGTGTATAGTGCCTGGTACGTGGTGCCTTGTTGTGTTGTATTTTGTGCCTTTAAATCAACGCAGCAGATCCAAGCAACAGCAACCTCCTGAGCACCACATCCTCTGCTGAGGAACAGCAGCTGTACGTGAAACCTCGCCCCACCAGCCAGAAGAGCCACCACAGCTGTGAACAGCACCCACCAGAGGAGCTACTGCCAACTGAAGAGCAGCTGCTATCGCAACCGCCCGAAGAGCAACCACAGACCAAGGAGTCACTGCCACCAAGGGAGCAACCACTGAACGACTCAACGTCTAGACATGTCAGTGAGATCAAACATGGGTAGACAAAGAAACCCCCAAAGGAAAGAGAAGGAGGACTCTTCAGAAAAGAAGCTAAGTAATACAGAGGCATGCAACATGACAGATAAAGAATTCAGAATAAGGGTCCTAGAGTGCATAAACCGGATGGAGGAAAAAATCGACAACCTCTGCAAGAAGCAAGAAGAAACAGATGAAAAAAAATCGATAACATATGGAAGAAGCTAGAAGAAACAGATGAAAAAATCGATAACATATGGAAAAAACTAGAAGAAACAGATGAAAAAATCAACAACTTAAGTAAGACCCAAGAAGAAATGAAGAGTGATATAGCTGCAATGAAAAACTCCATTGAAAGTATCAACAGTAGACTAGGAGAAGCGGAGGACCGAATTAGTGAATTAGAAGACAAGGAAGCAAAACACACCCAAAATGTACTGCAATTGGAGAAAAAAATTAAAAGATAGGAGGAGAGCCTAAGGGAGCTTTGGGACAACATGAAATGAAACAACATACGAATAATAGGAGTACCAGAACAACAGAAGGATGAACAAGGATTAGAAAACCTACTCGAAGAAATAATATCAGAAAACTTTCCTGAGGTGGGGAAGAAAAAAGTCACACAAGCCCAGAGAGTCCCAAACAAGGTGAACCCGAAAAGACCCACACCAAGACACATAATAATCACCATGGCAAATGTTCAGGACAAAGAGAGAATCTTACAGGCTGCAAGAGAGAGACGGAAAGTTACATACAAGGGATCTCCCATTAGACTGTCAAATGATTTCTCAACAGAAACACATCAGGCCAGAAAAGAATGGACTGAAATTTACAAAGTGATGCAAAGCAAAGGACTGAATCCAAGAATACTCTATCCAGCAAGGCTATCACTCAAACTTGAAGCGGAAATAAGAAGCTTCACAGACAAAAAAAGGCTAAGGGAGTTTGTCACCACCAAGCCAGCAATGCAAGGAATGCTAAAGGGACTGGTATAAAAATAAGAAATAAAAAGATCAGAAAGAAAACAGCCACACAAAAAAAGAAATGGCTATAAACAAGTACCTTTCAATAATAACTTTAAACGTAAACGGACTAAATGCTCCAACCAAAAGACATCGAGTGGCTGAATGGATAAAAAAACATGACCCATACATCTGCTGTCTACAAGAAACCCACCTCATTAGAAGGGACTCACACAGACTGAAAGTGAAAGGATGGAAAAATATCTTTCAGGCAAATGGAAAGGAAAAGAAAGCTGGGGTAGCAATACTTATATCGGACAAAATAGACCTCAAAGTGAAGGCCATAACAAGAGATAAGGAAGGCCACTTCATAATACTAAAGGGATCAATACAACAAGAAGATATAACCCTGGTAAACATATATGCACCCAATGTAGGAGCACCCAAATTCATAAAAAAAACTCCTGGAAGATATCAAAGGAGAGATCGACAACAATACAATCATAGTAGGAGACTTTAATACACCACTGACAGCACTGGATAAGCCCTCTAAAAAAAACAATAAGCAAAGATACAGCAATCCTAAATGACTCACTAGATAAGATGGACTTAATAGACATCTTCAGAACACTTCACCCCAAAGCCAGGGAATACACATTCTACTCAAATGCTCATAAGACATATTCAAAAATAGACCATATATTGGGTCACAAGCAAAGTATCCCCAAATTCAAGAAGATTGAAATCATAAAAAGCGTCTTCGCAGACCACGATGGCATAATATTAGAAATAAACTACAATAAAAACAACCCGAAATACTCAAACACCTGGAAGCTGAATAGCATGCTATTAAATATTGATTGGGTTACCAATGAGATCAAAGAAGAAATTAAAAACATCCTGGAAACTAATGACAATGAAAACACAACAATCCAAAACCTATGGGACACAATGAAAGCAGTCCTGAGAGGGAAGTTTATAGCTCTACAGGCCTATCTCAAAAAACAAGAAAAAATGGTAGTTTATCATCTAACTCTACAACTCAAAGAATTAGAAAGAGAGCAACAAGAAAACCCCAGAGCGAGCAGAAGGAAGGAGATAATAAAGATTAGAGCAGAAATAAATGACATAGAGACCAAAAAAACAATACAGAAAATCAATGAAACCAAGAGCTGGTTCTTTGAAAGGATAAACAAGATTGACAAACCTCTAGCCAGACTCACCAAGAAGCAGAGAGAGAGGACCCAAATAAATAAAATCAGAAACGATAGAGGCGAAATAACAACAGACCCCACAGAAATACAAATGATTGTTAAAAAATACTATGGACAGCTCTACTCCAACAAACTAGACAACCTGGAGGAAATGGACAAATTCCTAGAAAAATACAACATTCCAAAACTCAATCAGGAAGAATCTAAAAATCTCAACAGGCCAATAACTATGGAAGAAATTGAAGCAGTCATCAAAAAGCTTCCATCAAACAAAAGCCCAGGACCAGACGGCTTCACAGGGGAGTTTTACCAAACATTCAAGGAAGAACTAAAACCTATCCTCCTCAGACTACTACAAAAAATTCAAGAGGAAGGAACACTTCCAAGCTCATTCTATGAAGCCAGCATCACCCTAATACCAAAACCAGGTAAAGACAAGACAATGAAAGAGAATTACAGGCCAATATCCCTCATGAACATAGATGCCAAAATCCTCAACAAAATCTTAGCAAATCGGATCCAGCAGTACATCAGAAAGATCATACACCATGACCAAGTAGGATTTATCCCAGGGATGCAAGGATGGTACAATATCCGCAAATTAATAAACGTGATACATCACATAAACAAATTGAAAGAAAAAAAACACATGGTCATATCAATTGATGCAGAAAAAGCATTTGACAAAATTCAACACCCATTTTTGATAAAAACTCTCAGCAAGGTGGGAGTAGAAGGATCATACCTCAACATAATAAAAGCCATATATGACAGGCCCACAGCCAACATCATACTCAACGGACAAAAACTAACACCATTTCCCCTAAGAACAGGAACAAGACAGGGATGCCCCCTCTCACCACTCCTGTTCAACATAGTACTGGAAGTGTTAGCCATTGCAATTCGGCAAGAAGAAGAAATAAAAGGCATCCAAATTGGAAAAGAGGAAGTAAAACTGTCCTTATTTGCAGACGACATGATATTATACATACAAAACCCTAGAGATTCCATCAAAAAGCTACTAGACTTAATACATGAATTTGGCAATGTAGCAGGATACAAAATTAACCCCAAGAAATCTGAGGCATTTCTATACACCAATAGTGAACTTTCAGAAAGAGAGATTATAAAAACAATCCCGTTTACCATTGCACCAAAAAAATTAAGCTACCTAGGAATAAACTTAACTAAAGAGGTAAAAGACCTCTACTCAGAAAACTACACGACGTTGAAAAAAGACATAGAGGAAGACATAAACAGATGGAAGAACATACCGTGTTCATGGATTGGTAGAATCAACATCATTAAAATGTCCATACTACCCAAAGCAATCTATAAATTCAACACACTTCCCATTAAAATACCAACGGCATACTTCAGAGATCTAGAACGAACTTTCCAAAAATTCACCTGGAATAAAAAAAGACCCCGAATAGCTGCAGCAATCCTGAAAAAGAACAAAGTAGGTGGGATCTCAATACCAGATATCAAGTTGTATTACAAAGCCACTGTTCTCAAAACTGCCTGGTACTGGCACAAAAATAGGCACATAGATCAATGGAATAGAATAGAGAGCCCAGAAATCGGCCCGAACCAATATGCTCAATTAATATTTGACAAAGGAGGCAAGAACATACAATGGAGCCAAGATAGCCTCTTCAATAAATGGTGTTGGGAAAATTGGACAGATATATGCAAGAAAATGAAACTAGACCACCAACTTACACCATACACAAAAATAAACTCAAAATGGATAAAGGACTTAAATGTACGACAGGATACCATAAAAATTCTAGAAGAATCCAAAGGCAAGAAAATCTCAGACATATGCCGAAGCAATTTCTTCACTGATACAGCTCCTAGGGCACTTGAAACTAAAGAAAAAATGAACAAATGGGACTACATCAAAATAAAAGGCTTCTGCACAGCAAAAGAAACCATCAACAAAACAACGAGAAAACCCACTGTGTGGGAAAACATATTTGCCAATGACATATCTGATAAGGGCCTAATCTCCAAAATTCATAGGGAACTCATACAACTTAACAAAAGGAAGATAAACAATCCAATCAAAAAATGGGTAAAGGACCTAAATAGACACCTTTCAAAAGAGGACATTCAGAAAGCCAAGAGACATATGAAAACATGCTCAAAGTCACTAATCATCTGAGAGATGCAAATCAAAACAACAATGAGGTACCATCTCACACCTGTCAGACTGGCTATCATCAACAAATCAACAAACAACAAGTGCTGGAGAGGATATGGAGAAAAAGGAACACTTGTGCACTGCTGGTGGGAATGCAGACTGGTGCAGCCACTATGGAAGACAGTATGGAGTTTCCTTAAAAAACTGAAAATGGAACTCCCATTTGACCCTGTGATCCCACTTCTAGGAATATATCCCAAGAAACTGGAAACACCAATCAGAAAGGATATATGCACCCCTATGTTCATAGCAGCACAATTCACCATAGCTAAGATCTGGAAACAGCCTAAGTGCCCATCAGTAGATGAATGGATTAGAAAACTGTGGTACATCTACACGATGGAATACTATGCTGCTCTAAAAAGGAAGGAACTCTTACCATTTGCAACGTCATGGATGGAACTGGAAAGCATTATGCTAAGTGAAATAAGCCAGTCAATAAAGGAAAAATACCACATGATCTCACTCATTCATGGACAATAGAGACCATTATAAACTTTTGAACAATAATAGATACAGAGGCAGAGCTGCCTCAAACAGATTGTCAAACTGCAGCGGGAAGGCCAGGGAGGGTTGGGGGGCAGGAGGTAGGGGGGTAAGAGGTCAACTAAAGGACTTGTATGCATGCATATAAGCATAACCAATGGACACAAGACACTGGGGGATAGGGGAGGCTAGGGGACTGTCTAGGTGGGGGGATAAAATGGATACATATGTAATACCCTTTGTAATACTTTAAGCAATAAAAAAAAAAGAAAAGAAAACAAAAGGAGGAGATAAACAATAAGATCTCTAAGCAAATAAAACATTTATATTCAAATTTTATTTAAATGAACCTAAAAAAAAAAGAAGTTTGCTGATATTCTTTAAGCCATTGTACCCTTGAAAACTTTACTGAGCTGGCAAGATCATGTATTTTTGTGAGATTTATTTCTTGATTTCTGCAACATATTTGTTTCTTGTTGTTGGGGATAACTGCTATTTCCTGCTCCTAGAACCTGTCTGTAATATGAATTCAATATTGTAGACTAGAATGGTGCAGCATGGGATTGTGTAAGAAAGATTTGTTGTATTCCTAATGCAAAATGGCAAAGGTATACTGATGGTTTTGCCAGTATACCTTGCTAGTGGTATTCTTGTCTTAACAGAATGGAGAAAAAAAAGTAGTACATTTATCATATGACAGCTGCATATTAGGTGAAACAGGCTATGTTAGTTAATATAGTCACAAACAATATATGGGGCAATAACTATAGTTATAATCACCACTTTATTACTTTTATGAAAAACCACTATCATTCTTTAAAACTTGAATTCAGTATTTGTGATTAAAAGTAAAATTATCTTTTTACTTTATCAAACATTCTAGGCTCTATGATTAATTTGAATTTATTTCTTATAAAATCATGAAATGTTAGTGAGAGAAGAGGTGATTTTTCTGTTCAAAAAGTTTATTAAATCTTTTTATTTACCTGGATAACTACTTATTTAAAAAATTATCGGTGTCTGTGTGTTTTTGTTTTTTCTAACTTGTTTATTCATTTTGTTTTCAGTTTTATGCCTCCCACATATGAGTGAAATCATATGATTCTTGACTTTTCCCGACTTATTTCACTTAGCATTATATTCTCAATATCCATCCATGTCATTGCAAATGGCAGTATTTCATCTTTTCTTATGACTGAGTAGTAGTCCATTGTATATATGTACAACATCTTCTTTATCCAATCATCGATTAAAGGACAATTTGGTTGTTTCCATTTCTTGGCCATTGTGAATAATACTGAGTGAACATAGGGGTGCATATACACAAACAGCCGTATGGTGGTTACTAGAGGGGAAAGGGAGTGAAAGTGGGTGGTAAAGAGTAAATGGGGTCAAATATACGGTGGCAGAAGGAAATTTGACTTTAGGTGGTAAACATACATTTTATCTCTCTATATAAAAGTCTAAGCAACCAAATGACTGAATGACCGGTGGACCGGTCGCTATGACATGCACTGACCACCAGGGGACAGACGCTTAACGTACAGGATCAAGCTCCCTCCTGTCTGGATCAGACCTGTGGGGATCAGGCCAAAACTGGCTATCTGACATCCCCCGAGGGGACCTGGATTGCGAGAGGGTGCAGGCCAGGCAAGGGACTCCACCAGTGCATGAATCCATGCACCGGGCCTCTAGTTGCAATATAAAGATGATGTATTATAGAATTATATATTTTCAACCTACATAATTTTATTAATAGATGTAATCCAAATACATTTAAAAAGAGAGAAATTGTCAGGAAGTCCAAGTTGTGAAGTAGATGGAAGTGGACTCTTTCATTTGAGAGAGCCACTTGCTTTACCTAGATCCTGTGGCCTCTGGGGAAGAGGTTCATTCAGGATCATTGGTTGCTGTGTGGAACATAGTTTCAGGATAGTTCGTGTGGTAATCAGGATTTAATATGACCCAGCATTTCCATCCCTGGGTACATGCCCTGGGTAATCCCCTCCCTGTGTTTGGACAGAACCTGTGAATATGATGGGATATCAAAAGTGAGATTATCCTGGGTAGGCTTGACCTCATTAGAGGGCCTAAGAAGAGGAAGTATTAGAGAAATGTGCTCCTGGTGGCCTGGAAGACAGGGAAAAGCCATGTTGTGAATTGCCTGTGGGAGCCTCATGACAAGGAATGAAGGGGGGCCTCTAGGAGTTGAAGCCTTGACTAACAGCTGGCAAGAAAAGTGGGACCCCAGCTATACATCCTCAGGGAAATAAAGTATGCAAACAACACATGAATTTAGATGAGGACCTCAGAGTTCAGATGATATCTTGATTTTAGCTTTGTGAGAACCCAAGAAAGAAAACCAGTTGAGCCCTTCCCAAACTCTGACCTACAAGAATGAATTAACAATTGACTGCTGATTTAAGCTGCTAAAAAGGTGGTGATTTGTTACACAGAAAATGGAAAGCTAAAACGGTTGGCATAGTGTTAGTCATTTTAACTTCTATGACTGCAAATAAAAATTCCAAGTCATGTTTGGAAACATCATGCATAGTTATATGAAAGGAAGCACTTATACTTTAGCGGTGTATAATGAGAGCTACCTCCTGCATAGGCTCTCAGGCTTACTATTAATAGCCCATCTATGATGGTTTCATGTGGTTCTATTCAGAAGTAGACATGGAAGGTTCTGCTACTACTAATGATAACGATAATTATAAAAATAGTAGGTAATATAATTAGGTGGATAAAGCATTACTATTTTATTATATTACTAGAGGCCCAGTGCATGGATTCGTGCACTGGTGTGGTTCCTAAGCCTGAGCAGCGGGGATCAGGCCGAAATTGGCTCTCCAATATCCCCCGAGGGGTCCTGAATTGCGAGAGGGTGCAGGCCAGGCCGAGGGACCCCACCAGTGCACCATCAGGGCCAGGGAGGGAACATGGGAGAGCTCTAGGGCGTGTCTGGCCTGTCTCGTCCGTCTCATCTAACCTACCAGTTGGAGCATCTGCCCCTTGGTGGTCAGTACACGTCATAGTGACTGGTCGAATGGTCAAACAAACAGTCGGACACTTAGCATGTTAGGCTTTTATTATATGGGATATTTATTTTATGGTTTGTGAATTATCCTTAGGAAGGGATCATTCTCTGTTGGCAAAAAACTAAAATATGAAGACCTACTTGGGTCAGAAGACCAGGTTATACTTGATGTGCCTTTGAGCAGAATTTTCCTGTTTGATAAAGAGGATTTATTTGCATGGGGCACCAGAAAAGGAAGAGAAGGAAGAAAAATAGGGTTTGGGTACAATGAAATGGTAGGAACTGTGGGCTAAGTTGCCATTCCCTGAAAAACTGCAAGAAAGAAAGTAAACATTTCAAATATTGGTGGAAAGAGGATCTTTCTTGGGGGTCAGAGGTGGGAATGAACTTTGCATTAGCCAACCTGGGATATAAAGGAGACATTCTTCGGGGAATAGGGGGCCATGAAGAGGTAGTCAGCTTTTAGGAGTTTGCTGAAACCATGGAGAGGGCTCTGGACTCCTGTAAGTTGCTTAGCTATGGGGAAGTGGGACTGGGCATCTAAAAACATTCATTTTAACTTAGCCATGTGCTAGCCACTATGAGAAGCACCTAACCCAAATAACTTTATTTTACTCTCCTGAGGGTAGGTTCTCTTTCTGTCTTGTTCTTTGTAAACTCTAAGTACTTAATATAGTGGCTCATATGGTGCCTTATAAGTATTTTCTTAAATTTATTTACCAAAAATATATATAGTGTCTGTTCTAGACTAAGAACTAAGTTTATAGTGATGGACCAAACAAACTTGGTTCTTGCCATTATAGACTTGACAGTTTAGTTAATAAATGAAGGAATAGCACATATTAAATAGATTTATTGTCCTCATTGTATCAAGATATCTCAAGTTCAATGAATTGAAACTTATTCACTCAGCTAGAAAGTGGAAAGGCCAGTAATGATATCTCTTTTGTTCAATAACTAATATATTGCACTTGTTAAAACCTACAAACTTCCTCCTATCAGTTTACATGACATTATTTTGGATGTTCTTTTTAAACTCAAGAGCTTTTAATATGAAATCTTGCTCATAAAATATCAATAAATGCTCATATACATCTTTCAGGAAAACTGACATGATTGTAATCAATCATTTTAAAACACTTGGAGCTTTATTTAGAAAAGGCAAATATTTGTAATTCCAGTAAATAAAGCTGCTTCAAGGCTCAGTTCCATTTATGTATATGTTCTTGGTGGAAATCTAAACTTCTTTCCAGGTAAAATAAGAGAACAGCCATATGTTCATCCCTATGCCTTCACCCTTCTCCCGATTTTTACTTGCTTTGTTGGATTGCCTCTTTTTTAAAAAAGTGCTTTATTTTTTTAATTAGCGTGAAAAGCTTGCTATCTCGTATGGAGAGCCTTCTCTGTCCCCAAACCATTAGTAACTGCCCTTTCTCCCTTCACTCTTCTTAGAAGACACTAAAATTTACACTGTCATTTCAGGAGCCAAGGAGGTCCCAAATCATTGGCTAAAACCATACTTACACAGATTTTCCATACATATGCCTCCCGCTCTGTTCCTTCCACACTAGTTACATCGTAGTTCTGAAATGCTAAATTCAGCAACTTACTATTTTACTCTCTAGCGTGTATGCACTTTCTGCTCTGCAATGTTACCATGTTTTTCATTTCCATTGAAAACTTGTAAAAGTCTTGAAAAAGTTAAAATAAGATCCTGGCAATAAAATGATACTATAGATTTCACACAGCACCCCCAAGAGCACAGCTAAATCGTAACCCTTTTGTACAGATCAGAGCAGAGCAGCATTTCTTCACTCCATAACTTTCACTATATACAGCCTTTTACTGTGCTTTATGGCTTTCCTCAATTTTTAAAAATTTTACTGGTATTTTTTAGTTAGTTTCTATATCTATTTAAGAAGGTCATTTCTTCATAGTGCAATACTCACATGTATCTTTTGCTCTGAACTAATTGACCAACTTTAGAAGTAATTTTAGCTCAAACACAGAGAATCCACAACAGTTCCTACCATATTCTCTAGTGAATACAAGGAAGAAAATAGCCATTCTGTCTCTTAACACTGAGTTAAAAATAATATCCCTTTTAAATTGCACTGTGATTTACCAAATGTTTCATTCAGTGTGCCCATGTTTTGTAGTTAAGGTAGATGCACTATAAAATCCACCATTTTCTATGAAAACCAATGAAGAAACTTAAAAAAAAGAAGGAATTCTTACCATTTGCAACAGCATGGATGGAACTGGAGAGCATTATGCTAAGTGAAATAAGCCAGTCAATGAAAGAAAAATACCACATGATCTCACTCATTTATGAATAATAAAGACCATTATAAACTGATGAACAAAAATACAGAGACAGAGCAGCATCGAACAGACTGTTAAAAAGAAAGACCACTATTTTTAACATGGGTGAGATTTGTATAAGTTGAGATGGGATCCTTCATAGATTACCATGTCAAATCCATCTATCGAAGATAGTTTTTCCAGAAAACCTTTCCTGAAAGGTGTTTTTTCTTGACTCTCTAAGCATGTTTTCTTCGCCTGATCATTACTCCGAGTATGCAGAAAGAGTCTTTGGAAGTAGTTTCTTTGGCAGTAAATATTTGAAGAAATTCAGTGTGTTCCTTCACTGTTACTTCTAGATTTTCATTGGTTAGTGAATCCCAGTTTTTTAGGTAAGACATTTATCTGAAATAATGGAGAAAATGCCCTTTCTCTGAGCACCAGTAGAGACAACATTGACCTAGCTTCAAAAGAGGGAGTCTGTATTTCTCTCCACTGCCTGGCAACATCAAAGGCCACTCAGAATATCAAGGCTATAACCTAAGTGACTCAAGGTGGCAGAGCTGCTGGCAATGGAATTATGTCACACCAGATGGCAACTTGGAATACTCCAGCATCTGCAGAGGAAAGTTGACATAGCTATGGAAAATGCTGGAACAGAGGGGCAGATGCAGTCCAGTCAGACGATCTGGCTGCTGTGTCCTTTCTTCTTAGGCAATCCAGGTGGGCCTTTCTAAATGGACTCTTCTGAGCAGGCTGTAGCAATACCCAAGTGAAGTTATTCTGCAGCAGCCTATAATCCTAAATCCTTTCGCTCCTTTGATATTTCTCCTTTTACCATTCTACTTCCTCTTTCTCCTCGAACATCTAACATGAATTCATTCACATGGGATAAAGATTCAGAGGAAGAACCAACTATGGTTGTACGACCGGGATTTGCACCAGAACGATTTAGAAAGATGTCTGCAAGGAGCTAGTATCACATCCTCTCTCCTTTCTAAAAGTGATATTCAAAGCATTTAACCACCGATGTGGCATGGACAGACCCAACAGAACATACACTGGTGCTGAGGCAGAGTGGTGGCTGTCCCTTGCTGTATCAGCATTTCCCTTCTGGTTGCCTTTCTGGGTCTGTAGTCCTCCGGTGGTTTGGATAGCAGTTATTTGCTTGCAACTATAGAAGCATTTCAGTATTTTAGTATCTGGTAAGACATGCTCACAGTACTGGCTACATAACTACCTAGTCCTCTGTCTTTTTCAGTACTTGAATTCCTACTTATCCATGCCACTTTAGTGAATGCCACTTAGGAAGAATTCTTTTTTTTTTTTTTTTTTTTTTTAGCCAAAAAATATGCTTTTAATGCCTCTTCCCTTCCCCCCCCCCCCGCCCCGCCCTTGACAATCCCCTGGCCTCCCCTACCCCCCAGTGTCTTATGTCCATTGGTTATGCTTATATGCATGCATACAAGTCCTTCGGTTGATCTCTTACTCCCCCTCCTGCCCCCCCCCCCCACCCTCCCTGGCCTTAGGAAGAATTCTTAGATATTTTATCATTACCCTCTCACAGTCACATAGTATCTTTTTATTAAACAAAACATAGACATTCGGTCACTAAAAGATACCACCTTTAGCAGTGCAATATAAGAAAAATATGAAACGACTTATATCCTCCCAGGGTTGTACTGGTTTTCTTTAACAGGTTGTGAGATGGACCTTAGAGGCAGTACTATCTTCATTTTACAAATAAGGAATCATGACCTTAAGATAAAGTTTTCAGAATGTGATTCTCGATCAACAACATCCGCCTCACCTAGAAACTAGTTAGAAATGCCCTTTTGAGGCCGCAACCGAGACCTACTGGATAGAAACTCTAGGGGTGGGACCAAGTGGATCTGTGTTTTAATAAGCCCTCTAGGTGATTCTAATACACTCTGATGCTTGAGACTCACTATCTGAGATGTTCAGTGACTCAGGCCTTTGATGAAGTTCAGTCAGGAATCAAGTCTAGGGTCGTCTCCACTTTACCTTTCCAGACCCACAATAGCAAGTATTTATTGAATGTCCAAGCTAATTTGGAATAATTGTGTGTAGAGTCTGTGGGGCATAATAATAGACTAGGGGCCCAGTGCACGAAATTCATGCACTGGGTGTATGTGGGGGGGACTGTCCCTCAGCCCAGCCTGCCCCCTCTCACATACTGGGAGCCCTCAGGTGTTGACCCCCATCACCCTCCAATCGCAGGATCGGCCCCTTGCCCAGGCCTGACACCTCTGACAGAGGCATCAGGCCTGAACAGGGGACCCTCATTTCCCCCCCTCACTGGTTCTGCCCCCAGCCCAGGCCTGATGCCTCTGGCCCAGGCGTCAAGCCTGGGCAAGGGACCCCCAGACCCCTCCGATTGCTGGCTCTGCCCCTTGTCCAGGCCTGACACCTCTGCCAGAGGTGTCAGGCTTGGACAGGGGACCCCCATCTCCTCCCGATCACTGGCTCTGGCCCCTGCCCAGGCCTGAGGCCTCTGGCCCAGGAATCATGCCTGGGCAGGGGACCCCCATCTCCCTCTGATTGCTTGCTCCACCCCCTGCCCAAGCCTGATGCCTCTGACCCAGACTTCAGGCCTGGGCGGGGGACACCCAGCCCCCCGCCCAGGCCTGATGCCTCGGCCAGAGGAGTTGACCCTCATCACCCTCCGATCACCAGTCACTGGATCAGCCCCTTGACCAGTCCTGAGGCCTCCGGCAGAGGTGTCAGGCCTGGGCAGGGGACCCCCAGCTCCCCGTGGTTGCAGGATCCGCCCCTGCCCAGGCCTAATGCCTCTGGCCTAGGCATCCGGCCCCGGCAGTGGGGACCCGCAGCTGCAGCGGCCCCGCGATCGTGGGCTCCGCTTTAGGCCCAGGCAAGGGACCCCTAGCTCCTGGGACTGCCAGCTTCGACCGTGCCCAGCTCCCATCGCTGGCTCCACCCCTACTTCCTGCTATTACTGGCCAGGGCGGCAAAGGCGCCTGATTCTCTGATCATGGCTGGGGGGCAGGGCAAAGGTGGCCCCAGTGCCACCTTTGCCCTGCTCCCCAGCTCTTAGCTCCCCCCTGGGTTTCCGATCACTGTCAGTGGCAGGGGGCTTCTTCCTGCTTTCCCTTTCGCCTCCCTGCATTGTGCCTACATATGCAAATTAACCGCCATCTTGTTGGCAGTTAACTGCCAATCTTAGTTGGCAGTTAATTTGCATATAGCCCTGATTAGCCAATGAAAAGGGTGGCATCGTACGCCAATTACCATTTTTCTCTTTTATTAGTGTAGATATTATCTTGATGATATTTGCAAGTCAGAGCAGCTGCCCAATTTAAATATTAAGCAGAGATAAAAATGAAAAAAAAAAACCTGTCAGCACGGCCAGTGTGTCTCACTGGTTGACCAACAACCCATTAATCAGGCGGTCACAGTTCAATTCCTAGTCAGGGCACATGCCCAAGTTGTGGGCTCGATCCCTAGCCCAGAGTGTGTGGGAGGCAGCTGATCAATGATTCTCTTTTATCGTTGATGTTTCTATTCCTCTCTCCCTCTCCCCCTCTCTCTCTGAAATCAATAAAAGCATATTTAAAGGACTGCTGTATCCTACTGTCATGTTTGTGGATATCTTCTTTCTGTATTTGATATTGTGAATGAAATCATTCCAATTTTTTTATTTATTTTTTAAAAATATATATTTTATTGATTTTTTACAGAGAGGAAGGGAGAGGGATAGAGAGTTAGAAACATCGATGAGAGAGAAACATCAATCAGCTGCCTCATGCACACCTCCCACTGGGGACATGCCCACAACCAAGGTACATGCCCTTGATTGGAATCGAACCTGGGACCCTTTGGTCCGCAGGCCGACACTCTATCCACTGAGCCAAACCGATCAGGGCCCAATTTTAAATGTTTACTCTTTCATGTTTAACCTATATTTAATACTATAGAGCACTTGTATATAATGCTACATATATTTGAGAATATATATTTAAAACTGTCAAACTCTGATATTACCAATGGTACTCTTTTGATGTTCATCTTTTTTTTTTTTTAAATATATTTTATTGATTTTTTACAGAGAGGAAGGGAGAGAGATAGAGAGTTAGAAACATCGATGAGAGAGAAACATCGATCAGCTGCCTCCTGCACATCTCCCACTGGGGATATGCTCGCAACCCAGGTACATGCCCTTGACCGGAATCGAACCTGGGACCTTTCAGTCCCCAGGCCAATGCTCTATCCACTGAGCCAAACCGGTTTCGGCTTGATGTTCATCTTAATTTAACCTCTCCTATATATTTTTAATTTTTTTTTAATTTAATTTTTCAATTACTTCCTCTATATTTCTATTGCTCCCTGTATCTCTGGTATATGGCATTATGTCCCTTTTCTTCTTCATATAAATTGATGTCTAACTTTGCAACTTTCCCCTTTGTCATCTGTAGTTTTCCTTATAGAATTTTATGCCACATAATGTCTTGATCGTAGCTCTGGGTCCTTTTTCAATTTCTTTTCTGGAGGCACAGAGAGACTCTTGACAAAACTGAAGTTAAGACTGATTATTTTTCTACTTTGAGTGAAACAATCCTTACACTGGAATATATTTGAATTTAGGTTTCTCCTGTCAAAATCTGAGAGTTTCCCCTCAGCTCCTTATCTTTGGTAAATTATTTAATGATTTTCCAAAAGAAAGTGCTTCCATTTCATGGACCCAAATCATTATCCTGCCATGTAGGTTCCTGCCTGGTATGGCCCTTGCCTATTTATTGGTTCCTTCCTTCCTTCCTCCCTTCCTTCCTCCCTCCCTCCCTCCCTCCCTCCCTCCCTCCCTCCCTCCCTCCCTCCCTCCCTCCCTCCTTTCTTTCCTTCCTTCCTTCCTTCCTTCCTTCCTTCCTTCCTTCCTTCCTTCCTTCCTTCCTTCCTTCCTTCCTTCCTTCCATTCATTTTTTAAACATGGACTCTGCTTTGGTGGATTTCGGAGCCTTGGATAATAACAACCAGTGCTGGACTTGAGAAAGTCATTATTTGGTTTAGTACACAAACAGGCCTGGGATCATGGCCCCCTTTGTACAGATGGGAAAGGTGGGGTTTGTGATATGGTTTGCTTTCACTTAGAACCTTTGTGTGTGTTGGTGCTTAGTTTTGGGCGACACACAGGCATAGAGCTCTGTAGGATGCAGTCTGGAGGTAGCAGTTTCTGACAGGTTATACCAGTGTTGGACAAGAGAACCCTTGGCTTGTCCACACGAGGCAAGAGCCAGGCGCTATGGTTATGCACTTTGGAGATTCCAGGCAGAATCCCCAGCTATGCACAGCGTCAAATAAAGGCAAAGCCACACACTAACCCTTCTGTGTTTGGACCATTGCTACCTCACAGGCTGTGGTCGCTGAGGGCCTGGATGCCTCACTGCAGTGCTGCAGTGCTGCAGTTAGCAGGTGAAACCACCCTACCCACCCAATCTCAAACATGTTCACGTCCAGGAGGTTGCCTGCCAGGTAGCCTGTCACTCAGCACCGTGGCTCTGCTCCCACCCTGAAGATGGTCAGTTTGAACAGAAGCCCCCACTGGTTCACCATTCTAGGATCCACAGTTTTGATGGACTGAGATCAGAATGGCAAGCAACCATATTGCAAATGATCTCTTTACCTGCATAGACCACTCAGCCTGGCCTCCTGCTGCTACTACTTACATCTGTTATGAATCTGGAATAATTAACAGCAAAATGCCACTGCACGGTGCCCCATAGGCTGAGGATTTGCTCTTTGTGTCAGACTTTGCCTTCCCTTCGCATCCCTTCATCATGGTGTCCGTGCTAACCTCTCCCTGACATCAGCTTTAAAGATAGAAACGATCCTGAGAGGGGACCTGGCCGACCTGCCATAGGTAGACTGTCGACCTGCACCCTGGCACCTACATGGAATGTGTAGGAGTTAGCGCTCTTCCTTCCTCTCTCCCCAATCGTACAGTCTTTGAGGCAGATCCAAGACCCATGAGAGAGAGAAGTAGTGGGCTTCCCCATCTGCAATGCTTTGTTTTAATTAGCCAAGAGCGTTCTAATATTAAGCTCTCATTTCTAACCATTTAGTTAAAAATAGAAAATTAGCCCTAGCCGGTTTTGCTCCGTGGTTGAATGCCAGCCCACAGACTGAAGGGTTGCATGTTCGATATCAGTCAAGGGCATGTACCTCGGCTGCGGGCTTGATTCCTGGCCCAGGTCAGGGTGCATGCAGGAGACAACCAATTGATGTGTCTCTTTCACATCCATGTTTCTCTCTGCTTCTAACCCTCCCTTCACTCTCTCTGAATAAAAGAAATCAATGGAAAAATATCCTTGCATGAGGATTAACAAATATAAAAAAATAAAAAATAAATATAAAATTACCCAGTGGCTTCTCTGTGTTTAAGAGAGATCCCAGGAGGCAATCTCTTGCTGGAGCTTGAGCAAGAAATGGTCTTTCCTGAATTACCCCACACGTGAATTATCCCATAGTCATGGATGTTGGCACTGTTGGACAGAATTACTGAAAAAGCCTCTCATTTATTACTGTTCTTCTCAGTCACTATTTTCTCTGTGCATTAAGTGACATTCTGGATTTTCAATACAAGGACTAAAAGTTTGCTGGGTGCTAAAATCTTTCTAACAAATCATCACATGGAATTACCATAACAATCATTTGTTGAAATGAAATGTTCTCTCTTTTTTCTAATGTTCCCTCAAACTGCTTCCCTTTGGCAACCATCACCTTATTCTCTGCATCTATGGGCTTGTTTTGTTTTCTTTACTCATTTGTTTTCTATTTTTAGATTCTACATATAAGTGAAATCATATGCATTTGTCTTTCTCTGTCTGACTTACTGCATTTAGCATAATGCCCTCTAGGTCTATCCATGTTGTTGCAAATGGTAAGATTTCATACTTTTTTTATGGCTGAATAATATTCACACACACACACACACACACACACACACACACACACACACACACCACATCTTTATCCGTTGATGAACACCTAGGTTACTTCTATATCTTGGCTATTGTAAATAATACTGCAATGCACATAGGGATGCATATGTCTTTTCAGAATAGTGTTCATTCCCAAAACAGTGTATGAGGGTTTCCTTTTCTCCACATCCTCGCCAACACTTGTTGATTTTTTGATAGCCATTCTGACAGGTGTGAGGTGGTATCTTCTTGTGGTTTTGACTTGCATTTCCTTGCTGATTAGTGATGTTGAACATCTTTTTATATGACTGTTGGCCCACTATATGTCCTCTCTGGAGAAATGTCTATTCAGGGCCTCTGCCCATTTTTAATTGGATTATTTGTGGGTGGGGTAGGGGTGGTGGTGGTATTTATCATTCTTTAGATCTTGGCTGAATGTCACTTTCTTACAAACCCTTCCTGACCCTGTAGACTGGGTGAGACCAACTGTTATATGCCCTTGGAATACTAAGTATTCACTCCTCCCAGCACTCATTGTAGCCTGTAATCATATATCTGTTCAGTTACTTGTTTCAACTCAGCCTTTACTTCAGAGCTCTTGAAAGGCCAGGAATGTCTCTTTTTATTCATCATTTTCTTTCTAGCACCTGACAGAGTGCTGGGCCCAAAGGAGGCACTCGGGAAATATTTGTGGACTTGAATGGATTGAACCCCCAGAAATGCACTGGCTGCTCAGGGGTAGTTCCTTATAGTAAAGTCAAGCTTGCTGGGCCAATTTGCGCTCTCACAGTGATGAAATAGAGTATTTACTCAGCGTTGCTAAAGGAAGGATACTGAGTCATAGCTGTGGGGCAGGAAAACTGTGCCTAGTACCAAGTCTGAAGGGTCGGGTAATGCTAGAAATGGAAGAAATGGAGGAATTGGTAATAAAATTGGTAGCCAGGAAGATCTGGATCAAGCGGAAATATAGTTTGTGGAAACATTTCAGGGCTAGCAGCTCAGAACTAAAACTACAAACAAGGGTGTCCTTTGGTGTAGTAACTTGTGAAATATAGGAGGCATTTCTGAGGAGAGTAGGGAAGGACAGGAGCATTACAGCTTAGACCAGCCGTGGGCAAACCATGGCCCGCGGGCAGCATCCGGCCCGTTTGAAATGAATAAAACTATTGGAAAAAAAAGACCGTACCCTTTTATGTAATGATGTTTACTTTGAATTTATATTAGTTCACACAAACACTCCATCCATGCTTTTGTTCTGGCCCTCCGATCCAGTTTAAGAACCCATTGTGGCCCTCGAGTCAAAAAGTTTGCCCACCCCTGGCTTAGATAGTGGCTTTTCAGGTTTCTTTGAAATACCTGCTTTCATTTAAAGGTAGTAATTGCTTGTGTCGAGGGCAAGAGGTCTTAAATATTTATAATCACTAGAATTAAAGGTGTTGTTGAGAGTCTGTCTTTGCTAACCATTTCTGTTGTCAGTTTTTGATGTCATAGAAACAGCTTCCAAATTTAAAAATAAATTCCTTTCACAGCATTTTAAACCAAGCAACTATGAAAAGTATAATCAGTCACCTCATTCTCTTGAAATGTATAACTGAAATAGCAATAAATAATCCACCAATGTAGACAGGATGGAAGAAACAGAAGTGGAAGAAAATTTAGTGTAAGGAAAAAATATAAAAATCTATTTATGGAAGCGTTTATTTTCATATTGCCTAGTTAATAATTAGTGACATCTTTTACTTTCTTCTATTTATAACTCACTTCTTCTTTTTGCCACATAAAATTATCCAATTTTTAAGTAATTCATATGTGTAATAATTCTAGTGCAGGCCTGAAGGAGGTAATCCCTTGTGACTGCTTTTCTTTGCTCCTGGGTTAGCCGCTTAATGCTAAAAACAACTCTTGGCTTAGATGATTCAAAGCATAGCAAAAAAAAAAGAGTAATAGAGAATTCTGTACCAGTAGAAAGGGGAACTATCCCCATTCAGGTAGTAGAACAAACAGGCTGCCAGTTTTTAATGAAATAAAGACGTTTTTAAATTTTGTCATGACAAAAATATTATAGAATGACATAAAGTGTGCCCTTTTTCTTTATATTGCTAACATAGCACCTATGCTTTGACAACATTTTTGTTTTAGATTCTTTATAACACATTCCGTGTGGGGAAATGGAGAAATAGGCAATATGCTTATTCAAGTCTATTCTTCATTAAGCTCTGGAGAGAATCGTTAGTCTTTATGATGTCCCACAGCCCTTATATTTCTCTAGCACATACAAAGCCACCAGATCAAGGCCTAGAATACTGTCAGCACCTCAGAACTTCTCTCACCATTATTTTCACTTAAAATAGTTTAGGCTAATTCTGCACGATTTTGAACTTTAAATAAATGAAATTATATACATAGTATGTAGTTTCTGTGTGTCTAGCTTATTTTTGTGAAGTTTAGCCATATGTGAGTAGCTATATTTCATTCATTTCTATTGCTGTATAGCTTTCCATTGCATGGATATCCTTATTCATTTCATTGTTACTGGAGCAGGTTGTCTTCATTTTGGGCTATTAAAGTGGGTCTGCTGTTAACATTTTTCTACATATCTTTTGGTGCACAACATAAACATTTATGGTGGATGCATACCTAGGAGTGAAATTTCTTGTAATATATTCACCTTTAGAAGGTATTTTCAATTTTCAGAGTGGCTTTATCAATATATACTGTTACCAGAAAGTATGTGAGAAGGCTGGTTGTTCCACATCCTCGTCCATTCTTTGTACTGTTGTTATTTTAATTTTAGCCATTCTGGAGGTGTGTTGTGATATCTCATTCTGGTTTTATTAGCATTTCCTTGATGACTATTAAGGTTGAATATCCTATATGTTTATGGACCATTTCGATAGCCACTTTGGTTAATTGCCTGTTTAAGTCTTTTATCTATTTATTTTTGGAGTATATACTTTTGTTATTGATTTGTAGAACAGGAGTTATGTATGCACATATGAGTACTTTTTCAGATATGTAGATATCTGGAAATATCTCTTCTCACACTGTAGCTTACATTTCCTTTCCTTACTTTTCACTGGCTTTTGATGAAGAGATGTTAAAATCGAACTTAGCCAAATTTTTCTATCGTTAACATTCTTCATGGCCTCTTAAAGTTTTTTGCCTATCCCCAAACCAAGTAAGATAGTCTCTTTCCTTTCTTATTTGTATCTACAAACCATCCACGTTTTATTTTGTGTTTGCTGTGAGGCACACTCAAAATTCATTTCCCCCCATATGGATATTCAATTGACCTCGCACCATATCCTGAAAAGGCTATCATTTTCCCTTTTCATGTTAGTGTTGCCTTATATTTTAGGTGACCATATGTATATGGGTCCATTCTAGACTCTCTGGGCTCCTCTATGGGCCTCTTTGTTAGCTTTTGCATCAGTGTTAGACTGTTTTAACCAGCTTAGCTTTCTAATAGATTTTGATATATGGTGGTATGAGTTCAAATCTGTGCCATGGTTGTTTGGGGTTCCTTGTATTTCCATGTAATTAAAAAAAATTGATTTCAGAAAGGAAGGGAGACGGAGAGAGAGATAGAACATCAATGATCAGAGAGAATTATCGATCAGCTGCCTCCTGCACAGTCCCTATTGGGGATCGAGCATGCTACCTGGGCATGTGCCCCAACCAGGAATTAAACCATGACCTCCTGGTTCATAGGTTGACACTCAACCACTGAGCCATACCATCTGGGCTCCATGTAATTTTTTTATTTGCACCCCTCCACGAGCTTCCACAAAAAAATATTTATTGAAATTTTAATTTGGATTTTACTAAATCTCTAAATTAATCTGGAAGAGCTGGCATTTTTATAATAGTGAGTCTTCCAAACTATGAACATAGTTTAATCCTTTCATATATGAATATATCATTTTCTCTCAATACATTTTATTCTTTTTAGTGTTCAAGTATTGCATATCTTTTGTTATATATATTCCTAGTTATCTGATTTTTTGTGTAAATTCTATCTTAAAAAATGTGTGTTTCTAGCACGTAGAAAGGTAATTTTTATATTGACTTTATATCCATCTTACTTGCTAAATTCAATTATTAATTCTTATACTTTGTCCATAGAATCCTTTGTGTTTCTGGATAGGTTTTAATTACAAATTCAATTTCCTAAATAGATGTAGTATAATTCATATTTTCATTTTTGTATAATTTTTAGTAAGTTGTATTTTTCAAGGAATTTGTTCATTTCTTAGAAATTTTAAAATTTATTAGCATAAAGTTGTTCATGATATCCTCTTACTTTTAAAATTATTTTAAGGATCTGCAATGATAGTCTCTTTTCCATTTCTTATTTTTGTACCTTGTCTCTGATGGATCTTTATAGAAGTCTTCTAATACTACATCATTCTTTCCACAGATTAATTTTTGTTAATTTTTTATTGTATATTTGTTTATATTTTATTTTCCTCTCTTCTCTTTATTATTTTATCTAATTTAATGACTTTTAAATTTTTTCTTTTCTGATTTTTTGAGATGATTATTTAGGAAGTTAGTATTTACCCTTTCTTCTCTTTCCAATTTACGCATTTAAGGCTATAAATTTTTCCTCTAATTACAGCCTTATGTACATCTGCCAAATTCTAATATGCTGTTATTTAGTTCAACATATTTTCTAATTCCCACTGTGATGTCTTCTTTGACACATGGTTTATGAGTGTATTGCTTAATTTCCCTGTATGAAGATTTTCTATTTGTCTTTTTGGTTTTTATTTCTTGCTCAATTCCATTTTAGTGGGAAAACACTTAATGATTTAAATTCTTTGAGATTTATTCAGACCTGCTGTATGGCCCGGCATAAAATGCTATGGCCTAGCAAAAGACAAATGTTCCATGACCACTTGGAAAGAATGTGAATACTGTCATTGTTGGATACAATGTTGTTTGTCAACAAGTCAAGTTTGTTAATTAGGTTGTTAATATAATCTACATATATATTGTTTTTCTAAATCTACTTATTTTTTAGTGTTAGTTGGGTTAAATTTACTCACTATGAATACATTTTTTTTCTTATTTTAGTTCTTCTGAATTTTGCTTTATAGATTATAAGGCTATATAATTATGTGCATGTGCATTGAGTTTAAAAATCCTATGAACACCTTCTTTATTTTTAGTAATGATCCTTGCTTTAAAGTTTTAGCTTATCTGATATTAGTATAATTGCATCTCCTTTATTTTTTTGTGTATGTTTGCTTGGCACACCTTTCTTCATTCTTTCATTTTTAACCTCACTGCATCTTGAGGTTTAAATTACATCTCTTGCTAGCTTTTTATTTTGGTTTTCTTTTGCAGCATGAGAATCTTTGTGTGTTTTTTAAATTTAAATATATGTTCAGTTTTCACGTAATATAATTGTATCAGTTGCCTAGGGCTGCCATAACAAAATTCCACAAACTGGTGGTCGAAAAACAAGGGAAACATGTTCTTCCACAATCTATAGGCTAGATGTCTGAAATGCAGGTGTCAGTAGGATTGGTTCCTTCTGGAGGGTGAGAGGGAGAATCTATTGCATTCCTCTCTCCTAGCTTCTGGTGTTGCTGTAGAAACTTAGCATTCCTTGGTTTATAGACACATCACTCCAATCTCTGCTTCCATCTTCACATGATGTTCTCCCTGTGTATCTGTGTCTAAATTTCCCTCTTCTTATAAGGACACCAGTTATTAGGATCCATCCTAATTCAGTATGAACTTGTCTTTACATGCTTACATCTGAAATGACTCTACCTCCAAAATATGGTTATGTTCAAGGCTTAAGCCTTAAATGTGTATTTTAACCCACAACACTAATTAATGGTATGTCTGGGATTATATCTACATTTTACTTGTTTCTTATTGGTCTTGTTCTTGTTTGTCTGCCTCTTTCTACTTTCTTGCCTTCTTTTGAATGACTTAACTATTTTTTTTTCATGATTCCATTTCCACATTTGGTTAGCTGTTTACATAAACCTTTCTTTACATTCTTTTAGTATTTATCCCAATGTTTTTACTATTTTTTACGTTTACCCTGATGTTTATTCTCAAAATTACAGCATACTTTTTTTATTCTAGTCTAGAATCATTTTTTTGATACATCCTAGGAAAATGCTAGAATCTTAGATCAACTTAATTCTATTTGCCACTCCCTACCAACATTTGAATTGTTATTGTAATGTGTTTTAATTCTAGGTATGTTTTTCAGCCCTCCCCCCAACCCCCATGGTCAAGATTCATTTTTATTTATTTATACACTTTTTCTGGTGCTCTTCATACCTTTCTATATAAGTTTTTCAGATATCACTTTCCTTTTGTTGGAAGAATTGCCTTTAGTATGCCTTTTCCTGTAGGTCTATTGATGACAGTTTTGATTGCTTACTTTTTTTAGTTCTGCTTATCTGGGAATATCTTTGGTTTGACTTATTTTTTAAGATTATTTTAGTAGAATATTTTTTCAGCACTTTAGAAAATATGATTCTATTGCCTTTTGACTTTCATTATTTCTACTGAGAAGTCAATTTTCCAGTCATATTGTTGTTTCCTTGAAAGTAATGTTTCTTTTTCTCTCTGACTGATTCTACAGTTTTCCCTTTATCTTTGGATTTCACTGCCTTAGTGTAGTTTTCTTTCTCTTTATCCTCCTTGGGTTCTGTAGTGTTTTACTTTAAAAATTTTAAACTTATTGGGGTGACATTGGTTAATATGGTCACCCCAATATTAACCAATTGGGGTGGATTTCCTTGTTACAAGATCTGTATATTGCACTGTGTGCCGATCACGAAAGGCCAAATCTTCTCATGTCACCATATATTAGGACCCCCTTTCACCTTCTACCCCCTTCCCTTTGGTAACCACCACACTGCTGTTTGCATCCAACACATGGAAATAGCCAAAGTGTCCTGGGATAGAGGACTGGATAAAGAAGATGTATTACGTATACATAATAGAATACTATTCAGCCATAAGAAAAGATGAAATACTGCCATTTGCAATGACATGAGTGGATCTCGATAATATTATGCTAAGTGAAACAAGGCAGTCAGAAAAAGCTAAAAACCATGTAATTTTGCTCATATGTGGGATATATTTTACTTGTAAATGCAAAGGAGTTACTAAAAGAAGCATAGCTTGGGAAATCTGGGTATGCCCCTTCATTCAGAGCAGGGCCCACCCAAAGACTGGTTTAAAGCACATTATACTTCTGGCCACCTGGGTTAGGTTTTTAAAAACTTTGCATAACCTCAGTATCTTCTATCCTCACCTAACAGTGAATATCAAAATAGTAAAAAGCTATCACCTTGCTAAGGAAGAAATTTAGAGACATGAATCTGCCTCAAGAATGCTAGTACTTGGCGTAGAATTTTATACAAAGCAAATACTCAGAAAATATGGGTTAAATGAAAGAGAGCCAAGAAAATCAGACTGTTTTGTTGTGTTGTTTTGTTAATGCCTCTTGCCCTAGTTATTGGTCTGCTGGATACGTGGCTCTTAAAGACCTGAAAGTGAAAAACGTCATGTGTTTAAACCTAAATAGGAGTGCTTATCATACTTTGTGACATTAAAGGTTATAAGTACTATAGGAGAAAAGCAAAATTCTGGACCTGGTTTCCCATGTTGCTTGCTTTAGTGTCTATGTAATGATAGAGCTTACAATATTCACTTCAGAGATAATTTTCTTTACATGTCCCGAGACCATAAAATTCATCAATCTTTATTGCTAAGAGATCTTTAATTTTTTATCACAATTTAATCTATATTATCTGTCACATTGAATCCATTTCTTCCCCATGTGTCAACTTGAAAGATAAAACCAAGATTCAGTACATTAATATCTTATGCCTTAGTTATTCATTCAGTTCTTGATGAGTTAATGTGTAAAAATACGTTTGAGTACCTCCCATGTTCCAGAAACTTTTAATATTGGAAAATAAAGGACTCTCTCTGCAAGATACTTTACAGTCATACACCATAAAATCTATATTATAAATATATCAATCCATGACATCTATATTTACAGCATCTCTTTAGATGTGGTGCTCTAGTACAGTGCACAACCTACAAGACTATGCAGTGGTCTCAGTCTATAATGCATACTTCTTGCCTTCAGGGAGCTCCCAGTGCAGCCAAAGGAAGTAGTTATAAATAATACTGTAATGCATACAAATAGTATGTAATGTATTATATATATAATAAAGGTATGCATAAAGAGTTGTGGAAAACATGAATGACATTGTCTTGTGGAAGTATGGGAAAGGTTTTTAAGAAGAAGTTGACAAGTATGAGTAAAATATTTACCAGAAGTACCAGGAGGTAGAATTGAATGTGAGTGATTTTTCCAGCTGTGCTGGAAAGGATTCATTTCTCCAGCTGATAACCTGCTCTCTTGATGACCACAGAGCTGCATACATCTTTATGCAATTATGAGCTCATGTCTGGTAGATATTAGCCTCTGAAACAATTTGTTCATATGTGGTAGAAGACAGCATTGTTCTTAATTTGTTTTTTTTCCTTTCTACAAGTATGAGATTTCTCAACCATTATTTACTGAATGCCTTTTAACGTGCCAGGACTTGCATTGTGTAGGCACTGTGGATGCAAGTAGGAATGAGTCATGATCAATTCCTTAAAAACTTTACAGAACTAGTAGGGGAGGCAAACAAACAGGAACTTAAAGTACAGTATAGAAAGTACAAAATAGACATACTTATAACGTGCTGTTGTATTTTTTTCTCTTTACCCATGATGATAATTCATTGATAATCAGTCATATTAAAGTGGTGATGTGTATCCAGATTGATATGATTACTAGTAATTAGAATATATTCATTCAGTTAACATTTTAAGTGCTTGGTAGGTAGTATATATTTCATCAGCATCAGTGGTATACCCTCAATAATGTTATTATACCAAGCAAGGTCTTCTATTTCTAGCACTTTCAAATTCAAATGGTATCCAATATTCAAATGGGTAAATGTAATTATGTTCTTTCACTGATAGATTTAGCAATTACATATGTATTTTTTCAAATGGCCTTTCTCCACAATATCTTTTCCCTATATCACTTCCTTATTATTTCATGCTCGTGATATTAAATACTTTTAAAATGTTAACTCAAACAATTTAATAAATTAGTATAAATAAAAGCATAATAGTCTGAATAACTGTATTCTATATCTTGAGAAACTTGAAAGAGCTCACTAATCTTAATTAATTAGCTATACAATACCTGGAGGTCCAGTGTAGATCATGGGTGGCACCTCCATTTTATAATGCTGTCAAAGCAAAGCAAAAAAAAAATTAAGCTCATTTCCCAAAGCTCCTAATATGAGCAGCATATTAACCTGGTTTACTGTTTGGTGTATGTGTGTGTGTGTTTTAGTTGCTTATTTATGAAATTATTGTTTCCAGTAGTAAAGATTAATTTTGTTGAAGGTTGTATGCTTTGCTTTCTGTCATGTTCTCTGCATGTGTTCTAAGGAGGTCTCTTTCACTTAAAACAACCTGAATGCACAGATTTTCATTTAGTCACTATCCAGTTTTAAATTGCAGCCTGGCAGGTCATTTGTCTCTCTCCAATCTCTTCAGTCTTTCTCAGATTTTTAATTTTTCCCTATTTTCTTTATTGTTTATTGTATTAGGTCCTCTCACCCAAGTTAATTAAGATCATGTAGAGAAAAGATAATACATTTTTTTGTGTTTAATTTATTTTTAATCCTCGCCTAAGGATATGTTTCTATTGATTTTTAGAGAGAGAGAGAGAAACATCGATGTGAGAGAGAAACATTGATGAGTTGTGCTGACCAGGAATCAAACCCACAGCCTTTTCTGCGCATGGGATGACACTCTAACCAAGTGAGCTACCCGGACAGGATGACGTTACATTTTTTAAATGAGCAGATCAACTGAAAACAAACACATCATACGAAACTATAGAGGAGTGCGTCCTAAATGCGAATCGCAAACCACCTGACCCAGGATGTCCTGGAGTGATTCCTCAAGGGCAGATTCTAGAACCCATTGCAGACAGTGTGGTGAAATGTCTGGGGGGAAGTCCTAAGAATTAGGCGATTCTTACGCACACAAGAAGAGTGCAAGAGAGAAACCATGTTTCTTTATTTCTCCTTAAGCTTAGCTAGAATGACAGCTGGTTTTATTTAAAGACCTATAAAGTACACTGCAGCAGTGTCCAGCATACATAAATACCAAAGTAGTTTATATCATGTCAGGAGTATGGAGGGGAGGCCTTTTGAAGAATGATCTCATAGGCATTCTTTGGCAAAAATCTGGCAAATGTCCTGCATACTCTAGCTAGGCTTACATTAACCAGAGATTCCACCCCGTAGAAAGTAAATTTTGTGGATTAATTTAAAGTGTTTTTGTTTTCAAGTCACTTTTTTGGAAGGAGAGAAGGCTGTCTTTGTGGGAGGCCTTTTGCCACTCTTGCATAAATTAGTTTGCATCTATTTAGATTGCTACATTATGTCCTTCAGGGTTTTTACAATGTCCTCCAACATTTCATATTTCTATACTCATGTGTCAAACAGTCATTGGGATATGATAGACTAGATTTATATTTACAAATATTTGTTTCACTTTGGTAATTTTTTTCTTGACTTGTAGTACACATACAGTAAAGTTCACATGTCTTATGTTTTCAGCTCAATGAATTTTTACAAATATAACCATCATGCATTTCAAGTTATAGAATATTTCCAGCATCCCAAAAGCTAACTTGTCCATCTTCTAGTGAGCACCCCACCTAAGACAATCACCATTCTGAATTATGTCAATATAACATATAAGGTATACAATATAAATTAAATCATACAATATTTACTCTTTTTTTGCCTGGTTTCTATAACTTAACATTTATCTATAAGGTTAATCCATATTGCTACATGCAGTAGTAATTTTTTTTCTTTTTGTTGCTTTATACTATTCCATCATATAAATTTACCATAATTTATTCATCCAATTTATTTTCCAGTTTTACTTATTATAAATAGCTATGAATATTCTCATGCATATATTATTGTGGGTGTACATATGCATTCATTTCTGTTTCATTTTTTCATAGGAGTAGGTTTGCTGTGTCATAGGGTATGCATAAATGGTATGCACTACCATTTAGTAGGTAATGCTAAATGGTAGTGTACCAGTAGACATTCCCACCTGCACTGTATGAGAGTTCCAGTTGATCCAAATTACTAGCCAGTGCTTAGAATTGCCAAGTTTTCTTTTCTAATTTAGTTGTTATAGTAGGTATGTTTTATTGGCTTTAATTTGTTTTTCCTGATATCTAACAATGTCTAGAACCTTTATATCTACATACTGGCTATTAGATGGTTATTTTTATGAAGTACATGTTTAAGGATACTTTTGAAATTGGATGTCTGTCTTCTTGTCCTTATTGTTTTGCAGAAATATTTATATAATAGTGGCCCAGCGCACAAAAATTTGTGCACTCGGGGGGTCCCTCAACCGGCCTATGCCCTCTTGCAGTCTGGGACCCCTCGGAGGATGTCCACCTACTGGCTTAGGCCTGCTCCCTGGGGGATCGGGCCCAAGCTGGCAGTCAGACATCCCTCTGGCAGCCCAGGAGCCCTCAGGGGATGTCCACTTGCCAGCAGGGAGCAGACCTAAGCTGCAGTCAGACATCCTTAGCACTGCTGAGGAGAGGCTCCCGCCACCACTGCTGTGCTGGCAGCTGGCAGCCTGGCTTGTTGCTGAGCAGAGCTCCCCCTGTGGGAGTGCACTGACCACCAGGGGGCAGCTCCTGCACTGAGCATCTGCTCCCTGGTGGTCAGTGTGAGTCATAGTGACCAGTCATTCCTAGTCGTTCTGCTGTTAGGGTCAATTTGCATATTACCCTTTTATTATATAGCATAGAGGCCTGGTGCACGGGTGGGGGCTGACTGGTTTTCCCTGAAGGTGTCTTGGATTAGGGTGGGGGTCCCACTGGGGTGCCTGGCCAGCCTGGGTGAGGGGCTGATGGCTGTTTTCAGGCTGACCACAGCCCCTTCAGGATAGGGGTCCCCACTGGGGTGCCTGGCCAGCCTGTGTGAGGGGCTGAGGGCCATTTTCAGGCTGCCCAAACCCCCTTCAGGGTGGGGGTCCCCACTGGGGTGCCTGGCCAGTCTGGATGTGGGGCTGATGGCTGAAAATGGCCCTCAGCCCCTCACACAGACTGACCAAGCCCCCCGGCGACCGAAGCTCCCAGCCTTTCCTTTTTTTTTTTTTAATTCGCTCCAGCTCCATGGCCATGGTGGCTGGACGCAGGTATCTGGGGTTTATTTACCTTCTATAATTGAGACTTTGTTGCCTTGAGAGGAGGCAGCAGCTGGCCGGGAAGCTTGGCTTCCTCCATCGCCAGGGAAACCAAGTTTCCTGCTTACTCCAGCTCCATGGCTGCCGGCCGCCATCTTGGTTGGGTTAATTTGCATATAGTCGCTCTGATTGGCTGGTGGGCATGGCTTAAGGCGTAGTGAAGGTATGGTCAATTTGCATGTTTGTCTTTTATTAGTGTAGATTCTGTATTGAATACTTTGTTAGATGTGTATTACAAATATCTTCTCTAATTCTGTGACTCAGTGTCTTTAAGTTATGTCCATAGTTTTCAGTGTAGAGATCTAGCATATCTTTGTTAGTTTTGTTCCTAAGAATTTTATTGTTAACTAGGAGCTCAGTGCACGAATTCATGCACCTTGAAAGGAACAGTGGGTCGCAAGGCTGCAGTAGGCACAGAGGTAGGTCTCAGCCCATCCTCTGTGCCCCATCCGGCCAATCCCGCTATGGCCCCTGGTCCCCTGTTTGCCAGCAGCCCTGCTCCCGCCACTGCCGCTCCCACGCACTGACAGCACTGGCCCCACTTGCACCCACTGATGGCACTGAGCAATTGGGGCCAGCACCAGCAGAGGGTGTAAGTGGGCCAGTGCTGTCAGCAGATGCGAGTGGCAGCTGCTGCCCCGGTCACCCCTCAGGAGCAGGGGGAGGTGGAGAAGCGCTCACGGGTGATCAGGGCCAGCTGCTGCCACTCGCATCTACTGATGGCACTGAGCGATCAGGACCAGTGCCAGGCATCGGCGGGTGCGAGCGGTGGCTCCAGCACCAGCTGCGGGTGTGAGCAGGGCTGGCGCTGGCAGCAGGTGCGAGTGGGGCCGGCGCCAGCAGCAGGTGTGAGTGCTGGGCAGAACAGCATTGCACAGGAGCAAAGAACTTTCAGTAACCACCAGAGATGTGCCCCGATGACAGTGACCGGCACCCCGCCTTGGTCTGGCGTCCCTGTTCACCTGCTCCACCATCCTGCTGCTGCCGATGCCCACCATGCCCTGTGCACGCCCCCTTGTGGTCAGCATACGTCATAACGACTGGTTCTGTTCGGTTGTCCCACCGTTCGGTCTATTTGCGTATTAGCCTTTTATATATAGGATACTCTTTCAAATGGTGTTTCTTATTTTTTGTTGATACATTTCTTTTCTCATTGTTTGCTCACCTTCGAACAACATGGGTTTGAACTGCGTGGGTCTACTTCTATGCAGATTTCTTTCAGTAAATATACAGTCATCCCTCTATAGCTCCAGGTTTTGCATCTATGGATTCAACCAACCCCAGATCAAAACCAGTATTTCTCGCCCATGGTTGGGGATCCACCGATTCAGAGGGCTGACGTATACGTTGTTTTACGCTATTTTATATAAGAAAATTGAGCACCTACAGATTCTGGTATCTGAGGGGAGGGTACTGGAACCAATCCTCTCCTGGATACTGAGGGACAACTGTAGTTAAGTTTTTGGGGAGTCAGAAGTTACACATGGTTTTTTGACTGTGCAGGAGTCAGCACTCTGTACCCCTGCATTGTTTCAGGGTCAACTGTACATCAAAATCAAGTAACCTTCTATGTTGGCTTTATATTTAGTGACTTACTTAATTCATTTATTCTAATAGTTGATCTACCAATTCTTTTGGATTTTCTATGAAACCAATTTGTGTCATCTGGAAATAGTGACATGTTTATTTCTTTCTGATAAATCATAATTCTGTTTTTATTTTTTGCTTTGTTGAGCTTTTTTGTGCATGTCCACAGATGACTGAGAAAGCACTGCGAGTATTGAGTTGGGGACTACAAATAAATTTTAGTGAGTAAGCAAACTCACAAGTATAGAATCCACAAATAAAGAGGGTTGACTGTAATACACATTACAGTATGCTGCATTCAAGAAATGTATGTTCCTCTGCCTACAATCCTATGGAGTCAATAAAATGAAGAATTCCAAAGCAAATAGGATAAAGACATTCTAACTCTTATAACTTGTATGCTTCTTATGTGACTACAACTGTATTATTACAAACTAGAGGCCCGACGCACAAAATTCACGCAAGGGGCTCGGCCCCTGCTTCCCCAGCTTCATCCAGAGGTTGAATGGAATGACGTCCGGAAGGACATCTGGTCTAATTAGTATATTATGCTTTTATTATTATAGATAATATGTAGTACATACCTAGGTTTTAGTCTTGTTTTAAGAAGTTATGTGCTCTGGTGAGTTTTATTATCTACGACTATTCCTTGCTCTACCAAGAATTTATTCTGATGTCTATCAAATAAGAGGAAAAATACAGCACATGCATTTACCCTTGAATACGTGTTTGTTTGTTTTTTTGAAGTTTTGGTTTTACAGATGTTAGTTGAAAATCCTCTGAGACTGCTAAATATATTGATTAGAGTCAGATGACATAATCCTTGAACAGGGAAGACTTTGATCAATTTTTTAGACTCTTGGCCAGTGTGGCTAAGTTGTTAAAGCATCGGCCCCCCACATGGAAGGGTCTCTGATTCCATTCCCAGTCAAGGGTACCATACCTGGGTTGCCGGTTCAATCCCATCCCTGGTTGGGGCGCTGGGGGAGGCAACCAATCTTTTTCTCTCTCCTCCTCCTCCTCCTCCTCCTCCTCCTCCTCCTCCTCCTCCTCCTCCTCCTCCCCCCCCCTCCTCCTCCCACCTCCCTCCCTCCCTTCCTCCCTTTTCCTTTCCTCCATCCTTCTCTCTCTCACCACCCCTTCCCTCCCTTCCACTCTCTTGAAAAATCAATAGAAAGAATATCCTCCAGTAATGATTAACCAAAAAAAATAATAATTTTTTTGAGATATTATTTTGTTCAGGTAGATCACATTCTAGGCTGATGAAATAGTGAAATGGTAAAAATGAGTAGACTGTAATGAAAATAATTAGGTTAATTCTTCTAGAGAAAAATAAAAGTAAGCTACAATAACAGATATGTACTTTAGGTAGTGAAATGTTTGGCCAGTGCCAAAAGGTTTAGATTTAATGAAAAAGGGAATTTATAGTACCATAAGCTCTTGGAGTAACATTTAAAGAAGATCATTTAAGTGGTTGAACATATGATAAATGTAGACGTCAGAACATAGGGAAAGAGAAGAAAGAGTTCATTGTATAGAACCAAAAATATGATGTTGGATGCAGAAAAGCAGAGAGAATGGCAAATCTAAGAATATTATGTAGGCAGAATTATCATAATTTGGCTATGGGCTGATGAGGCAAGCAAAGTAAAAATAACTACAGAGTTTTGATTGCCTGAAAAAAAAGTGCAAAAGATTGTTGAAGGATATATTATGTGGAGGTAAGTTAATACTTTGAGAATAATAATAATGAGATGATATTGGAACAGAAGATAGAAATGTTCTGTAAATCAGGATATATAACCTAAGGGTTAAAAACTGTATTAAACCTCTCAGCTGAATGAGTTGTCTAAAGTAATATGTGTAAAAAGCAAAAGGCCTTGGGTAATTCTCCCCCAATTGATGAGGAACACAGAGTCTAACAAAGGGCCACCTAAAGAGACATGTGGAGAACTAAGAGTGGAGAGAATGCCATGCAGAGGTGAAAGACTGTATCAGTGAAGAGAACCTGTGACACTTCACTCTAATGAAGAAAGCAAAATGGGCTAGATATGGAGACCGTGGTCTAGAGAGGTGGGAAGAGAAATCCTTATTTGATGGGGTCAATTTTTGTATAGAAGAAGCAATCCTGCCTGAAGCCTGGACTAGAAAGGGCTCTCTATAAGGTGGAGACTGAAAGCTATTAAATTGCAAGCAAGAAAAAGATAAAAATTATTTCCAGGAATGTTTTGTCTAAACACATGGCCTAGGTCAGTTATTTTTTTAACTGGTGTGCCGCAAGAATTTTTAAAACATGCAATACTTATTTAGTCAGGGGCACTGACCTCTTGTCCCTTAGATTGTCAAATTAAAAAATGACAACAACCAACACAACAGTAGCCATCTGGTGTGAATCAAAATTATACCTTTTTTTTTTGTCAGATTAGCAAAAGATATATTTTTGGTGTGCCACAGAATTTTAGTTATTAGTTTATGTGTGCCATGAGATGATCATTGGACTAATAAGTTAAGGAGTTTATATAATACTGTATTAAATTTGTGCATGAGTAGGGTCCCTAGGCCTGGCCAGGGATCAGGGCTGATCTGTGGGGTGACTGGCAGGGTGATGGGGGGCCCCCGCTGGCACCCTTCTTGGCTTACCTGGGGCCTGAAGGCTGGGGGAAGCTCCTGCATTGAGCGTCTGCCCCCTGGTTGTCAGTGCACAACATAGCAATTGGTAGTTATGCCATTTGGTCGATTTGCATATTATGCTTTTATTATATAAGACCACTTAAAAGCACCTGGCACATAATACTTGCTAAAAAATGTTTGTTGAATGACTAAGTGATCCCTCATTCCTGCCTTGTATACACCCAATGGCTTTTGGTGTAGTTTCTGAATACTAAAAGAATATTAATAGTGATGTTACTGAAATAGTTATATGGCAATATAAGCTGGAGTCCAGCTTGGAAGCAGTTTCTGAGGAATGAAGGAGAGAAAATTGCAGATGTTAGGCAAACTCTACTAAAGTGTAGAATCACAGAAGCAGAATTCTAGAGGTAGAAGCGATCTTGCAGGTCATTAAACAGCCCAGCCCTCTTATTACACAGCTATGTATATGAGTCCCAGTTTTGTTAAATAACTTACCATATATATGTCAAGGTTCAGTTCCAGGAAATTGAAACCACACTAGCTATTTTAAGCTTGAAAGGATTTAATATAAATAATTAAGTGCACATTAAATTGATGGGCGGATTGGAGGAGTGGCCTCTAGGCTTGGGCTCCAGGACTAGTTCCCAGAGGATACGGTAGGTGGGCCCACCCGGGCAGCTGCTGTTGCTGCAGTAGTCAGAGAGGAAGAATGAGCAAGCAGCCGCCCAGGCCTGGCCATTGCATCTGCTGACTCCCAGACCTGGCCACTGAAGATGTCTTCTGAGGATAATAAACTGCCATGACTGCCCCACACTTCCCTGTCATTGTCAACTCGGATGCTGCTAAAGAAAACCCATCTCCACAGCCTTTCCCCCACCACATTTGCCACTTCGAGTGTCATAGCTCACTTGAGTGCATCTTCTTGGCTTAACTAAATTCTCACCTGGAATCCTCCCTGCAAACATGTGGGGCACATGGTTCCATCCTCTGCAGGAGCCCGCACCACAAGGAAGTTGGGATGGATGCTGACACCGATCAGTCACATTCACCAGCCATTCCACAGCGAGGAAAGAACATCACTGCAGCCAGAACACGGAAGTCCTGTTATCCCAGTCTCTCTGCTGTCATTGAACACAAGTGCACAAAGGAGAATTATATAGATCCAGCCCTGCCTTCTAGAAATCACATGCTCTGAGACTGAGAGACCTAGAAGGGTGACCACTCCACTGACTGTTCTAACCAGGACACATTTGAAAGTGAGAGAAAAAAATTACTAGTATTTATGCCAGGATAATAGGCAAGGTACAGATATATAGAATTTATTTCTTCCCTTCAATGACTTCCTGAAGTTCACTCCCAATTTTTTATCATCAAATTATCATTTTTTAGAACTCTAGTTTGCAATTCTCTAAAAAACTCAGTGTAAAACATTTTCAATGACTATTTCAAACATCATATTCTTTGGAGTATAAAGCAATACCTATGTTTGCTAAGGCTTTAATTTTTTGAACTCCTCTGTGTTTTTGTTAAGTAACAAGCAGCCTTTTTTTTTTTTTTCTTTTCTACTCTTGGAAGACAGTTGTGTGTGTGTGTGTGTGTGTGTGTGTGTGTGTGTGTGTGTGTGTGTGTGTGTGTGGTTTTTTTTCTGTAAACACATTTCTAGTACCTTTTGGCACAGCCAGCTTTTAATGGACAGCTTTTATGAGAAAGGTAAATGAGATTTTTTTTTTTGAAATTTACTAAAGGCTGTTCAACCTTAAATTGCTCTCCCTTGCATATGATACCCTGTATTGCAAGGACGTTTTCAAGGAGATTTAATATCTCATGAATGTATGATTTTTTTTAATTGAAAGAGCAATGTGAGGGTTTTTACACTGAACATTTTACTACTACCTGACTTCTACAAGGCCAAGTAAATGTGTATAGATAGTCATTTAGGGACAGCTTAATGGTTATAGAAAATTCTAAGTCGTGTCACAAAGTAACGTGCCTGTAAACCTAAGCTTTGGAAGCACCATACGTTCTCAGCAAAATCCAATTAAGTGAACTTCTGCTTCTAGCCAAGATGAAATAACGGAGACTGAATTTCCCTCCTTTAAACAACCAGCAATGGGAAAAATATAAGAAACCATCGTCTGCAAACACTGGGTATCTGGCAACAAAGGACAGTGATTCCTAAGAGATGAGAAGCAAGCGAGGTGAGCCTCAGCTTTACTCCAGTCTGCTTCCTGGAGAGTTTTCCATCTGAATGCCAGGGAAGAGTTGAGAAGCCAGAGCTAGGAGTCCAGAAGATGAAGGAGGCCAGCGTTCAGAAGCCTGAGCATGGGAGGAGAGGGAGCAAAAGAGAGGTGGAGCTCTGAAGATCTGTGGAGGTTTCCCGCTAGTATTTAGCCGAGTTCTGATACACACATTCATGTGAGGACACTATGCAGAGCTTGGAGAGGAATCACCTGGGAGGGTTAGAGGCAACAGTGCCTGCCTTTTCGTGGGGCTGGGAAAGGGGCTTGCTCCCTTCTGGCAGACGGGACTATCCCATGATTCTCCCAGCACTGGATAGAGCACACAGAGGGGTCTTGCCTCAGTCATTGTGAGTAACTAGCCCTACATGAGCCTTGGTCTGATCCTGATTAATACAGCGTTAAAGCAGGATCTGAAAGGACCAAACTGTTTTTCAAGTATTTTTAACGCCATCTAAGAGCAAAGCTTGAGAATATTTATAGGAATACAAATGCATCCAGCAGCCAAAGTAAAATTTACCACGTCGGACACCTCGTGAAAGTCAGCAAGTATGCAAAGAAGCAGGAAAATGCAACCCACATTGATGAGAAAAATCAGTCAAAATCAACCCAGAACTGATTGGAATGTTAGAATTATAAGATAAAACACTAAAACAGCTATTAAAACTTTATGTATTTGACGTTTTAAAAATAAATAGATGTAAAAATGCCCCCAATTTTTTTTTGCTGCCATATGATCAGTACTATCTGGGACAATGTAACAAAGGCATAGGATACAGTGTAAATATAACTGCCTTTCCTCTGGCATACTTTATTCCTTAGACTAAGAATAGTTTTATCCAATATGTGTTGTTAGTAGAAATTCACGTTAAGAATGGCTGGCTCGTTAATTTTACTTGAATGGAAAAGTGCTGGCATTAAATTTCACTTGAATATTGTGGGTTAGGAGTTTTGTACTGTACCTTACTATGAAAGATCTTGTGCCTATCTCATTTTGTCACTCTTACCCTCCTCATTCTGTTTTATTCTTCTTATGCTTCATCATTCTTATCTTTGGAAATTTAGTCTGCAGGATCAAGCTATACTCCCAGTGTCCACTGCTATCCTCCCAGTGATTAGAATGGTGTCTGGTCAAGTGGTCCCTGCTCTTTAGGTATTTATTGAAAAGAACACATGGAATTGTTAATATTCATAATTTGGATATAACATCTTCTTTAAATTTATATAAAATCATTCAGTAGGCCTTTGAGGAAAAACTTAGTATGCTCAAGTAGAATGTCTGTGGAAATTTGAAGTGAAGAAATCTTTTACCCTTAATAAAGTAGCAAAGCGGCAACTAAAAGAAATAATTTGAGCTTTGAAAGTCACAGCTGTAGAATGGAATCCTACCTCTCTTTATGCAACTTAACTTCTAGCATTGTGAGACTGAGGGGATGTAATCTAGTAAATTGTGCAAGAGGACTTCTTCCTCTACTCTTCAAGTTAGTAGAACTCAATTACAAACACCATAAGGAAGAAAGAGTATAATTTATAATCAAGAGGAAGAGAATTGTTTATTGGAATGCTAGTAATTGTATAGAGTGATAAAATTTGAAAATTAAAAACTGTACTGTCTTCCAAAATCCACGTAACTACGTGGACTGCCTGGAGAATGATAGTCGCCCCACACCTAGAATTGCCAGATTTCGCAAATAAAAATATATCAGCCCAGCCAATGCGACTCAGTGGTTGAGCATCAACATATGAACCAGGAGGTCATGGTTCGATTCTCGGTGTCAGGGCATATGCCCAGGTTGTGGGCTCGATCCCCAGTGTGGGGTGTGCAAGAGGTAGCTGATCAGTGATTCTCTCTCATCATTGATGTTTCTCTCTCTCTCTCTCTCTCTTACTCTCCTTGCTTCAATAAAAATCAATACAAATATTTTTTAAAAATATGGGATCTTTATTTAAATTTTAATTTTAGATAAACAGTGAGTAAGATTTTAGTATTAGGTATGTCTCAATGAATGTTTGGGACATACCTATCCCCCCTCCCCAAGTTGTTATTTATCTGAAATTGGAGTTTAACCGAAAATACTGTATTTTGTCTGGCAACTCAGCCCACACCCAAACATTTTAGTTGATTTATTCAAGAAATGATTGGAATGGGGCTGAGCGAGCAACAATGAATAGAGTTCACCACTCCAGGAATGAACTGTATCTTTCCGAAAACATTAAGAGGCCAAAAGAGTGCAGAAGTGATCTCTATGCAATAGATTACAATAAGAAAAATTAAACACCAACTGTATTGATGCAAACTAAGATAGAATAAAAGGAACCAGTGGAAGACAGTTACTAGGAAAGGCGGGAAGAGGAGGATCTGAAATGGAGGATTCAGCAATGTGAGTTGTCTATACAACATCCATTTCCCTCTCCCCCGCCTTTTATTTTAAGGCTTTCCCTCAATTTTTTAAAATAGGACCTTATTATTATTCACAAACCCAAACTTTTCCTAAACATATGCTTCAGTGGAGGCTGGCCTCAGTCACAGAGGCTGATTTCTGATTGAACTAAGACATAGTGGGGTTCTGTTCTTATTTATGAATGATTTTTACATGGGCATTTGATTCAGTTCTGGCCACTGAAACATGTAGTTAAATGTGCCAGAGGGCTTCTAGGAAAGATTTTTGTCTATTCCTAAGGAAGACCAGTGAAGGTAAAATTTGTTGTGTCTGGCTACGCTGCTAGAATTAATGTAGCCATTTGCGAATAATCAAAGAAGCTAATCTGAAGATAACACTTAGACACCAAGAATAGCAGGGTATGGAAAGATGGAAAAAATGGCTACGTGATATTTTATTGCTGATGAACCGATTAACCCAGAAATTGCCCTACCTTTGGATGTCTTATAAGGAAAACACATGTTTTCTGGTTGTTTAAAATACTTTAAGTGAAGTTTTCTTTATTCGCAGATAAAAATATTCTCTAACATATAGGAGATTTTTATTAAAAGTCATAATTTTCTATGTATTGGACATTGAGGTGACTTTTCTGTTTTGTTTGGTTAATGATTACAAACCTAAAGCATAAAAGCATTTTTATTTTTTACTTAAAAAAGTAATAAGTTTTCCATTTTAAAAATGCCATATGTTAGTCAATTAAAACAAAAGCAACATGTATTTTAGAATTAGAACTTTTGGGGAAAAGAAATCATGGAAATAAATATCCATTTAACGGTAATGTCCTTTTTTTCTTTTCTTTTCTTTTTTTAACAGCAATAGTTACCTAATGAAACTTCAGAGTTGACATCATACATTGGCCTGAATATAGTTCTTTGAAGTATCATTATGGAATTTCCCATTTGGTGAAAGATTAAGCTGCTTTTCACTGAAACATTTTGTATCTTGGTAAAATGGTGGCCCCATACATTTAGAGATGTTGTTACTGTATATTTTTTAGGGGTTGATGATAGAGATTTAAAAATATACATATTAGTGCAAAAATTATTGATGCTGGATCATACAAACAGGTCAACACAATTATTTAAGTTAACTGCACTCTGATGTTACCATGTGACATTTGTTGGATTTTTATGCCTATTTTTAGATCTGATCTTAGCATCTCCACCTACTATTGAAAAATCACTTGATTTTCACCACTATTCTGTATTTTTGATACTGCAAAACAGTGTGATTCTCATTTTCTGAAGTGTATATACTATAAAGAAAGCTACTATGGAACATTTTGGTAAAGTGAATCTTGCTTTATCATTCAGTTATTCACATGAAAATTAACTTGCATTCCCAAAGGTAGTAGGTGTGCTAATCTAGACAACAAGGTTAAATATTTTCAGTGTCATATCTATTAGGACTAGATTTGGTGCCATAAAAAAAACAAAACCAAAACGTGGCCAAAATGCAATGGCAGTGCTATTCCTCATGTAGAGCAAAGTCTGGCGCTGGGCAGTCCATCCAGGGTGGGGATGATAGCCCCACAGTCGCTGTGGGGTCAGAGCCCTTCTTTATAGCTGCCCTGCCATATTTAGCACTTGCCTTGATTCCAGCGTCACCTCATAGAACTCCTGGCATCGTGCCCATGTTCCCAGGCAGCAGGAAGAAATATGGAGTAAAGGGACAAAGGGGAGGGGAACCTGCCACGATGAATCCCCTTCCTTTGGGGAGCCTCCACGGCAGCTCTCCATACAAGTAATTTAAATCACTGAGGAGCAAGCTAAACTTCTGCTCATATCACCTTGGCTTGTTCTTAGTCATGCGTGGTCCTCAGTCATAGGGAGCCTGGGAATGACTTCTAGCTGGATTTATTGCCACAACAAATAAAATTGACATTGTGTTTCTTAGGAAGGAGAGACTAGAATATGAGGTTGACGAATCGTTCATGCTTTTATCATAGTACTAGAGGCCCGGTGCAGGAATTCGTACACGGGTGGGGTCTGGCCGGCCCACCCCGGTGAGGGCCATGGGCTGGGCCTGCTGGGGGGAGGGGCAGTGGGCTGTTGGTAGGCCGGGCCAGCCCCGTCTCCCAATTGGGGTTGGGGGGCAATCGGGGGTGAGGCTGGCTAGGGGTGGGGATGTGGGCAGTTGGCCAGCCAGCCCTGCACCCTGGTCAAACTCCCTGTTGAACTTCTGGTCGAGGGGACAATTTGCATATTAACCTTTTATTATATAGGACTAGAGGCCTGGTGCATGAATTTGTGCATGGGTGGGGTCAGGGCCAATAGGGGCCGGCTGGCCAGGGGGAGGGACCACGGGAACTTGGCTGGCCACGGGAGGTTGGCTGTGGGAGCACACTGACCACAAGGGGGCAACTCCTGTGTTCAGCATCTGCCCCCTTGTGGCCAGTGCACATCATAGCGACCAGTCAACTGGTCATAATGGTCACTTAGGCTTTTATATATATACTAGGGGCCCGGTGCACGAAATTCGTGCACTGGGTGTGTGTGGGGGGGAGTGTCCCTCAGCCCAGCCTGCCCCCTCTCACATATTGGGAGCCCTCGGGCGTTGACCCCCATCACCCTCCAATCGCAGGATCGGACCCTTGCCCAGGCCTGACGCTTCTGACAGAGGTGTCAGGCTTGGACAGGGGACCCCCATCTCCCCCCGATCACTGGCTCTGGCCCCCGCCCAGGCCTGAGGCCTCTGGCCCAGGAACCATGCCTGGGCAGGGGACCCCCATCTCCCTCTGATCGCTTGCTCCACCCCCCACCCAAGCCTGACACCTCTGACCCAGGCTTCAGGCCTGGGCAAGGGGACCATCATATCCCCCCAATCCCCGGCTCAGCCCCCCGCCCAGGCCTGATGCCTCGGCCAGAGGAGTTGACCCTCATCACCCTCCGATCACCAATCACTGGATCGGCCCCTTGACCAGGCCTGAGGCCTCTGGCAGAGGTGTCAGGCCTGGGCAGGGGACCCCCAGCTCCCCGCGGTTGCAGGCTCCGCCCCTGCCCAGGTCTAACGCCTCTGGCTGAGGCGTCCGGCTCGGGCAGCGGGGACCCGCAGCTGCAGCGGCCCCGCGATCGTGGGCTCCGCTTTAGGCCCAGGCAAGGGACCCCTAGCTCCCGGGACTGCCAGCTTCGACCGTGCCCAGCTCCCATCGCTGGCTCCACCCCTACTTCCTGCTATCACTGGCCAGGGCGGCAAAGGCGCCTGATTCTCCGATCATGGCTGGGGGGCAGGGCAAAGGCAGCCCCAGGGCCGCCTTTGCCCTGCCCCCCAGCTCTTAGCTCCCCCCTGGGTTTCCGATCACTGTCAGTGGCAGGGGGCTTCTTCCTGCTTTCCCTTTCGCATCCCTGCATTGTGCCTACATATGCAAATTAACCGCCATCTTGTTGGCAGTTAACTGCCAGTCTTAGTTGACAGTTAACTGCCAATCATAGTTGGCAGTTAATTTGCATATAGCCCTGATTAGCCAATGAAAAGGGTATCGTCGTACGCCAATTACCATTTTTCTCTTTTATTAGTGTTGATAGGTGCCATATATATATATATATATATATATATATATATATATATATATATTTCCAACCCCAAATATATTTGTATCAGATTGAGAACTTGATCAAAATTTGTACCTTTCCAATGTTATTTTTGTCTCCTGTCATTTTCCAGACCATAGACATTTTTCTGGGGTGCAGAATGATTTCTCCAATACTGCAATGTAAAGATAATTAGGCATAGACACATGCCATATTCCATTCTGAAAATGTCTTAAGCTTCAGTGTCCATAATCAGCAAAACAAGTCATATTCTACTTTTTCTGTTTGATAAGTTCAAAATTCTGGGTTAACACAATTCTATATTTAACACTAAAATAACTATACTTTTTTACCTATGTCCCCCCAAATATTTTATTTCAATAAAAACAGGTTTTATAGTAAAACTAGAGGCCCAGTGCATGAATTTCATGCACTGGGGGGATTCTCTCAGCCCAGCCTGCACCCTCTGGCAGTCTGGGAGCCCTTGGGGGATGTCCGACTGGCATGGAGGCCAGAGAGGCTCTGCCACAACCGCTGCGCTCGCCAGCCATGAGCCCGGTTTCTGGCTGAGTGGAGCTCCTTCTGTGGGAGTACACTGACTACTGGGGGTAGCTCCTGCATTGAGCATCTGTCCCCTGATGGTCAGATTGCATCATAACAACTGGTTGTTCGCCATTCAGTTGAGTTGATTTGTGTATTAGCCTTTTATTATATAGGATGATTCTTTTTCTGAAAGTTCATATATAGCAATTGGGAAGCTAGGGGGTACACAAAAGGATACAGTCAAAATGTTTCCAAAATATTAATCCTAATTCCTCAGGTAAGTTTCAAAAACTTACATTTTCCAAAAAGAGAGAGCACACTCAATCTAAATACTGTGGGGTTGCATCGGATATTTCTGGAAAGCTTGAAAAGTACCCTGAGTGTCACTTTCTGGAATGAAGTGAGGAAGTGTAGCACCACTATACTTAGTGCAGTGACTTATTTATTTTAAGATGTTCAGTTTTCCTGCTAATTTTGTTATTGCATCTATCACTGCCATTCAAGTCCCCTTGATGTGCTCATGTATCAGTATGACACCAGGATCCATAGTTTGCAACACCCAGTGCAAAATGTCGCTCAGCTTTCACTTCGTGAACTTGGCTGCTGACTTCCCTGTGATTCCTCTCAGTCCCCTTCTCAGTGAACAGATCTTCTAGGGAGTGGTTGGACAGGATTAGAATGATAGTGGCTTTATGTTGCTATTCCTATGGGGGCACAGAGACCATGGAGAATTAGACAGAGACTTGTCAAAGTGTGTCAGCTCTTTTAACGCTGAAGCTTTATAGAGGTGTGAACTCTAGTAAAAGGCATGCTTTAGCACCCTGATTAGATCTGCTTAACCTAGCAATTCTGAAAGTGACTCAAGCCTACGTACTTGTTACTACATTATAAAATTCAGCTACATTCTGAATATTATAAATCCAGTACAGCTGTGTGGTTCCCAGGGGTTCCACCTGGAGAAGCGCTGAGTAGTTGTTTACCTTCTCAGGGTCTACCACCTGTGTGGGTACTCAATAAGTGTGTGTGGGATGAACATCAGTGCCATCTATAAGCTAACTCTTTCCAATTTTGTATGTTTTTAGTCTACTAAGGAAGCTTGTCTCATTGATTTTAATCCTAATCTAACATTGAACATAAACATTCTAGATTCTTCTCTCTTGTGTCTACTTTGTGCACTGCAGGAGATATTGTTACTCCCATCCTTTCTAAAGTTACCAGCAGTTCAGAGTTTCACTAATTCAAGTTTTTTTTTTCCCTCATCTGTTTTAAAAGAATAACTGTTTGATTTGCAATCTACAAAACAGAATGTGGGAAGCATCAAAAAATTATGTCTTCTCTTAATGGGAAACCATCACACCATCACTATGGAACTAGTGGCTGTAAATAGTGCTTGTTAAGCACTAACGTGAGGCAGTGTGCACAATTTTCTTTTTTGTGTGTGATTGTTAATCATATCATCACAGCAAATCTGCAGAGTTTTACAGATGAAGAAACTGAAGGTCAAAGAAGTTAGGCATCTATACATACATAAAACCCTAATATGCAAATAGACCAAACGGTGGAACAACCGAATAGCCGGTCGCTGTGATGTGCGCTGACCACTAGGGGGCGTACTCAGAACATGGCGGGGCATCGGCTGTAGCAGGATAGTGGAGCAGGTGAGCGAGGGTGCCAGACCAAGGCGGGGCACCAGTCGCTGTCATTGGGGCAAGCCTCTGGTGGCGCTGGCCCCACTCTCATCCACTGCTGGCACTGGAGCCACTGTTTGCACCTGCTGCCGGCGCCCAGTACTGGCCCCAATCGCTCAGCGCTGTCAGTGGGTGTGAGTGGCAGCTGCTGGCCTGATTGCCCCTCAGGGCTTCTCTACCTCCCTCTGCTCCTGAGGGGCAATCGGGGCCGGCAGCCCCCTCTCGCATCCGCCGTGGATGCCGGAGTCACCACTCACACTCACTGCTGGCGCAGGCCCCAATTGCCCCTGAGGGCTTCTCCACCTCCCCCTGCTCCTGAGGGAGGATCAGGACAGCAACTGCAGCTTGCACTCACTGACAGCACCAGTCCCACTCACACCTGCTGCTGGCACCGGCTCCAACTGCTCTGTGCCATCAGTGGGTGCAAGCAGGGTCAGCGCCATCACCACATGGGAGCGGCAGCAGCAGGAGTGGAGCTGCTGGCAGACAGGGACTGGGTGCCATGGCAGGAGGTGCCAGGTGGGGGTGTGGGTGATCGGCCAAGACCCGCCCCTGTGCCCACCGCAGCCTCGCAGCCCACAGTTCCTTTAAAGGTGCACAAATTCGTGCACTGGGCCCCTAGCCTTAAATAAAAGCCCACTGTTAGGATGTGACACTCCTAGGATTTAAAGCTAGGTATGTCTGCTTAAAAGCCTGTGCTACTGACCATTTTACCATTATATTATAAAGTGGGCATACTGAGGATATTTCATGATGAATGAAGATATTTTGCAGACTCAGAACTATCTGTAATTAACAGAGGTGTGTATAGATAATAAGTGTCAGAAGTTATTCCACTGCTTTTCTTTAAATGTTTGGCAATGCTCATCTAGTAATAATAAAAAAGAACATTGTACAGCACAGGGGGAAATAAGGACAGAAGTATTCTTGATTGAATAAAGGCAATGATCGAAAGAAAAAGGCTTCCTTCTTCCTCCCTAGGTTCCATGCAATTAAGAGAGAAAGGGGGTGGGGGATGGGGGGGAGAGAGAAACACAGATTCTCTTCTCTTTCCAGAAAACTGCCTGTTCAAGGAGAGATAGAAAGGCCAAACCAAAGGTGTATTAGAGCAGAATGAACCTTCTCTCTGAAACAAGTATCCAGCCTCCTTCATTCATGCCTCAGACTTAATGATATGATGACATTGCTGTTATATTTCCACTGGATGTGGTCACTGACAGTGCTGCCCCAAAGAACCATTTTTAGAAGTGGGAGTGCATGTATGAATTTTCTGTTTGTATGCAATCACAACCTTTCACATTCTCAAGTGTGTGAAAAGACTTGAGGTTGAATAGTAAAGCTGTCTGCAGGTGTAGCCTCTTGCCTTCAATGAGGGTTTGCAACTCTTAAAAACAACTTTTGAGGAAAGCTTTCCATTTGATGTGGATGGTGGCGAGAGTTATTTATGTGTTGTGGAGCCAGTGTGATTCCCTGATGAGGAGAAAATTCCCAGCTAATGGTCCAGCAGTTGGGCTTTGGTCAAAGCGAATTACAGTATAGCTTTCAAATCTGAGTAGTTACATTCAGAGCTTATGGCCCTACTGTAGGGGAGGATGCTGGTGTTGCTTGCTTGCTTCTTTTTTTTTTTTTTAAGTGGAAAGGGTGTGAGTGGGATCTGTACTTCCACTATTTCTAATCCCATGTGGCTATGGCTTGGTCATCAATCTTTCTGGCCAAGAGACATCTTTGTTTACCCCTCAACTTTACTAAAACCACAAAGGTGGAAAGGAAAATGCCTATTCATTAATGTCAGACACTAATTCAAATAGCTTACAGGCCCCAGTTCAGTATTAAATAAACCTTCGTATATAGTGTGAGTCAGACACGGTTCTGTCAGGCGTGTTTTTAGATATGTGGTTGTTTTAGACATCAAAGCAATGTGTAAAAATTTTTTTCCAGGTTTTATATATTCAAAATGGAAATGAATGAATATGCTTTCAGTTTTCCACCAGCAATTTTGTATAGCTTTTATTTTAGTATCCAAATGGTAGATTTTATTTTTCAATCCACCCAAAAACATTTTATTTGCCAAATATTTGGTAATCTGAAGGCATATTATCTAGATCTTTAGAAACTAAGAATGCCTCAGTTCACTTTCTCCAGAGAGATAGATAGATAAATAGACAGACATATGTATATCTGTATGTTTATTTCTCTGTATATATGCCTCTGCGTGTGTGTGACTGTGTGTTTGTGTGTGTATTTCCATTTGGAAAGTAACAAATTTTAATTCCTTCAACTAAAAATAAAATTAAAAAATCGCTTATACTATTATTTACCTTTAACCATACGTAATTTTTTGACTTTCTTACTTTGGCATCTCACAGATTCAGTTATCTAGCAATTGAAATGACCTGCTATATAAATCTATTCAAATAATGGCCAGTACAAATGTGTAGATCTATAGTGTTAACTGGATATTAAGTGGATGTACCTTGTATATCCACTTCTTCCCTCACAGCATTCACTAGAAAAACATATTCAGAATAAATAAAGTAATATATAATGACCGATAATTATATCACTAGATGCTGTTGTGTTGCCACACTATAATTGAATTTTTAATTTAAGGCTGCTGGAAAAAGGAGCGATTTAAATGTATGACATACAAATTCTACACTCTATGATTGTAGTTACTTAAATTAACCTCTGTAAAATTATTAGTATGTGGTTTTTTATTTATAACCTCAATTTTTTTAATAACTAGGTAGCCAGAAGATTTCTGTACCCCACTCTCTTTGCTCTGTACTGGGGATGCAGCTAAAGGAATATGAAACTGCTCTTATCCTCATGGAACATTCAGACTAGCATGGCAACACTGCTTTCTGTGCAGCAGTATCATTTTACCCTCAGGGCTGAATTTACAGGCTGTCTGTCTGAGCATATGGCTGTGCACATTACTTACAGAATTAACTGAAAATCAGTGTCTCAGTGATTATGAATTATGGCGGTGGGCCCCCTAGAAGAGCCGTTTTTTGTAAGAAGTGATTGGAAGACCTCTTGGGGAAGCGGAAATGCCTGAGCTTTTTTTTGTTTGCTTTTTTCCCTTCTTTACAGAGTCAGCGCTGGAAGGCCTTGATGATCTAGGTACTGTTTACCACCACGTTGACCAGCAGCTGAACCAAACAATTAGGCGTCGCAGACATGCAGGAGACAACGATTACAACATTGAAGTGCTGCTGGGAGTGGATGACTCTGTGGTCCGTTTCCATGGCAAAGAGCACGTCCAAAACTACCTCCTCACTCTGATGAACATTGTGAGTAGTGCCTCCTTTTTGAGGTTTTTTTAATCTTGTAATTCACATCTGTCTTGTTAGTGTCTTCTGAAAATCTACGTGAGCCCTTCCATGACTGTGCCCCACGCCCAAATGTGTACATACTGCATTAAATGCAAACAGTAACGTATACAGTTAACATACAATGGTGCAAAAATGAAGGAAACATGAAGTGCACATTTCTTTTGGTTGAGCTACTAGTTTTCTATTGTCATCAAGGGGAAATGATAAATTTAAGAAGTCATAATGCGGTGGGACTGTGACATGAATTATGTTTCTCATTTTGTTCGGGGAACAATCACAACTCTCAGGGCTTAGTCTGCCTGCCTTGGTGTGGTCCACAAGGGCTAAAACGTCCTTTTAGCATGTTTTGTATACTGGAATGATGAAGAATGACTTAGGCCTGATAACTCTGTGGGGATGCTTGTTGGTAGAGCTTTTGAATAAGAGTGATATTTTTCAGTATTATATTATGAAGGCAATATATTTTTCAAAGCACAGTCAAGTCTTGGCACAGTGCTGCAATGCATTCATAAAGGGCTCTTTAAATTTGTTCTTCATTTCTTCTTTATGAACCTTAATCACATCCAGAAGAAATTTAGTCAACATTCTCAAACTAGTGTTTTTTTTCCTTGTGAATTGACAGAAAAAAATTGAGGAGAAATAATATATAAATCACTTACTTCTAAAAGACCATTAAGATAGGAGTGCAATCTATTTTACATATTTTATCCTTTGGAATTATGAAATACATATTATATTGATCTATCAAATATATTACCTTAGCCAGTTCTCTCTTTCAGCTTTTGACTATAATTGTAATCTCTTTGGGCATCTATCTTTTTTCCATGTTTAATATTAAATTTAAAATAATTCTACTGGAGAAAAGTATTAATTTTACTAATCATGATTTTATTTATTCTAATGTTTAAGCCTATATGTTAAATATATTTTTGTTCATTGAGATGTCAGTTTATAAAATTCCATATATACCGTGTCTCTTTGATACAGAAAATGAGTCTAGAAATTCAAACACATTTTTATTTGTTCATTGGTACTAAGTCCTATCATGAAGACCAATTATCACAAAAAAAAGTGACTGGCCTTGACAATAGATGCGTATAGAGCAGCCGTGGGCAAACTACAGCCCGTGGGCTGGATCCAGCCCGTTTGAAATGAATAAAACTAAAAAAAAAAAAGACCGTACCCTTTTATGTAATGATGTTTACTTTGAATTTATATTAGTTCACACAAACACTCCATCCATGCTTTTGTTCCGGCCCTCCGGTCCAGTTTAAGAACCCATTGTGGCCCTCGAGTTAAAAAGTTTGCCCACCCCTGGTATAGAGCTTCACCAATGTGAATTAAATGAATGTCCTCAACTATTGGCTGTTAACTGTTTATATGATCCTAGTTGCATAACTTTGAGTATATGGATTAGCTTCTCTGTGCCTGCTTTAGGCTTCCATCAGGATAATGAGAAAAAAGGATAGGACTAACTAGGGATGTTGGGAGGATTGAATGAGTAGATGCAAGTCGTGTGCTTTATACAGTGCTGTATGCACACACGGAAGTACACAGTCATGTTTTAGATTTCTATATGACCTAACATTTAAAAGTTTCTGTAGAGATGCTATTCTCAGCTGCATTGGTCATTGTACCCTTTGGCTGCTTTCTCCTACCATTAGCAAGACAGTCAATTATGAAAGACTCGTTAGGCCTCTACTGGTGCTCAGACTACAGAAAGCGCTTCGAGTAATGCAGCAGATATTCGATATGGTCCTTTGTCCTCACAGAACTTATCATTTAGTTGAGAAAAAAGAAATGTAAGGGAAATTTTAAAGTTTGAACAATAAAAGGCATCTATTCATAAGGTGTTTATTGCAGGTGCTACCCTGTAAATTCTATAAGACTTTAGGGAAGGCAGCTATGACAGTGGTCATCCAAGTTGTAAAGTGCTGAGAATACAGCTGGGACTTAGGGGGCAGAGGCTTTGGTTTGAGCTCTATTCACTGATTGGCTCTGGGACTTCAGACGCATCATGTACTTTCCTGGGATTTAGTTTGTGTTTTTATAAAATGTAAAGTTTTAACAAGATGTTCATTGATCGCCCTGACCGGTTTGGCTCAATGGATGGAGCGTCGGCCTGTGGACTGGAAGGTCCCAGGTTCAATTCCAGTCAAGGGCATGTACCTTGGTTGTGGGCACATCCCCAGTAGGGGATGTGCAGGAGGCAGCTGATTGATGTTTCTCTCTCATCGATGTTTCTAATTCTCTATCCCTCTCCCTTCCTCTCTGTAAAAAATCAATAAAGTATATTAAAAAAAAAGATGTTCATTGATCATTTAATTCATCAGAAAATATGGAGATAAGCTGGGTCTTTAGGGATTTGTTTACCTGTTGTTTCTTTATTTTGCTTTGTTGTTGTTGTTTTGAAGGGCACATAAATATTGAAAAGAAAGTAGAAGTGGATATAGTATATCAGACAGTTCATTTAGGTGTCAGAGAATAAACAGAATGCTTCATTTTAGGTTTTATAACCATCAAAAGAACTTTCATTTTTTAAGTTCATTAGAAAGGTTAGATAATAGATTGAGTCTCTGTCTCAAAAATAAACAACAAACATACAAATTATTCTAAACTTAATAGAGCATCAAAGAATGGAACTGAACACAAGAAAATGATTCTTTAAAACATTATTTCATTGCATTGAAGTAATTCATGTTGGTAGGAGTTTTGAGGAGATAAGGATGCTCTTTCCCTTCTCTTCTCAAGTTCATAACCAACTAAAAGATGGACATGGTGAAAGACTGATGGAGACTAAATGGTCTTCTTATTGAGAGCTGAATTGCACATGACTTAAGTGTGTAGGCAGAAAGATTTTCCTGATTGCAAATCAGTGATTATCAACTGAGGGAATCTTGTCCCAGTCCCTGTGCCCCCCCCCCCGCCCCACCCCCTCCCGCCGGAACATTTGGCAGTGTTTGGAGATATTTTTGGTTTTCACAACTAGGAGGAGGTATTACTGTGGGAGAGGTTAGGGGTGCTGCTAAACATCTTACAACTCAAGAATAGCTCTACACAACACAGAATTATGAATTATCCACTTTAAAATGTCAGTGGTGCTGAGTAACACAGTCTACAACCCCCATCCCTCTCCAACTAGACAATTTCAGGTTTCCCCTGTAGGACAGGCAGAAAGCTTTAAGCATAATAGACAGAATTCCTTCCTCTCCTCCCTGAGACCCACTTGTCCTATTATGGACTGTTAGCTCCAAAACACTGAGATGAGTATGCATCCATTTCAGAAATTCACAGTCCATCTGACACTCATCCAGGTTTAGAACCCAGATGTACAGCCGACTTAAAGTAGCTCCCAATAGCCAAGTCTGAGGTATTATGAGCAAAAATAAAATGATTATAAAGGATTATGATACATGCAGTAAAAGAAATATTTGTGAGTTACTACTGAGACAAATGAATAATGGAGTATGTAAGTAAACAGGGGACAATTCTTCCTTACACCAGAATTCCAGTTCATAAACGTAGCAGGAATGATAGACTTTAGGATATTGTTAATTGGCAAGAACTAAAGCAATAGTTGTTGCAGTTAAGTATCAATGAATGATAAATTAGTGGGTGAAAATATAATGTGAAACAGGGTATTTACATAGCCTCAAAGTATCTCCCCACTAAGGATTTATTAATCATATAGGGAACACTACGAACTTCATATCGCCAAAGCCTGACAGCACCTTAACCTGGGGGAGGGGGCCGTGTCAGGTCATAGGAGTTGGAATTCAATTTTATGTGAATTAAGGGAAAGCCATTGGAGGCCTCTTTCTGTGTTGAGAAGAATGGACTGGAGAGGTTCAGACAAGCCAGCAGAAGGTTAACTGTAGGTGTGTAGGGAAGAGACGATGGTGTATTGGACAGTGGTGATTGCAATAGCAAGGGAGTATTTGTGTAGAATCAATAGAATTTCCCAGCGGATCAGACAGGGGGCTGAGGGAAAGGGAGGAATCCATCATGGCTTACACTTGTCTGGCTTGAACACTGATGGAAGATGTTGTTATTTTCATGGATGGAGTGATCTATGACAGCAACAACAAGAAGGACAGTATGGAATGAAGATTAGTAATGAAATCTTTAAAGGTGTTAAAAATCACCTAGTTTCAGTTCAAGGTTCAAAGAAGGATTTAATGTTGTTAAGGATGAAGGCTTAAACTACCACCACCTAGCAGTTAGCCGTTGCTCTCTGCCTGGTCCTGTGCTAGTACTTAGATGAATTATGCACTAATCCTCAACCCTGGCATATGTTCATTTTGGGTCCCAGTTTATAAATGAGGAGCCTGAGATTTAGAGAAGTTAGGCAGCTTTCCCAGAGGCAGACAGCTAATAGGTGGCTCGGCCAAGACTTGAGCCCACATCCCTGTGCCTTCAGAGCCTAGTGCTCGTCCTCCCGAAGCTTTACTGCCTCTTGTATACCCCTTGCCCGATAAAACTCTCATGCCTTTCCTTTTACTGCGTCTTATGAGAATACCACTCAATTCATAGAAATGAGAATTCCGTTACATGCGTGACTGTATCAAATCAGCAAGCAATCCCGTTTAAGATTTTAACAGGGTGATGAAGCAGATTTTGTGGGTAAGTGGGTGGGTTGTTTTCTTTTAATGTGCCAGATGGTCTCTGCCACCAGCACTTCCTGTCTGTGGCAGGTATCCTTGTCCTTTGCTAAGATCTGTGAAGTGATCTGGGTCTATTGCGCCTATTAAAATTTCCAGTGCCCTGCAGATAACTGAGTCTATGCCTTAATGTCCGGATTTACCAAGTGGAAAGAAAACAATGAATTGAAAAGAATGCTTCCTACTATGAAAAACTATCTTGTACTTCTAAGTACTCATTAATAATTAAGAGATAATTCATTAGTTCTTTTTTATATTGAAATTGGCTATGTAAGATGGGTAATGAACTAATAATAATACTTCATGACAGGCTTTACTGCCTAATATTTTTTTAAAACTATGCAGAAGTACTCTGGCAATAACCAAGCATCAGTGGATTTATTCAAGAGTTAGTAAATATGTGTGGTTACTGGTTACTTAGTGATGATTACATCTGAACACTTTCCTAACTAATGTTTCTGAAAATGATCAGTGTGACTGCAAGGAAGAGTTATCAAGGAAGTAGTTGTGTTTAGGCAACCAAAGCAAATTATGTAGCAATTTTCTATTTGGGGTCATTATTGTTCAGTCATTTCTTACATTTGAATTCATACTTTCCTGTTGTCATTTATTCATCTGGCTTATAAACCCTCTCACAAACCAAGTCCTGTTAGACTCTGGAGAGGCCAAAATTAATAATTCAGTATTTAGTGCCTTTCTACAAAGAACTAATTCTATCAGGTGAAATAAACAAATTAGCAAATAATAATAAAATGTAATAGTTTCTTCAAAAGATTCAGCCACAAAGTAAACATGAACTGAAAAGGAGGGGACAGGGTTTGGCAAATAATGCCAGAGGCAGAGGAAGTCTTCACAGAGGGTATGTCATTTGAGTTGAACTATAGGGGATGAATTGTCATTTTCCTGCTAGAAAAAGGAGTCTTGGAAGATGGGGGATAGATTATAAAAAGATGCTACACGTGGTCGTTTTTGGACCCACTGGAATTTGGTCGGTAGGTGAAATTGAAGGGTATTTAGGAAGATGGTGGAGATGAGGCTGGACAGAGCACCTTTAGAAAAACATGTGCCACTCTAAGGAGTTTGAATTGCACTCTGCTAAGGAAGAGTCAGAAAGTGTTTCAAAGAAGATCAGCCACATGATCAGTCTATGTTTTAGAAAGAGAGTTCTGGATGCATTAGAGTGATTTGGAGGAAGAAACTCTGTTAGACACCGTGCTATGAGCATAGACACATAGAATGTATGTGCCAGAATTAGGAGAGAGACCACATTCTGTCTGGCTCCAAACTCCCTGTGGTTTACAATACCCCTCCCTGCCTCAGAAAGCTCTCTTCATTTCCCCAGTGTGGGTTGAGCAGCCCAGGTCACAGAGTCAGGTTGGAGTTATAAGCACAAGTCAGTTCAGCCACCCTTTCTATAAACATGCACACTTTCCCTGGAAAATCCTGGACCCGTCTTTCTAGAGCGAGTCCCCACATCACAGGTTACGTTAGCATAGCAGGCCGTGCGCAGTGTTTCTGCCTCAGAGGGCTCTTTGATTTTTACTGGAGCATCTCAGTTTCCTCTGTCCCCTTTGATTCTGCAGCCCCAGCTTCTTGCCTGACATTCACCCACTTTTCCTCTTTTATGCTACAAGTAATCAGGCTGAACTTATCCTTCCCAAATTTATTTCATCCTTTATTTCTCCCAGGGTCCTGAAGTACAGAAAAGCTTTCTAGCTTGCTAAGGAAATCGTTTTTCTCATTCTTGTGAAAAAGGGAATTGGCTCTCCCTGAGCTTTGGCTATGTCTCCACTGTTCCAAAGGCCCAAAGAGTACGTAAGGCCTTGTGGCTGAATTGCCTATGCTTGGTCCACCCAAAGCACCCTTGATGCTTAAAAGACATAAAGGCATAATTAATATAAAAGGACAGACTTTTGAAAACAATCACCTAACCATTATAATCTGCCCTTCTGGAAGACCGCTGAAATGGGCCCGAACTACCCAAATACAGACAGTTGCAAAAGTTTTCACAGGTTCTTGCAGTGGTCCAACTGATTTGGGTGGACACTAGGCTGCTGGATGTGGAGGTGGACAGGAAGGGTAGGCTTAAGAGATGTCCACAGGGCTTAATAATACATCAATGCAATACCTGAAAAAGAGGAAGAAGTCAAGGATGATTTAGTCTTTCAATGTGATAGAATATTTAGAAAAGACTAGATTTTAGGGAGAAGGCAAGTCACTTTGAGATATTTAGATCTACTTCCAAATAGATAGATGTTACGAGAGTTGAACAGATGGCTCCGGAGCATGATACTTAGATATGGAAGCATTTGGAACTCATCAGCCTATAGGTAGTGGTTGAAGAAACAGCAGTGGATGAAACACTGAAGGGGGAATATGCGAGAAGAGAAGAGAATCAGAGACAATGAGACACTGACATATGTGGACCAGGCAGAAAATGGTTGGCTAATATTGCTAAAAAAAAAAAAAAAGTAAATAAAAATAAACCCAATAATATCATTGAAGGACATAGTGGTGAACAGTACTAAATACTGCAAAACAATGTATGTGGGTTATTTTTTATGGTGGAGAAAAAGTGAGAATATTAATAAGAGAAGAGAAGGAACACCAAGAAAGGGAGAGATTGAATAAGGGAAGCAGAGTTCAACTTTTAGAGCAAATGTCTTTAGGGCAGTTGGAAGAAGCCTTAGAAGAAGGTAGAGACTTAGCATTTTCACTGTGCCACAACGAGAAAGATAGCATGGGAGCGGTCAAGAGCAGGGAGTGACATCACGTGGATTTATTGGAATCTGGGCCGTGCTAATTATTTGGGAAACATCACAGAACTTCCATGGGCTCAGTCTCTGAAGCCGTGACCAGGAGGTCTCCGCAGGGCTCTGCGCTTTCTGTGTAGGCTGAGAATGGGCACTTGCTCTTCCCTTTGCCTCAGTTGCTCATTCTCAAATGGGCACAGACCATCTCTTTCCTGTCCACAGCTCTCCCTGCTTTGACTGCCCAGACTCAGGTCCCTTCTGCCTCAACCTCTTGTCCTTTACCTCATCAATTGGATTTATTTTCTTTATAGCACCCTTTTCTATCATTTTTTGACTGCATGCCTTTTTGTATTCATTTTTTCCCATGCTCAGAGCCTATTTTTCCTATTACAGTATAGTCAGAATAAAACAGATTCAAACTCATATACTGTTCCATTCCCCATCCTTAGAACAATTGTGTATGTGGAACCTGTTCAGTAAATATTTGATTAGATTATTCTTAAAAATTAGTCTGAGATTGGGGGTGAGGGAAGAAGAGTTGGCAGGGTGAGAAACCTACTTTGAGTAAAAGGACTATAGATTAAGGGACTGACAGACGAAGTAAGTATGTTTGAAACTTTTAGCTCCACAAGAGATGGTTGTGGAGAGAGTTATATTTTCCCCCAGTCCATTTCAGAATTCTTTTATTTTTACAGCCAAAATCACCTAGGCTATCTTATTACTTGTTTGCCTTCAATTAACCAAGCCTTTTTCTTTTATATATATATATATATCCCATTTATTTGTTTCTGTGTGAATAAGAATACTAATAGTGGCTAACAGTTTTTGTTTTTGTGTTTGCAAGGGCCAAGCACCATTAAGTGCTATACATATATGAGTTCATTTGTTCTTCTCAATAATCTTATAAGGATAGTACTATAATTATCCCATTTTACAGATGGGAAAACTGAGGCATAGAAACAAGTAACATGCCCAAAGTCACACAGCTAAGATCAAACCCAGGCAATATGGCTGGAGAGCCCATGCTCTTAACCACTAATCTATACCGCCTCTCAAGACCTAATCCACTCATCTGCAAGAAAAATGAATGTTGTTTTGGTGAAGCTAGACAAAGCTGTTCATCAGCTAGTCAGACAAAGCAGGTCAGATTGTCCTGCCAGGGAAATGTCCTGGGAGAAATTGTCGTGTCCGGGAACAAACCTGGAAGGCATTTTCTTTTCAAGGAAAGTAATACTTGATTTGATTTTACCTTTTTTCTCTCCTCACATCATTGGCAACCCCTTCCAATTTAAGGTCATCTGAAAGTTGAATTCATGTCTTGTTTACCCCTTCTTTCAGGTAATTTAATAGACTTTGGGCTCAACACTGAACACCTCACAATGAGTCTACCCATACTCCAATAGATTGGCTCACATGACAAAAGGATATTCAGGTTTTCATAGACAGACTTTGATTTGCATTATAGAGAATGTTTATGCCCAGTGCTTTCTTACAACCCAACATACTGCCTCTAACTTTCAGCCCTATCTATTCTACTCTTTCTTGGCTTTCCCCGTGATGTGCTCTAGCTCCTTTTTATTACTTTCCTGATATTTTTTGAATACCATTTTATTGATAATCAAGAAATTCTTATAGTAAATTGAATCCAATTTCTCATTTCCTTTACATTTACATTAGGGAAGGTTATGAAAAGGAAGTGAAATCTGTAAGTTCCTTCTATCAATATGATTCCTCATTAGTTTCTTAAACTCAGGGGTAGCAAATCAGTATTGATTATTCTAAAACCAGATCTTTGGTGCGTAGTGACGTACTGTGGTCTGCAGGTCTGTGGAAGTGTAGCATTATGCTGCCAGCTACTGACTGTGGAGTCAGACTGCCTAGGTATTCATCCTTTGCTCTGTCTACTAACTGTGACCTTGGGCAAGTTGCTGAAGTGCTCTGGGCCTCAATTTCCTCCCTTTTTGTGGGGAGGAGGGATGCTCAATTTCTTTAGATTTTAAATGGGGATATCTCCAAAGTTGTTGCAAAGATTACTTGAATTAATATAAGTATTTAGAACTGTGTGTAGAACCTGGAAAACTCTGTAATATTACAAGTAGCTGTTGTTTTGTTTGTTGTTGCTGTTGTTACTTAGGGAAAAAATTTATTTCCTTTTCATTATAAGAATTGTAATGCTTTCTAACAAGATTTATTTTATTTCATTTAAATGGTTAATTCAGTATGATATACTTTTAATTTTTCTGTTTATAATTTATTGATTGTTAAAATTTGTGATTAATTTATAGCCAAGTCAGAGGAATTATTTTATGCTTCTTAAAATGTTTTAATCAGATGACACTGAAAAACAACCTAAATAAAGATGTCGTAAATCATTTTTCTTTGCTGTCAAGAGCCAAATGAGTAAAGTACTCAAAATTCAATGTTTTCCTTGGGTTAGAATATTTTTAAATACTTATTTAATTATAAGAAAGAAGTTATTTTATTTATTTGTAAATATAGGAAAAGGCGGACACACCCACTGTATGTAAGTACATTCAGGTGTATTAAGTGGCCTCCTTTACCCCCTCTAAAATGTACATACTGCCCTCTGCTGGAGAGAACTTTTGTGCAACATTTAGATGGAAAAAAATTAGTGTCAGTTTTTGTTTGTTTTTTGATTAAGTTAAACTATATCTTTCATTCAATTAAACACATTGAAAGTATGAGTCTTCACGTCTCTTTCAGGGAAAACTAAGATGGGGGTGGTTGTTTTTTTAGCTCTTTTCAGGTAGATTATGAAAATACGTCCACAAACCTTTAAAGCTTTTTGCAAGGATAGGTGGAGAAGTGCTACAGTACTTTATATTATGCGGAGGGCAGTTGTGTGGCATTTTTCTTGACTGAAACAACTGTGTAATGTAGGCAGAGCAAGTTCAATTATACTTTGCCAACTAGAAAATAGAGGATCAGAGAGGTTAAATGAGTAACTGAGGTTACTCGGTTTATCAGTGGCATAGCTGGGACGAAATCACAGGCCTTTGAATAGCTAATCCAAAGTGCTAACTATTTCTCCAACTCTTATCATATTCACTATGTCTCAGAGTATAAAAACATTGCATCCTATTACTGATAAGGCTTGGAAAGATGAAAAGCAGTCAAATTATTAAGTTCACTTTAAAAGTAAATAAGGTACAGGAAGCAGCAACTTTTTAAACCTGGAAAGGCACAATATTAAGTGGTATCCAGCACCTTGTACAATGCAGACACCTACTAGTTGTTGATTTGCCACACTGAAAGAATACTTTCTTCTATGTATACATATACTGACTTATATGCTACCCATCAAGTTTAGGTCTACCCTGTGACAGTTTCATGAATGTCTGCTGACTCAGAATACTCCATAACTAATTTTGGTTCTATCAGAACCCCATTACCTAATTGGCTTAGTGTAACTTATAAATAAACAAAACAAAACATTGACTCTTGTTAAATAACATTTTTCTTTTGGCGAATGGTAAATTTTTAAAAGTGTCCCTTTATTCCATCATTTTATGTTACGTAAATGTAATATTTCCATGAAATATATTTGTCTAATATTGCCATTGACATGAATTTTGTCCATTATAGTTTCTTGGCACTGTAATGATTTTAAAATTCACCAAATACAAAGGTATCTACTAAATTAGGGGGGAATAGATGCGCATCATACTAACTCATCTTTCACAAGTTACTTGCCATTATTACCAACGTTTGTTAATTGTATGATCCTAGGATTTTCTGGTGTAGATTTTTCCTGTAACATTTTAAAGTTCGGTTGTCACTGCTATTCTGCAATGGCTGTAAGTTCCTCCCTCCCTTCCATTACCTCTGCTCCAGAAATTGATTCACTTTTTTAAACCTAGCTACTTTTCTTTAGTTTTCATTTGTGTTCTCCAATTTTTGTTCACACTTTAAAAAGTACTGGTAATGCATATTTTATAATGTATTTACTAACATTGCTTTCTTTTTTTTCTAACATTGCTTTCAACCTTTTCGTTTTTCACATTGAAAGTTACAAGGAGCTAAGTACGTGTTGAGTGAGGCCATGTTGCTAATTCGAAACAGATGCCTTACAGAAAGTCTCTGGAAATATCTGAGAGTCTTGGGATGGATTTTGTTGGCCTATAACATTAGAAATTCCTTATTAGGTAATTAATCCAGAAGAAGAGGGGACATTCGGTTTTCAATTAGTCAGTAGGAGGTGTGGAACGAGATGAGAGAATCTGCCCATGACCAAAAAAGGTCTTAAGAAACCAGCATTTTGTCCAGCATTCAGTTTTTCCTTATATTTACCTCAAATCTACCCTGTAATAGTGTTAACTCATGGTTTTTTTTTCTATTTATTGTATAGATATACAGGATATAATGAACCCCTTTTCCATATGGCTGCTATTAAGTCTTCTCTAGGGATTTCTTTTCTTCTACTTACACTTGAATGTCACTCTCTTCCTCTCACTGAAATTTCTTTGAGCAATTTGTTTGCATGAGTCAAATATTTTCATTCTTGCCTAACACTGTGAGATAGTGTTCTTGTGTCCTTTTTAAGTTTATTTTTTATTTTTGTTGTTGACAGTATTACAAATGTCTCCCACTTTGCCCACCTCCCCGCCCCACCCCAGGTCTCCTCCCTGCTGGTGTCCTTTTGATCAAAGCTCAGAAAGTTGAAGAACACACGCAATGTGGGGTTGAACCAGTATGTCAGCTGAGACCGTTAGTGTTTGGCATCAGGCTCTTAGCCACTGTGTCTCCCCCGCCATTCTTTATGTGACACATTCTTCAGGTCTCTTGCTCTTTGCTCTTCTCCAGGTACATTTGTTGTTTGTCGCTACCTCTTGTATAACAACACAGACAAAAGGAGCTCAGTACTTCAGGGGTTCTCTGGCCTTCAGCAGGACAGCTTGGGGATGAGCTACCTACATGCACACCTGATAGCAGGTTTTCTTTTTCACTCTGTGGCTTATCTTGAACAGGTATTAAATCTGGTCTTTCCATTCTATGTTTGTGTGTGTGTTTGTAAATGAATGTGCACATATGCATGCATTCTTCCACTTAAAAGGATTCTATATCTTTTTTTGTTGTTAAACTACATTTTGTCATCGTTAGTATGTACTAGCTTTGTGAGATCTTTTTCCTCTGTTTTAGGTATTCTCTTTTTTTTTCCACCAGGTATACATTCAGTAAGTATGCTTTTAGTTCACATTGAAGGCTTTGGTTTTTTAAGGTGTTCTATGCAGTCCCATTTGATTCTTGAAACATTTCATTTGAGATTTCTTGATCTATATCTTGGTGACTGTGGCATTTCACAATTTTATGATTCATGAGTTTCTTTTTTTTTTTTTTTAGAATGTTCTACCATTTTTGAGTTATATTTCTTTTTAAAACCTCTTTCTCTGAGATTTTTAAAATTTGTAACCTATTTTTTTCTCTGTAGGTTTTTAATTTTCCATGCTTACTGTCCAAACCTCCTGGATCTCAAGTGGAACTGCAGTTGGTTTTCCATCCCCCTTTTAGTTATTACAGCTAACTTTGTAATCTAGTTGGATAGCCTCACCTTTTCCCATTCCTGCTGGCATCTCTGAACTTATGAAGTGTTCCTCATCACACTAATTTTCACTAGATTCCACAGAAAATACAGAGACAGTCCACTTTGGATTCATATCTGCCAATAACTTTCCGTTTTTGTATGTCAGTTAAAATCTACAGGTTTCATCTTCCTCATTTGTATAAAATTATCCTGGACCCTGGCCCATTTTGCTCAGTGGATAGAGTGTCGGCCTGCAGACTGAAGGGTCCCGGGTTCGATTCCTGTCAAGGGCATGTACCTTGGTTGCGGGCACATCCCCAGTAGTGCAGGAGGCAACTGATCAATGTTTCTCTCTCATGGATGTTTCTAACTCTCTATCTCTCTCCCGTCCTCTCTGTAAAAAATCAATAAAATATATATATTTAAAAAAATAAAAATAAATAAAAAAAAATTATCTTGGATTATGACCTCTGAAGTTGCTTAAATCCTAATATCTATGATTTTACAGTACACCCAATCACTTTTAGAAATTTCAATGTAACTTTAAATAGTAAATAAAAGCAGGTACTCAACTTTGCTTTTCTGAGTTCTATCCAGGCCTGACATGCACTCATCCAATATGCACTCACACAATCACATTAGTAATTCAAATATGGAAGAACTTCTATTCTGTTGGACTTCTAAATAATCATTGCCTAGTTGCCGCATTCCTCTGGGGGAGGGGCATTGAGAGACTCCCATCCCTGAACACTGGCTCTACTTCCATGGGCTCTTTCAACCAGACACACCACCCCAGCTGCCACAGCTAGCAGAGGCTTCACCAGAGTCACCCCGTGGTTGCTTTTGGTAAATGTTATATGTGGATGATAGCACATGTTGACTAACTACAGTAGTTTAACGAGGCCCTTTTAAAGCGTGTTCTCTATGTTCATGATATTTCAGAGTATGCAAACTCAGTAATTCACATACTAACAATTATTCCAGAGCTAAACGTGATCTCATCTCAGAGTTCAGTTTAAACTAGTACATTTTTTAAAAAAGTGATTTGACTTCAGTACTTGTAATTACATGGCTGATCCCTTAATTATTACGCATTTGGCAAAGTCCTCTGTGTTCCCTTTCTTTTACTAATTATCTGCTTTGTTTCTAGGTGAATGAAATTTACCATGATGAGTCCCTCGGAGTACATATAAATGTGGTCCTGGTGCGCATGATCATGCTGGGTTATGCAAAGGTAAGTGTCTTAAAATATGTGAACGATAACGTTAAGGACGGGGTTAGCAAATAGAAGATTAAGCTGTTGAAGCTACAGCCAGCAGATGGCATAGATAAGTCTCGTGCAAACCTCAGTTGCACTGAACTGATGAAGAAAAACAGCCACAGTGAGTAGAGATCTCCAAATTTGAGCAGATAATGAATGATTTGTGTGCTGGTACTATTCCCTTGGTTTACCTCTGTAATAGAGTAGTAGATAGTTATCCTGGCATCAAGCATAACAATATGGATGAAAAAAATGGATACCATTGTGAGGAAAGAGAATATCTTAGTCTTATCATTATTATAAAATTTGATTCATCTTTTTCTTTCAAAACATATATTGATTGTCAGATGCGTTCTAGGTGCTTCAGATATATCAGTGAAGAAAAATGACAAAGATCCTTCCCTCACTTGATTTGTTTAAAAAAAAGTAAAGCACATAGTGAATATTTTAATTTAAAAGAGTTTTATAGTTCTTTTGAAAATTAAAATTTAGATCAAAATGCACATAGTAGGCATTTCATGGGATGTAACTAACTATAGTTGACTTTAAGATGGCACTAGATGTGTCCCTGTCCTTGGAAATAATGCAAAGGATGAAATGGTTTCTCCCTTTGGGGAGAAAATATAGGGAAAGTGATGACTTGGCAATTTTCTTGATGTTTAAAATTATATCCCCCTCCCATAATTAAATTCTTCTGATTATGAAATACTAATGAAATTATATAGTTAACAAATAGAAAAAAAATCCATGTGCTTGCATTTCATCATGTATTTAACACCCACTTATCGTTTTCCAATAAGAGGGTGTCATTGATCTTCCGTTTCTCCCATAAACCCGACGGACTTTGCATTGATGTCACTGAAGCCAAGTCAACGCCAGGGGGAGATGTTAACAGCCTTCATTGGTTGTTACATTATTTTCTTGGGGAAGTTTGCGATCAGCATGTAACAAACCAAGCTAATTTTGTAAAGAATGTAAACACTGATAATAACATTTGCTGAAATATAATAAAACTCTCAGGCTGTCAGCCAAACAGGGACTAATTAATTTGGGGTTGCAAGTTCAATTTCTCATTCCAGCAGAGCTACTCTGGGAAGTGTGGCTCCTGGTTCTTGAAGGATGGTCCCTTTCCCCCTGAACTTTTAACTCCTGACCATAATGTGACAGTAGCAACATTCCAAGGAACTCCAATCCATCTATTGGAACTACAAGATAAGTCTACACCCCTACCTCTCTTCACTGCTGTGAGCTTAAAAAGGAGAGTTGTTTTTCACAGTGTGAGGTTTATAGAATTTGACCACTCCCCATTAACTAAGATTTAACCAGCTTCGCCAGCTCATTGAAGAACTTATATTCTCCCCATATGTTGATTAATTCTGGAGCCCCCACAAAAATCTTAACTAAAGATCTTTCACTTTAACAGCTCTGGATAAAAGTCTCATGCCAGAATCTTTCCTCTATTTTTATTTGAAATACCTGTGAAACTAAAAATCTAAGTTGAATTAGGAAATATTTAGATTACTAGAGTTCTTAACCCCATGACTAACATTGAGTTGCCTCACAATAGCAAATCTCAGTATCGCATGTTGCCATATATGGTGTCAGTCACCTTTCACACAGGTAGTATTGATTATCGTGAAGAGCTCCTTCATGGGCATTTAAAATTCCCAAACTAAAGTAGGTATCTAAATAGCTCCCAAATAATATTATCGAACATTTATTTAAATGCTGTAGTCCCAAATGTTAACTTCAGCTAAAGTTATTAAAAGAAGCCTTTGGGCAAATGTTATGTATGTCTTCAACATATTATTCCCTCTCAGTCCATCAGCCTCATAGAAAGGGGAAATCCATCCAGAAGCTTGGAGAATGTGTGTCGCTGGGCTTGCCAACAACAAAAATCTGATCCCAACCACTCTGAACACCATGATCATGCAATTTTCTTAACCAGGCAAGACTTTGGACCTGCTGGAATGCAAGGTATTTCCATTCAGATGTAGAAGAAACACTCAAGGGCATGACTTTTCCAAAGTAATCTTAAATCAGGGAGTCTGTTCAAATGTTCATTTTATATCTCTCCCTCCATCTACTTTCCACCACGCATCAGCCAAGCGTACATTTTCTTTCTGTTGCTTCCAGTGACTCCTGTGGAATTCACCATATTAAATGCCACTTAGGTTCCATAATAAATTATACTTGCCTTTAACATGATGATTGTGCATTTGAGGTATGGAGGAGAGGCTGTAAAATGCAGTGTGATCTCCGCTAAGCATTGTTATGGGAAAAGAGATGCCATGAGAAGTGACTGCTGCCAGAGAGCTCTCTCCCGAAGTCAGCTTACACTGAGCTAATAAATTCTGGGGTAGGCTTTGGAAAAAGAAGACCGACGATTTTCTTTTCAATGTTGAAATTCCTGGCTCCCTTCGTTGGTACCATGATATGAAGGACCATTCACTAAAACAGAAAGACAACACTTAGTTGGTGGGCAGAACAGAATGGCAATCCCAGGCAGTTCCTTCCCTTAGAAAAGGAGAAAATGCAGACCCAGTGAATCTTTTCAAAGACCATTACCTGTCCCTTTCCCAAGAGAACATGGCACAATGCTAGCGGGGAAATAATACTGCCTCTGTTTCCTAAAAAGCTTTTTTATATTTTTTCTAGGCAAAGGTCCAGTAGTAATTCTTAATGGGTTTCCTCATAAAATGAAAATAAAAGTCATTGTTATTCTCTACAGGATATGCTCCAGTCACAGGCATGTGTCATCCAGTGAGAAGCTGTACCCTGAATCATGAGGATGGTTTTTCATCTGCTTTTGTAGTGGCCCATGAAACTGGCCATGTGTAAGTCACTGTTGACAGCTAGAAAGCCAGAAAAGGTCTTTTCTTGCCCGCTTTTCTCAGCATTGTTCGCACTGTGGGCAGAGGGCATGCCAGCATGCAACTCCCGTCCCTTGCCAAGTGTGAGGAGCTGAAACACTGGAGGGGTCATGCACTGAAACCAAATGAGCAACTCTAGCTGCAGACAACCTTGCACTTTTCATAGCCGTAAAATTAGAAAGGCATTTCTGTCCAGTTCTCTATTCCACAATGCCTGCGACTCCTCCACAATAGCCATGTTCACTTAAAAAATACATATTTCCCTATACAGTAAGCCCTCAGTTAACATCGTCGATAGATTCTGCAACTTGAAGCAGAATGACTCATAATGAAACCAGTTTTGCCATAGGCCAATTGATACAATCCAGAGTTACGTTCCTTCGGCATCTCATCAACATTATAAGGAAAGGACATCACACAGAATGACATAATTGAGGACCTACTGTATTTATTTTTAAAACAGAAAATAAGCAGAAGCCCTGGCCCCTGTGATTCTTACCAACGAGATCTCACTTTGTGTTCTAGGCTGGGAATGGAGCATGATGGACAAGGCAATAGGTGCGGCGATGAGACTGCTATGGGAAGCGTCATGGCTCCGTTGGTGCAAGCGGCGTTTCATCGTTACCACTGGTCCCGATGCAGTGGCCAAGAATTGAAAAGATACATCCAGTGCGTCCCTTTCTGCATGTCCTGAGAGCATTTATACTGTGGCAGAAATACAGACGGGAAACTGACTCTTAGGTTCTTCTTCCTAATAAAACTGCCAGTGAATGAAAACTGTTGTTCACAGTAAACATTTTCTTATAACTCAGAGCTGTTGGCACAGTGATCCCATAATATGATCACAATATTTTAAGCCATAAGCCTGGAATTTAAGTGATATTTAACTATGATTTTTGTTTTTAGTAAATTCTTTATGGAATCTTTGACGAATGGTCAGATTTGAGTTGAGGATGAGGAGGAGATGGTCTTGCGATGCCTTCATAATACCACCTACATCCTGTAGCAAAGGTGTCAGAATCTGTTCTGCCACACTCTGCAGGAGCTCCAGGACACAAAAAAGGCTGTCACGGTTATGCCGCATCCCTGAGTCGTGTTTGACTCCTCTTCCTGGGATGAATAAGGGTGAAGGGTCTTGTTAATAAATGGAACTAAAACCAAAAACCTTTAAAGATAAGCTTTTGTGGCCTTGCTCTGATCTAATGAAATTCTAGAGTATGTAACCTACGGATAGTTTTTTTCATTAGGACAAGATAAAAGAATGAACATTTAACTACATGCGATGTTTTCCTTCCTACAGTTCCTATGACTGTCTCCTTGATGACCCATTTGAACATGATTGGCCCAAACTCCCAGAACTTCCTGGAATCAATTATTCTATGGATGAGCAATGTCGTTTTGACTTTGGGGTTGGTTATAAAATGTGCACTGCGGTATGTTTCTCTCAGTCAATTTAGATCTTGCATCTTGAATTCTATTTTGTGTGGCTCCTGTTTGTCGAGCTTTACAGACTCACTGGTGTGAGTATGAGAATTTCTTCCAAGGATTTTGTGTTTGCCATGTCACTACGTATTAAAGCTGAGTACTTTAAATATGCTGTCTTATTAATACTTGTGACAGGCTAGCTGGAAGTTGGTATAATTATATTTTACAGATGAAAAAGCCAAGATTTACAGAGTATAAGCAACTTGCTTAAATCACACATCTGGTAAACAGGGGAGCTGCATATTGAAACCAAGGTTGTCCAGCTCCAAACTTTATGCTCTGCTCTGTTGCGCCCTTGGTTTTTGTAACCTTCAGAGATGACATTTAAGCCTTAGGTAGGTTGCTTTTCATTAGCTTGTTCGCCAGGATTCCATGTAGCTGTGAGCACAGAGAAGGGCAATACTAGTTTATTCTCCTGGGAGAATCACGTGGTAGAGCGTGGAGGTCAGGACTACGTTCTTCATAGTCAGACTGATGAGTCATGAGGGCCTGGATCTGACACTAGATGTATGATTTTGAGCACCTTCTTTAATCTTTGTTTCATTTCCTCATGTGTACGATATGGATAATCATAGTATTCATCTCATAGAATTGTCAGGGTTCAATTTCATAATATAACTAAAGTGCATGGCACAATGGCAGGCACATACTAGTCAATGCTCAGTGGAATCCAGTAGAGCCAGTCTTCCATGTAGCTATTCAGATTAGAGGTATATGTCTTTAAATTTCCATGTTGAGGTGCAGTAGGTCATTATACAAATGGCTTTTCCATATGTTGGAGCAAGCTTTATGTGTTATAGCAAACAAACAAACAAACAAAGAAAACACATGTATTTAATGGTACTGAAAGAAGTTGACCTGATGTTTCAAATCTTCCATATGCTGATAGCGACAGCCAGTTAATGTCTATAAACTATACATTGCCAGCTCCTAATCATCTGCATTAATGTTTTGACATGAAAATTCTAAAGGTTAGGCTCAATATGGTGGGAATGTATAGTTTCCGCATTAAGTAATAAGGATTAGAACAAAAGAAAACCCAGGTCCAATATGAGTACTAATCAAGAAAAAGCTCTGACCAATATAATTGGTGGTGTAGGCAATTATATATGAATAAATTGGTGTTTTATATTTTAAAAAAAATCTATCTGAAGAATGGTAAGGTGTTTATAGTTAGAAGGAGAACAGATAACTAAAAGCACATACAAATATGTATGCTAATGCATACATTTAGATACTATAAGGTGGTGTTTTGGGAAAATAAAAAACAGTCTTAAGATTGAGAAAACTAAGACTCCAGTTGGGCTATGTTACTGTCTCACTTGAAACCATAGCTATAGCCTTATCTTGTAACCCATACTTCTCAGCCATGGATTGTCATGAGACTCAAATACATGGAATGTATTTTATAAACTGCATGAATGTATTGTAATAGTTTGTTACACTTGGAATATGTTATCTTACATAGAAAATTTGACAAATATTTTCTGCATTTAGTCAGCTCATTATAATGGACATTTTTATTATTTATATCTGACTTAATTCATACTTAGGGGTATTGAGAAGCTGTTTTGATAGCTTGAAAGCTAGAAAACCATTATAATAAGTTTTCATATTTAAAATGTTCATAATAATTACTATTTTAAATTCTAATATTGTCTACTTGAAAACCAGAAGATAGGGTTGGCATGTAGAAATACTGAGTCAACTAGGGACTCTCAGATAAATTGTTTATCACTATTATTTTAGAAAAGCAGAATAAAAATATTCTCAGCTTAGAAATCTTAGGCATTATTTTTTTTCTCAACATGCCACAACTTAGGCTATTGACTTGAAATTAAAACAGAAGATGTTGTTGGTGCATGTCCTGCTATCTGTATTTCATTGTGATTTTGATTCTCTCTCTTTCAGTTCCGAACCTTTGACCCATGTAAACAGCTGTGGTGTAGCCATCCTGATAACCCCTACTTTTGTAAGACTAAAAAGGGACCCCCACTTGATGGGACTGAATGTGCTGCTGGAAAAGTGAGTCTATACTATGGAGATTTAATCACCTTTCAAAGTCTGAAAAATGATGAACATAGCTGTATTTTTTCATTTTTATGAGGACCATAGCACGTGAGGTTTCATTATGGTAATGTACGAACATTATATAGTAGCTTCCAATGACCGCTCTAACAAATTACCATAAGCTCAGTGGCTTAAAAGAACAGAAATGTATTTTCTCACAGTTTCACTGTGGGCAGGACCATCCTCTCTCCAGAAGCTGTAATAGAGAGTCTGTTCTTGCCTCTTCCTCCAGTGGCTGCACCATCCCAATCTCCAACTTCTGACCACATTGCTCCCTTCTCTTCTTCTGTGTGCAAAGGTCCCTCTGCCCCTCTCTTATGAGGGTGGATACACATGGTGACACATTTAGGGCCCACCTGGATAATGCAAGATAGCCTCCCCTCAAAGTCCTTGATTTTATCACATCTTCAAAAGACTCTTTTCCAAATAAGGTAATATCTACAGATTCTAGGGCCTGAGATCTTTGGGACTATTCAACCCACTACTGATAGATTACGAAGCAGCAGCTCAGCAGACTATCTGGGACCCTGCTAATGGGATTTGATGTACTTGTTGGCTTCCCACTCCTTGTGAAACTTGTCTAGAAATAAAGTCCTGTGAATTTATCCAGAAGATTTGGCCTTGCTCCTTTGGGGAAAGATGCCCAGAGGTTTTAAATCTCAAATTGTGTAGTCAGGATTGAATGCTCAGAAACTGGCCAAGTGCCAAGCTACCCTACTCATAAGGGGAGAGATCACCCATTCCAAAACAAAGGCATCTTAAGAACTCAAGTTGAAGTGCCTTTACTAGTTTGGAAATAAGATATGGTAGTCGGGACCAAAAGCTGGCAAAGAAGATTCATAAAGCTTTTAGTTCTTTTAATGCCCTTTAAAGCTCTATTTCAAATGTGTATAAACTGTACTTGCAATGAGGTTTACAAGCATAGTAATAAATAATAATAATAATAATAATAATAATAATAATAATAATAATATAAAACCTGCCACTATTTGTGTTTAAACTTTGTTCGGCACTATGCCTAACACATTATATATGGTGTGCCACTGTGGGGAAATGTAGTATTACAAACTTTTGACTAAAAAAACAAGAGCAACAGTGAGTTGATTCATTTTTGCCTTATGAAAAAGATATCCTCCAAATAAACTCCGAACATCCAACTTCCTGAAACTCACTTGTGTTATATTCAAATTTACCAGAGTTGAGTTTTAAGAAACACTTTTATTGTGGGATAAAAAAGCAAGTCAAAATGTTGGAAGGGGAAACAACACCTTCTGAGCACATGCTGTGTGCCGGGCACTGTCAGGTACATGCCTCCATGCTATCAGGGTTCTAGCAGTTCCCACGTCATTACTTACTGGTCAGATGGTCTCATATTACTCGTTTCCAGGTTCCAGTTTTCCACATTACCTACTATGCAAATTAGGTATCATTTTTATTGGTCATGTTTGATACTTACCAATAAATGTATCATATAAAACTTCTTCAGAATGAATTATTTTTTTTCATTTCAATTTTATACTTAAGAACATACTAGTAAGTCTAAATAAATTACCCTTTGTATAGGGAACCTTATTGTTATAACTAGTGGCCTGGTGCAGGGATTCATGCACATTGAAAGGAAATTAATTAGAAGAAATATTTTAATATCGTTATTTACCCTTTATGATAGAAGTGTCAGAGATGAAAGAAAATTAGTAAAATGTATGTGAAAATAATATATAAATGATTAAAAATAAACCATCACAACATAATATAAGAACAACAAAGATGCAATATAAAAAGATCAAAAACATGACATAAAAACAACAAAAACGTGATATAAAAACAACATTGATAAAAACAATGACTGATAAATTGATTAAACTTATTCTAACACTAAGGCCAGTGTCAGAAATTGGACAAATCAATTCTTGGAATCAGAACAACCTCTCCTCTGCAGATCCTGTTAATACTTCAGCTTCCATTATGTTAGGTCACAATCTTTTGATAATAAATCTAGTACCATTACAAAGACCCCATTTACTATTAAGATTCTCAGTAGCATGATGATTGCACCTACTTTCAATTCTAATTTATGACATGGGATTCCCAAAGGAGTAACACTTTTGAGAAATTTGATGGGAAAATTTTCCTTTTTGGCATCATCCATTGAATCTAGTATTATTGTCGATTATATTGTCATCTCTGAGTCTTAATGCAATATCCGTTCCCCAGCCTTTTTCACCATGTGGGAAAAGAATAGGATATATCATTGCATCTAATATAGGGAACAGGATATTGATTTGTTTCATTTGAGTTATTATTAGGATTCTGATTATTGGGATCTGGTTTACAATGAATAAGTCCCTTTCAAAAAGAGGTCCTCCATCTTCTTTTCTGAATATGACAGCAACTTCAGTTACACAGGGATAATTATATCTATCCAGATCACTATTACAATCATATTTAATCGCCATTGTTACTTCCATGCACCACTTTCTTTCAGCTTCAGAACGTCAACAAAAACAACCAAATTCATGATCGACAATGACAGATCGAAACACACGTGCAATTGGTGCCAGTGAGAGGTTTATATGTATCGCACATGCTTGAGTCAACTTAGCCTTTCATAAATATAGAATAAACTTGCCTAATTAGACCTGCTTTCTGATGTAGCTAAACTTTTTCCAGACCAGTGAAGCACCCCAACTTCTTTTTCAGGTAATTGTCAGCAACACAGCAGTAAATATCAATACAAAGCAGATTATTATTGTAGATCACCCAGGGAGAACAAAGGGTAAAATATTTAACTGCAGCAGTGTTTGACTATATTCTGTGCAGTGAGAAAAACTGAAGTTATTTGCAAGGTCTACCATTTCTTACTTCCTTTTTAGTTGGGTCAAATTTCTGAGCTTTCTAAATCTCTGTTTTCTGGCTAATGAAAAGAAAATAGGATTCCACTGAGTCTCCTATCTACCAACTCCAGGATCAGATGAGATGAGGCTCCTAAAAATGCTTCACAGACATTTGGTTAAACTGTGAAATGTTTGCACCTGGCTATAAAGCAAGTTGTGTTCCTGGGATGAAGAAACTCCAAGGAGGCTAGTCACTAGGGAAAGGCAGCTGGGTGTTGCTATGTGATGTCATTACCCGGACACTTAGCATATTAGCCTTTTATATATATAGATTGCTTTGGGGTCATTGTAAATACATTTCCACCTGGTGGGGGTTGGAGGAATGAAGCCCTTTCATTGGTGGTTCTTATATAACAACTGTAGCATATGCATGATTTTCACAGTTGCCCTTTGTCATTTTCCTAAGTGGTGCTACAAGGGCCATTGCATGTGGAAGAATGCTAATCAACAAAAACAAGATGGCAATTGGGGGTCATGGACCAAATTTGGCTCCTGTTCCCGGACGTGTGGAACTGGGGTTCGTTTCAGAACACGCCAGTGCAACAATCCAATGTGAGTATGATCCCTGTAATTCTGTCACTTTTGTAAAGGCCAGAAAACCCTTCAATACAATGTTATTACTATTTCGTAAAGTACATGTTAAATACGGAGCATGAAAACTAAGGCTTTAAGTGGTTATTTTGGATAAATCTCCATTTATCAATTTTGTGAACTGTAGTCAGTGGTTAAGATGAGAGGCTCCAATGAAGGTGAGAGATTTTGAGGAAATTGCTGTTTAGAAATATTAAGGAGTTGAGTAGGGAAGCCCCTTGCTGTGCTCTGAGGGCCTGGGCGCCAAGGCCGCGAGACCCACTGTAAGAAGAGCAGGTGTGTCACGGAGGCAGTAGCACCAAACACATGCTCACTCACTTGGATTAGAAGGGGGATGCTTCAGGGCAGGGCAACAACAAAATAAAGATGGTAGAAGAAGGCCAAAGAACTGTTTGGGGAAAGTTATCAATTTATTCACTCAGACTAAACTGATTGAATTCCTATTGCGTACTGAAGAAAATTTATTTTCTAAGGGGAAAAATAACCAAAATATTAACCTTAGGACATTCTTCCTTGCCTAGGGTTTAAAATGTGAGCATCCCTGTGTGTCTGGCAGCAGATGGCTCTGAACATGTCTTTTATAAACACTGAAGTCACATACATGTGACTTCACATACATGTGACTTCACGTACATGTGACTTCACATACATGTCTTCACAGGAAGAAATGATGGTAGTAGAAAAAAAAACAATAAAAATTACAGTAGTAAGAGCAGCTAAGTTTCACTATGAGCCACACTCCGTTCTAAGTGTTTCAAATATGTTCATGCATTCAATCCTCTCAATATTTCTCTAAGGAAGAAAAGACGGGAAACTGAGGCACAGAGCGGTGGTCACAGTCACTTTGGGCTGCATCTATATGTTTTATGCATGGTAGAAAATAAAAATTTTTCGAGTTCATATCTATGTTTTTGTTTCTTTATAGATTTCTGCCATGCATTTAAAATACACTGTCTGAAAAGCCACTTGAAGTTGACTTTTGAGCCCCTCCCTGCCCCCAGAGGGAGAGGATGGTGCTTTTGGAAAGGAATTGCAATTAGGAAGTATGAGTTCATTCACTTGGTGCTGGCAGCTCAGAAACTCTGGCTTTCTGCCCTCCCTCGAGCACTGTGTCTGCAAGCTTTCACTGCTGGACCAGAGCCAAAAGGCCTTTTTAAATGTTGTCTTTTCTTTAGGCCCATCAATGGTGGTCAGGATTGTCCGGGTGTTAATTTTGAGTACCAGCTTTGTAATACAGATGAATGCCCAAAGCACTTTGAAGACTTCAGAGCACAGCAGTGCCAGCAGCGTAACTCCCACTTTGAATACCAGAACACCAAACACCACTGGATGCCCTATGAACATCCTGACTGTGAGTAGATGCCTGCCCTTTCCCCGCTGTGTGGTTGGTTACTTAGAGTTTATGCTTTGTCTACACCAATCCCTTGGACTCTTGATCCCTATGTGGTAACTTAGAAACCATGGTGCTTACAGGGTAAGTCCTTCTGGGCTTCCAAGAATAAGGTTAACGTCCTCCTTTCTCTAGAGAGGTGAGACTTGTGGAATAGTTCCTGGCAAGTAGCACTACCGCCATCACTACTGAAAAGACCAGTGGAATGCAGACGAAATGAAAAGCCTGAAGAGATGTCGAGTTTCCTCAATCAATGGAAATCCCTCTACTAGGAAACACTTTTGGAATTCTGTTATCTGTCTTTCTGAATACTGTTCTTTTACAGTGGGATCAGGAGTAAGAATAAGACCAGTATTTAATAACAGCAGAAACTTCCTAACCTTTTTACTTTTGTACTATACACCAGTTTTTGAAAAATACATTTGGAAACTCCCTTTTAACGTTTCACTTCTTACCCTTGAATTTTCAGTTACTTGTGTTCAAATGGAAACTTCTCACCATATTTCTTACTTGGGTGAATATAAGAAAATAACTACTTGATTATCATGTGGGATAGTGCACTGCTGAGTTCAGGTGAAAAGCTGTTTTAAAAGAAAGATGCATCCATGTAGGAATTAAAAGTTGGAGTTAAGAAGAAATGCATTATTATTTTTTCAGTCTATTTGGTGAAGTGAGTCACAGAAATTATATTAAATTTAATTGAGATTATACAAAGGCAACAGGTGTACTAGGTCATTGGGTTAAATGAAAGAGAAACCCTTTCGGTGCTGTCAGCACTACTGAAAGCAAAGTGGTCCTGATTTAAAGCATTTGAAGAGCCGTGGTTAAATCCAGGATTGCTGCACAACCTCGTTTTCTGAGATAGGTCCAGTTTAGACCTGTTGTCCCTGTGTAGTTACTAATAGAGCCCTTTTTCACTCTCAAGAGTATCCCAGTTTAGATGTTAAATCATATGGTCACCCTGGTTGAAACAAATACGTTAAATATGTGTAATTTCTTCTTCTCTTTATTTTATTTATTTATACCTTTTTGTTTGTTTGTTTTCGGGAAATCATGTTGAAACTTTATATTTAAAAAATAAAATAAACTATACTGTTCAAATAGACCACTTTACATAGTTGATTTAATCCTCCATCTCATGCAGCCAAGAAAAGATGCCACCTTTACTGTCAATCCAAAGAGACTGGCGATGTTGCCTACATGAAACAGCTGGTACACGATGGGACGCGCTGTTCCTACAAAGACCCGTACAGCATATGTGTGCGAGGAGAGTGTGTGGTGAGCACCCTGCAATATATTGCAATTCTACTTTTACTGTCTTTCATCGGCATATTTTCAGAATTTTTAAACCACTTCATATCTGGGATATCACATTAGGATGTAAATGTATGAATAGCTCATTAGCGAAACTAAGTCTGGGAGAAACTGCACTTAATAAAATCAAACTTTGCTCACTGGCCGAATCAAGACTTAGCTGTAGTCGTCCCAGTTTCCAGCCAAGTCCTTTTCCTAAGTCACTCTGAGGTCTGTAGGTTGGGAATACAACATGGGAACAATGCCTTTGCTTTGAGTTTTTGACTAGTAGCCATCTGCTGTTAAAGTACACTTTTTTAAAAAATTCAATGCTTAATGTACTTTATATTTTGTTTAAGAGATAATAGAAACTTTTCTTGGAAGAAAAATAGTGAAGATGCAAAAACTATTTTTTGGCCCCATTTAATCTCTTTTTTAAAGGCAGTTTTTTTTCTTACTCGTGTTCATATATCATGCTAAATTGATAGGGAACTATTATTATTAACTGAACACATCACTTCTGTTTAATTTCTTTTCACTTCAGAACAACTAGTGTTATATTAATGACTCTCACATGCACAGGTGACTCATAGTTGATCTGAATTTTCCCTGAAAGTAAAATCTGTGTTTGGTCATCTTTCACCTCCTCCATGTCTTGCACACCAATGGATGTGTGATAATTATTTCTTCTTTCCACTTTCACCTCAAACTTATGAGTGCTGTGGCATGCCACGTATTCTTATCCTACACTGATTTACATTAGGAGCTGCCCCAGCTCAGAATTTTTACCTTCAGTAATTCCCAGTTACGTTAATGTGAAAATGTAAACACTCAAGGCCTTGCACAGCCTGTGCACCATCTTCCCTTTGGTTTAAATATGGCTAAATATTGTTCTCTGAACCCACTTTATGTGAACACACAATTTCCATGGTTCTGTTTGAATCCCTCTACATTCCTAAAATCTATTTCCATAAACTCGATTCCTTCAGGGACCTCTGAATGTCTCTACCACTTTGGTAAAGTTTTGTCTTCCATTCCTAGCCAACTTGTAAAGCTTGTACTAATGTACAACTCACAGTTTTACTATTCATCTTTATAAATATGAGAGCAACCAGGGATACTCACCAACTTTTCGTCTCCTCAGCATCTACTACAACATTTGTGCTTAATACATGTTTGATGATGATGATGACTGTGTATGATGGTCATTAGACTTGGGGGAGTTTATCTGGAGTACTAGTCATTTGATTGCACAGTAGTCCTTTTAAAAGACTGAGGTATTTAAATCAGAGCCAGAAAGAAAGTTTGGTGCAAGCGGCTTAACTGTGGGCTCCTGATTAAACAAAGTCATCATTCTCTAGGACACGGACCTTGACTTGACACATTAAAATTAGCCACATTTCACTTCCTCTCTCCCCAGAAAGTGGGCTGTGATAAAGAAATTGGTTCTAACAAGGTTGAGGATAAGTGTGGTGTCTGTGGAGGAGATAATTCTCATTGTCGAACTGTGAAGGGGACCTTTACCAGAACTCCCAGGAAGCTTGGTAAGATGAGGCCTCTGATGGATTTAGTATCCTTCTCTATGATTTGTATTTTTTGAGAAGTTGTTTAAGAATGCAGCATTTTCTCTATAAACATAATAAAACATTAGTTGCTGATTTATTTTTATTCAGATAACCTTTTAAGGAAATATTTTTAAAAACTTTTCATGCTCCATAGCATTCATGTTAAAAAATTATCTACTAAATTTTGATAAGGAACAAGTAAAATCACTATCACTTATAGTAGTTAGCTAAAATCTGTTTTGTTTTATTTTGCTTTTAATAAAATGCATTAGATCTAATAAAATTGATGCTTATTTTGAACTTTCTATTGTACATAAATTGTTAGAACGTAAAAAAAATCATAAAACTTTAGATACGATTTAAACTATTACATTAGTTTTACTTCTTTTACTTTAAAAGTGAACAGGTTTTTCCTATTTTTAAGTCTATAAATCTAGGGTCCATATTTCATATATTTTTTATAATTTTATATTAAACAAAATTGAGGTACAAACAAAAATAACCTATGGTATAATTGCTTGTGCATGTGAACTTTTGTGCTTGTTATATAATTAATGACCTGGTCTTGGGCATATGATATGGTAAATTTCAACAGGTGAAACAAAAACATAAATATGAAAAGATATTAGTAGTCTCATAATTATCCATTGGAATTTTCATAAAAAATTTAGATGCAAACACTTATTACAAAATTTTTTTTTAGTTTATAACAAATATTTTGTTATTCAATAAGTATTTATTAGGCAAATATTTCTGATAATTTGACATTTAAAAATAAATTTGATGTGGTGCTTCCCTTGAGAAACTTCTCTTATATCATCCAAAATAACACAACACGATTTGGTGTCCTTTGAGCATATGTTGTGGTGGTAATTTAAGAGACAAGAAATTATAAAAAAGTTGGTCTTCATCCAAATGAAATCATTCTCTTAGTTCTTTTTGTTCTCATTATACATCAGCTACCCAACTCAAGTCAATTCCACACATCCCTGCTTTGCTCTGATATAGTGAGGGTGGCAGAGCTAGGTGACTTAACTCCAGTGTGTTTTCTTAGGCATTCTTTACTGTAGTTATTGATGTCTTTGTTATTCCTGTGAGATAATTTACTATATTTTGTACCTTGAACATTGTTAAAAAGCAAATATTGCCTTCTTGCTGGTTATATTATTTTAATAAAGCAAACAGAATTAGAATGTTATATATAAAAATAAATAATGGTTTGGTGGAGTAAAATGTAATTTTCTCCATCTTACGAAGTGATTTACTGCAGTTATATATTATTATTTTAGGTGTAAAATGATTCATTTTGTTTTCTTTCCAGAGTGAATTAATGTAATGAATTTTTTTAGACTCATTTATTCTATATATTGTGTTAATATGAGCTAGTGATACTTTTTTGCAGACACCTCAAAAATTATGCTAAACGTGTGAATCAAGGTCAGAAGAAAAGAAGAAAGCTTTCATCAGCCATACAGATTCAAACTGTTCAAAGATAATCTAACATCCACCTCTTTGCACTAAGGCTGTGATAGTCATTCAATAGACTAATTAACCTTTTCCAACAGGGAAACATTTAAGCAAGCGGTGCCATACAGAACTCGAGTTGCTGGGAAATGAAATCTGCAAGTATTCACCTTCAAATCACCTATATCATTTTTCATTCATGCGCAGTCTTACTTTCATTGACTATTAACAGTTTATTGGCATTAGCTAACTATTGTATATGCGTTTTGACTTCAACATATAAAATTACAGAACATATTTTTAACTTACCTAATAACATATATATATAAAGCTTATCATATAGTCAATGAAACAGCAAGACTTTGATAAACACGAAACTTCCACTAATTAAAGACATTCTATTTAAGGGAAGACAAGAGGCGCCTTCACTTTACCCAAAGGAGCTCGTAATGTTTCTCTTGCTGAAACAAGGGAAGCTAAAAATGTACTGGGTAAGTTGTCGCACACTGCAGAAAGATGGGCATCCATAAATGGAATCAAGCTGTTTTGCTGTCCTTAGCTTCTTAAGCATGTTACTCGTAGCCATTGCACGCTTAGGCAAACATGGTACTTTTCTTGTACTGGACTTTCCTCGGCTCAGGTGCTGAAACCCTGACCCCAAAATTACTATTCCATTAGTTAAACCACTAATGAACGATGTGAAAAGTTGGATCAATCTACCCATAGGTAGATGGTAATTGTCCATATACAAATGGAAAACATATTTCTTTCCAAGTCCATCAGCAGTTGTGTATTTATAACTGAACTACAGGCTCAGTGCATGAAATTCATGCAAGAGCCTTGACCCCAGCCTTGGCCACTGCAGCTTTGTCCAGAAGGAAGGAAGTCCAGAAGGACATCCGGTTTAATTAGCATATTTGCTTTTATTATTATAGATTTCTTTAGAATAAGGCAGGATTTTAAATATGAAGATAACTTATTAATTGGAAGTTTAGCGGTCTGTACTCACTGCTTAGACTTTTGAAATAATATAGAGGTTGATAAAATATTTTCAGAAGTTCAACTAAATGCTCTAAAAATTGGCCGCACTTCCAAAGAGTGGTTTACAAACTAAAATCACAGTAGAGGGACACAGGAAAGTATAGAATTTGCCTGAATTGTTGACACAATTCATAGGTCAACACAAGATAAATGGCTAGTAGTTTAGAAACAAGATCAACTCTTTTCTTCCTCTTTAATTAAAAAAAGGGAGTGTAGCCGCTAATCTCATGCCAGATGTCACACAAGCTACCAGTGCTTTGAAGTTAATTTCTGAAACTGCTTCTTTCAGTTCATGTATGCCCTCTTCTGCGTGCAGGAACAGTGAGAACGTAATGCTCAGCTAACCAAGGTTGTCGCTTTTGTTTTCTCCTTTGCTTCCTACAAAATTTACTACACATGCAAAGGGTACCTTAAGATGTTTGATATACCCCCTGGTGCTAGACATGTGCTAATCCAAGAAGACGAGGCTTCTCCTCATATTCTTGGTAAGTGTTTCTGTCCACTGGCTCTGCTTTAACATGCATTTAAACATGGAACTGTCAAAGATATATCTATATCTATATATGTATATGTATATCTATATATATCTATATATATATAGATATTTATGTCTATAGATGTATATATATACATATATACATATATACACATATATATACACACACATATACATACACATAGATATGCATGATTCAAGTTATATATAAATGCATTATTGTGTGATTTTGTTGGTCATTTCTCCCAACTACTCTTCCTTTAAAACAAGAAATATTAAAAAATAGAGATTTAATTTTTGTTGAACCTTGATTGGTTCATTATTTCATGAAGAAAGAAAAACCATCTGGCAGATCTGTGCATGTGCATTTTTGCTCTGCATTAGGGGATAAGAAAAAATAAATATGTTAAAATGCATTAAAGTAAGGAATAATATCAGAAAAATTTGCCATATTTATTTTGACAAATTAGTTCTGATATTTTGGTTGATGCCATACTGTATGCCTCTCCTTAATTTTATTGCATTTTAAGTTTTTTGACTGAAAAGCAACCACATGTGAACTTTACAAGCCTAATAAAAATTTTCCCACCATCTGTTCTGTGTCCAGTTTCTGACTGGTACATGCAGATCCCTTTGCATGGCTGTTTATAATTTCCTAAAGAAGATTCTTTTGAATAACTTGAAAGAGATACACAGTAACAAATAAGCCATCCTATCTAATAAAAGAGAAACATGGTAATTGGCGTACGACTGATACCCTTTTCATTGGCTAATCAGCGAGATATGCAAATTAACTGTCAGCCAAGATGGCAGCCGGCAGCCAGGCAGCTTGAAACTAACATGAGGCTTGGTTGCCTCAGTGACGGAGGAAGCCAACGTTCCCCGCCTGCCGCTGCCTCTGAGCTGGCAGTTTAAGAAACTCTGTAACAAATACGCCCAACTTCAGCCAGCAGATTCGCAACATTGTAAGCAAAGGCCAGAAACCTACTTTCAGCCGGAGGCCTAAGAGCTGGAGCCAAGCCTCAAGCTAAAGCTGGCCCAGAATTAAAAAAAAAAAAAAAGGAAAAAAGGAGCGTTTGGGAGTTCAGTCACCCCCAGCCTGAAAACAGCCCTCAGCCCCTCACCCAGACTGGCCAGGCACCCCAGTGGGGACCCCCACCCTGGTCCAGGACACCCTTCAGGGCAAACCAGCCGGCCCCACCCGTGCACCAGGCCTCTACCCTATATAGTAAAAGGGTAATGTGCCTCCCAGCACCGGGATCAGCGGAGCCATGAGGCCTCCCGGCACCGGGATCAGCATGACAGGGGGCAGCGCCCAAACACCCTGATCGCCCTGCGGCTCTGTGTGTGACAGGGGGCGGGGCCACAACCTCCCTATCCACCCTGCTCTGTGCCTGATAGAGGGGAGCTCCCCCCCCCCCACGGGCCCTGCTCTGTGTGTGACGGGGTAGAGCCATAACCTCCCCCTCGGCCCTGCCCTGAGTGTGAGAGTGGCGGCGCCCCAACCCCCTGATCCACCCTGCTCTGTGGGTGATAGAGGGCAGCACCCCAACCCCCTGATGGGCCCTGCTCTGTGCGTGACAGGGGGTTGCTCCACAACCTCCCCATCGACCCTGCCTTGAGTGTGACAGGGGGCGGCGCCCCAACTCCCCAATCAGCCCTGCTCTGTGCATGACAGGGGGCGGCGCCTCAACTCCCCAATTGCCCTGCTCTGTGCATGACAGGGGGCGGTGCCCCAACTCCCCAATCGGCCCTGCTCTGAGCCCGACCAGGGGCTGCACCTAGGGATTGGGCCTGCCCTCTGCCACCCGGGAGCAGGCCTAAGCCAGCAGGTCGTTATCTCCCAAGGGGTCCCAGACTGCTAGAGGGCACAGGCCAGGCTGAGGGACCCCCCTCCCCCCCCCGAGTGCACAAATTTTTGTGCACCGGGCCTCTAGTTATATTATAATAAGCCATTATATTATATGCTGAACTAACATATATGATTTATATTAATTATTATAGAAGTATCCATTATTTTCAAAGTATTTCCAGGTTTCTGAGGAAATGTCTAGGATTGAGTGAGTTTGAAACTGTTAACCTCTTTGACAGTGTTTTCAAATGGGAACATTTCCCAATTTTTATCTTCTATGTAACCTTCTTGCTATTGTTTTTGACTAGTTAGAAATCCTTCTTGGGAATTTTAAATGCCTAATGAAGGAAAAGGGACTCAGAGCAGAACTAACACTCAGTTTGACTAGTTTGATGCTAATAAACACAGTCTTTGACTTATAGAAGGGGGTAGATAGACTTAATAGGGACCATCAAAGCTGCAATATGATAAAATAAAATGTCTGCTGGTTACTCATTTTCCTTCCTTTAGCTATTAAGAACCAGGCTACAGGCCACTATATTTTAAATGGCAAAGGGGAAGAAGCCAAGTCACGGACCTTCATTGATCTTGGTGTGGAATGGGATTATAATATTGAAGATGACATTGAAACTCTTCACACAGATGGACCTCTGCACGATCCTGTTATTGTTTTGGTATGTGGCATTACAGGCTCTCTCTGTGTAGTTGATTTAGCTGTAATCTTCTTATTTATTTATCTGAAAGCACTTTTATCTTGAACATTGAATATTTAGTTGCTTGTTGTTGTTTTTTTATAATTCCATTTATCTGCTTCTTTCCACTCTGACAACTTTGCCATATGTTTTGTTATATAATTATATGTACAGTATAAACCCAATAACACAGTATTATGATTTTTTGCGTGAGTAATCAAGACAAGAAAATATATATTTACCATTTCCAACATTCTTCATTTTTTCTTGTAAGTCTGACTTTCCACCAGGTATCATTCACTTTCAATATAAAGAACTTCCCTTAACATTTCTTGTAGTGTGGGTATGTGTGCTGGCAAAGAATTCTCTCAACCTTCAATTATCTGAAAACATCTTTATTTCACCCTTGTTCTTAAAGGATATGTTTACTAGATACAAACTTGTTGGTTGCTAGTTTGTCTTTCTCCTTCAGTGCTTTGAAGATGTTTTTACAGTGTTGCAGGGAGTTCCAGGAATGTCAGGGCTGATCAAGGATATGACTATGAGGTGGCAATAACATACACAAGTTTTACTGGTGACACCTTAGCTGCTAAGGTTTGCCTGTAGGGCCACCATCCAATCGGGAAGAAAAGAAAGGGAACTTCCATGAGAGAAGAGAGTGGAGAAGGGCTTTATGTAAGTAGGTGATATCACTCAGCAGCACAGGGGGAGCCTCTGGGTCTGAGTGCTCCCACGGGCAGCAGCAGCTTGGAATTCTTATAGCCCCAGTTTCACATATAGTTAGCAGATATTGGATACAGTTTCATATGGGTCTGCAAAGCAAGCTACCTCTAATGGCTAACAACAAGCTTGTTTGGGCTACATTTAAAACAACTGTATATAAAATTTTGGGTTTGCTGCTAGCAGGCTTTTAAGCTAAAGAGGCTCAGCCTGTGGTGAAGGACTAGACAACCTCAGGGCCAATAGACAGGGGCCATCTTTGATTCATTCATGGAATGTCTGTCTTCTAGAATCCATAATTTCTGATGAGAAGTAGCCTCATTTATGTTGCTGCTATATACATAAAGTGTCCATTTTCTCAGGCTACTTTTTAATATTTTTTTCTTTGTCATTTTGCTTTGTTTAATAGTTTGTTTATGCTTAGTTTGTAACCTCCTTTGTATGTATCAGGCATGGGATTCACCAAGCATCTTGGCTCTGAAAGTTGAAGTTTTTCACCAATTTTGGATGAGTTTACCATTATGTGTTCAAGTTTGTTTGCCACCCCCCGCCCCATTTCTCTACTCCTAGGACTCATTTACATGTATGTTAAACCAGTTGAAATTATTCTAGAAGTCTCTCAGGCTTTGGTTATGCTGTATGATCTTTTATTCTCTGTTCTCCAGATTGGAGAGTTTCTGTTGAGCTGTGTTCAGGCTCACTGACTGTGTCTTATGTCGTCTCCAATCTGTTGTTGAGTTCATCCAGTAAATTTTTCATGTCAGATGCTGGTGTGCTTTTCTTTTCTAGAATTTCCATTTTCTCCCCCAGAATCATTTCTGCTTCTCTGCTGAGATTTCTGTATATTTCCACTCATTTTGTCTAATTTTTCCTATAAGTCCTGCATCTTCACGTTGTGTGCTTCTATGGGCTTATTTTTTTAAAGAGTCATTTTCCTGCTTCAACAGTCTTTTTTATTATACACTGGACATGATAGATGATGAGTTGTAGGGCCTTTGGTTTATGTCACCTTCCTTACAGGAGTTGGGTTTATCATAGCTGGCAGATAGTCAGTTCCCTCTGATCCTAGGGCCCTGGTTTATTCTTCATTACAGCTGAGCTTTTTCATTTTGTCCTTATTTTTATGCCTTGGCATTTTTTGGCGCATTAACTCAACACCTGGGGGTTGATGAGGCTTCTTGACCCTGGCTGGATAAGAACTCCCAGGTCTCTCAGCCCCGTCTGACTCTGAGCACCTCTGTCCTGTTCCCAGGCCTGCAGCAGCCACTCACTAGTAGGTGGTTTGGTGTCTTGGCCCCAGGCATGCACAGACCAGCCCTCAGCCTGGGACTCATGCATCCTCTGGGCCACCCCTCCATGCAGCCCCCTGTTCTTTAGTGCTCTGCCCTGTGAGTTCCATAGTCTTCTCTCTGTCCCCTCAGCTCAGTGAGAATGCGGTCTTGGCTGGAGTTCAGCAACCTGTGCCAGGGGCCAGACCTGGCACTTTTCTCACAGGGATCATTGTCCTTTGCTATTACTCACTGTCTCCCCCCACAAATTTCCCTCCTATAATTCTGTCTAGTTTTATTGCTTTTAATGTCAGGAAGGTACCTCTATTACTCCCACATGGATGAAAGCAGAAGACATCTACTCGATTGGAAAAACAGTGTTGCATTCTGTGTACAAATATTTATTAGACTCTCTATAACAAATATTGCACTAATCTAAAACCAAATCTTCCCACTCAATCCCAAGGGTTTGTTTTTCCTTTGAAAATTATTTCCCTTTGGTAAAGTGCCTGTTCAAATCATTTGCCTATTGCTAAAGTAGTTATTTTTTTGTTGAGTTTTAAGGGTTGTTTATATATTCTTGATATAATAAGTCCTCTGTGAAATAAGTGATTTGCCAAATATTTCTTCTAGTCTATAATTTTTTTTTCCTTTCTCTTAGTCTTTCAAAGAGCAAAATATTATATTTTAACTTTGCTGAGATCTTGTTTCTTTTATGGATCAAGATTTTGGTGTTAGTTGGGTTTTTTGTTGTTGTTTGTTTTGTTTTGTTTTGTTTTGCCTAATCCAAGGTCAAAATGTTTTCTCTTCTTTGGTAACAGTTCTGTAGTTTTACATTTCACATTTAGGTTTATGAACCATTTTTAGTTAATTTTTACATAAATTTTGTGTGATATGTTAGGTTCTTACTTTGCATACAGATGTTTATATTATCTATTGCCCCGTAACAAATTAACCCCAATTTAGTGTCTAAATACAAAGCAACATTCCTTGTCTCCTAGTTTCTGTGGATCAGGTATCTGGGAGCAGATGAAATGGCTAGTTCTAGCTCAGGGTATCTCATGAGGTTGTTGTCAGCCGTGGCGAAGCACCTCGAGGCTTACCAGCTCAGTCAGTGGCTGTTGGGAGGCCTCAGAAGGTTACTCCTAAGCTATTCCTGTGGGGATTGGTGGGCCTGGGATGTTCACCATTTAAGCCTATCCATAGGCTGCTTATGGGAGGTGTCCTCATCCCATGGCAGCTGGCTTCCACTAGAACAAGTGGTTCAGGTGACAGAGAAAGTGAAAGAGTACAACCAAGACAGAATCAGTCTTTTCTAACCTAATCTTAGAAGTGATATCCCCTCTTGTCTGCTGTTGTTTGTTTGCCAGAAGCAAGTCAGTGAGTCCAGCCCACATGGGAGGGGTGAGGATTTAAGCTGCATGTATGGAGAGGGAAAGTACAAAGGATCTGTGGACAGCATTTGAAGTCACCGCAATGTCCAGTTGTTCCAGCACCATTTGTTCAAACAACAACAACAACAAAAAACAACCCCAAAACTGTTATTTTTCAATTACATTGTCTTTTCATCTAGGTCAAAAATTACTTGTCCAAATGTATGTGGGTTTATTTTTAGACTATCATTCTGTTCCACAGGTTAGATGATTTTATAGCAAGATATATAATATTCAAAATCGTGTTAAGTTTGAATGATTGGAGATCAGAGCTCTGTTTCACTTTTATGTAACTACACTGCATTCTTTTCCAGCCACACAGGTGTCTTGTCTCAGAGCCTTGCCATTTCACCTCCACGGTGGGTGGCCTCAGGCTTTGCTCACTGATAGTAATGTGGTCATAGGGATCAACATGGGCTGGAGAGATAGGAGATCTATAGCTAGCCTAGAGGTTTGTGGACAAGCAGTGCTCTATCATCATGATCTTTCTTTCCTTCCCTAAAGGACTGGAAACCCAGCGAGGGAGCCCCGAAACATGGGGGCTAGGTTGTCTGGGACTGAAAGCATTAGACATCTGGCTAGAGTGTAAGGGCCAGGGCATAGTTTGTAATGCTTTTTTAAAAACAAAGACTAGAAGGGGAAAAGAGAATAGAACTGAGATAACCCTAGCTTTCTAGCGATTTAGCATCCCTCGATTTCTCAAACAAAAGGTGTTTCTAAAAGTTTAGTTTAAAATACCAATGAATTATGAGTGGATAATAAGCTGTGGTACCTTTACACAATGGAATAGTACTCAGCCTTAAAAAAAAAAGAAGGAATTCTTACCTTTTGTGACAGCACGGATGAACCTGGAGAGCATTATGCTAGTTGAAATAAGCCAACCAAGCCCTGACCGGTTTGGCTCAGTGGATAGAGCATCGGCATGCGAACTGAAGGGTCCCAGGTTCGATTCCAGTCAAGGGCATGTACCTTGGTTGCAAGCACATTCCCAGTGGAGAGTGTGCAGGAGGCAGCTGATCGATGTTTCCAACTCTCTATCCCTCTCCCTTCCTCTCAGTAAAAAAATATCAATAAAATATATATTTTTTTAAAAAAATAGAAATAAGCCAGCCAGAGAAAAAGAAATATCACATGATCTCACTTATATGTGGAATCTAATGAACAAAATGAACAAGAAAAATAGAGACAGACTCATAGACAGAGAGCAAGCTGACAGCTGAGGGAGGGGAAGATTGAGCAAAAAAGAGAAAAAACTAGAAAAAAAACAACTAAAAATAAAACCATACCAATGAATTGCACATTTCTCCACTTATATGATGCACCGTAAGTACATGAAAGTTAAATATTTATTTTTAAAATAATTTTTTGCTCTAACCAAAATTAAAAAGCAAATTTAAAATTCCATATACTTGCAATGCTTATAAAAAGTTAATATCATTATTGCATAGATTATTTAGAAAAAAAGATGTATACCAATTTCACAAAAAGAGGACATGATGTGAATATGCAATATACAGCAGACAAGATTCACATGGCTACAAACAGGAAAATTAAACTTTACTATTTATTAAGTAAATAACAACCAAAACAACAATCTTTTGCCCAGTTAATAAAGATGAAAATTATATAATAGGTAGTGCTGAATTGGGGTACTTTCATACACTATCTGATTATGAAAGTAATGATTATTCTAACTATTCTGAGGTGTTTGTACTCTTTAGCCCCAAGTTACCATGAAGGGGGGGACAAATTCTAATCAATACAAATATTTATGATAAGTAAATGGTTAAATAATGCGCATGACCTTTAGGATTATACACTGTGATGACATTTAAAGTTACATTTTTAAATAATATTTACTATCTTGAGAAATGTGTATAATACATTTAGTGAAATAAGCAAGGCTAGAAAGTATGTGTGTATGTGCACATACACATAATATGAAACTATCTTGAGGGTATATCCTAAAATAATAGAAGTATTTCAGTTTTCTCTGGTTTAGTATAATTATGGATGATTTTTCCCCTGTATTTTTCTATAATCTATATTTTCTGAAGGGAACTTTATTATTTGCTCATCATAACAAAACACTTTAAAAATAATTTTTAAGTGCACTAAGGAGATATATAATTTATGAAATTTACAGTGAATCTTATAAAATTATTATTTTTATAATACAAACTTTTAATCCTCAGTGTATGTATTTTTATATTTTTTATGGTCAAAGTTTTATATATTTAAGGTTGTGTGTGTGTTTTTTTCCTTAAACAGGGCACATTTGTACCTTAGCTGATTAAAATAAAGACATGTTTTTAAAAACAACTTGAAAGTCTTCCAGTTTCAATAAGAGCAGTATTCTGGAATATTTATAATTTTTCATTCCTAATTTACAACTCTCAGGTGATTTACATATGTCTATTTCCTGTGTGCGTTAGATTATACCTCAGGAGAATGATACCCGCTCTAGCCTTACATATAAGTACATCATCCATGAAGACTCCGCACCTACAATCAACAACAACAATGTCATCCAGGAAGAATTAGACACTTTTGAGTGGGCTTTGAAGAGCTGGTCTCAGTGTTCCAAACCCTGTGGTGGAGGTAACAGCTGACACATTTATAACTTTACTAAGCAATTCATATTAAGCCAATCTGCTTGCTTCTGCCTTAAGGGTTATCTCTAATGGAGGCCATCATCTGAGAATACCACACAGAGCTAAAAGATAAATACAAAGCATTTTTCCCGAAATTTCAGAATCTACAAAGGGTAGGAATCCATTCATAAATGTAGACCTTCTTAAAATCCTCTTTCCCTTTCCCTCGAGTTCTTTCAGTCTCGTGTGATTTCAATAATCACGTTATTCTTCCCAGTCTCTCCCAAATTCAGTGTCCTCTGGTGCTCGCCTTCTGCACTTTTACTTTCCCTGCCTATGCATTTCTTTTCTATCAGTGTTAATAATAAAAGAGCTATTAGTTGTACTATGTACCAGGTACAGCTTTAAATGCTTTACGTATTAATGCATGAATACTCGCAGGCCTCTGTGAAGTCCCTTCTATTATTATGTCTGTTGTATTAATGGAGAACCAAAGCACAGGGAAATAAGTAATCCATAAGGTCGAACCTAGGAGATCTGGCTTCTGAGTACATGCTCTTACTACATTATGCTGCCTCTCTGCCCTCCCTAATGTAAACCCATTAAGCTGTTCTCATGGGTTCTCCGATTCCCCCATTTTCCATTCCTCTTGTTCTCAACAGCAGTGCTCCAGAATCAGGCTGGCCAAGAAAATTCTCCCAACAGGCAGGAGAAGGCCAGGACCTCTCACAATAATGACACTGACTAATTGAAAACAAAAGATTATTAAACCATTTATTTTATCATTTTAAATTCAAGAATGCATTTCTAAAGTGTTTTTTGGGGGGCCGAGGGAGTAGGCATAAAGTGTTCTCGTTGCTTATGTAAAACAGCACTTTATTTATTATACAGAGTTTGTTTAATTTGGACCCTCCCTCCTTTTGCACTCTCCCCACTGACTTGGTCACAAGATTTGTAATATACACCTTTTTAACATCTACCACATCCACTTCTTCCTCACTGGGACTCCTTCACACTCTTGGAAGGGAAGATTGTTGCAAAAGTCTCTTAGTTGACTAACTTTTGATTTTCTTTTCTTCCTTTATTTGCAGGGTAATCTTTTTTGAATGAATGAGGGAATGAATTAATGAATTAATGTGTAGAATTATATTATTTCCTTGTTTCAAATCCTTTAGTCTCCTAATGCGTTACCCTGAAATACAATCTAACTTATGTAGTATTGCCAAAAGTGAATAACCTGAATCTAACCATTAGGAGACTATTAAATAAATCTAAATTGTGGGACATTTTACAAAACAGTTGGCATGTACACCTCAAATATAGTAAAGATAAAGAGTCTCAAAAACTGTTCCTGATTAATTCCATGACAACTGAATGTCCTTGACTGGAAAAACATTGCAACACAGAACATATAGGAACAATTGAAAATTTGGGGGTATGGACAATATATTCTATATATATGAAAAGCCATTGTCTGGAACTCCGTAACGACCAGAACAACCAGTCACAATGACACCCACTGCTGCCAGCAAACTAGCCTAATCGGGGGGTTATGCCAGCTGGCCAACCTCCCGTGGCCGCTCTCCTGGCCAGCCTCACCCCTGATCACCCCCCCACCCCAATAGGGGGCAGGACCGGCCAGCCAACCTCCTGCAGCCCCTCCCCCTGGCTGGCCCCACCCCTAATAGGCCCCCACCACGCTGATCAGCCCGCAGCCCCTCCCATACCCGGCCCCATCCCAGATCAGCCCCCCCACCTTGATCAGGGGCAGGGCCGGCCAGCCAACCACCTGTGGCCCCTCCCCCCAGCAGCCCCATGCCTGATAGGCCCCCACCACCCCAATTGGACTGCGGCCCCTCCCCCTGGCTGGCCCTGCCCCCGGTCAGTCCCCCCACCCCATTTGGGGTTGGGGCCAGCCAGCCCACTGCCCACAGCCCCTCCCCATGACCAGCCCCACCCCCAATCAGCCTACGGCCCCTCCCCCCAGCCAGCTCCACCCCAAATTGGCCTCTGACACACCAATTGGAAGTGGGGCTGGCAGGCCAACCTCCCACAGCCCTTCCCCCAGCTGCTGACCCCTGATCAGCCCCTCCACCCCAATCGAGGGCAGGACCCACCAGCCAATTGCCCATGACCTCTCCCCCCAGTCAGCCTGGCCCTGATTGGGCCCCCATCAGGGTGAGCTGGCTGGCCAACCTCCTGCCATCTCCTCCTCCTGACAGGCCCAGCCCCCATTCACCCTGATTGGGGTTGGACCAGCTGGACCCCACCTGTGCACGAATTCATGCACTGTGCCTCTAGTCTATACTAATCAAAGGGTAATATGCTAATTAGACTGGACATCTTCCAGACATCCTTCCAGACAAAGCCACAGTGGGCGGGGGCCAAGACAGAGGTGGTTAGGGGCAATCAGGCCAGCAGGGGAGGGCAGTTAGGGGCGATCAGGCCGGCATGGGGGAGCAGTTAGGGGGCACTCAGGCCAGCAGGCAGAGGCAGTTAGGGGCTATCAGGCAGGCATATAGGCGAGTGGTTAGGAGTCAGCAGTCCCAGATTGTGAGAGGAATGTCCCGGATTGGAGAGGGTGCAGGACGGGCTGAGGGAATCCCCCCCCCCCCGCTCCATACACAAATTTCATGTACCAAACTCTATTCTATATATATAAAAATCTAAGCGACTGTTAAGACTGGTCACTATTACATGCACTGACCACCAGTGGGCAGAAGCTTAATGCAGGAGCTGCCCCCTGGTGGTCAGTGTGCTCCCACAGCCGACCTTTTGCAGCCAGCCAACCTCCTGCAGTCTTTTCCCCTAGCTGGCCGGCCCCAATTGGCCCCCATTAGGACTAGGTCAGATGGCCCCAATCAGCCACAATCACCTGCCAGGCCAAGGGACACCATCCATGCACGAATTCATTCACCGGGCCTCTAGTTTTATAATATTATGTCTGCATTGAATATCCTGATTTTAAGAATTATAGTGTGGCTATTTAAGAAACTGTGCTTACTCCCAAATGGTTCAGCAAAATTTTACATATGTGTTATATAGTAATTATATGTAAGTAAATATATGTACCTATCTCAAATACAGTGACATGGTAACACAAGGTTAATCTAGATGCAAGGTATAGAAATGTTTATTGTGCTTTCCTTACAACATCCTTCAGGTTTAAATTTTCAAAATAAGAAATAATTATTTACAAATGTGAAAGTTGATGGTTGAAGAGACCTTTAATAACTCCCTGTGACCTTAAAAATAAACTCCAAACATTTGTCTGCCAGCCAAGGCTTTTACATGGAGCCTTTCCTATCTCCCACTCCCTTCACATGTGAAACTTCAGTCATTCAAAGAGACCTGCCGTGTTCTATAGGTTATTTCCTTGGCTTGAGGAATATGCTGCTTTATCCCCTTTATGCAATACTATTTGAACTTGAAGATTCTACCCGAAGAAGTGCTGATCATGTAAGAAGGGTTCCCTCCCGTTTCCCAGCTAAATTAGAGACGTTCCCCTCTGCGTTGCTTTGGTGCCCCCTACAGTGCATTATGTACGTAACTCTGTAAAAACCTAGGTCACAGGGATTTGTCACAGTGGTTTTTAAACTTGTCCGTAATAATAGAGTCTCTATATTCAGGGTTCAGTTTATTAGCAAATGTGCAGTTACTATTTAATAATTTGTAATATTTGTTAAATGTAGGCTCTGAAAAGAAGTTTCGTTTATTAATTTACTTCTGGACCTTCAGCACCTAGAAAAGTGGCTGGTTTATTGTATGCATTCAGTAAATGTTTGTTGAATGGATAAGTGATTAAATACAAAGAAATGTATCTCCTTTCACAGGTTTCCAGTACACTAAATATGGATGCCGTAGGAAAAGTGACAATAAAATGGTTCATCGCAGCTTCTGTGAAGTCAACAAAAAGCCAAAACCTATTAGAAGAATGTGCAATATTCAAGAGTGTACACATCCACTGTAAGTATTTATTTTAACTGTCATACTCTGAGGACAAAATAGTATGGATTTAAATGTCTTTAGCTCTTTTCAATTTTGGTCAAAGCTAATACATGTATCTGGTTTAAATAGTGAAATCAATTCCCAGGAATTATGTGAAGCTGTGGTTTCCTGCTCTCTACCATATTCGTTCTTCTCAAAAATATATTTTTGTATTTGGTAAAAAATAAATACGTGTAGGCAGCTAGGGTCATCTCACCATTCCATATGTGGGTTTTTACATAACCCCATGTATTCACTATGGTTCCTTTCTCTGTTGTCCGTTGACTGTATCTGCTGTCCACGAGTTAAAAGTCTGATTTAACGTATACAGAAGATTAAAAACAAAAACCTTCTGCTGGGTTAGAGGAGGAGCAGTCACCCAGCGAAGTCAAAAATTAGGAGGCCTCACTGCCTCCAAGTAGACTTTCCATCAGTCCCTGTTTTCAGCCCTGCCATCACCCGCACTTTCACCTGAGGCTGTAAGCTCTCAGTTTCTGAAATTCTGCATCGTCCGTTTATTAGCTCCTACTGCTGACTTAAACATCATTCTTCTTATGTCTACTAACTACTCCCTAGGTTCCAAAATGATCTTGTGGCAGCTTCTTTTCAAATTTTTTTTCTTTTGGCCTCTGTGCTATTTTTCTCATTCGTCGTCATTCTAGGAGTTTCAAGATGGAATAAGGTAACCATAATTGTCTATGATAGGAAGTGTATGTTTCTCAAGTAATTCCTGTCTTCAGATGAGAGTCACTACTGAGGCCTTCAAAATGGGTTGCCAGAATACATTGTACTGCCTATTTGACGAGCTAGAGCTATCTTAAACTGCTAATACCAAAGACTGAAAGGTTTTAGCGTGGTTGTATTTTGGAGCCCCCTATATATGGAAAGAAAAAAACAAATTGCAGAGGAAAAGTAACTTTAGAAAGGCTAAATAGTATGCCTCAATTACATTCTGACAGATTGATGAAGCAGATGGAATCGACAGTCACAGCCCTGGGGAACCTGGTAACCCCATGTAATGGGGAACTCTCTGTAATATTGTACACACAGCTGATTTGGAGGGTACTGCGGGCATTGACATTGACACTAGAATTTGGAAATGTCCCATGGGAAATCTTTTTGAAAAGATTTTGGAAATATTTCTTTCAGGTGCATTCAAGCCCTGGATGGCCACTGCCTTTACATTCTTATCAGACCCATTAAGGACCAACATGAAGAACTGAATTTTCTAAACATAATAGATATGTCAGGCAATCTTCATGGCAATGATTGTAGAAATAAAAGTCATCTCCGAAAATGAAAACTGAATAAATTCATGGTTTCATGGAAAAAGCAGCAGCACCCAAATAAATTTGTGTTAGCAAGCATAGGGTGGATTCCTGTTTTTATAATTTCCTTTCAGATCTTTAACACCATTAGGCAGTGTGGCTGAGAGTGAGTTGGTATTATTTTGTAAACTGCCATCATATCTAAACCTAACCAGGTGTCCTCAAGATGAGTTTCAGAAACCTTCTGTTGGTCATGCTTTAGGAAAGGACAAAGTTTCAGAATCATTGGGAGGCAGAAAAATACTAAGCCATTCAAAAATGGAAGTGTCTGGCCTATCATTGTTAGAAAGTTCTAAGACTTTTTTTAATTGTTCAATGCACCCCTCTCTCTGAAAGTGCCTCCTGTACTACCGTGGGCCCCACTGGGTTGCACGTCACTCGGAGAGCAGGAGAGTCTAGGCTTTCAGGGCAGGGAGGTGCACATTCTACACCCCAGTGACCACCTTCACTTCACCCCCACACCCACAGCTGGATAGCAGAAGAGTGGGAGCATTGCACCAAAACCTGTGGGAGTTCCGGCTACCAGCTTCGCACTGTGCGCTGCCTTCAGCCCCTCCATGATGGCACCAACCGCTCTGTGCATAGCAAGTACTGTGTGGGTGACCGCCCCGAGAGCCGCCGGCCTTGTAACAGAGTGCCCTGCCCAGCCCAGTGGAAAACGGGGCCCTGGAGTGAGGTGGGTGTGTGAGTTCTGCATGCACGTGTATGATAAGATAGGAAGCCTATTTTCATCTGGCTTCAATATCAGGCAGGCCTTGTGTGAATTGAGAAACTTGCATATTTTAAAATCATTAAGCACCTGGAGGTGTTTGAAAATTTAATATTTTATAGCAGTGTTTGCATTTAAGTTTAGTTGGTTGAGGCAAACCATGTCTGGGTGTTTTGTGACATAGAGGAGTCTAAAGGTGACTGATCTTCTGTTTAATACATTTGTTGACTTCACCATCCTTATGGGTTAATTCCAAACCCCTGACACCGAATGCAGGTCCCTGCCCCATTTGGCATCACACTAACCTTTTTTTTAAAATTGAGGTATAATTAACACAACATTATATTAGTTTCAGGTGTACAATGTAAGGATTCGATATCTGTATATATATTGCAAAATGATCACCACAAGAAGTCTTACACTGACTCTTCTTATTTTTTCTTTATTCCAACCCTTTGACTCAGTTTGAGTAAAATTCCCACTATTCCAAAAAGACTGTTCTGGGTAGAGCATCCTACCTTTTGTAGGTCGGCCCTTCCCCCTTGTCCTATCTGCTCATCTCCCTCTCATCTACCAATGCTCATCTCCATGGCACCTTAGGGGTGCTTTGCCCAAAGCCCTTCCTATGCACCCAAAGGCATGTTGTTCATGGCAGACTACTTTAACTCCTGTCCTTGAGTCTGTGCTCACTACTAATCCACCCACTTCTCAAGAACCATGTGCCCTGCTTCCCTGGTACCCAGCCAGAGCCTATGAAAATGATGTTGGTTGGGTGGCTGGCTGACTCAATGTTGGGGTGCCTGAATTGATGTCTTTGATATTTGTAAAGGATCATCATGAGGAGTCATAGGAGAAGAACTTATAGAAGGAAATGGCATCAAAAAGCAGGTAGAAAATGAAGGAGGAAGTGGAGAGCAGGCCCAGGAAGGAAGGACAGGCAAGTGAAGGTGACCCGGACAGACCATGAAGATAACTCATGTTCTTTGCCCCTCGGAGTCCTGGAATGAGACCCCTTCTCTGTAGCTCCTGTCTAGAATAATAGATAAATGTTTCTGAGCATAGTTTTAGAAATGAATTTATGGGAATAGAGCAATGATGGTTTCAAAGAGGTTGAATTAACCAAGGTAACATGTCAGGAAATCCTACCATCTGTAAGGAAGGTGAGAAAATGGGAAGCTCCCTAAAAACAGGCACCACTACTGTTTTAAGAACTACACGAGCCCTAGCTGGTTTGGCTCAGTGGATAGAGTGTTGGCCTGCGAACTGAAAGGTCCCAGGTTCGATTCCGGTCAAGGGCACATGCCCTGGTTGTTTACTTGATCCCCAGTGGGGGACTTGCAGGAGGCAGCTGATCTCTGATTCTCTCTCATCATTGATGTTTCTATCTCTCTCATCACTGATGTTTCTATCTCTCTCTCCCCCTCCCTTCCTCTCTGAAATCAATAAAAATATATTTTTAAAAAATAAGACCTACACGGATATTAACATTATAATGCTAATAGCTCTTTCTTAGCAAATGCTTATTACATGCCAGGCATAATCTTTACATACCTTGTCTCCTTTGCCTTCATTTAGTTCCACAACAATCCTATGAGGCAATTATTATTATCCTAGCTTTTGGAGAAAAAGCCAGGTGCCCAGGCTCGTCAATGATGGAGCCCCATAAACCTAGGATTATCTGTCTCCAAACCACTGTGTAGCACCACCTCCATAGAGAAGGAACTCCAGGGTGTGTGTGTGTGTGTGTATGCGTGAGAGCGCGGGGACAGGAAGAAAGTTGGTCTTGGTGCAATAACTGTCTATAATGGCAGCCTTTGTCTCTGTAGTGCTCTGTGACCTGCGGTGAAGGGACGGAGGTGAGGCAGGTGCTCTGCAGGGCCAGTGACCACTGCGACGGGGACAAGCCCGAGGCCGCCAGAGCCTGTCAGCTGCCTCCCTGTAATGGTAGGTGTGACACTAACTGGTTTCACTGCTCTGACAATGGTTTTTAAGCACCAAAAAGCAGAATTTCCTTTCAGGACAAGCTCTGGAATTTCCATTCGCTTATCAGAAAATAACCAAAGGTAATTAATCTTAAAAAATTAGCCTAAAAAGAATTCCACCCAGGGAATTGTCCTAACCACTGGGGTCAGGGCTGTGTCCTGTACATGTAGAATCTGTCAATATGTGTTTCTAGAAGAGCTGCTTATTGTCTTCTGTGACTTTCTATATAACCTCATATCATTGTAAAAGCATAATATTGTAGAAGGTTTTGAAATGTTTTACTAAAGTTATTCAGTATAGACATGTGGGTGGTAAATGCTATTTATAAAGCTCTTTCCAATATCTGTCCATCTACCTCCATGAACTCCCTGAGGGTGAGTTCTGAATAGACACCTTACACATGCAGAAATCTGCCTGATCTGCTCTCTTGCTAGATTACAAAAGCAGAGTCAGTGTAATTTAAAAATAGACAGTGCTTTGCTGCTGCGAAACAGATAAAATATATATGGGATGGCTTCAGTTTCTGTCACTCTGTCTCCTTTTCTGTGCTGTCTCCGTCCTCTCTGCCTGTTCTGCTGCTTCCCTTCTTCCTGCACACACCTTCTCTTCTCAGCCTCTCTCTCCACCTCCCATCTCATTCTCAGGTCTTCCATACTCTCCTTTATCGCTCTCCCCCGACCCTTTCTCTGCCACATGTGCCTGTGCCTCTTCCCAGTCTCACATTCTCTCCCTTCTATCCTCTCCTTACCCTCCCTCCACCACAAACTTACTCTTAAACGCAATTCTACTAAGTCTGTGCCTAATATAACTGTGGGCACTGTTCAGACCTACTAGTGAGGCTTGGGACTAAAGAAGTTGCCTTTTTAATGGCCTGCGACAACATATATTGCTTGAATATTGATGTGTGCTAAATGGCTTATTTTTTCAAGAAAATTTGCAAAGCACTGTTTTATCAAATGTCTTATTATTTTTTTTTGAAGAAATTTCAGGCTTCAAGTCTTGTAAACCTTATAAACTATTTCATTATACATTTTCATTTGAAATGTGTAGTGGTATGAACAAGAATGACCATGAGGGGGAGACAAAGAACTTGAATTCAATCATTTTTCTCTGGAAAGTATATTTGAAAGTTCAAAACACAACATCAGATCCAGAGAAGACACTTTACTCAGAAGCTATAAAGTTGAGTTGCCCTAATATTTTATTTTTTATGTAGGCATTACCTCCAGGAGGCTAAACACTTTGTGAGTAAGCTTTGCTGATGTTAATAGAGCTATATATTTCTATAAATAGGCCTAATTATCAGCAAGAATACACTTGATTCTCTTCCTTTTTAGCTAAAAGAAAATGTTTTTATTATAAAACCGAGGTACTGATGGGAGGACATCACTATGTTATGTTAGTGATTCCACATCCTTTTAGCTTCTCTCTTGCTCTGAAATGTAGAATTCTAAAAGGCCACCTATTTCTACCATATATCAATGGAGTAAGTAACACGTCCCTTCAGAGTCTCAAGCTGCAATTAGAATCAAATGGCCTTTTGAGACCCTGTGTAAAACGGTTTTTTCTGAACTCCATAGAATGATCTGGGCATGAAGTGAGAAGGCTAAAAAAACGTTCTTAATTTTAATAATTTTGTCATATGAATCCTTTTCTAAGCCCCATTTTTGATTATACTATTTATGGCTGCCATTAAGCCCTTCCCATCTATCCCAAGGCAAATTACCCATGAAATTAATATATTCCTTTGTTCTCATTTCCCCCCAGAATATCTCTGCCCTTTCCCTCTTCCATATAGAAGCATATTCGGGCCATAATTAGACCCAGGCTGTGTACCTGTCCCTGCAATGCCAAGCTGCTCACACTTAGACACAGCAGACCCGTATGTGGTCTCCTTCTTTAACTCAAAGAGAATAGAGCACTTCGAGCTGGGCCACATAATTTAGAAGGTTTCAAAGACTTGGAGCCAGAATGAGGGTGATGGAGGTCAGGAGTCAATGGGAAGAGAGAGCACAGGGTCAGCTAAGGTCCATTATCCTAGGACCTAGAGGCTTAATTACACATGAAGAAGAAATTATCTTCCTTATCCTATACAGTAAAAGCCTAATATGCTTAGTGTCCGGTCGTCCATTCAACCAATCAAAGCATAATATGCTAATGATATAGTAAGGCTGCTCAGCCGCTTGCTATGACGTACACTGACCACCAGGGACAGATGCTCTGACCAGTAAGTTATCTTGCTGCTGGGACCAAGCCGATTGGGACTGAGCAAGACAGACCAGACATGCCCTGGAGCCCTTCCACGGTTCCTCCCCGGCTGTCCAACCTTCCACATCCCTCCCTGGTCATGCACCGGTGGGGTCCCTCAGCCTGGCCTGTGCCCTCTCACAATCCGGGACCCCTCGGGGGATGTCGGAGAGCTGGTTTTGGCCTGATCCCACAGGCCAGGTCGAGGGACCCCACTGGTGCACAAATTTGTGCCCTGGGCCTCTAATCCTATCTAATAAAGAGGAAATATGCTAATTGACTCTCACGCTGTTGCAAAGATGGCATCACCCACAGCCAATAAGGAGGGAATATGCTAATTGACTATCCCACCTTCAAAGATGGCAGCGCCTACAGCCAATAAGGATGGAATATTGCTAATTGCCTGCCCTCAAAGATGGAGGCACCCACAGCCACAAGGTGGTGGGGCCCAGTCCCCTTAGCCCCACCAGGGTGGCAGCCATGTGGCTGATCCATGGGCCTGCCTCTGGAGACCCCCAGTCCCCTCAGCCCCCCAACCACCTAGGCCCGAGGCTCAGGCAAGCCTCGGATGGCGGCTGCCCAGCCGCCCATGGCTGCCCAAGGCTCAGGTAACCAGGGCCGGCCGAGGCTTGCGCTGCCGGCAGTGACAGCAGCAGAGGTGTGATGGGGCTTTGCCTTCCCCTGATTGCCGAGTCAGTCGTCTCCCACCTCTGAGGGCTCCAGGACTGTGAGAGGGGGCAGGCCAGGCTGAATGACCCCCCCCCCCCCCGCCAGTGAATGAATTTTCATGCACCAGGCCTCTAGTTTTAAGATAATAGGAATAGAAAAAGTCATTTACATATGATGAGGAATTGATATTTGAGGTGAAACCTCATTAAGGTGATTCTCAGGCATTCAGAACGTAATTAGCAGATTACTTTAGCTAATAGAGAATACTCAACCATCATACTATATGGTAGATTTGTAAATGTCAGGCAAATATAAGTCATTCCACAGTTTGGGACGTGGACATGGTTCTGTAACTCTAGTAAGTAATTTATCATTTCTAATACATAATAAATAAAGGTGGTATTTTTAGCTCTCCTGTTGGCCTTGCCAACTGACCCCTTTTTCGTTCTTTTTTTCTTTTTATTGACCTTTTTTGTTCTTTTTCAAACTTCAGAAAAAAAAAGATTCTTTGACAAGTTATATGGCAGGTTCCTTACTTAACAATATAGTATTAGCCAATATACATCTAATTAAAACATTATCTCAGTTTTTTCTTTGGTAATATATTTTTAAGATTTAATTTGTTTTAACAGGTCTTGAGTATATATTTTTATTTTAAATTTAATATAGAGGCGACTCTATATTATAAAATAAATCAGATGCTTCTTTATATCCTAAAAATATATGTGGTAAAAGTAATCCTATTTTCTCATTAGAAAATCAGATATATGTTCCTAGTGAGAACAAAAAAATACCCTTGCTCTGAAGGCTCCTGCTGGAGATATTAAAATGGAGGAAAACCCAAATGCTTTGCACATAAAGAACTACTTACTGCATTGAATTCATCCTCATGCTGATATCTGTAATGTAAAGGTTCCTTTGAACAACTCCCATCAATGTCTGGTTTTACTTAAATCTTTTGTAAATTCATAAAAATTTGTACTTTTTGCAGATGAGCCATGTTTGGGAGATAAATCCATATTCTGTCAAATGGAGGTGCTGGCGCGGTACTGCTCCATCCCAGGTTATAACAAGTTGTGCTGTGAGTCCTGCAGCAAACGCAGCAGCACCCTGCCACCACCCTTCCTTCCTGAAGCTGCTGAAACTCGTGATGAAGTTATCTTTAACCCCAGTGACCTCCCTGGATCCCTAGTGATGCCTACATCTTTGGTTCCTTACTATTCAGAGACTCCTGCTGAGAGGAAGAAATCTTTGAGTAGGATGTCTTCAGCAGGAGGTCCAAATGGATATGCTACTCTCAGGCCAAACAGTAAACCCGATGGTGCTAACTTACCCCAGAGGAGAGCTCAGCGAGCAGGAAGTAAGCCTGTGGGACAGGTCTCCCCTGCCACCAGGAGTGGACACCTCACGTCATCCTCACAAACCGCTGCTGCCCCCTTCCCTGCAGTCCATGATTCAACAGGTGCTTCTTCTCAGGCAAGAACCTCAAAGAAAGAGGAAAAGATTAATGACAATAGACATCCGCTAAGGTCGCCCACCTTGGAAAGATGAAAAGGTGAACCTAAAAGGCTAGAAATCAGAGGAAAGCCTGGCCAAGCTCCCTCTCCCAGTGGTGCATACAGCTTGTTTAAAGTGGTCATCTCCATACATTGCCAACTCATTTTACCTGTAAATGGAAGAGCAAAAGTGCTGGTTCACTTTCTAGTTGCTTTCCTCCTTTTTTTGTTCTGCATTGACTCATTACCAGAATTCATTGGAAGAAGGCACCAAAGAATATTAACAGAAGGAAAGTGGCTAAGTATATTGGTCACTCTCTACAGCAGAAAAGGGACTGGAGCCATTTGTGCATATCAGCTGATTTTTTGCTTTAAAAGTTATAGTAAAAAGGAGGTGCCAACGGTTTACACCTTAACAAAATATTTTGGAAATGGAGCAAAGAATTTGTAGACTTGTATTTCTATTTATCTATATTAGAAATATTGTATGAGCAAATTTGCAGCTGTTGTGTAAATACTGTATATTGCAGAAATCAGTATTATTTTAAGAGATGTGTTCTCAAATGATTGTTTACTATATTACATTTCTGGATGTTCTAGGTGCTTGTCATTGAGTATTGCCTATTTGACATTTTTTGGGCTGATATTCAAAGCAGAATGTTACAAAGAAGAAGTTAGAATTGCAGCTACTGACAATACCAAGGGTTTTATTTAATCAACAGTGTGATGCTTAAGTTACAGAAAAGAAAAAAAAAAACAGGTAAGCTGCAGATATACAGATTTCAGCTTACCTATTACTTTCCATCCTTTAATAAAAAGAAATGGACTGTGGTCACAGGGAACAGACCAGTCAATGAACCTGTGCAATAAAAAAATGGAAACTTCTTACCAGGACCTCAATAGGCACCACTGAAGTGTCCTATGTTTTTAAGTTGTGTGTTTTTTGTTTTTTTTTCCCATTGTTGACACATCCAAGAAAAAGCATACTCAGTGTACTGTAATAATAACAAAGGAATATGTATTGAGATAATTTGTATGTTGGTAGCTGAACTAGAATTTATACTCAAGTATAGTAGGGCTTTGGAAGCAGGTTCTAAAAAGCATTTGTCAATGGTTGCAATATTTATTTTCTGCATGGTTCACACACCCAAATGTTCACAACCACAATGCATCTGACTGCAATAATGTGCTAGTAATTTATGCCAGTGGTCACCTTACTCACAGTGAAGCCAGAAATGCTCTCTCCAGGGAGTAGATGTAAAGTACTTGTATATAGAATTCAGAACTGAAGATATTTATTAAAAGTTGATTTTTTCCTTGATAGTATTTTTATGTACTAAATATTTACACTAATAGCAATGACATATTTTGGCAAACTAGAGAGACATATTAGAGATGCATGCTTTGTGCTGTGCCTACGGGAGAAACTTAAGCAAACAACAACAGCCAAATCAAAGAGCTAAAGCTGAATAAATTTGATGTGATGCAACCATTTGCATCTTTAAAGTAGTTGAAATGAAGTTGATTTGTTCCCCTTCAATGAAACAAAATATATGGACTTAGCTTTTTTTGAAATAGTGAATTAGAAACATTTTTTTTAAAAAAGTATGTGAAAGAGATATGCACTTCATGAATTATACTTCAAAGAATAAAGAAATATGCATGTCACCATAATGGTTTCGAGGTCAGTTTCTGAACTGTTTAAATGTATTATGCATGCTAACATGAAGACATGTTAACCTTCAAAGCACAGGATGTGCAAGGACTTTTGCATTTGAACCATGATAAACTAACAGCTTCACCTATTGACTCTATACCTCCAAGGAATCGCTGCTACTTTGTGCAAGACTTTTGAAAGTCAAATGAGTTAGGTGAATTCCAGATCATAAAATAATCCCGAGCCTCAAGTAAAGGTCATTCCCCACCCCCCAAAATGAATTCTCTCTAGTTTGCTTGCATGTGTATACATCTGGTCCATAGGAGAGTTTAAAGATGGTCACACACATACACCTCCCATAAAGATGTACACATTCGTTATACTTCTGATCTTTGAGCTTCCTTTTCTACTAAGCTAAACATTCTTTTTTTTTTTATCAAAGTGTACACTACTGATGCTGTTTGTTGTATTGGGAGCACGTAGAAATAAAAATGTTAATAAAATATAGATCTGGCTCCATTGAGGTTTTTATCATTGGATTCATCACTGAGTAATGAAAAAGTTCTCTTTCCACCTACAAAGTGAAATAGCATCAAATCCATTTGCTATTGGACTTTCTCTAAACTGTTCAAATGGAGTGACAGTGTCTCCTAGTCTCACATCAGGGTGTATCATAATATACTTTAAAAATAAAAATTTAAAAAACAAGATTTTATGGGGTGTGGCTTAAGTTCATTCCACAGAATTATGAAGAGGCAGAGAGAAAACGATGATAATACTAATATATATATATATATCCATCCTATATAATAAAAGGGTAATATGCAAATTGACCCTAACAGCAGAGCAACTGGGAATCAGTGGTCACTATGACACACACTGACCACCAGGGAGCAGACTCTCAATGCAGGAGCTGCCCCGTGGTGGTCAGTGTGTTCCCACAGGGGGAGCTCTGCTCAGCCACAAGCCTGGCTGACGGCTGCCAGTACAGCGGTGGTGGTGGGAGCCTCTCCCGCCTCCTCAGCAGTGCTAAGGATGTCCAACTGCTGCTAGGCGTATTCCCCGCTTGCAAGTGAACATCCCCCGAGGGCTCCCAGGCTGCCAAAGGAATGTCTGACTGCCAGCTTAGGCCCAATCCCCCTGGGGAGCGGGCCGAGGCCAGCAGGTGGTCATTCCTCGAGGGGTCCCAGAGTGTGAGAGGGCACAGGCCGGGCTGAGGGACCCTCCCGAGTACACAAATTTTTGTGCACCGGGCCTCTAGTGTGTGTATATATATATATATATATATATATATATATATATATATATATATATAAAGAAAAGGGGAGTAGACTGTTAAAATGCTGCCCACCAGCTTTGAACCTTGATTGCCTGAGGATTGGTGGGAACCCATCACCCATGTCTCTGAAGTATGGGGAGGAACGGAACATCACATTGGAGGGCCTTCCGGGAGTCACCACCTATAACTTCATATGTAAATGAGTTTAGGTAACCTGGCTAGGTTTCCTTGCCTGTAAAATGGGAGACAGAACTTGAAACACCATTGTGTGAGGACTGTGAGAAATGACATGTAGCTGCTAGCATATAGTAACTCACAATTACTAGTGTCATTATCCTTATATCATCCCCAGCCTCCTCCTCATCTTCACTGTGTGACCAAACCACAGCTTTCCTCTAGGGTCCATGGCTAGTTTGAAACAGTCACTGGGCCTATTGATCGTGGTAAAGAATGGAGTTTCAGGAATCTCAGGACAAAAAAAATGTAGCTCTAAAAATTGATGGGAAAGATTAATTCATTAAAAATGCTCTTCAGTCATTGATTTTTGAAGATTTTAGCTATTTATGCTCACTCTGCTTTTGCCAACATTTAATAGTCAAACTAAGGAATAACCGTTAATTGTATGTTTCTATAAAGGTGGCCATGGGTGCAATAATTCCCAAATTATTAGCAAATCAATGTTTCTCATATATTTACATTAATCACTTGGCAGAAATATTAACAAGTCATTCCTTTATACCTATTTTGTATTTTCTTCATGAAGAGGCTGCTTAAATATACTAGTAAGATTTTAAGAACTGAAAAATGTTGGAAACATAGATAAGGTATAACAGATAATCACTTGTTTAAAAGAAGTACTAAATAAAAAATAAAAGTAAGCAGTTGAAGTAAAACTGCTTAAAATGCAGTAAAATATAAAAGCCAACCTGGGGTGCACAGGCATTACAGCACATCAAGTAATATTAGAAAACAGCCATCTGGGGCCCAGACGCTTCTGCATAAATCACTTAGAGCCAGAGATAACAATTAAAGAATTAAAGCAAAACTAATCTACTGAAATAAATTTATCAAAAACATTTAAGACAAAACAAAGTGCTATAAATTTCTGCAAAATCAGAATTACCACCTTATTTCTTTTCCCCATCCTGATGTATAAAAGTGCATAAAAGTCACTTGTCACTTGTCTACTTTGTTGGGATGCTAATGTTATTGCACTGACACTGTTGATTGGAAAGGTTGCTCTTTTCGAGCCATTCATACTTTCAAACAAATTATTAATTTGACCAGTTAATTTTCAACCATTATATTTTAAAATTTTTATTGTTATTATTTTAAAATTCTCACCCAAAGATACCACTCCCCACCCCCCTATGATCTTTAGAGAGTAGAAGGGAAGGGGGAGGGGGAGGGAGGGAATGAGACAGAGGGAGAGAGAGAGAGAGAGAGAGAGAGAGAGAGAGAGAGAGAGAGAGAGAATGTGTGAGAGACACATCTACTGGTTGCCTCCCACATGTGCCCCTACAGGGGCTGTGGAATCAAACATGCAACTGAGGTATGAGCCCTTGACCAGGAAATGAACCTGCGACCCTTCAATCCACAGGCCAATGCTCTAACAACTGAGAAAACTGACCAGGCTCAACCATTTGCTTTTTAACAATTCACTGGGGTTTGAGTAGTGATTATATATATATAATCCAGATCATTATACATACATATATATATATAAATATTTATATATATATATGTATGTATATATGTGTATACATGTATATATGTATATATGTATATATGTATATATGTATATATGTATATATATATATATATATATATATATATATATATATATATATATACCAGAAACACCAAATTCCTCTGATATCAAGAACAAAATGATTATTCACAGCCAAGTGTTATTCTTACTGAGATCACAAGTGTTAATATCCTTCCCTGTAAGATCATTCCAAAAGCTTAAACCAGAATATCAAAGCTTTTATACAATCCACTAATAAACAGGTGATGCTAAAATTAGAAATATATCCACACAAAGAACACTTCTTTTCAAATTAGCTGTTTGGAGATTTACATGGAGAGACTCTCACTAGTAGTTCAAGGGTGAAAATAAGCATATCTCTGGTCAGACATGAACGGAGAGTAGGTCTGCTTTCTGTTTCATGCAAAGAGGTAAGACTTCTAACGGTCATAATAAGAAGTTAGTGTCCTGCTGAGGGTGTGGGCACCAACATCAGACTGCTGGTTCTACACTAGCCAACTAATTGCAATGTGTGAATTACTTAATGTGTCTAAGCCTTAGTTTTTTCACCTATAAAATGAAGATGACAATGATCCATACTTCATGGGGCTGTTTGAGCATGAAACTAGATAATCCAAGAAAAGCAATAAACATGGCCTGACAGGCATTGATTGTGCTCAATAAAGGTATGCAATTTATCTCTTTATGGATGACTGACAGACCCCAAAAGATTCAATTTGTTTTTTATTTTTTTGTTGACATGGTGTCAGTAGAGTTACTTTTTATTGTAAATTCTATATATTTTTTATTGAATTTATTGGGGTTACATTGGTTAATAACATTACATAGCTTTCAAGTATACAATTCTATGATACATTACCTGTATATTGATTTTTTTTTAATCAAGGTCACAATTTTCAAAAAGTCCCACATGCCCAAAAGGAGTTGAAACAATATCCAAAGAGAAAATTGTATGAACTAGGCATAGACTATAGAAAGTTGTCCATTCATAATGGACAACCTGGCAAATGACTCCAGAGATCAAGGGAACTGCACTTCCTGCAGTGGCATCCTGCACCACAAGATATTGTCCACAGGCTTCCTGCCACCAAATCCTCTTAATGAGGGACACACTTTCTCAGGGGTCCAAGGGATGGGCTCTGACTACCACATGACCAGGGAAGAAGGCTTCTCATATGACCTTTAATTATAAAGATCAGCAAGTATTGATGAGATCATCATAAAGAAGTGACTAGAAGTGTGAACTTTGAGAGAAAAATCTGAAGGCCTATTAGTAAAATATATTGCACTTCCCACTGAGCCTATTGCAGCCCTACACACTACACAGGAATGTGTCCTGCTATATTCATAAGGCATCTGGGTTTGTGTATCCTGGGGTGAGTACCATTTCTCTGCTCTAATTTTCAGAAGACCTGTCTAAATGATGTGCTGTATTATTCTGGTTTCTCTGTTGGATTTCTCTCCTACTTTTAATATCTCATATGTTGCCTGGTGCTTAAAGGCAGCAACACAGCCTCTGGCTGAATGCTTTCATAGCTATAATGTCCTCAACATGGAGTTCAAATTGTCAGAAGCAGCTTGCCCTGATGCCATCTGCTTTTGCTTTGGGTTTTTATGGTGGTTAGAACTCTTATTTTTTTGTTTGTTTGTGGGTGTTTTTTTATTTGTTTGTTTTTTGTTTTGTTTTTTGCCACATTGCTAATTCTATAGTTTTCCTCCCTCCATATTCAACCTTCTGACTTGAATCTTTAGCCTGGTCTTCTACACAGATTCCTTAAACATACAAGCATGTTCAGGTCTTCCTCATCTTACAGGATAGGATCGAACTTCTGCTTGACTCTGCTCTGCCTCATTAGCCACTCTCTAATCTCCTTTCTTCACCACCAAACTTCTCAAAGAGAGTGGCCTAGCTTCCCCACCTCTCCTTCCCACCCCTCACCAGCATTCAAGGTGGAAACCATTGCAGCCTGTTTTCTGTTCCAAGCATACAACGGGAGCTTTCTCAAAGCTCATGGAATCAATTAATATTTTATGGAGTTCTAATTATGTGCCAGACATTGTTCTAGGTGCTTGGAATACATCATGAGAAAAATTGGTAAAAACCAAACAAAGTACAGTATCTATTATACACTGGTTTTTTATATAGTATGCTAAAAGGTGATAAAGCATATTGTAGTATAAAATAGGAGGATGGCAGTAGAATCCATTTAGCAGGTGAAAGTAGAAGAAAGACTTAAAGGAGCTGAGAGAATTTTAGGGAAGAACATTTGAGGAGAAAGAAATGAGTGCAAAGTCCCCGGGCAAAATAACGTCTGGCATGTTTGCAGAACAACAAGGACAACAGTGAGCTGTATGGGAGTGTGCGAGGGGTGAGTGTTTGAGGGGTGAATAGCAGGCAATAAGGTCAGAGAGGTAAAGGCTGATTGAAAAATCACTAGAACCTGGCAGGCCATTATAAGGACTTCGGTTTTTATTTTTACCAAATTCTCTACAGCATTTCATGGCCTAGTGAATAGAACCCAGGATTAAGTCCCAGATAACTTGAGTTTGAATTCTACTTCCCATTCATGAACTTGAATTCTCTTAGTTCCCTCATCGACAAACGGAATGAAGTATAATAGACTTCTGGAATGAATCGAATGAGCTCGTGTGTCTGAAAGTGTTTTGTTTGTTTTTTAATTCTCCAAGTACCTTTATTATCAGTAGACCTTAATTTTCACATGATAGGCTTTCCCAGTTTCCCCTGGGTCTGACATCATACAGTCTTGAGTCGGACTCTGCAGGACATCTGGGGAACTGTTGTCTGACTCTTCCTTCTCAGACCTTTGCCTGGCTCCTCTCTCTCATCGCCCCTTAAAAAGTTGACCCCAAATCTACATGTATAAACCTTCTATTCAAACCACAAACACATTGCCAGTGTCTGCTGGATATCTCATCTCTGCTGTCATAACAGCCCTCTAACATTGTAAAAACCGAATGACCACCAGCCTTCCAGGTAATCTTAGCTCCACAATCTTTTTTTCTCACTAGACTGAGCCTCACAGAGAACCAACCACACTCTTTCACTAGCCTTTGCTCTGCATATTTAATCTGGCCCCTTGTTCTGCTGATTCCAATTTTTTGTTCCCCATTTTCTCTGTCCTATTCCCATCAGGCCCTAACTAGAATGTCATCACAATTGTCTTGTGATATCCCGCTCTCTGTTTCCGCACCCTTCTCTAACATTATAATCACCCATTGAGTTCTTAATGGCAAAATTGCATGAAAATTCACAACTCTTACTTGGGTCACACTGTTAGAATGTTTTTAAATTACCAGATTAAAAATAAATGAATCTATGCTATTGAATTCACTCCTAAGTAGTGGCTGGGGTCAGAGTAATTGGAATAGAAATATTTTATGGTTTAAACTATAAACTGAAAGAAATGTCTAAATGCTGTAAAAAATTCTAGTGATATAGTCTAGTCTTGTGTGTACAAACCACCTAATAACTGGTATTAAAAACTCCCAAGTTTACTTTTCTAGCCCATAGCCTCTCTTGAGTTCCAGACTCATATTTATAACTGCTTACCTGATATTTTCACATTTGGACAAATAATAAAAATTTCTAACCTAACAAGCCCCAATTTTACTTCCTATTCTTCCCACCTTGCTGTCCCCCAAACTCTTCAAGGCAGAATTTTCCTTTTTCTCAATGCCTCAGGCCCAAATCATGGAGTCACTCATGATTTTGGATTAGTTTTTTATTGCTGCTATAAAATGTCACCACAAACGTAATGGCTTAAACAATACAGATAGTATCTTACAACTCTGTAGATTAAAAGTCTAACATAAGACTCAATGGGCTAATATCAAGATGTCAGCAAACCTGCATTTTTTTCTGGAGGCTCAAGGGGCAAATTCATTTTCTTACTTTTTCTACCTTCTAGCAGCTTCCTACATTCCTTGACTTGTGGTCCTTCCCTCCATTTCAAAGCCAGCAAGAGAAGGGCAGTACTCTTTGCATTACACCTCTCTGATCCTTATGTCATCTCATCTTTCTCTCAGCGTAACAGGAGAACTTCTGCATTTAAAGAACCCATGTGATTAGACTGCACCATTCAAGAAGCCAGGAAAGTCTCCTCATCTCCAGGTCAGCCAATTAGCAACTTTAATTCCAATTGAAATTGCTAGAATTCTTAATTCCATTTTGTCACGTAATGTAACATATTCACAGATTTTTGAGATTAAGATGTGGACACCTTTGGGGGGTATTCTGCCTAGCACATATCTCTTTCTTTAATTCTTCACCAAGTCTTTAAGAAATATTACTTGTTCTCATAAACATAATCTGATGATTTATCACCATCTCCATAGCTACCACCCTGGTCCCAGTCACAATCATCTCTCACCTCGATTATTATAACTTCCTAACTGTTCTTCTTCCTCCTATCTTTGCCCCACTACGCTCCTTTCTATTCAAATCAATTCCTTATTTTACTCAGAATATTTACAGTGGCTTAGGAGATCCTACATCAATCTGACCCCTGTGCATCACCCATCCACCCTCCACAATTCATTACTTCACTGGTCTCATTTCCTACTAGTCCCTCTCTTACCCTATTCCAGCCACAGTAGCCTCTATTCCATTCCAGGTATACCCCTACCTTAGGCCATTTACATTAGCTGTGTCCTCTCTAGGAATGCTCTTTCTGGAGTATCTACTTGACTGAATTCCTCATGTCCTTCAAGTACTTGCTCAAAAGTTACCTGAGTAATTGAGTGATATTTTGGCCATCCTATATTAACATCGCAACCCATATCCATCCCCACAGGTCTCCTCCCAGTCTTATTACTTTGCTCTACTTTTCCTTTTTCTGTAGCACTCAATGCCTTCTAATTTATCATATCATTAACTGTTTCCTTCACTAAAATGTAAGTGTCACAAGGGCAGGGTTATCTGTTTTGTGTAACACTTAGGAGAGTAACTGGTAGGCACTCAGCAAATCACTGTTGAATAAATAAATGAATAAGACAATATGAAGGCGCTCACTTCCCCTCCCTTTTAATCAATTTTCCACATTTATAAAGGATTCTCAGTACCTCTCTTCTCTTTTGCTATGTCCATTAAGTTCTGGCTGCGGGGGAACTTAAGCTTTTTGTTTTCCTCATTATGCTTCATTCTACTTGATAGCATCACACAGAGTTTCATTCTCAAGATATGGGGCATTGAATCTGTGTAGCCGTCTCTACACTTTCAAGTTTTAGCAGACTTTTCTTACAATAGACTGCTCAACTCTCTGCCTTCCTTGTATTGTATGAAATAACTGAAAATAATCTGATTCTTGTTTTGGCACAAATCCTACTGCTGGGATCATATGATTTCTTGTTAGCTCAATATATTTTCTAGTTAGCTATAACAGTTTGTCATGCAACAAATGCACTTATTAAATGTAATATAAATACTGATTTGATTTTATTCCATGATCGTATTTTGAGCTTTAAGAATATACTTGATAATTTGTAAGCCTATGAAAGGACTTTGAAGTTTGTAATAGATCTTAAGATTAGCAATTAATTGAAACTAAAGCTAGGTAAATTTTTAATATTAAATATTTAAAAGCATTTTTGAAACTCAGGATTGAGTTACTCAAAATCCATGACTTAAGTAGCTGATCACAGCTATAAGGTATAATAATCTCTGAAAATTATCTTAAAAGCCTAAGGCTGTGATCTTTGCATGTCTCTAAGTATTTATTCATGCTTTTTGCTTTGTTCACCTGGATTTTCTGTGCTATGCATGTATTACCTATTATGCTATTTAAAATTTAAAATACTGTTTCCTAAAGTGGCACTTGAGTTTCCATGGTTCAGAAAATGGAAAAGGTGATTATAGTTGTAGAAGTCAGTAATTTCTAGAGTGAGCTTTGCTCAAGTTACAATCACCTCCGAGCTAAATATCTCCAAGCTGACATCAAGTTTAAAGAGCCAGGATTCCCTTCAAACCTGTCCCCTCCAACCAATTTCCTTCCTGGCTCAGTTTCTTTCATATCTTAGAGATTGTAGTACTTCTACTCAGTTACTTAAGCCAGAAAACCTAGACATCACTGAATACCCTTCCCTTCATCCACATCCTTACCATATCTAGGTCATAAGAAAAACAAAATTTCTAACATAGTTGTTAAAATCTACATTTACTGCTGTAGCCTTGGTCCAGGCCACCATCCCCTCTCATCTGGAATATGAAAAATGTTTCCCCATCCCTATTCCTGGTTGTATATACTCCAAAAAATATTCTTTAAAATATGCCCCTGCTTAAACACATTCATGGCTTTCCACTGCACTCAGAATAAAATCCAAACAGACTCCTGACTATATACCCCACCTAATTTTTTTTAAAATATACTTTATTGATTTTTTTACAGAGAGGAAGGGGGAGAGATAGAGAGCCAGAAACATCGATGAGAGAGAAACATCGATCAGCCGCCTCCTGCACATCTCCTACTGGGGATGTGCCCGCAAGCCAGATACATGCCCTTGACCGGAATTGAACCTGGCAGGCCGACGCTCTATCCACCGAGCCAAACCGGTTTCGGCTACCCCACCTAATTTTATCCACTTCTCCCCTTGCCTTCTGCTGCAGCTACCTGGTCTTCTTTTAATTCCTTATGTGTCAATGTCTTCCCTACCTGCTATGGGGAATGTAGACACTGAGGCCATGAAACAGCTTCAGAGAGGAGCTAATACTTTGTGTTTTGAGCAGATTTTAAAGGCCCTTTAAAGTATTTTAAAGGAAGAAAGAAGTTCACAAAATAATCAAAGTTAAGAATGGAAGGCAAAAGAGGTGAATCCAGGTAAAGGAAGAAACAGATGTTAGAATGAACAAATTGATACTTTTTGGAAATGTCAAGTAGGTCCATACACCCTGAGCTTAGATCCTGGGAGGATAATGGGTCCGTTTCTGCCAGGCCTAGTCCTGTGAAGCATACAATAATACCTCCCCTGAAGCAAGAGTCCACTGCAAATGATGCCAAATTCTGAAAAGCTATCAGATTCTTTTAGGATCTAGAGGTGGTATAATTTTTATTTTAAATTACCCCAGAGATCCTAGAAATTTGCAGTTGGTAAATATAAACTATAAATTGAATTTACTTGTAGAGGGTAACCATGATTTTACTATACGAAAGCCTTTCTCATATATTAAATGCACCTGAAATCTATTTCTTAATGTGCAAGCCTGCCTCTTAACAAACTCTTTTCTTGTTAAGTTTATGTCACTTATCTTTATTAGTAGTTTAAATTGCCTTCTAAAAATTATATTCTATTTCTAAAGTAAAACCTACCATATAAGAACAAATATTAGCCTTAGCTCCTGAAATAAAATAAAAATTTTCACATCTATTTAACACCTTCTGAAAACTAAAGTGTGTTCTCTATTTCTATTAAAACTGTCAAATCCAGTGGCTGGTGCAAGGAGCTGATAAAGCTAGTCCACATCAGGTTATTTAGCCCTGCTTTGTTCTATATAGGAGTCAGTCCCCATACCATTATCACCAATTGATGCCCTTAAGAAATGTAAGAAATTAAGTCCACATGTGGTTGGGTTTTCTACAAACTGTCCAATTTGAATTCCCGAGTTAGTGACATATTCATATTTCTTCTTTTTCAATGTTCTGGCTGATGGTACATAGTCTCTTTCTATACTGTTTTCCCCCCACTCTATTTCACAAGCTCCTTTCCCCAATTTCCATCCAGCTCCAGTATCTGAATAACAAGAGAAGATGACATTAGTAGTCATTCAGAGCCTATCAGACAGGAAAAAGCATAACAAAGCCAACCACAGTACACTTGAAAAGTCATTTGCTATACTCTTGATGTGCACCCAAATCAAACCACTTCAGTTTAAACCATGACACTAAACTTCAATTTTCTCCACCTCAAAATTAGGGTAATAATTGTGCCTACTTAGCAGTATTACATGAGGATAAATCAGGTAACACATTTAAAAATGGTATACTGTTAGTGAGGAAAACAATATATTTAGGCATTTTATTTGTTACTTAACTTTATTTTTTGGTTAATTTTTCTTTTTTTGTTTCTTTGTTTTTCCAAGTTGATTTTATATTTACTTACTTATTCTGAAAATGAAACCGTAAAGAATGAAGAGATGTGTTATTACAGAATTGAGTATGTGTAGGGAAGTTGGATGCAATATAAATTATAAAAATAGAGAAAATAACCTCTTAAAAGACCAATCCTATCTAATAATAGACAAACATGGTAATTAACCGTACCTCCAACATGCTTCCCATTGGCTAATCAGGGCGATATGCAAATTAACTGCCAACCAAGATGGCGGTTAACCGCCAACAAAGATGGCAGTTAATTTGCATACCCTGCAATGATGGGAGGTGAAAGGGGAAGGACGGAACAACGGTGATCAGAAACCCAGGAGGCAGGCAAGAGCTGGGGGGCGGGCAAAGGCGGCCATCAGAAAGCCGGGCTGGCCTGCGGCCACATGATCCGCATGGCAATGGGGGCAAGCGGGAGCCTGGGTGCAGGCAGCGTTATCCCTGCGGCAATGGGGGCGAGCAGGAGCCTGGGTGCAGGCAAGGCAGCACCCGGGCACCCCAGCACCTGACATGCAAAGGTGGGGGATGAAATGACTTTTCCCAACCACATCTACAAATATCCTGGGGAAGGCATCACTGAAGAGTTCACAACTCTCTTACTTGGCAAGGAAGAAAAAAGTTGGCAATGGAAATAATTCCTTACATCAAACTTAAGGTCCGTCTGGGTAAAAAAGAATATTTCCAACAAAAAGTAGGGAGCAGGCAAAAATAATATGTTCTCATGACTTCCACTGAAGATTGAGCATATGACAGAGTCAAAATGAACATACAAATTAAAACAGACAGTGAACATTCAGATGACCCGAATCAACTGTCACTGTTTGTGCCAATAGCAGCAATGCTTATGCGATAATATAGTTTAAAAAACATACAAAACAAGTCACATGATAAGAGAGGTTCAGCTTCTAAAGTAAATTGAATATGTTCTTTAAAAATTCTCATGTCCTCCCCTCTGACTATAATTCTTAATTTTCCAATCAGAAAATTACCCCAGATCATCCAGGAACATGTAGAACTCCAGTAACCTAACTTATTTAAAAAACAAACATCCAAACCATTTTTAAAATATTTAAATTGATATTTTAGGGTTAAAATTATAGAAGATATTTAGATCCAGATATATTTTCTGAATAGAAAATATTTCAATTTTTGATTTAAAAAAAATAAACATGAAAAATATATAAGTGACACATTTTCCCAAGGAACTCTGAATTAGTACCTTTCCCTCTAACTTTCTTCAAATTAAGAGAATCTATGGAGTTCCCTATACTGCACAAGTTTTAATGAAAGAAAATAAGACTTTCTAAGAGCATCAAATACATGTTTTCTTATTTACAAACATATATACTCTTCTCTCTCTCTCTCTTTAAAATATATTCTTACTGATTCAGAGAGGAAGGGAGAGGGAGACAGATAGAAACATCAATGATGAGAGAGAATCATTGATTGGCTGCCTCCTACACGCCCCTGTACTGGGTATCAAGCCCACAACCCGGGCATGTGGCCTGACCTGGAATCAAACTGTGACTTCCTGGTTCATAGGTCGATGCTAAACCACTGAGTCACACCCACCGGACTCAATTCTTATTTATAAATTAATTCCAAGTACATATATAGCTTGAAAAGCTTTGGAAGCAGTTTCAAAAAAAAACTATCTTTTAAGTAACAAGAAAACAGTTATAGAGGAAAGTTTAAATTAAAAGAAAAAAATTGTTTTAATTTATTCAAAAGTGGGAACATCCTCCATGAAAATGTGTATCTTGACAGTGGATGGCTGGGTGGTCTTATCACACCTTAGGAATTCAAATGCTTTTTACAATGACAAGAAAGAGAGTTTCATCTCATTTCTCTCCCAGGGCAGATGTCTGTCAACAGAAGGTGGACATCAATAAAAGGAGGGGCTTGCTCAATCAATCCAGAAATTCAGCAATCTATGAATAATCCAGAACCCAGTATTTATCTCCTCTGCCACACACCCTCCCTCCCAGCCAGTGAGCAAGATAATTACTCTCAAGTCAAGCTAAGTGCCCCCCAGTCACAGTGGCCCAATGCTGATGTACAAAGCATACAAATAATTCTCACTCTGGCATAAAAGTGATAACTTTCTTGGAAGAAAAGCAGATACTGTAAATTTCTCAAAGTCTTCCTGAAACATTTTTTAAAGTAATTTTTACTTCTTTAGAAAAAATACATACATGGCAAACCATCTGTAATAAAAGGCCCATTCTATGAAATTTTACCTGGTCCTACTCATATCTGCAATCATAATCATACTTACAGACAAATATATCTATACTAATAAAAGAATAATATGCTAATTAGCCTGGGAGACCTTCCAGGAGACCTTCCAGATGTTCTTCTGGACAAAGCCATGGTGGCAGGGCCGAGGTAGAGGCAGTTAGAGGTCAAGAGGGGAGGCCAGTTGTGGGTGATCAGGCTGGTGGGGGGGGGGGCATTGGGGGTAAGCAGACCAGCAGGGGGGCCAGTTGGGGGCAAGCAGGCCATCAGTGGGGGTCAGTTGGAGGTGATCAGGATAGCAGGGGGGCAGTTTGGAGTGAGCAGGCCAGCAGGGTGATGGTTGGGGATGAGCAGGCCAGTGGGGAAGGAAAGTAGGGGTGAGCAGGCCAGCAGAGGGGAATTTGGAGCTGATCAGGCTGGGGGGGGATTTGGGGGCAAGCAGGCCAGCAGCAGGGTGGGGGGCAGTTGGGGGTGAGCAGGCCGGCAGGCAGAGTGGTTAGAGGCAATCAGGCAGGCAGGCAGGCAGGTGAGCGGTTAGAAGCCAGTAGTCCCAGATTATGAGAGGGATGTCCGACTGCTGATTTAGGCCCAATCCCTGTAAACTGGCAGGACATTTTTCCAGGGGTCCCAAATTGGAGAGGGTGCAGGCCAGGCTGAGGAACACACCCTCCCCCATGCATGAATTTCGTGCACCAGGCCACTAGTCCTATCTAATAAAGGACAAAAAGGGTAATTAACCGTACCTCCACTATGCTTCCCATTGGCTAATCAGTGAGATATGCAAATTAACTGCCAACAAAGATGGCAGCCAGCCGCCACGCAGCTGAAGCGAACATGAGGCTTGCTTGCTCCAGTGATGGAGGAAGCCAAGGTTGCCTCCTGCTGCCACCCGGCTCTAAGCTCCGAAACAACAGCTCCAAAAACAACAAAGTTTCAATTATAGAAGCTAAACAAACTCCAGATACCTGCTTTTAGCCAGCCGTGGCCTCAGAGCTGGAGCGAGCAGGACAGCCACAAAGTTTCATTTCTAGAAGCCAAACAAACCCCAGATACCTGCTTTCAGCCAGCCATGGCCTCAGAGCTGGGAGCGCCAGAGAAGGCAACAGAGTTTCAATTATAGAAGGTAAATAAGTCACAGAATAAAACAAAAAGAAAAAAAGGAGATGCTGGGAGCTTCAGTTGCCCACCAGCCTGAAAACAGCCATCAGTCCCTCATCCAGGCTGGCCAGGCACCCCAGTGGGGACCCCCACCCTGAAAGGGGTGTGACCAGCTGCAAACAGCCATCAGCCCCTCACCCAGCTGGCCAGGCACCCAAGCGGGACCCCCACCCTGATCCAGGACACCCTTCAGGGCAAACCAGCCGGCCCCCACCCATGCACCAGGCCTCTATCCTATATAGTAAAAGGGTAATATGCAAGTTGACCCTAACAGCAGAAAGACTGGGAATGACTGGTCACTATGACCATCACTGACCACTAGGGGGCAGACGCTCAATGCAGAACCTGCCCTCTGGTGGTCAGTGTGCTCCCACATGGGAGGAGCTCTGCTCAGCCACAAGCCAGGCTGATGGCTGCCAGTACAGCGGTGGTGGTGGGAGCCTCTCCTGCCTCCTCAGCAGCACTAAGGATGTCTGACTGCAGCTTAGGTCTGCTCCCCACTGGCAAGTAGACATCCCCCGAGGTCTGCTGGGCTGCCAGAGGGATGTCTGATTGCCAAATTAGGCCCAATCCCCCAGGGAGCAGGCCTAAGCCAGCTGGTGGTCATCCCCTGAGGGTTCCCAGACTGCAAGGGCACAGGCCAGGCTAAGGGACATCCCCCCCCAAGTGCACAAATTTTTGTGCATTGGGCCTCTCTCTATATATATACTAGGGGCCCGGTGCACGAAATTCGTGCACTGGGTGTGTGTGGGGAGGGGAGTGTCCCTCAGCCCAGCCTGCCCCCTCTCACATACTGGGAGCCCTCAGGCGTTGACCCCCATCACCCTCCAATCACAGGATCAGCCCCTTGCCCAGGCCTGATGCCTCGGCCAGAGGCATAGATCCCCATCACCCTCCGATCGCCTGAGCGGCCCCTTGCCCAGGCCTGACGCCTCCGCCAGAGGTGTCAGGCTTGGACAGGGGACCCCCATCTCCCCCCGATCACTGGCTCTGACCCCCGCCCAGGCCTGAGGCCTCTGGCCCAGGAATCATGCCTGGGCAGGGGACCCCCATCTCTCTCTGATCGCTTGCTCCACCCCCCGCCCAAGCCTGACGCCTCTGACCCAGGCTTCAGGCCTGGGCAAGGGGACCATCATATCCCCCCAATCCCCAGCTCAGCCCCCCGCCCAGGCCTGATGCCTCGGCCAGAGGAGTTGACCCTCATCACCCTCTGATCACCAATCACCGGATCGGCCCCTTGACCATGCCTGAGGCCTCCGGCAGAGGTGTCAGGCCTGGGCAGGGGACCCCCAGCTCCCCGCGGTTGCCGGCTCCGCCCCTGCCCAGGCCTAACGCGTCCAGCCCGGGCAGCAGGACCCGCAGCTGCAGCGGCCCCACGATCGTGGGCTCCGCTTTAGGCCCAGGCAAGGGATCCCTAGCTCCTGGGACTGCCAGCTTCGACCGTGCCCAGCTCCCATCGCTGGCTCCACCCCTACTTTCTGCGATCACTTGCCAGGGCGGCAAAGGCACCTGATTCTCTGATCATGGCTGGGGGGCAGGGCCAAGGTGGCCCCAGGGTTTCCGATCACTGTCAGTGGCAGGGGGCTTCTTCCTGCTTTCCCTTTCGCCTCCCTGCATTGTGCCTACATATGCAAATTAACCACCATCTTGTTGGCAGTTAACTGCCAATCATAGTTGGCAGTTAACTGCCAATCATAGTTGGCGGTTAATTTGCATATAGCCCTGATTAGCCAATGAAAAGGGTATCGTCGTACGCCAATTACCATTTTTCTCTTTTATTAGATAGGATAAAGGCAGCTAGCTACCATAACGGCCATAAAGTCCTAACAACCAGTGGCTATGATGCCCACTGTGGCCAGTGAACTGGCCTAATTAGGGGGTGGGGCCAGTGGCCAACCTCGAGGCCCCTCCCCCCTACTGGGCTGCCCCTGATCAGACTCTCCCACTCCATCAAGAGTGGGGACTTTTTGCCGAAACTGGTTTGGCTCAGTGGATAGAGCGTCGGCCTGTGGACTGAAAGGTCCTAGGTTCGATTCCGGTCAAGGGCATGTTCCTGGGTTGCGGGCACATCCCCAGTAGGAGATGTGCAGGAGGCGGCTGATCGATGTTTCTCTCTCATTGATGTTTCTAACTCTCTATCTCTCTCCCTTCCTCTCTGTAAAAAATCAATAAAATATATTTAAAAAAAAAAAAGAGTGGGGACTTTTGGCCAAATGCCCCCTTCCTTCCCCCCAGCCAGCCACGCCCCCAATCAGCCTGCCCTACCATTATAGGCCCAGAGCCTTTCCCCTGATTGCACCCCTGCCCCAATAGGGGGCAGGGCTGGGTGGCCAACATCCTGCAGCTCCTACCCTGGCTGGCCCCACCCCTGATCACCCCCTCACCCCAATAGGGGGTGGGGCTGGCTGACCAATATCCTGAAGCCCCTCCCACTACCTGGCCCCACCCCAGATTGCCCCCCTCCACCCTGATCAGGGGCAGGGCCGTCCGGCCAACTACCCATGACCCCTCCCCCAGGCCACTGGCCCCTGATTGGCACCTCCCACCCACCCCATTTGGGGGTGGGACCAGCTGGCCCCCCACCCACAGCCCCTCCCCATGGTTGGCTCCACCCCCAATCAGCCCCCCAACCCCAATCAGCCCCTTCCCTCAGCCAGCTTGGCCCTGATCAGGGGCCCTGATTGGGCCCTGATCCAGACGGGCCAGCCAGCCAACCTCCCTCCATCTCCTCCTCCTGACAGCCCCAGCCCCAATCCGCCCTGATTGGGGCCAGGCTGGCAGGACCCCACTGTGGATGAATTCATGCACTGGGCCTCTAGTAAAATATAAAAGATGTATTCTGTCATGCTGTCTAATAAGTCTGTCCTCATGAATATATGTGAAAATTCATACCTAACTTTGTTTCTCTCATTTTAATAATGTAATGAGCAAAGATGCTTCTAACGGCTGTACCCATGTGCTAAACTTTTACATTGATTTTATAGGAATTGGGGTCTTTGGATTCTCACAAGCTCATAATAACTTTAAGGCAAAGCAATATGGCCTGCCTGTGGTCATGGCAACTAACATGGTCTTACTGAGGAGGAGGCATTTCAGTTTTCTCAGTGTGAAAATGCATTTTTATGTTAGATAATAAAATTCTGATGCCCTGCATCCTGGGATAATTCTGAACAGTGGTAGAAATCAAATTACTCATTAAGAACAATCTCAGTTATAAATATCAGAAAGTGGAGGTGTTGAATTTAGGAGCCCACAGTGGAGGAACAAAACAGCTTAGGAATTAATGTTTCTATTATATTGATTGCCTGCAGTCAAGTGCTCCTTTCCTTTTATCTTTGTAACTAATTCCCATTCAATTTACATAGCTTGGAGACTCAGAAAAGCATTCACTTCTCAATTTGTAGAAAAAAATATTGATAAAGCTATGAAAAGCAGAGAACTCTCACTGGCAGGTTCTAAGTTACAGTATTTATGTTACTTAATTTGGACAACAAAACAAGTTATGGGGCTTGAGATCTAACTCCTGATGCCAGACAAATTGTACAAGTTAAATATGGCAACATAGGCAAATGCTATTGGGACAAAATATTTAGAATCTTAGAATATTAACCAAGCTGGAAAAGCTATCCTATCTAATAAAAGAGTATATGCAAAGGTGGCGGTGACCATGGAGCTGGAGTGAGCAGGAGGCTTGAGTTGCCCCGGCAATGGAGGAAGCCATGCTTCCTGCTTGCCCTGCCGGCCCTGAGCTCCACTCAAGGCTACAAAGTTTCAATTATAGAAGATAAATAAACCCCAGATACCTGCTTCCAGTGGGCGTGGCCTCCGCTCAAGGAGGGGCTGGAACCTGGGTTGACAGGGGCAACCCAGGCTTCGAGTGGGACCAAGGCAACAAAGTTTCAATTATAGAAGTTAAATAAATCCCAGATACATGCTTCCAGCCCGCGGTGTGGCCAGCCTGAAAACGTCCATCAGCTCCTCACCCAGGCTGGCCAGGCACCCCTGAAGGGGGTGTGGCCAGCCTGAAAACAGCCCTCAACCCCTCACCCAGGCTGGCCAGGCACCCCAGTGGGGACCTCTGCCCTGAAGGGGGTGTGACCAGCCTGCAAACAGCCATCAGCCCCTCACCCAGGCTGGCCACAGCCTTCTTCTAACTTCTATTCATATTTTTCAATTATCTCAAACTTTTTCTGACTCTTCTGACACTGATTTCTCTTTGGTATTTTCATTTTATCATGTACAAACTAATGAAATGTCACTTTTATTGCTTGTCTGTCTCCTTTATTGCACTGTAAAAATTGTGAAGCCCTAGGCTTTTTATAGGACAATGATAGATGCTAAGGATGTTGAATAATGAATGAAGAAATGAGTGGACTGATGAATGATTGAAGTAGACACAATAACAGAAATCCTGACTGACAACTTAACATTAATAGCAATATAGATTAAAAGAGAAAAGATTTAAATTCCCCACAGTGATGTGATGAATGTTATTGCTAAAAGTCATGACTTAAAAGATGTCCTATCTTTTCTATTTAAAGAGGAAGGGGGAAACACATTATTAAAGAATTTCAATAAAAATGATTACAAATGAATGATGACTTCATTGGTAAAGAAGTAAATTCATTTATCTGCAATATTCATTTTGTTGCCTGACAATTTCAGATAAATGTATACAAAATGTAGGTTTCTATAAAAATTTGCTCTGATGCCTGATTTTGTGCCATTTGATAGGAGTTAAATATTTTAGTACATTGTTATGGGGGGGAAATGACTTTGAGTGGTGAGTGAACTCTTAAAGTGAAAGATGTAATTTAAAAAAATCAACAAGAGCTCTTTTAGCTAAAAGACATCTTTACTTTCTTTGGCATTGGTTTCTTTATGACAAGTGAGCATACCCAGAATATACATAGGTGTATACTGCCTTATGTTTGAAACATATTATTCACCCTGCACTTATTCTTTAGGTTAACAGTTTTCAGAATATATACTGCTTCTGATACTTTTACAAATTATCCATTGCAATTTTTAATGAGGATAGTCTCAGACACAAAAATGTGAATGCAGATCATAAAATTGTCTTAAATGCTTCTAACTAGACTCTTGATTCTAGTTATGAAAAAAAAAATGGGACTCCTTAGTGGCAAAAAGATTAATGAAGTCTTTGAAAAAGCTTTAGCGTCCCACTTTAAATGTTTTCAGAACAGAATATAATGTACAAAGAAAAAAATTGATAAAGATAAAACACTGGTGCTTCAATCCTATCCTAATTCCAAATTCTACTTTCATGATCTCATTATATGTAAATTTGCTTCAATATGAGTAGCTATAATTACATTAAAAGTTTACAATGAAGTCTAGAGAAACTAAAGACAAATAGAAGTAGAGCCTTGATGTAAGCACCTGCATTTGGTGTGTAATGAGGGAGAGGAGAAGCTAAGATTTGTGTTTTGAGACAAATTGGCAAAATGGGGATGAAAAAACAAAAATCAGAAGTCAAATATTTAGATTAAGGATCAAACATTAAAAAACAAAAGGCAAGCCTTTTAGTATGTGCCTTTTCTGGAGAAAAATTCACTCGTGAGGGAAGATGATTAAAAATGTCTATCAAACAAGAGTTGGTCAATGGACATTGAGTGTACAGCATTTACCATTACTTATAATGGTGAGCAGAGAGATCAGTGAGAGAGGATTTAAAGCCAGATCACCTAGTTTTGTATCTTGCTGCACAGTTTATTGGCTCTGTACAATTTCTGTACTAGTTCTGGGAAATTTACATAATCAATCTTGCCACTGTTCATTTATAAAATACTGACACCTAGGGAATTACTACTAATATGTTAGTAGGTTTCTTATGAATAAAACATGTTGAGTATGACACATATTAAGCACCGGATACCTGTTTCTGCTATTAATTTAAAGTATATGAAGTGTTACTGATGTTTTCATTTAGCATGCTATATTTACTGAGTTTCATTGTTATTGTTTTATTTGTTCCTTCCAATAACTAGTCATTTGTATTATTTATAGACTAGAGGCCCGGTGCATGAAATTCGTGCACAAGGGGGTTCCCTCAGCCCAGCCTGCACCTTCTTCCAATTGGGGACCCCTTGAGGGATGGGATCGGGCCTAAACTGGCAGTCAGACATCCCTCTCTCAATCTGGGACCACTGGTTCCTAACCGCTCACCTGCCTCCTGTCTGATCACCCCAACCCTTCTGCCTGCCTGCCTAATCACCCCTAACTGCCAATGCCTGCCTGCATGATTGTCCCCAACTGCTCTATCCTGCTGGCCTGGTCGCCCCTAACTGCACTCCCCTGCTGGCCTGATTGCCCCTAACCCCTTGCCAGCCTGATCTTGCCTCCAACTGCTCTCCCCTGTCAGCCTGATTGCCCCTAGCTGCCTCTGCCTCAGCTCCTACCACCATGGCTTTGTCCAGAAGGAAGTCAGATGTCCTGAAGATGGTGGGTTGACCTGGTCTAATTAGCATATTACTCTTTTTTTTTTTTTAAGTATAGATAGATTATATAGGATAGGATTGCTTAAATGGGGGAGGGAGCCTTTTTCAGCAGCAGGAGATGCTCTTGGCAGACAAAAATACATAGTCCCTATATCTGGACTGATAGCCAGCCATATGCACTACACTGCCAAACTGGTTATGAAAAAATTGAACCGCTTTCTTACACCTTACTCCAAACAGCTGTTGCCCTTAAAACCCCTTCTCAGCCCCCACCTTAGGTTCTGCCTTCACAGTTCATCCAGATTAGGTTCTGATTGGTCAGTTTCTATGCCAGTCAACATCAAAAGCTCCAGCTCCTAGGCAGCCATTGGCTCTTCTGGGAAATCCAGAATGGCCCCGCTAAGAGCTGTTTCTCTCTCCGGGCCTATCTGTGGATCAGGCCCTGCCTCTCTCTCTCTCTCTCTCTCTCTCTCTCTCTCTCTCTCTCTCGGCCTCTCTGTGGGCCTGATCCACAGTTGCTGTGCCTGCCTTGCCTGCCTACTCGAGGCCACCCTGCCCACCCACCTGCCGCTAGCCTTGTGGGCTGCAGGGGAGGGACCAAGTGGTGCTCCATGCACTTCCTGGTGATCGGTCATCCATCTGGTCATTTAGGTTGTGACGGCCCTAGGCTATTATTAGTATAAATGCTCATATTCTTCTACCATAGCACCTCTAGGAATATCTGAATATAGGTGTCTCCAATGTTACACAACACTAAATTCATGCAAATTTTATCTCAGACAAGAAGGAATTTAATTACTACAGTTTAAATTTAGAGATTGAGGGGAATGTTGTATCACATCCTAATTCACCAGGTGGGCTACTGTGTGGTTGACAACCATGAAGTAGTAAAGAAGACAAGGTAGAAAATCACCACCACCACAAGGCAGTCTCTAGTAATTTCTGTTATCGTGGGGACTCTTTCTAATCCATGGCATTTGTGTTAGCTTACCATCTATTACATGCCAAAATATCTCTATCTATCTATCTATCTATCTATCTATCTATCTATCTATCATCTATCTATCTTTCTATCTATCTATCCATCCATCTATGTATCATCATCTATCTATCAAACTCTCTAACATTAGCACAAACACACATATCCCTTTTCCTTCCTGTTCCTGCAGGCATAGTGCAGCACTAAAAAGACTCCCAGAGTAGTTTCACTGGAGCCTCATGCAAAGTGTCTGTAAGAGGAAGGAAGGGAGAGTAGGGGTTGCCATAAAACACAAAGCAAGTATTTTTTAAAGCTCCTCTATATATGTCTGTCCCTGAAACATCACTATTCCAAACAGCTGCTCGTCAAAGTTCCTGTGCTGCCCCCTAAACTCCTGGCCCCTCTCTTATCTGCCAGACCTGTAATTCTCTGGCAGGAGGGCACATTGACTTTTCTGTGGAAACCAATCAGTCTTACCGGTGTATCTTCAATTCCACCACCAGAAAGCTCTTGCTGTATATCCTGAAAGGAGATTATGGCAATGGAGTAAGGATAGATGAGGTATTTAAAAGATAAATCTGAATCCAATTATCAATAAAAAGAATGGCGATGAAATTGCCCAGCAGATTTTTGGCTTCATCTCACACAGTATTATTAAGAACTAGCGGCCCGGTGCACAAAAATTTGTGCACTCAGGGGGGAGGGGGATCCCTCACCCCGGCCTGTGCCCTCTCGCAGTCTGGGACCGCTCGGGAGATAACGACCTGCTGGCTTAGGCATGCTCCTGGGTAGCAGAGGGCAGGCCCAATCCCTAGGCGCAGCCCCTGGTCGGGCTCAGAGCAGGGCTGATTGGGGAGTTGGGGTGCCATCCCCTGTCATGCACAGAGCAGGGTCGATCGGGAGGTTGTGGCGCCATCCCCTGTCATGCACAGAGCAGGGCCAATCAGGGGGTTGGGGCACTGTCCCCTGTCACTCACAGAACAGGGCCCATCAGGGAGGTTGGGGCTCCATACCCTGTCACGCACAGAGCAGGGCCCATCAGGGGGTTAGGGAGCTCCACCCTGTCACGCACAGAGCAGGGCCTATCAGGGGGTTGAGGAGCTCCTCCCTGTCAGTCAGAGAGTAGGGCCAATAGAGGAATTGGGGCACCGCCCCCTGTCACACTCAGGGCAGGGCCGATGGGGAGATTATGGCTCTACCCCATCACACACAGAGCAGGGCCCATGCAGGGGGTGGGGGGCAGGGCACCGCCCTCTATCACCCACAGAGCAGGGCCAATTAGAGGGTTGGGGCGCCGCACCCTGTCACACACAGAGCTGCAGGGTGATCAGGGAGTTGGGGAGCTCCCCCCTATCAAGCATAGAGCAGGGCTGATCAGGGGGTTGGGGCACCTTCCCCTGTCATGAACAGAGCAGGGCAGATAGGGAGGTTGTGGCCCTGCCCCCTGTCACACACAGAGCCGCAGGGCGATCAGGGGTTTGGGCGCTGCACCTTGTCACGCTGATCCTGGTGCTGGGAGGCCTCGCGGCTCCACTGATCCCGGTGCTGAGAGGCATATTACCCTTTTACTATATAGGAGAGAGGCCTGGTGCACGGGTGGGGGCCGGTTGGTTTGCCCTGAAGGGTGTCCTGGATCAGGGTGGTGGTCCCGCTTGGGTGCCTGGCCAGTCTGGGTGAGGGGCTGAGGGCTGTTTTCAGGCTGGCGGGTGACTGAAGCTCCCAACCACTCCTTTTTTTCTTTTTCCTTTTTTTTATTCTGGGCCAGCTTTAGCTCTGAGGCTTGGCTCCAGCTCTGAGGCCTCCGCTGCTGAAAGCAGGTATCTGGTTTGTTTGGGTTCTGTAATCGAAACACTGTTTCAACTCCAGCTCTGAGATCCCGGCTGGCAGAAAGCAGGTTTCTGGGGTTTTTAGCTTCTATATTTGTAACAATGTTTCAAACTGCAAGCTCAGAGGCCGGCAGCGGCAGGTGGGGAACATTGGAGTCCTCCGTCACTAGAGCAAGCAAGCCTCATGTTCGCTTCAAGCTGCCTGGCTTCTGGCCGCCATCTTGGCTGGCAGTTAATTTGCATATTGCCCTGATTAGCCAATGGGAAGGGTAGTGGAGGTATGGCTAATTACCATGTTTCTCTTTTATTAGATAGGATATTAAAATGTAGCACTATTGATACTACATTTAATACTTGACATAAAAAATTTAAAGGATATTTATAATATTGTTTTAAAATTATTTGGCTATAAGCAATTCAAATCAGTTATAATTAGCTCTTATTCTTTCAAATCACCATTTATATGTGGAAATTCTTGCAAACTGAAGAAATCTAACTTACTAGTTTCCAAGTGCAATAGAAATATCATCAATACTAAATTTTCAATAATGCAGCTAGCATAAAGTTATGTTTTGTTGACTGGTAAATATCAATTAATCTTTATGTATATATTTTATGTTCCTATTGCTGAGAAAATATGTTTTCTGGCTTTAAAAATTGTATAAGCCCCTAAAAAGCATGTCGTTCCTGGACACTATGCCTATAGTTCCTAAAGAATAAAACAGACACAGGTTTATCAAACATTAAAGACCTGATTTCATTCACAGAGCCTGCATGTGCCCCTTTGGGAGATGTGGGCTTAGTGGGCTGTCCGGTATTTTGTGTAGAAGACCAATTGGAAGCTGTGCTGATTTGGTTAGGAGCCATGTGGGTACCCTCAGGGAACTGAATGTCCTTTAGAGATTTCAAAAAGAAAAACATAATCTTGGAGAATATTATTCAATTATCATTTCTTATTTTAAAATAAAAGTTAACCTTAGAGTGATTTTTTCCTCTTGGGAGAGATTAAGTACTTATGTCTGTGTTGGCCACCTTCCTGCTAAAAGACCATGATGGTTTGCCTAGTCCAGGAAAGAGAATCCTGTCTGGCTTTCAAGACTTCTAGAGTCTGTTTCCAAACCTCCTTTCTAATTATACTTCCCACTAACCTTCAGCATACCAGCCAGAATGCTCAGTATTTCCTGAATATTGCTGAGTCACCGATTGTACTATTGTTTCTTTCTTTCCCTATCAACCATCCCTCTCCTCTGACCAAGCTGAAAGTAACAATCCCTTTACTGAATCAATTGTACTTTGTCTCTGTGTCTTATGGTACTTGGTATGTTTTGTACCATATTACAATTATTAGGGTAAACATTTTATCTCTCCTATTATTCTGTATGTTAGGGCAGTGCACCAAAGGATAAGATTTCATTATGTTCTGATGCATCTTTGATGAACTGTTGTTGTTTTTTGTGTGTGTTTTTTTTTGTTGTTTGTTGTTTTGATGAACTGGCTTTAATAAAATCCACCCACACCTCTACTAAATGCTTATGTTACATTAAAAAATAAGTAAAAGAAAAAAATCACCAATTGAAAGGATTTTATAATCCTACTAGAGGTCTGGTGCATGGATTCGTGCACTGGTGGGGTCCCTCAGCCTGGCCTGTGCCCTCTCACAATCCAGGACCCCATGGGGGATGTCGAACTGCCAGTTTCAGCCCCATCCCTGCCTGGCCTGAGGGGATCTGCTGAAACTGGCAGTCTGACATCCCCCGAGGGATATAAGCAGCAGGCAGCCAGGGAGGAGCCCGAGCCCGGGATGGGCGCGTGCCGCTCCCGTTCCCGAAGCTGCTTGGTAGCTGCAGAGGTGGGAGAGGCTGCAGCTGCACTCACTGGGCTCTGGTTTCTGGTACCTGTCAGTCAGTAAGCAGCGCTCCCGCTGTGGGAGCCCACTGACCACCAGGGGGCAGCTCCTGTGTGGAGCGTCTGCAACTGGTCAACCAATGGAGCAGTCAACCAATCATAATGATCACTTAGGCTTTTATATATATAGATGGCTAAGATATTCCATATAAACGGAAAAATTTTATATAAAAAATGTGGACAGGAGAAGTTATAGTTGCAGGCTGCTAACTTTAGATTAACTAAGAAACTTACATTAAAATGAAACACTAAGAATACTGTTCAGGGAAAGTGACATGCTTTGGAGATGTCCCTGTCTAGCTAGTCACTAAGGACTAAATTGGAACTAGCCAATACCCAATGACAACTGAAAAACTGAAGGAAAAGAAAACAACAAAACAATCGAACACCTCATCTGTCAATTTAGGCTTCATATATTTTTGGGCTACATTGTTATCTCCATGTACTTGACAGGAAGATTTTAGCTCTTTAAGAGAAAGACCTGAAAGACAACATCTCCTGTTTTCCATATTTTCCAACCAACTAGTGATCCTGATGGACTTGACCAATGCTTACTTAATTTGAAAAAATCTTAAATTTGGAGATAGTAATTCTGATGACTAGTATTCCAAAAGAGCAGGGAATTAAAAGGGAAACTTTTCATAATTTAGGGTCTGTAACCTGATTTTTTTGTGGCCAATAAGATGTTCAGGTGGTACATTCAATTTAAGAACTGCCAGACTCATCCCATTCTCTTTACCAGAATTGTTGAAGAAATAAAACCAGAACAAAATCTCCTTCCAAGCCAGAAAACCAAAAATGTAGAAGAGAAAGAAAACAGTTTTGTTATTTAATAGATTAAACCAGAGTGTTATATTGTTGCCAATACTTCCTTCACTCAAGAAATTGCAGAGAGAGGAAGAAATGTCATCCTTTTATATAGCTGACTAGACACCACCCATTGCACTAATGTTCTAATAGTAAATTACATCTAGTCCTCAAGTAAGAGGACTTGACAGCACCTTTTGTCACACAGCTCATCCTAAATTCTCTTGGTAATTGGGGTGGCCAACTGGGTTAGCTTATTAGCTTTATCGAATAGAAAAATAAACTCCTCACTTTTATGACAGGAGATAGTGTTGGAGTGAGAGATAGGCAACTTTTTTCCTTGATGATTACTGTACAAAGAGATGGCTCCCAGGTCTCTGAGAAGGTCATTCTTATGTCCCTATAATAAGAGACACAAAGGCAAGTGATTTGTTTAGATTTTAAAAAGAACTGCATACATTTCAGAGTCAAAGAATGAATTTAGAATGAAAAATAAATGCTCTAAGAATATAAAGGGGGGACACAGTCTCTTACTTTATTTCCACCAGGGAGATTTACAATTTAAGCTTCTTATTTTTAATTTGTATTTGCTCTTACTCATGCAAGAAAGCCTAGAGGAGATGAGCTTTGTGATGGTCAGAGGGACACAGTTAATTTAATCTTGGGTATGTTATGTAATCTTGTCCTTGGGAAGCTAAAATAATATTCAAGAAGCAATGACTGACCTGCCGGCTCAATTATCACACATGAGCTACATGATTGAATAAAAATGATGCATGCTATATAAGAAATGCTGGAGCTCAGCTGGTGTGGCTCAGTAGTTGAGTGTCCAGCCATGAACCAAGAGGTCACAGCTTTGATTTCTGGTCAAAGCCAAGGATGTGGGCTTGATCTCCAGTAGGAGGCATGCAGAAGGCAGCTGATGAATGACGTTTCTTTCTCATCAGTGTTTCTATCTTTCTATCTCTCTCCCTTCCTCTCTCTATAAAAATCAATTAAAATATTTTTTAAAATCTATGGAATCTGATGTCTATAAAGGCAAATGGCTAGGGGTGCTAGCAGCACAGGCCAATGGTGCATTTGTAGGAACATTTTGTTAACCTAAGTTATGGCAGGATAATTGGACAGTGTGGTCCTTATGATTTTTAATTAATGGTAATTATATATAAAATAAATAAATGAAAAAAAAAAAAAAAAAATTATGAAAAAATAAAATAGAAAAAATAAAGTAAAATAAAATAAAAAAAAAAAATTATAATAAATTATAAAAATAAAAAAAAGTATATAAATAAAAATAAAAAATAAAAAAAAAAGAAAAAAATAGATAAAAAAAAAATAAATATGAAAAAAGAATTATAAAAATAAAAAAGTCACTACTCTAGTTCCTGGGGATGTGTGATACATGGAAAATGTTTCTTTTGGGAAGGAATGGGTACATAAAATAATTGGTGCATAGTCAAGATGTGATATTTAGTCTGCCAATGTCCGGATTGTATAACCATTAGTCGAGCTGGATTGTATAACCACTAGTCTTCTGCTTTAGGGGTTGCTGATTATCTAGAGAAAAGGCTAGGTCTCTGAGGGGTGTATATAACACAATGGGACAGGGGCTTTATATTGGTACTAGAGGTCCGATGCACGAAATTCATGTAAGAGTAGGCCTTCCTTCATCCGGCTGCCAGCACTGGCTTCCCTCCAGCACCCGGGATCTGGGTTTCCCTCACAGCCCTGGCTTCATCCAGAAGGTTTTCCGGAAGGACATCTGGCCTAATTAGCATATTATGCTTTTATTATTATAGATTCTTTGTGAATTAATTGCCTTAAAGATTTGGATGTAGCTGGGATCCATGGGGCTCTCTAAGTAGGCAACCTGAAGGGAATCAGTTATGGATAAATGAACCCTTATCTTACCTTTGAAAAGTATTTTCATTTTTATGAGACGCACTTTACCCAGGACTAATAATACATGCATTTGTTTTCATAATCTATGATCTGAAAAATCAAAAGCCTTTGATATGACCTTAATAAGTGAATCCAAATAAACATTTTTCATAGTTAATGCTTTTATGTCCCTGTTTCCATAAGACTCAGCCATCAATTTGTCAGATGACTTTTGGCATCTTCAGATGTTTGCTTCAGGATGCCAGAACATATTCCACTGCGGCTTGTCAGATCTCTGTTAAGTGACATGTATGCTTTTCAACAGAGTCTCAGTCATTAATCGTAATGCATAGCTCTTCCCCTGGGGTCAGATGGAAACATACCTTCTGTTTGGTTATGCCCTGGAGAAATTTTAAAACTTTCTTGAGTAAGACTTCTCTTTTTTAGTTAGAATAAATTCTTCATCCCTGGCTGCATATTTAAACACTTGGAAATTGTACAAAATTATCAATGTCCCACTATGGACCAATTAAAAAGGATTATCTGGGGATAGTGAGCAAGTATCAGTGTTAAACTTTCTAGGCAATTCTAGTGGGCAGAGCTGAGAATCATTGCTTCAACATAGTGCTTCTCAAACACTAACATAAAATGAGTCATTTACACATCTTGTTAAAAGTCAGATGGAGAAGGACCTGGGATCTGTATGTCTGGTGGGTGGTACTGCCCTTTGAGTCACAAGGCTTTTGAAATTTTGGTTCCCTCTTAGTGGTTCTACCCTCATGTTGAAACATGCCTTTTCTAATTTGTCTTTCTTAATCAATATTCATGAAGTGCAAATTTTATGGACATGATTTATCTCTCTCCTGTACATCAAGCAACAATCCTTGTGAGGTGCAGTAATGGGCTGCCAATTTTTTCATCATCTGAATGTTAGGGCCCAATAGATGATCTGGTCTGTCATTTCAGATGTGCTTCCCAGAGTCAGGAGGCCTTGGAGGTACTCCTGGAAGGTGTGGCTGCAGACAAGGTTTAGCCTTGTCTCTGTTCCAATGAGAAAATTCCACTTTTTAAAATTTGTTTTTATCTTTCAATGTGATATTTTAGTTGAAAATATTTTTAAATTGGAAGAAATTAGGAAAACCACCCATTTTTCATTTTGAAAATGAAAAACCAGAGGCACAGATGGTAAGTTATGTACTTAAGTTTATTAAATATTCAATAAAAAATTCATAAAGTTCAGATAATGAAAAAAAAACCCTCTCTGGCCACATGAAATTATATCCCCTGCTAATTTGACAGTGTGAAATGGGATAAAACAATCTCATGGTCATTTTGCTTTTAGTGTCCATTAATATGCCTGCTACATTGGTGTTTATTTGTAGGTGACTCATCAAAGGTATAATGGGTGCATTTCACAATAATACTTGTATGGCTTCAAGTATATCTACACTAATAAAAGACAAACATGCAAATTGACTATAACTTTGCTACGCCTTAAGCCATGCCCACCAGCCAATCAGAGCAACTATATGCAAATTAACTCAACCAAGATGGCGGCCAGCAGCCCCAGAGGTGAAGTGAGCAGGAGGCTTGGTTGCTCCAGTGATGGAGGAAGCCAAGCTTCACGGCTGGCTCTGAGCTCCAATCAAAGCAACAAAGTTTCAATTATAGAAGATAAATAAACCCCAGATACCTGCTTTCAGCCGGCTGTGCCATGGAGCTGGAGTGAGCAAGAGCTGGCTCTGAGCTTCACTGAAGGCAACAAGTTTCAATTATAGAAGGTAAATAAATCCCTGAATTAAAACAAACAAACAAATAAACAAACAAACAAAAACAGAAAAAAAGGAGAGGCTGGGAGCTTCCATCACCGGGGTGCTTGGCCAGCCTTAAAACAGCCATCAGCCCCTCACCCAGGCTGGCCAAACCTCCATGGGGTGAGGGTGCCCCCTGGCGGGGCCTTGACCAGCCTGCAAGCAGCCATCAGCCCCTCACCCAGTCTGGCCAGGCACCCCAGTGGGGCCCCCCCACCCTGAAGGGGGTGTGACCAGCTGCAAACACCCATCAGCCCCTCACCCAGGCTGGCGAGGCAACCCAGCGGGACCCCCACCCTGATCCGGAATACCCTTCAGGGCAAACCAGCCAGCCCCAACCCGCGCACCAGGCCTCTATCCTATATAATAAAAGGGTAATATGAAAACTGACCCTAACAGCAGAACGACTGGGAATGACTGGTCACTATGACACACACTAACCACCAGGGGGCAGATGCTCAATGCAGGAGCTGCCCCCTGATAGTCAGTGTGCTCCCACAGGGGGAGCTCTGCTCAGCCACAAGCCAGGCTGATGGCTGCCAGCACAGGTGGTGGGAGCCTCTCCCGCATCCTGAGCAGCACTAAAGATGTCCGACTGCAGCTTAGACCTGCTCCCCACTGGCAAGTGGACATCCCCCGAGGGCTCCCGGGCTGCCAGAGGGATGTCTGACTGCCAGCTTAGGCCTGATCTCCCAGGGAGCGGGCCTAAACCAGCAGGTGGTCATCCTCTGAGGGGTCCCAGACTGCGAGAGGGCACAGGCCAGGCTGAGCGATCCCCTGAGTGCACAAGTTTTTGTGCACCGGGCCTCTAGTAGAAGATAATGTAATAAAACAGGGAATGAAAAGACTAAATTATCTACCAATGAGCACAAAGCAAAGCACATCTTGTCATTACCTTCCACTTATTTTTCCCAGCTGTTCTAAGGACTCAGAGAATTATAATCTAACTAGAGGCCTGGTGCACAAAATTCGTGTATGAGTGGGGGAATCCCTCAGCCCAGCCTGCACCTTCTCCAATCTGAGACCCCTAGGGGGAACTGAGACCCCTATGGGATCGGCCTACACTGGCAGTCGGACATCCCTCTCGCAATCCGGGACTGCTGGCTCCTAACCTCTCACCTGCCTGCCTGCCTGATCTCCCCTAACCACTCTGCCTGCCAGCCTGATCACCCCAAACTGGCCCCCCTTCTGGTCTGATCACCCCCAATTGCCCCTCCTGCAGCCAGCCTGCTCCCTTCCAACTGCCACCCCTTGGCCTGCTCCCTCCCAGCTGCTCCCCCCACAGCCTGATTGCCCCCAACTGTCCCCCCCTGCCGGCCTGCTTGCCCCCAACTTCCTCCCCGCCCCCCTGCTGGCCTTCTCACCCCCAACTGCCTGTACCTCAGCCCCATCATCATGGCTTTGTCCAGAAGGACATCTGGTCTCCCGGTCTAATTAGCATATTACCTATTTATTAGTATAGATTAGAAATTACTACATATAGTATTTTTCCTAAACTTGCAATTAACCTTGATTCTAAGAAAAGAAAAGATAAGACATTAAACTGCACATTATGAGCAAAGATTTGTACTTTTCTTGCTTCAGTACCCTCTGAAGTGGTCACAGGCATCAGGCAGTTTGGCCATTGGGTAGCAGCCAGCAAAGCCATGCTTAAGTACCATAAACAAAGGAAACTTAAGGAGGGATTAGCAAGGGAAGATTTGGTATATTACTCCTCTTATTGCCTGTGACAAGCTTTGCTTATGGTCATGTTTTGAGAAAAGGGGAGGCAAGGGCTACCTGCTGATACCCAGAACAACTCATTTGGAACCATGGACTTAGAAATGTATGAGTGACTTTCTAGGTAGTATATGTTTCTTTAAAATTTTGATTTTATCATTGAATGTATAGGGCATTAATCTTAAAAAGTATCTTATTTCAACACACTTAAAACTAACAATTTAACTAAAATATTTTAGTTTATCTTTCTGTTTCAGTCTGCATCATATAAATAATGCAAATATAGTTGAGCTGTAGGCAAATGCCTTTGTATTTGGAGGTAGAAGGAGAGGATATAAAAAATGATGAGTGGGTTGGCAGAACCAGCAAACCTTGCTTTTTCAGAGAAAAAAGCATTTCTCTATTCTGCTGTCTTTATCTTTGTGTGTTCTGTATTCTTTTGTGATTCATCCATCTGAGCCTTTTTATTCACTTTTCATCTTCTATATATTTGCAAAAATACTTGGTATGCTGGTAACTATATCCTCTGGTATGCATTTATTCCTATTTGCACATTTTGGATTTATAATTTCAGTGTGGATATGAGAGAAAATTGAGATAATTAGAATTTATTCCTATAAACACTTAAACTGTTTTCAATTTTTAATGTATTACACATTCTTATTAATGCTTCATATGATAACAGCTTCCCAAGCACCAGTATTAAATAATAGCAAACTAATCACAAAATTACTTAGATGTTAAACAGGTTTTTGCTCCTTTGAAACAAAGGAGGAAATGTTGTAGACATTAGGCATAAGAACAGGAGACCATAAAACCATAAGACATTAGTGTTCTTTGTGGGTTATTAGATTCTCAAGGACAAAAGTTAAAGTTCTGGAGTGAACAGGAATAGTAGTCCCACAAGTAGCAGTTAACCTCATCACTTGTCAGTTCCTTTTGAGCACTGGGATAGGTGATCAAGAGGCAGCATTTCTCACTCCTCCCTTCATTGATAATCTTCCTTGGCACACAGGTTCCAAATCAATGGCCTTGATCAGAAAGCCCCAAACAAACTCTATCTTCTTTTGTCCCATTTTGCTTGTTTGTGCTTTACACAGAGTTCCCTTACAGGCTGAGCAGCCTTTCCCTTTGCCTCCCAGAGTTCATAATTTCAAGGTTCTTCACATCTAGCAAATGATTTTCTTATGTGAAATCAGAGTTGTTATAACCTCTCGTTGTTATATGACATTTATTTAATCTAATTCTATAAATATTTCAAATCTTGTTCTATGGGAAACTTAATTCTCATTCACCCTCTTTCACAACAGTGATATCAGGAAATTCCAAGGAAAACATCCTGAAGAGGATATACACAGGGGAGTTTGCATTTTTACGATTTTACCAGATTCTGTTCTGAAATCAGCTGTTATGCATAATTCAATTCAGCACATGTGGAATCCCTGCTCTGTGCTCAGCATGGGATGGGGGACTAAGGTTGTAAAGGCTGGGTAAACCACAAGCATTAAATCAACAAGCTTATAACTTCACCAGGGAAACAAACAAACAAAAACCCCATGGAATGGTTAGGAAACCATGTATTTCAGCATATGCTTAAATTCTTATATATCTGCCAAATATAATACGTGCTGCAAGAATCCACAAAACAAGAGTCATTTGTTTCTGGGGTTCTCAGGAAAAAGATTTGATGGAATTGGATTTTGAGGGGGAGGATGTAAATTAGGCTGCTGTGAAAAGGGAAAAACATGTGCCCAGTGTATAATAAATTGAAACAGAAGAAATAATTTTTCCCCATGCTATTGTATGTGGATTGGCATTACATGGCCCAAAGCTTGAGCAAAAGCAAAGGGATACTGGGCTAAGACTGAAAGAGAAACCTAACAGAATTCCATGAAGGAGGGATAGTCTGGAAACAATGAGGAACAATGAAAAAGCAGCCCTATTTCTTCATTCTCTAACTTGAAGACCGGAAGGTTAATAGATGTCAGACTTAATATGCTTTGCAAATTCAGTCAAACAAATTAGTAGTGATTTTAGAAAACTCCAAAATACTCATGTTATCCTGTACTTCAAAACTCATCTGACTTCCACTTTATACCGAAAGACTATCCTACCACTTCTACAATACCCTTCAATCTTCATTTTTTCCTTTGCCAATAACATGGTATTTTTTTTTCTTGTCAGAATGACCTCTTACACCATCCACCTCAAATTGAGAACTGATGCCAGACAGTTTGTAATTCTCCACAAAAACCAGAGGAAAGCACAGCTGAGGCCCTTCACTGTCTGGCCCTGAATGTCTATCATGTCTATCAAATGTAAGAAATAAACCAAGATAACACTGTGAGTAAATTGACCACCTGCAGATCTCATTGTAGGCTTAAATGACAGCAGTGGTAACAATACCAAATGCTCATTTTTAATAAAAAGGGGAATGTGGGCTTATATTAAAGTATTCCTTTCCCTTTCAACCCAATATATCAGCAGTGTCATCTTGCACAATTCATTTCATCTCATTTCTTCCACCAGCCACAGTATGCCAAGGCTCCTTTAATTTGTTACATCATCCTGGCTTTCTATATGGGATTTCCCCCTACAAATCATTTGCCACAATTACTGTTTTATGTCTAAAATAATGACGCATTTTCTAAAACTGTTTTCTATCATGCAAAGAAAGTAATCATATTTAATTAGCGTATAACAATTTAAATATTTTCATTTATACACTTTTTTCCTGCCACTGTTTTACAATCTACAAATATTAATGATATTTTTTCCTCTCTGTAAGCTTTCAAGTATGTATCTTTACATTTTAATTACAGTCACCACAAAACAATATAAATTTTTTTTCTTTTTTCTGGATTGGGCTTTTGTCATAGTCTACCATATCACTCTGTTAGTTACCAAACACATTTTCTATTGTTTGGCACCTGCAATGTAAGGTTCAGGAAGAAGATTTGAGTTCCTGATCTCTAGTAGGAGTAAGGCCCCAGAAGGACAATGGGAATGTGTTGCAAGTAATAAAGGAGATAAACTCCTTGAAAGTAACAATTCAAAGTGCAGAAAACAGAAGTGTTTCAGGAGGAAGGAATGATCACTGATGAGAGGTCTAGCAAAATAACGCCTGATGATGGACCACTGAATAGAAGCATAGTGGTCAATGGTGACCTTGACCGGAGCACTTTTGGTGGACTGGTAGGGAAAAAAGATTGATTGAAGTGGTCACTTTGGAGATTGACTAGAGCAGCGGTTCTCAACCTGTGGGTCACAACCCCTTTGGGGGTCGAACGACCCTTTCACAGGGGTCACCTAAGACCATCGGAAAACACATATATAATTACATATTGTTTTTGTGATTAATCACTATGCTTTAATTATGTTCAATTTGTAACAATGAAAATATATCCTGCATATCAGATATTTACATTATGATTCATAGCAGTAGCAAAATTACAGTTATGAAGTAGCAACGAAAATAATTTTATGGTTGGGGGTCACCACAACATGAGGAACTGTATTAAAGGGTCGCAGCATTAGGAAGGTTGAGAACCACTGGACTAGAGGAAGATGAGATACTATCTATACAATAAAAAGGTAATATGCTAATTAGACCGGATGCCTTCAGACATCCAGCTGGATGTCCTTCCGGACAAAACCACAATGGCGGGGGCTGAGGTAGAGGCAGTTAGGGGCAATCAAGCTGGCAGGGGAGAGCAGTTAGAGGAGACCAGGCAGGCAGGGGAGGGCAATCAGGGGCTGGTAGGCAGAGGTGGTTAGGGGCATCAGGCAGGCAGGAGAAGGCAGTTGGGTGACCAGGTCGGCAGGGGAGGGCAGTTAGGGGTGATCAGGCCAGCAGGAAAAGGCAGTTAGAGGACGATCAGGCTGGCAGGCAGAGAGGTTAGGGGTGATTGGGCAGGCAGGCAGAGGCAGTTAGGGGCTATCAGGCAGGCAGGGGAGCAGTTAGGGGCATCAGGCAGTCAGGCAAAGTGGTTAGGGGTAATCAGGCAGGCAGGCAGGTGAGCTGTTAGGAACCAGTGGTCCCATATTGCAAGAGGGATGTCCGACTGCCAGTTTAGGCCCTATCCTGGCAGTCGAACAACCCCCAAGTGGTCCCAGATTGGAGAGGATGTAGGCCGGGCTGAGGGACCCCCTCTTCCTGTGCACGAATTTGCATCAGGCCTCTAGTCTTTAAATAACCTCTTGAAGAGTTTGCTGTAAAGAAAAGCAGAAGAGCCTGGAAAGAAATGAGAGGTCAGGAGAAAGTATTTTTTGTGTTTTTTTTTTTTAGAATTGCAAATACTAAATGTCTGAGTCTCAAGACATAATCCAGCAAATAGGCTGGGGAATTTATGATGCATAAGAGAGAGGGAATAATCACAGGATAAAAGCCCTTGAATAGGTGAGATGGATGATAGCTAGTGCATAAGTGAAAAGTGCCCTCCAATAATTGGATATTAGCAGTAAATGGTAGGAAAAGTGGTTAATTCTGTGGTAATTGGACATGGAGGATCTTTTTTTACTCTCAATTTTGCCTATAAAACAGAAAGAAAAACTACTAGCATAATTATTCAGCTCCATTCATTCTAATATTAAAAACAACAACTTTATCTCTCTTAATCACTTTTGTTTGTGTGTGTATTGAGAGACCACACCATGAGCAAAAATATAGTCATGTGAAAGAACTCAGAATTGTTCAGAGAAATGCTTAGAAGCTCTGGGGCTGGCCTAAGCTTGTACATGGCAAGAAATAGCAAGAGGTGAGCTTTGGAAAGTAGGTCAGCAAAGGATTGAGTGTAGCCTTGTACATTTGAATGCATGCAGACTTGGGGCTTCATTATATAAATGCTGGGGAATTACCACTAATCAGTGAATGGCCTTATCAAACATGTGTCTTCAAAAGGGATTTTCAGAGGTTTGGAAGGAAATCAGAAAGCAAATCAATTTAATATATGTTCAATAATCTCAAATTAAAGCCTTTTTATCTATAAAACCAACGGAGTCTTTCACTTTAGAAAGGTATGATAAATCTACTCTGTTCAAAATGTATTCTTCTAACAAATATACTGGTAGATATTTGGGAATTATGTAGAACAACATGCATGCAAATACATACACACAGAGTACTCTAAATTTTGAATCAACTGAATTCAATGTAATTACCATAATTAGCTTAGCTTGTTCTGTTACAGTTTCTCTGATAAGCACATTTGAAAATAAAGTGTCTTTAATGTGTTTTAGTGCAAATTTGTACAAATTTGATCAAAATGTACACAATAGTAAAATGGGTTTCTTATACTATTCTTTGGAAAGGTTTATTTTATTTTATCACATGGCAAGGGTATCAAAGAAAGAATGTGTGTGTGTGTGTGTGTGTGTGTGTGTGTGTCTATGAGTTATCTATCTATATATACAAAAGCCAAGCGACTGGAACGACAGGAATGACCGGTCACTATGACGCACACTTCAGCAGGCCAACAGACCAGATCAGGGGCGGGCCTGGCCAGCCAACCTCCTGCGGCCCCTCCCCACAGCCAGCCCAATTGGGGCAGGCCTGCCGGATCCCACCTGTGCACGAATTCATGTACCGAGCCTCTAGTTATATATAATCACAAAATCTGTCAAAAATTTGTAATCATTTTTCACAATTTAGTTTAAAAGCAAAAATCATTACTTCTTTTCTCCAATTTCTCTTTGAATTTAAACCTTTCATGAAAACATTTAATATTCGTGTGTAGAAGGAAATCTTGGCACTGCTGCAGGAATGTCACGATGGGCATGGTAATATAGAATTGGAAATGACCACTTTGTTCAGAGGGAAATGAGTCCACAGGTCCTTGGTTGGGAAGGAGTCTTCAGTTAGGTTCAGTAAGGCTCTGGCATACCAAGATCCCTCAAAGTTTCTAGTTCTGTAATAACGTTAGCTAGTTAGAATAGTTGTAATGAAATATGGAATTCAGTTTTGATATTTCCAAGGGAAGAGCTGTAGGTGAGGGAATTCTCCTTACAAAGCAAGGGAGTAAGTTATGAAACTCTGAGGAAGAGTCTTAGAGGCAGAGGTAACAGCAAGTGTAAATGCCCAAAGGCAGGAGTGTGGACATTTTTCTTTCCTTTTAACATGTTCTTTTAGTCCATAAACATAGGTTTATAACAGGAAGTGTTGTACAAAAGCAATCTTTGTCTATTTGATTCAACAAATATCTTTTGAGTGGCATCATGCTAAAAAGGACTTCCTACTAGAAGCAAGGCAACCTCACTAAAAATGAGGCTGGAAATGTAGGGTCAAAACAAAAACTGATCATGCACAAAATTGGCCAGAGGGAAGAGGCCTCACTCTAGCCAGGGAATGGCTATCTGTATCTATATGGGAATAAATTAGCCAATAAATCAGCCAAAACTGTATATCTGTAACTCAGAAGGCCTGTGAAGCCAAACCACAGTAAGACATTTTCACACATCAAGTAAGAAATTTTCTGCTTCCCTACCTCTTTTCCATCCTGAATATACCAATTGATGTCTTCTTACCTGATCTTGGGGAGCCATGCATAGCAGCTGACCAGTGTGGGAGATGAAAGGATAATTCAAGAGGAAGATGACACTTCCTTTGACCGCAATAGGTTTCTTAGCTTTGGGTGCACATGAACTGGGAGGGAAGCAGTTAAATTTAAGAGGGTTTTTTAATTATACTTGATTAGACTAAAATGTTAATACCTAGAAAAATAGGTTTTTATTAACTGAGAATGACTAGAGATGTTGTGGGATCTACTAGAGATGCTCTGAGAGGATGGAAAAGAGTGAGTTTGCAGGCCTCTGGGTAAAACAATCAGAATTCTTTTATTTGAGCTCAGCTCATTGATTAAATATACAGGGTGGGGAAAAAGTAGGTTTACAGTTATTATCCTACTATATATAAAGCGCTAGGTGCCGTCATGACCGATCAGGCGACCGGTCACCATGAAGTGCATGGAGCACCTCTTGGTCCCCCCGCCCTGGCTCTTGAGCCACTCACCACGAGGGGAGCTGGCGGTGGGGTGGGACTGGGGACTGTTGAGTGGCAGTGGTGGGCTACTTTGCAGGGTGGCTGTGAGCTTAGCAGAGCAGTCACCCAGGCGGCACTGAGTTTCGCAAAGCAGTTGCAGGGTGAGGGGAGTTTCAGGAAACGTCCAGCAGTGAGCTTCGCAGGGTGACAGCAAGCTTCATGGAACAGTCGAGGGGCTGGGGGAGCCTCATGGAGCAGTTGAGGGGCCGTGAGGATTGCGGAGCATCCTCTGGCGGGAGCTTCATGTAGTGTCGCAGGGCAGCAGAGGCCATGGGACTGAGACCAGGCTAGGCCTAGGGACCCTAACTGTGCACAATTTCGTGTGTGCTGGGCCTCTACTAATTAAATAATAATACAAGAATAAACTCTGTTTTTCATACTTACAACTGAATTCTTGTATTATTATTATTATTATTGTACTAGAGGACCGATGCATGAAATTCGTGCAAGGGACTTGGTTCTCACAGCCCTGGCTGCCTTGGCCCTCACAGCTGTGGCTGCCTTGCAGCCCTGTGGCCCCGCCCACTCGTCCTTCCTGAAGGTCATCTGGAAGGCTGTTCCGGAGGGTCATTCTGCCCGCCGTCCGGTATAATTAGCATATTAGCTCTTGATTATATAGGATTATTTTTCCATACTCACAACTCTAAACATGTTTTTTGCCCCTTCCTGTATTTCATTTTTATTTCACTGTCATCAATTGGTACAGACTATGGTGATCAGCTATATAGCTAACTACATTGCATACTCTAATTGGAAAGGCTTTTAATTGATGTTGGTTGTGCAGAGGCAGCAAGTGCATTTTTACTTAATCAATCTACTCTGCAAGAAGGGCCAAAGCAAGCAAAATGCTGTGACTAAATATATCCATGGTTTATTCTGAAAAGATGTGAAAAGGAGAAAAGGAAAGGAAGAGAAACATGAAAATAAAAGAAAAAATATAATAAAAGACCATACCTATATGTCTTAGCTGGGTATAGAAGACCATTCAAATCTGGTTCCCACTTCTTTTCTCATATTAATTTCTTCTTCTTCCTGTAATTTCCTACCATAATTAATTTCTCCCTCTCTGTGAACACATCATTATTCTTTCTTACAGTCTTATGTCCAACTCATTTCTTAGCCTGGAATGGCTTCTCCTGCAACTGTTTATGCTTCTGCTACTTCTGCCTTTAGTATGGGTGAAATGTCACCCCTTCGGTGAAAATGTCCTTATCTCCTTCAGGCAGGGTTAGACATTCTGGACTCTGCCTTCTCTGAGTTATTCTTTGTCTAGTTCACTGTAGATGCACTTCCCGTCCTGCAGAACAGCTGTTTGCCAGCATGCTCATCTTCCCCACTGAGTTGCTTGGACACAGCTCTGTATCTTATTTACTTTTTTAATCTCCAGAATCTGGTGTAGTTCTTCACACCTATTAGATGATCACAAGTGTCTGTTTGGTTGATTAATTAACAATGATCTTTGAGCAGCTAACGAATGACAGGATTAAGAAGAAATCACACTACTCTTATACGTCATCCTTAGGTACCAAATTCCTCTTAATTGTTATTTTTTTCAAGGTCTCTCAACAACAGGGATGAAGAGTGGAATTCCCAGCCCAGGATTAGTAGACCATGGCACTGAACTTTCTCCTGCTGTCCTTCCCAGGACTCCAGACCTGGGCTTTCCCAGGCAGCTCAGCCTAAAGATGAAGCAGCACTTTAGTAAGGACATGACATTCTAGGTAATTCACAGTTGAGTAAGGCTCTGTCTCCATAAGAGGAGTGATCAAAAGGCCAAGATGCAGAAATAACTGCTGATGAAGTGGCCTCGGGGCATAACTGAAGACCTGCTCTGCAAGTTACTCTTCAATTATGGGAACACATGCTCTATGCAAAACCTTAGTAGTAGTCAAGGAAACCCTTAGTTTCCTAAAATTTCTTTTTAGAGGAAGGTTTCAACTTCTTCCTCTTCCTGTTCTGTCTTCCCTCACCTATAGAATTTCTTTTTCTCCATCATTGTTTTACTCTTCTTCTTCAAAAAAATTTCCCAAAGGATTCAAGGTGCTTCAGAAATTTAGGTTTCTAAACTATGCCAATTTGGATGATTTTTGAGAGTGCATCAAGTTTTATGGGAGTTGCAAGGACACACATGAGGTAGTCCATTCAGAGCACCAGGATGTCCTAAATATCACTCTTAATTATACTTTCCTCACAACTTTTAAAGACCTCCCCCAATCATGTGGCTTGAAGAGTCCATGAAGGTTCTCTGGTATTTGTTTTTATTATATCTTTTGCCCATATTTTAAAAGTTATAGCACAAATTGATTTAATTAAAACATGAAAAAGTCCAATAACTTTGGAAACAGAGCATCAATATAATCTTAGACCAATGAAAACTATGTTAATGAAAACCTCTTGTTTTCCATTCTAATTTAGCAAACTTCAGTATTTGAAGAGATTTTAACTGTAACAATGTTTGTTGCAATTTTTAAAGGATTTTTTTTTCTATCCTTAAAGTCCACAGTAGAATTGAAACTATGGACAGATTATTAGACCCATCAGTAGGTCATAACCTACTATCCCAGTGCCTCTAAGCTTTTACCTATAAACTACAGTGCCTGCTCTCTTCATGATACTTTGAAAACTAGGATGTTTTCTTTGTAAAAAGGTGGAGCTATACTTGGTGCTGTCTAAGCTTTCCTCAGATTCCTGTATCCGGTGATTCTGTTTCTACATTTCAACAAAGGGAAGCACTGATTATACACAATTCTGGCAAGTATCCCAGAGGGGCTGAATATTATTTCAAAAGTCATACAATATATTAGTAGCAAGGCTGGGATTTGAACTCACAATTTCATGACAATATATTTTTTTTACCCTTAACATCATATCACTGAGATACTTTCATTAACATTTCCCTTAGTTAACGTATTTCATTCCACTTTTTTATGTGCTGTGGATCATGGTGACTGATATTTCTTTTTATATTGCAGGGAATGTTTACATAAAAGTCTGACATTTAACACCATCTATTCTGCCACACACTACTGCATTCATTTGGAATAACAAAATACTTGACCAACATTAAGTAATGTTAGTAAATTTTATTATTATATATCATATGATAGCATGTCTGAATTAATTGTCTATTTCTTAAATGTGGTCTTATATTGTTTTACTTACTGCTGAATGATTTTCTAATTTTATGGATTTGCAATGTTTTTCCTTAAAGAGGCTAAGTTTTGTTTTTACTATTTTAGATCCCAGAATTAGAGTAATTGATGTGTAGATTTATTTCTGGTGGTTTGATAAAATTGTATTTCCATGTATTAAAATGCTTCCACAATAGTGTGTTTGCTAGAGTAGTAAAACTTCATAGAGATGTGTTGTAATTAACCAAGCTTCCTTAAAATTGTCTTCATAAAGCATACATTAGAATATTTATCTAACAATATACTAGTATACACTTCCTATAATTTATGAGCTGCACCATGACAATGAAATTCAATACACTCAGTCCAAAAATAATTATCTGAACATGTAAAGAATCATTTTCTTTAGAGAACTATAATTTAGTAACTAAAAAGGTAAAAAAAAAATGTTTGAATATTATGAGATGTACTCTAATAGAAACATGATTGTTTTTAAGCATTTAAGACAGAACATTTACTTATGTTCCATTAAGCCTATTTAAGACTTTTAAATATTGATAGACTTAATGCACTATCTTTGCACTAATCTTCCTGGTCTTTGGGCATACATAGTAAAGTTGTTACAGTCGTATGCACATACAAACTAAGTTATCTTGAAATTATTTGCTACTTATATTGAAACTAGAGGCCCTAATTGCCCTCCTACTGGACTGGTTGCCCCTTACTGTCCTCGACCCCCCGCTGGCCTGGTCACCCCCAACTGCCGCCCCCTGCCACCCTGGTTGTCCCCAACTGCCCCCCCTGTCAGCCTGGTTGCCCCCAATTGTCCCTTTCCACCAGCCTGGTCATTCCTAATTGCCCCCCCCACCACCACCACCAGCCTGGTTGCCCCTTACTGCCCCCCCTGCCGGCCTGGTCGCCCCATGCAGCCTGCTGGTCAGTCGTAACTGTTACTGTGACAGCATCCCGGACAATGGCATATTCCTCTATTATTAGTATAGACAGCCACCATTTTTTATATGTATCAGATACTGTTAGTCTCTATGTAAAATGTGATAAAAGTGTAATTTCTTGTTCATCAATAAGGAAAAAGTCATAGAAAAATTTAGTAAATTTCCCATAGTTATGCAACTAGCAAGATACAGAGTTAAAATTCCAACACTTCAAATTCCAGTTTGTGCTCTTGATCTATACTGAACTGCCTTGAATGAGCATTAATGTTATTTTTAGTTTAGGATACTTGTTTACCAGCAAACAAAAATTATTAAAAGGATATTTTAAAATGAATTGGTTATTTCCAGGGGTTTTGTCATTAGACACTACATAATTTAAATATTGGTTTCAAAATTATTTGGGAAGTGACTTCATTTGGACTTTTTGGCCTTTATTTTTCTCATATGTGAAATATAGGTAATATGTACTTTGAAGTTATTTGAAAATTAAATGCCATAGTAAATATAAAATACTTATCATACTACTTGTCACAGAGTAAGGTCTTAATACAAGGTAACTATCACCTCAGATTGGTCTTTTAGATTTCCCATAAACAACATAGCAGGATTTTGGAGTATCTTCTACTATTTTATCTCATTAAACATTTATAATATTATTAGTTTAAAATAAATAACCTTCATAGAATAGTATTTTCTTAAATACCATCACTAGACTAAAAATCAACTAAGATAACAGTTTATTAATTACTTAGAACATGCTATTTAGTGGGATCCAGACTGTCTAAATGGGTTGAATTAATCTTTGAAATGACAACAGGATTTTGCATGGCTTGCTTAAGAATGCTTCTCTCTGAAAAGTCAAAAGAATCTCAGTCTAGGTTGATTTGCTCACTGGCTATCAATTTAAATATTGCCACCCTAATCACTGTTATCATTCTTCCAAAATGTCTCATATTTCTTTCCTCAAAATAATTATCCTCTGAAAGAAGGGAGGTAGGACCATATACACTGGTCTCCTGACATTAATTACAGAAAGGGGCCAGATGCACCTGTACTACCATTACTGCTGGAAAACCACATTTCCATTTCTATTAAATTTCTCTATTTTATAGTTCCATTATAATAACTGACTCCTGAGTTTGTCCTCATTGGTTCCATAGCTAAGAGAAACACTGGGCAATGTGTGGATAAATGCCTATTTAACAAAAATTACTATTTACATATAGTAAATTATTATTTACCATCTTCATTGCACATTGAATATAATCCTTAGGAAGGTTGATATGAAGTTATAAACTGAGGAAGTTATGTGTCATAGGCATTTATTATGTGTGCCTGCTCAGCATTAACATCCATTTCCACTTTTCTAGTAATAACGTCACACTTTTTTGGGTGGGGGTATGTGTGTAGTGGAGGGCATTCATTTCAGGCTCTGCGTTTTGTGTGGCGATAGTGTCACACAAGATTGGGAATGAAGCTGTCAATGTTTAATCTCACCAGACAAAATGCTTTATCACAAGAAGAGTACGAACTTGGATCCAATAGGGTAAGATCTAATTCTCAGATGTATATTAAAACTGAAAGGAGTCTTAGGGATAAAATAGGCAAGTTGAGGGAGTTTTAGGAATGAGGAGGGTCCATGGGGGAGGAATACATAGATAGAGACTTGAAGACGCCAGGGTGCTTATCTTACTTGTACAGAGGATAGAGAAATGCCACAGGCAGATGGAAACATTTCTGGCCTGAGCAATTAAAGTGACCATAGTTAGAACGAAAGTAGCCCTGACCTGAGTAGCTGGGAGATCTATAAGATAAGGCTTTCTCTGCCAGCACAACTGGGAGAAAACCACAAGATAAATCAAAAATGACTCCACCCTAAACAGATACGATGACCAGACAAGGAAGTGCGGATGTGGGCGTCCTGGGAGCTGATTACAGGGCTAAGGTCCCACGGCAGAAAAAGAGGGTCTCCAGCCTATTTAATGTCTGAAGACAAAGGAAGCAGCGGTCACCCTTCGTAGGGGCCCCTCTCTTCATCCAGGAGGGACAGAGTCTTAGGATTAGGAACTTAGAGGGCACCTTTCTTAAGTGGCCCCTCTGTGCCAAGAGGGACAGAGTTTAGGCTTAGAATTTAGAATTAAGGTTTTAGAAGTAGTATTTGTTTGCAATAAAGTTTCTGTACTTTTCACCTACCACCCTTTGTCCGTGGCTTCATTCTTCGAATCCATCTGGACAAGGATCCAGGAAAGAAATCACCCTGCTCATAAAACAACCCAAATCAAGCTATTTGGGGGAAGATACAATGTCCTATGTTTATTAAAATTTCTAAGTTTTTAAGGTATAAGTCTGGTACTGTCAGAATCCAGCTGGCTGCTGTAAGAAAATTGTGTCTGAGAATTCAGTGAACATGAAAAATCAGAGGCAAGGGATATAGACCTATTTTAGCCAACATCCTTTGAGCTCCTGGATCTAGTCACACCTACCATTGGATATTCGGGTAATATGAGACAACCAATTCCCTTCTTAAGTTTTAAGCACAGTTTCTAGTTCACTTGCAACATAAAGAGATCCAACTAATACAGAGATATATTGGAAAAATGAGGTGTTGCAGATGACTCATTAAGCTAAGGATTGGGAGAATGAAAAGAGACTATTGCTAAAAGCTGAAGAACCTTGACTTGAGAAGAACTATGACTTTGCTTGCTACCCATGGAATTGTAAGACTGTAACAGATAAAAAACATCTGCCAAATAAATGAAGAGCTGAGATTGTTAAAGCACTAATATAATTCTTTCTGATTTTCTTTCATTTCTTCACTCTCTTTGTAGTCTTTGACAGCAGTAGCTATCTAGAAAAAAATGATCTAATAAGTGTATTTCTAAATGAAAAGTCTAAATAGTCTGAAATTCGTTATGTATTATTCATCATTATATTGTCTCCCCCTGCAATTTTGATGAGAAAACGCATCATTTCTTTCCTTTTCCTGATGACTCTGCTGCTTGCAGGTGTTTCTAAGAGAAACTGAGAGGTTAAAAAAAGTTTGATGCAGAACTTTCAAGGATGCTTCATCTAAAAGTACAATCTGATGCAAGAGCACAGGCTTTGAAACTACATGGGGACCTGTGTCCCACTCACAGCTTACTGCAAATTTGTCTATACAATTTTACATAACTTACTTGCTGTCTCTGAATTCTAGTTCTAATACCTATAAAATGGGAATGAACAATACAAATGTATATTAAATTTCTGGCATATAAGGCTCAAAAAAATTGAGTTCTTGTTATTGTTGCTATTATGATCCACATTGTAGGGCATCTAAAGACCAGTGAGGCTTGACAAATTTATTTTGTAGTTGCAAGGAAAAGACAGAACAATTACAATATAATTGAGGTTGTCACACAAGAGGTGCACAATGCTCAAGGGAGGGAGTAAATGCCCTTGAGGAATGTAGGTTTTAGTTGCAAGGAGGAGACAGAGCAATTACCATACAGCTGAGGTTTTCATACAACGGGGGGCACAATGCTTAGAAGAGGAAGTACACATCTCTGGTTATAAGAATAAAGACAGACTTTCTGAGAGGTAGTGTTTTAATAGGCCTTGGACAAAGGGTAGACAGGCAGATAGGGGAATGAAGCAGAGAATAAATCATAAATGAAAAAAATACCACAATCTAGGCTGACCACCTTGGTCTGACTGGAGTTTAGAAAACAGTTTGTGTTGTAGCTGCAACCAGGAGACAAGAGCCAGGCCTAGGCGAGCCGTGAGTGTCTGTACGTGATTTAGCAGGCAGAGAGCTTCTGAAGGTGTTTTTCCAAAGAACACATACACATTCACCCTCTTTTTCAGGAAGATGACTCTGCCACCTATAGAAAGAATTGAAAGACAAAGCTGAAAGCCAAGATGGGATTCAGTGATGAGTTTTGTCACTGATAGGAAACAGGTAATAAGGAATCGCAGGTGATAAAATGTAACTAGTTAACAGATAAGGGTGTGGGACTTAGTTATGATGATTTTCAGCAACTGGTAGAATGTGAGGATGCCCATCAGAAAGTGATAGTTTCTAACAAAGTAATACTCAATGTCTCAGCACACCAACTTAGACATTGTAAATAGTATTTCAGTAAATGAGGGCAGAGTTGAAGCTATGGTTGGACCCCTGTTCACTTCTGCATGTTAACTGCTCTCCCTGCCAGCAGCCCTTGTTTTCTTTTTCTTTTTTTTCTAATATATTTTATTGATTTTTTACAGAGAGGAAGGGAGAGGGACAGAGAGTCAGAAACATCGATGAGAGAGAAACATCGATCAGCCGCCTCCTGCACATCCCCCACCGGGATGCGCCCGCAACCCAGGTACATGCCCTTGACCGGAATCGAACCTGGGACCTTCCAGTCCGCAGGCCGACCCTCTATCCACTGAGCCAAACCAGTTTCGGCACCTTGTTTTCACAATATATTGTACACTGCTTCTTTGTCAAGCAGGAGGAGAAAACTCCAGGGTCACAAGGACAAGTTACGGTTTATTGTGCAGAAGGAATGCCTTTAAGAAAGTTGCGACCATCTACTCATGCCTAAAAGTCTGGTTGCACGAGGTGTTATCTGACACAGAACAAACACACAGTTTCTCCCTCAGTTCCCTGAAACACCCCTCCCCTGCTCATTAGCTACATAAAAACTCCCTACTTTTGCCTTTTGGGGAAGACAAATTTCAGAGATCTTGCTCTCCACTCCTCCTGTTTTGGCCAAATCAAATAAACCTTTCTCTGTATCCCAGCGCTGGTATTTCAGTGTATGGTTTTAACTGCACATTAGGCACATGAACCAGAATTTGGAAGTTTGCACAACAAAACTTCATAAAATTTCCCTCCCTCACTGCAGGAAATAGCACTTGCATATTCAAATACCACAAATCTTAATTCAATTAAAAACTCAACAATTATTTTCTCAAAGGCCTATAATGTTGAAAAGCTTTTGGATTGAACTACATAAATGACTTAAAAAACACAATAGTTCCAAGACCAGAGATTAATTTTTATTTGCCAGACTGTTATTTTATAATTCCCAATTTTCTAGGGACTTATGTCACCCTAAAAGCTAGCATTTACAACTATCATCAACATAATTGTAACACAGGGGAATTCAGGGGGTTGCAATTCTCTTCATAACAGTAGTACCAATTTACTAAACCAGTAGGAGTGCTGGATGTAAGTGTTGTGCTTGGTAGAAAATTCGGAATAATTGGTTTGGCTCTGTACAGACCTTATGGGAGTCTTAGATGATTTTGAGTGTCCCTGATTAAGCACTTCAAAAGAGAGCTGCCATTCTTCTGCCAACTGCTCCACTGAGAGATTTGCTTTTTCTGTGTCATATAATTTATTAACAAGGGGATTAAATTGGGTTCTGAATCACCTCTGTAAGAAACATGGACTCAAGTAGGGCATAAACCTCATTTATAAAAATATTTAAAAACTGACAATAACGCCTATGGAACAATGCTATGATTTTACCAACTGTAACTCCATTCCTTTAAAAAAAAATAAACTTTTAAATACAAAGAAATATAATGTCCCTCTATTTGCAATTATAATTCTCATTTCTGAGAAAGATAAGTACATTTTAAAAGCACAAAGAGACAATTTTTAATCTAAAATTTAAAATAGAAAAGCAAGGGGAGACTTGATAAAATGTACTCTCATGCAAAGAACTACCAATTTATCGCCATATGGGAACTCTGTGTGTGTGCATGCATGCCCACATATGCATTCATGTGTGCGTGTATCAATAGACATAATACACATGCTTGTCTCATACACAAATAGTTAAGTTGAAAAGGTCAAGCTTTGCAATATGTTTCTAGAAAATAGATTTTATCCAGGCAAATATATTCGTCATTTTACATATTCTACATGCTGTAAGATTGGTTAACCATTTTTTTTTTTTTTACTTTTTTTTCAGAGGGGTCTTTCTCTACATGTTTTCTCTGGAACATTCTTAGAAACAATTGAAGTACAAAACTATAGGTAGCAACAGCATTTTAATATATGACACAGTAGAGTTGAAATCATCACCCCAGCTTTTTTTTTAAATCTCATTGCTATTGGTAGTTCCTTCTAATTCTTCCATCAGTTTCTGTCTGGGGTTTTCCACACTGTTTCTAAAGAAAATTTTCCTCGTGTGTGTCTTGAATTGTAGGTTCGTGGGCTAACGGGTGAGATGTATTTATGACCACATTGTTGTCAGCTCTTAGGGCATAGGCTTCCTTGGACTGTGCTCTTTTTTGGCAGAACTGGAGGTGAAAAGCATCTTCAAAGCCACGGCGAAAATTCTCATTGAAGAAACCATAAATGATGGGGTTGATGCTGCTATTGCAAAAGGCCAGCCAATGCGCAAAAGGGTAGATGTAGATGTTGATGACCTGCAGTTCATTTGGAGACAGCTCAGCGTAGTCTGAGAGCATCATCAGAGTCCACAAGGGCAGCCAGGAGATAATAAAAAGTAGGGCCACAATCAGGAGCATCTTAATGACCTTCTGCTTCTTCTTGGACACCACGTGCCACTGCTTCTTGTTCTGCTTGCCTGTGTGAGGCACTGTCGCCTTGAAGAGTGAAATTCCAATCCTCCCATACATGATGACAATGAGGGACAGGGGAGCCAAGTAGATATTAGCAAACAGCACAGTGGTGTAGATCTTCCTCATCTCTTTATTTGGCCAGTCCTCCCGGCACCAGTAGACAGGCATGGTTTTATTCTCAGAATTGAGTTTCACTCGGTAATATTTTTCTTCTTGTACATGTAACATTATTGCAGATGGGGAAATAATGGCAATGGCCAGGACCCAGATGATCACAATAATGACGACTGCTGTCTTGATAGAGAGCTTTGGTTTAAAAGGGTAGACAACACTCCGGAACCTGTAATTAAAAGCAAATAGCAGGTGAGGCAGTGCCTTATAACTTCTGGCTTGTGAATTAAATTTATTTAAGCAATCCCACATTCTTCTCAAAAACATAGAGAGTTACCATTAGTAGTAGAAAGGCATGCATTTTCTCTAATTGATATGAGATACATTTCAATTGAAAATACAAATAAGTGGAGTATATAAGACAATATTATTAGTAAAAGTAATAGTGATAACTATTATGTATTGAACATGAATATGTAATACTCTCTTCCATTCTTTTCCATTGATTTGCATGAATTATCTCTGTAAGCATCATCATTTAAAACGGGAAAACAGGCTTAGAAAAGGTAAAGATATTGTCCATAATTACACATAATTGTTACACAAGTAGTTTACCTCCAAAGCCCATATTCTTAAACTCTTCTTCGTCATGCCCTTCTGTGGCCCTCTCCCATGTTAACTGTGTGCTTGGCCATGTAACTTCCCTTGGCCAATGGGACATTGGCAAGCACTTGTATATTGGGGCTTGTCCTTTTGGAATGCTTCCTCTTGAAAGCCAGCTACTAGGTTATAAAGAAGCTTGAATTAGATGAGAGACTGTGTGGAGAGAGACCCTGGGGCATGAGAGGCTGGTCATCCAGAATGATCCAGCCCCAGTTTAGTTCCCAGGATAATGCTGCAGCAGGACTGATTTCAGCTACAGCACACTGAGCAGAACCACAAGAGACAATCAACCAAGCCACAGAATCATGGGTAATTCTAAAGAATTATTGTTTTAAGCCACTCTGTGTTTTGGTGGTTTGCTTCACAGCTATGAGAGTCGAGTTTCTATTATAAATTCTGATTACGCACCTTCCCAAAGGTCTATGTCCTCTGGTGAACACAGAAATTCAGCATTGGTATGTAGACTGAGTCTGATTCATGTTACTGTTATTTTGTTCTTATGATTCTTCACGTTACTATTAGTGTTACTCATTATGTTAATTATAAAACAATCATACCATTATGCAATTGTATAACATTTTATAGTTTTCAAGTTACTATCACCTATTTAATCTTCTTTGATTTTTGTGTTGACTCTATACAACTTAAATGTTATGAAAATTATTACTTTCCAGATCTACACTTAAGGAAACTTAGAGCTTTTACATGGTTCATTGGCAACTCAAATTAATTTATCTGCCATAACTTCAAGAAATGAGTAGTCAGCTTGAGCTTTGACTGCTCTGTTGTCCTTTAGAACTACTTCATCACATGCATAAAGTCTTCTGTTTTAACCTCCAAGTTTTCTTTTAGTCTTCTGATCAGTGAACCCTCCCACTTACTCACCATTAAATTACTGGTAACTTTATAGGCACAATTCTAGATATTTTGCTCTTTTTGTAAACTAACTATGAGAACCGCAAATATTTTATTTATTTGTTCATTCAACAAATATATGCATCAGAAAGGAAAAGATGAATAATAATAATAATAAATGCTCCCTGCCAGGAAATAGTCAATGAAAATACTGTGTACTTTTTCTCATCATGCTAGAATTTGAACTTGGCCAGTGCATTAGTCAGGGTTCTCCAGGGAAACAGAACCAACAGGATGTATAGATATATTGGAAGATGTTTATTATAAGGAATTGACTCATGTAATTATGTAATTGAGAAGTCCTGAGTTCTGTAGTTGGCAAAATGGAGATCCAGGAGAGCCAATGATGTAGTTCCAGATCAAGTCCAAAGGCCGGGAAGCAGATGAGCCACTGATGTAAGTGCCAGTCTGAAAGACAGCAGGCTCAAGACCCCAGAAGAATTGACATTTCATTTTCAGTCTGAAGGCAGGAAAAGACTAATGTCCCAGGTCAAAAATAAGGCAGAAGTTTTCTCTTACTTGTAGGAAGGTCAGTCTTTGTGTTCTATTCATATCTTCAACTGATTAAATAAGGGCCAGCCACTACATGGAGGGCAATTTTCTTTGCTCCATCGGTTTACCCTATTCTTTTGATTCAATGTCATAAAAAATACGTACAGTTCAAAACACTGGTCATAAGGATGCTCAATAAATTTAGATGAACTCAGTGAGAACATTAACAAAGAGATAGGAAGCATAAAAATGGAGATAGAAAACATAAAAAAGAGCCAGTCAGAAATGAAGAATACCATAGCTGAAATAATGAATATATTAGAGGAAATCAACAGTAGATTAGATGAAATAGAAAACATAATCAGCAATTTGGTAGACAAGGTAGTGGGAGAAACCTAATAAAAACAGCAGAAAAAATGAATCAAATAAGCAGGCTAATTTAAGAAACTTCTGGAACAACATCAAGCATAATAATATTCACATCATAGGGGTATAGGAAGAAGAAGAGAAAGGGATTGAAAACCTATTTGAAGAAATAATGACTAAAAACTTTCCATCCTACACAAGTCTAGGAAGCGCAGAGAGTTTCAAACAAAATGAATTCAAAGAGGCCCGCAGCAAGACACATCATAATTAAAATGTCAAAGGTTAAAGACAAAGAGAGATTCTTAAAAGCAGCAAGAGAAAAGCAGCGATTTAACTACAAGGGAGCTCTCTTAAGACTGTGGGCTGATTTCTTAACAGACACTTTGGAGGCCAGAAGGGATTGGCATGAAATATTCAAAATGATAAAAAGCAAGGACCTACAAACAAGACTACTCTTCCCAGCAAGGCTAACATTTAGAATCAAAGGAGAGATAAAAAGCTTTGAAGACAAGAAAAAGCTACAGGAGTTCAGCACAGCCAAACCAGTGTTACAAGAAATTTTAAAACTAGCCCTAACCGGTTTGGCTCAGTGGCTAGAGCATCGGCTTATGGACTGAAGAGTCCCAGGTTTGATTCTGGTCAAAGGCATGTACCTTGGTTGAGAGCACATCCCCAGTAGGAGGTGTGAAGAAGCAGCTGATCGATGTTTCTAACTCTCTATCCCTCTCCCTCTCTGTAAAAAAAGAAAATCAATAAAATATATTTTTAAAAAATATGAAAAATAAAGTATCAATTACTAGGTACTTATAATTACTTTAAATGTAAATGGGTTAAATGTTCTAATAAAAAACATAGGGTACCCGAGTGGATAAGAAAACAAGACTCAGACATATGCCACCTATGAGAGAGATGCTAGATTGAAAGACACATACAGACTGAAAGTAAAAGAATTGAAAAGATATTTTATACAAATGGAAATGAATAAAAGCTGGTGTAGCAATACTTATATCAGACAAAATAGACTTTAAAGTAAGGACAATAACAAGAGACAGAGAAGGATACGTCACAATGAGAAAGGGATCAATCCAATAAGAGGATATAATCCATGTAAATATCAATGCACACAATGCAGGAGCACTTAAGCATATAAAACAAATATTGATAGACAAAAAGGGAGAGATTGACAGTAATAGTAGAAGACTTTAATACCCCATTGACATCAATTGATAGATCATTCAGACAGCCAATAAGGAAAGAGTGGCCTTAAATGGCACATTAGGTTTCATGGATTTAATTGATATTTTTAGACCATTTTACCCCAAAGAAGCAGAATATACATTTTTTCAAGCACACATGAAACATTTTCCAGGATAGACAACATGTTAGGCTACAAAACAAGTCTCAACAAGTTTAAAATGATTGAAATCATATCAAGCATCTTCTCCAATCACAATGGTATGAAACTATATATATATATCAACTAGAGGCCTGGTGCATGAAATTTGTAAACGGGCATGTGTGTGTCCCTCAGCCCAGCCTGCATCCTCTCCAATCCAGGACTGCTGGCTCCCAACCACTCGCCTGCATGCCTGCCTGATTGCCTCTAACTGCTTCTGTCTTCCAGCCTGATCACCCCCTAACCACTCCCCTGCCAGTCTGATCGACGCCTAAATGTTCCTCTGCCAGCCTGGTCACCCCTAACTGTCCTCCCATGCATGCCTGGTCACCCCCAACTGCCCTCCCCTGCAGGCCTAGTACCCCCCAACTGCCCTCCCCTGCAGGCCTGGGTCCCCCCAACTTCCCTCCCATGCTGGCCTCATTGCCCACAACTGCCCTCCCCTGCCGGCCATCTTGTGGTGGCCATTTTGTGCATGTTGTGGCCATTAGATAGGATTACAAGAAAACCTGAAAAATACACAAACACATGGAGACTAAATAACATGCTACTGAACAATGAATGGGTTAACAACAGGATCAAGGAAAAAAAATCAAAAGATTCCATGAGACAAATAAAATGAAAACACATGACTCAATCTATAGTACACAGCAAACGCAGTTCTAATAGGGAAATTCATAGCAATATAGGCCTACCTAAAGAAACAAACAAAAAGCTTCAATAAATACTTTATCTGTACACCTAAAGAAACTAGAAAAGGAACAAACAAAGCTCAAAGTGAGTAGAAGAAATAAAATAAATATCAGAGCAGAAATAATCAAAACAGAGCCTAAAAGAAAATAATATAAAAGAGCAATAAGCCCTTGTCGGTGTTGCTTAGTGGTTAGAGCATCGGCCTGCACACCAGAGGTTCCTGAGCTCAATTCCCAGTCAAAGGCACATACCTGGGTTGTGGGTTCACTCCCACACATGGTCAAGCGTGTGTGAGAGGCAACCAGCTGATGTGTCCCTCTGATATCAATGCTTCTCTCTCTCTCTCTCTCTCTCTCTCTCTCTCTCTCTCTCTCTCTCTATCTCTCTCTCTCTCTCTCTCCCTCCCCTCTCTCTCTCTTTCCCTCTCCACCCTCCCTTCCACTCTCTCTGAAAAGCAATGAAAAGAGCATCCTCATGTAAGGGGGGGGGGGGGGAAATAGGTCAATAAAACCAAGAGCTGATTTCTTAAATAAAAAAAAAATTAAGATAAATACAATTAATAAATCTTTAGCCAGACTCATCCAGAAAAAAAGAGTATGCAATAATAATAATAATCCTATCTAATAATAGAGAAACATGGTAATTAACCATAACTTCGCTACCCTTCCCATTGGCTAATCAGCAAGATGTGCAAATTAACTGCCAACCAAGATGGCGGCCGGCAGCCAGGCAGCTGAAGCGAACAGGAGGCTTGCTTGCTCCAGTGATGGAGGAAGCCAAGGTTCCCCGCCTGCCGCTGCCAGCCTCTAAGGGGCAGTCTAAGAAACAATGTTGCAATTATAGAAGCTAAACAATCCCCAGAAACCTGCTTTCAGCCAGCAGGCCTTGGAGCTGGAGAAAAAACAGCGTTTCAATTATAGAATCCAAACAAACCCAGAGACCTGCTTTCAGCAGCCGAGGTCTCAGAGCGGGAGCCAAGTCTCAGAGCTAAAGTGGCTCTCAGCTCCAGTGACAGCCAGCTTCGGCCTCAGAGCTTAGAGCTGCTGTGATGGCAACAGAGTTTCAATTATAGAAGCTAAACAGACCCAGAAACCTGCTTTCAGCCCTCAGAGCTGGAGCGGGCTCTCAGCTCCAGTGACAGCTATAGAAGGTAAATTAATCCAAGAATAAAAAAGAAAAGAAAAAAGGAGAGGCTGGGGGCTTAAGTTGTCCTCCAGCCTGAAAACAGCCCTCAGCCCCTCACCCAGACTGGCCAGGCACCCCAGTGGGGACCCCCACCCTGAAGGGGGTGTGACCAGCTGCAAACAGCCTTCAGCCCGTCATCCAGGCTGGCCAGGCACCCAAGCAGGACCCCCACCCTGATCCGGGGTACCCTTCAGGGCAAACCAGACGGCCCCTACCCATGCACCAGGCCTCTATCCTATATAGTAACAGGGTAATATGCAAACTGACCTTAACAGTAGAAGGACTTGGAATGACTGATCACTATGACACACACTGACAACCAGGGGGCAGACGCTCAATTTAGGAGCCCCCTGCTGGTTAGGGCGCTCTCACATGGGAGGAGCTCTGCTCAGCTACAAGCAAGGCTGATGGCTGCCAGCACAGTGGTGGTGGCGGGAACCTCTCCTGCCTCCTCAGCAGCACTAAGGATGTCCAACTGCAGTTTAGGCTTGCTCCCTGCTGGCAAGTGGACATCCCCTGAGGGCTGCTGGACTGTCAGAGGGATGTCTGATTGCCATCTTAGGCCCGATCCCTTGGGGATCGGGCCTAAGCCAGCAGGTGGTCATCCCCTGAGGGGTCCCAGACTGCAAGAGTGCACAGGCCGGGCTGAGAGACCTCCCTTCTCCCCTGAGTACACAAATTTTTGTGCACCAGGCCTCTAGTAATAATAATAATCTAGTCTGAAAGTAACAGGACATAGTAAATTTGGAAACTTAATGTAAAAATATATCTTTGTTATAATGTTGTTAGTATATGTTTACATTTATTCTCTCTACCTGTAAACCAAGTAAACTAGATCTACATGATAAGTTCTAGAAATAGATTAAAACATAGTAAATAATGAGGGAAACAATAGATTAATATTAAAAATAGAATCTATCAAGTTTTTTATGTCAATAATTATACTACATTTTGTTTTTTGATCTCTATGTGTGTGTCTGTGTGTGTTCTCTTTATATACATATTCTATGGCTGTTTCACATATAAACATAACCCAATTTAATAGATTATACAGTTCTCCAGCTAGGTGAATTAGTTGCAGACATGCCCATTTTTCTGGATTCAGGTTGTGGTGCTGACTTACCTATCCACTGCTATTGCAACCAATGTAAAGACTGAAGCCGCAACGGATATTCCCTGAACCAAACCACTGATTTTGCACATTGTGCTTCCAAATGGCCATCCTGAAAGGAAAAAGGAACACTTTAGTCTTTGAAAAAACATCACTTTTTAAAATTTCACTGAAAATATAAACAGAAAGGCATGAAATCAAGACTGATGTAACTTTTCTAAATGGCATCCATGGAACAATCAATGTTTCCCATTATTTTCATTAGTATCTTCAGAGCTCTGTGTTTTTTTGTGGGGTTTTTTTTTCAGCATACTAACAATATCAAAACATTCTAGGCACAGTAACAGTGCTTTCTAGTAACATATCAAATCCCACAATAGGCTTTTGAAAGCTTTATTATTCTCATTAGAGGCCCGGTGCACAAAAATTTGTGCACTCGGGTGGGGGGCAGGCCTCAGCCCAGCTTATGCCCATTCGCAGTCCAGGACCCCTTGGGGGATGTCCACCTATTGACTTAAGCACACTCCCCAGGGGATCAGGCTTAAGCTTGCAGTCAGACATCCTTCTGGCAGCCAGGGAGCCCTTGGGGGATGTCCGACTAAAGGTTTAGGCCCCCAAGGGATCGGGTCTAAGCTGTTAGTTGGACATTCTTAGTGCTGCCACAAAGGTGGGAGAGGCTCCTGCCACCACCACTGCGCTGACTAGCAATGAGCCAGCTTCTGGCTGAGTGGCACTCCCCATATGGAAGTGCACTGACCACCAGGGGGCAGCTCCTGCATTGAGTGTCTGCCCCCTGGTGGCCAGTGCGCATCATAGCAACTGATCATTCTGCCATTCAGTCAATGTGCATATTAGTCTTTGATTATTATTACTAGGGGCCTGGTGCACAAAAATTTGTGCACTCGGGGGGGGGTTCCTCAGCCTGGTCTGTGCCCTCTCATAGTCTGGGATCCCTCGGGGGATGTCTACCTGCTAGTTTAGGACCACTCCCCGGGAGATCGGGCCTAAGCTGGCAGTCAGACATCCCTCTGGCAGCCCGGGAGCCCTTGGGGGATGTCCACTTGCCAGTGGAGAGCAGACCTAAGCTGCAGTTAGACATTCTTAGTGCTGCTAAGGGGCGGGAGAGGCTCCTGCCACCACCGCTGTGCTGGCAGCTGGCAGCCTGGCTTACGGATGAACAGAGCTCCCCCTGTTGGAGCACACTGACCACCAGGGGGCAGCTCCTGCATTGAGCATCTGCCCCCTGGTGGTCAGTGTTGTCATAGTGACCAGTCATTCCCAGTCATTCTGTTGTTAGGGTCAATTTGCATATTATCCTTTTATTATATAGGATATAGGATGTCCCTATTTCCCCACTTTTGCCCCTTCTAACCAGCTCTTGCCCCCCACTTCTCTCTGGCCATCACCATACTGTTGTCTGTGTCCATGGGTTGTGCATATATTTTCTTTGGCTAATCCCGTCTTTACATTCACTTCTTTAAATTTTTATTTTCAGATAAGTGCTTATAACTGCACTATTATATATTTTCTATTATATCATTTAGAATTAAGATATTTTTTAATTAAACCCTTGTAAATTTTAGCACAATTTAATAAATTATGCCAGAAGCAATTAGATTTTTCATGTAATGCAGATACATTTCAATTAATATTTTATTAATTTTTAATTTTTAATATTTTAATTTGAAATAATCTCATACATGTAAAAAAAACTATAAAATACTACAGCATATTATATGTACCTTTCACCCAATTTCTTAGGTGTTAATAATTTAAACATAACCATTATACAACTAACAAAATTTGAAATATATTTTTCTTATAATCTCTTTAATGTTACTTAATCCATTTACTTTGTTTTTGTTAATCTTCACCCAAGGATATTTTTCATTGAATTTTAGAGAGAGTGAAGGGAAAGGGAGAGACACATTGATTGGTTGCCTCCTGCACATGCTTTGATAGGGTCTGGGGGTCAAGCCAGCAACTGAGGTACATACTCTTGACTGGAATCGAATCTGGGTCCCTTCAGTCCACTGGCTTATGCTCTATTGACTGAGCAAAACAGGCTGCAGCTTAATTCATTTACTTTTAATTTATGTGTCTTTATATTTAAAGTGGGCTTTGTTTTTGATTCACCCTCATAATCTGTCTTTTAATTGGTGCATTTATGCCACTGACTTTCAGAGTGCTTACTGATAGAGTTACTACCATATCAGGCAGCTTCTGGGGCCAGCCTGCGGCCCGGGATCAGATCCGATCACAAGAGGCAGGCAGGAGGCTTCTGGGGTCACACATGGGGGCCTGGATGGTGGCTCATGCTGGCGGCTCATGCTGTCCGGCCCTGCCTACAGTATGCAAATTAGCCTCCATCTTTGTAGCCAATGGGAGGCGTAGTGAAGGTACAGTCAATTACCATGTTTGTCTATTATTAGATAGGATGATATAGACTAAATAACAAACACACATGTATCACATGCCTTGCCACATAGCTAGTTACCATTATATTAAGGATTTCAATGCTAGCAGTATGGTTCCAGAGTCCAGACAATCATCTTTTATATAAAAACTAGTAGCCCTGTGCACCAAATTCGTGCACTGCGGTAGGGGGGGAAAGGGGCCCCTCAGTCTGGCCTTCACCCTCTCCAATCTGAGACCCATTAGGGAATATCCAACTACCAGTTTGTGCCCACACTTTTAACAGATAACAGCTCCATTGTTGTTTCTTTCTTATGCTTAAAACCACTGGAATTAGTAGGTATTCAAAGTGTGTACACATTTTGGGGGGACACCCTTGATATCTCTCATCAGCGGTGAAAGAAACCAACAGCAGATTTGGAACCCCCAGACAGGGAACCTCGCTCACTCCCCACATGACTCCCCACTTCACTTTCCACCTTCGTGGGCAGCAGGAGAATCAACGTTTTCTCTCATTAATTTGGAAAAGCCTGTCCTGTCACCTGCTGCCCGGCAGGAGTGCGCTAGGCCCAAAGCAAGCGAGGCTCAGTCAGGGCAGCCTTTGTTCATGGGTGCTGGCACCCAAAGTGCACATTCCTCCTCTACAGTCGCCCCGACTATCCCACTGTTTCACTGAGAGGACGGAATTCTTCTCCGCCTCTGGGTTCTTGATCTTGAATGCTGATCGAAGACACCTCAGCGAGGGCTGCCAGCGCCCACTGGGTGTGTCTGTCTGCACCTGCTCCCGCCTCAGCACCTGCATTAACCCCCCAGAGGTGATCTTGTAGCTGCACTGGCCTTCATGGGAACAGGGCATTACCACTCCGCCCTCTCACTGTCATCTCACAGGCGCCCACCCTCAGCACCCAGAGCACCCAGACACTCTCCAAAGGACGTGAGCACATCAGAGGGGATGTGTGCACATCCTGTGGGGGTGTTAGGCATGCTGGGTTGATGGAAGTGTGGTGGAGAGGCGGGGGGAACTTGTGCACACCTTGGTTTGCAACTGTTGCAGGCATGGGAGGGTGACAGTGTGCTAGGGGATGTTCGCACGCCAGGGGGGGATGTGCACACCGGAGGCCTCTGGCTTTGCAGATCCGCAAACCCCCATGGTGTGGCCAGGAGGACGTCAGTCTGGCCCGCCACGGTGGCTGTCCCTGTGATCCTGCACCTTCTGGGCCAGGAGGTGGATCTTGTGTAGCCACTCCTGGGCGCTGATGGCCTGCAGGCGCTACTTCAGCTCAGCCTGCAGGCTCCGCTTGGCGCGCTCATAGCTGTCACCACCGCCATGTGGGGAATACAGGCAGCCCTCCGCCGGCCTGTCTCCCCTGTCCAGAGGCTCTCTGCACGGCTCACCTGCCCAGAGTGACTGGGGCTGGGTGGAAGCCAGGTGTCCTGCCCTGTCCAACCCTGGCCGATCCGCCCCTGTGTGAGCTGCCACCCTGCAGGGAAGGGTCACGAATCCGTGTCTTGGTCCCATGGACAGCCTCAAGCACTGCCCCCCACCCAGCAGGGTCACAGATCCAGGTCCCGGGACCATGGACAGCCTCAAGCGCTGCCCCCCGCCCGCCAGGATATGGATCCAGGTCCCAGACTGCGGACAGCCTCAAGCACTGCCCCCCACCCGCCAGGTCACGGATCCGGGTCCGGACCACGGACAACTTCAAGCACTGCCCCCCGCCCAGCAGAGTCACAGATCCGGGTTCAGGACAAAGGACAGGCTCCAATGGTGCCCCCCGCCCGCCAGGTGACGGATCCAGGTCCGGACTGCAGACAGCCTCAAGCACTGCCTCCGCCTGCCAGGTCACAGATTTGGGTCCCAGGAGAGCAGACAGACTCCCGTGGTGCCCCCTGCCCACCAGGTCATAGATCCGGGTCCCAGACCGTGGACAGCCTCAAGCACTGCCCCTGGCCCAGCAGGGTCACAGATCTGGTCCCAGACTGCAGATAGCCTTGCCCGCTGCCGCCCGCCTTCAGTATGCAAATTAGCCATCATCTTGTTGCTTCAGGGTGGGGGTCCCCACTGGGGTGCCTGGCCAGTCTGCGTGAGGGGCTGAGGGCCGTTTTCAGGCTGGCGGGCGACTGAAGCTCCCAACCTCTCCTTTTTTACTTTTTTTTCTTTTTTTATTCTGGGATTTATTTACCTTCTGTGGCTTTCACTGGAGCTGAGAGCCGGCTTTAGCTCTGAGGCTCAGCTCCAGCTCTATGACCTCGGCTGCTGAAAGCAGGTACTGGGTTTGTTTGGGTTCTATAATTGAAACACTGTTGCGATCCTGGTGGCTGAAGCCAGGCTGGCCGAAAGCAGGTTTCTGGAGTTTGTTTAAGTTCTATAATTGCAACTTTGTTTCTTAGACTGCAGCTCAGAGGCCGGCAGTGGCAGGCGGGGAACCTTGGCTTCCTCCATCACTGGAGCAAGCAAGCCTCCTGTTCGCTTCAGCTGCCTGGCTGGCGGCCGCCATCTTGGTTGGCAGTTAATTTGCATATTACCCTGATTAGCCAATGGGAAGTGTGTTGGAGGTACAATTAATTACCATGTTTGTCTATTATTAGATAGGATGCCCTTTAAATGAATAAAAAAGGGAGAAATTCGTTTTCTAAGTTGGAAATGTACCCTATAAATCACAGGAAAAAGAAATTTTTATCTACACTAATAAAAGAGAAAAATGGTAATTGGAGTACGGCGCTGCCCTTTTCATTGGCTAATCAGGGCTATATGCAAATTAACAGCCAACTAAGATTGGCAGTTAACTGCCAACAAGATGGCGGTTAATTTGCATATGTAGGCACAATGCAGGGAGGCGAAAGGGAAAGCAGGAAGAAGCCCACTGCCACTGACAGTGATCGGAAACCCAGGGGGGAGCTAAGAGCTGGGAGGCAGGGCAAAGGCGGCCCTGCCCCCGAGCCATGATCAGAGAATCAGGCGCCTTTGACGCCCTGGCCAGTGATAGCAGGAAGTAGGGGTGGAGCCAGAGATGGGAGCTGGGCACGGTCGAAGCTGGCAGTCCCGGGAGCTAGGGGTCCCTTGCCTGGGCCTAAAGCGAAGCCCACGATCGCGGGGCCGCTGCAGCTGCGGGTCCCCGCTGCCCGGGCCAGATGCCTAGGCCAGAGGCGTTAGGCCTGGGCAGGGGCGGAGCCTGCAACCGCGGGGAGCTGGGGGTCCCCTGCCCAGGCCTGACACCTCTGCTGGAGGCCTCAGGCCTGGTCAAGGGGCCGATCCGGTGATTGGTGATCGGAGGGTGATGAGGGTCAACTCCTCTGGCTGAGGCATCAGGCCTGGGCGGGGGCTGAGGGTCCCCTGCCCAGGCCTGATGCCTGGGCCAGAGGTATCAGGCCTGGGTGGGGGGCGGAGCCAGGGATTGGGGGGTTATGATGGTCCCCTTGCCCAGGCCTGAAGCCTGGGTCAGAGGCGTCAGGCTTGGGCAGGGGGTGGAGCAAGCGATCAGAGGGAGATGGGGGTCCCCTGCCCAGGCATGATTCCTGGGCCAGAGGCCTCAGGCCTGGGCGGGGGCCAGAGCGAGTGATTGGGGGGAGATGGGGGTCCCCTGTCCAAGCCTGACACCTCTGGCCAAGGCATCAGGCCTGGGCTGGGGGCAGAACCAGTGATGGGGGGAAATGAGGGTCCCCTGCCCAGGCCTGATACCTCTGTCAGAGGCGTCAGGCCTGGGCAAGGGGCTGATCCTGCGATTGGAGGGTGATGGGGGTCAACACCTGAGGGCTCCCAGTATGTGAGAGGGGGCAGGCTGGGCTGAGGGACACTCCCCCCCCACACCCAGTGCACGAATTTCGTGCACGGGGCCCCTAGTTTATATATATTATAATAAGACATATTACCACAGAGGTACTTTCTTATGTGATGTTTGTGCCATCCCCAATTATATACTTAAGCCTTAAACCCCAAAGTGATGGTATTTGGAGATTCAGCCTTTTACAAATAATTAGGTTTATTTTTCCATTTTTTTAATTTATTTTCCATTTTATAATTAAATGTATTGGGGTGGCATTGGGGTGATATTGGTTAATATGATCATACATGTTTCAGGTGTGGGTTTCTATTAGATTTTGATGAGGCCATGAGGGTTTTCCCACATGATGGGATTTATAAGAGGAAGAAAGAAAGAACTTTCTCCATGTGCATGCTCTGAGGAAAGGCCCTGTGAACACACAGCAAGAGGGTGGCTAACTATAAACCAGGAAAAGTACTCTCACCAAGAACCTGACCCTGCTGGCACCCTGATCTTGAACTTCCAACCTCCAGAATGGTGAGAAAATAAATCTCTGCTGGTGGAGCTCCATCTATGGTATTTGATAGCAGCCAGAGCTGACTAAGATATCCTTTCAGAATTAAGAGCACTCTGCATGGAAAAAAGTAGTCTATTTAAATTCCTTCTTAAGTGAATCTCAGTTACCAGATATTTATAAAATAAATTAGTAAAATTATTATAGCAGTTTGATACTCTAAACACCCATCTGCTATTATAGGGACATATTTATTCTTCCACTAGCAAATATTCTAGTTTCCCAAAAGATGAATTCCACATATTATTCAAATTTTGAAAACTCATCTCTTAAAAATATCCTATAATTTATTTTAAAAGATATTCTTACCTAATTAAAAATATTAACAGTGACTTAAAATAATCCACATATATCTTTTAAAAAAAGCACTTGTCATTCATCCAGACCATTTGCAATAGGAGCTTGAGTGACTCTACTGAGTAAAGCAAAAGAAAGCATGTCTTCCCAGTCCTAAAATTTGGTTGTTTGTTTTAGTATTATTTTTTTAACAAAAATGCAAAAGAGAGTGTGTACAGCCATTCGTTGAAAATTAAAGAGTAAGCAAACAATTTATCTCATCTCTCTTCCCAACTCCACTGAAATGACAGCACTAGGACAGGGGTGGGCAACCCCTAGCATGCATGCCAAACATGGCACGCCAGTAACTTTTGCTGGCACGCGAAACCCTCTCTTATAATCTTCCATTTACAGTTTTTGTGAACATTTGAATGACTTAAATGTTAAATTACAACGAACTGACAAGACACTTGATGTTATGTTTGGTTACATAAAGGCTTTTGAAAAGAAACTGGAAGTCTTTAAGAGGGATGTGGATGGTGAGAGATTTAGATATTTCCCAAACCTCAAGAGGCACATCAAAGACCTCCCAAAAGATGACAGAACAGACTGAAAAAGCCTCTAAAAGCTGTTTTTAAACATCATTGGGTCAATTATTGAGCAGTTCTTCTCAAGATTTGCAAAATTCAGAGAACTGGAAGAGACAGCAAAATTCATGAGGTTTCCAGACAGCATGAAACTGGAGGAACTAAACTTACAAATGTTTTCATGGATAGACATGGCTGACTTTGAAATGCAGTTGATTGAATTTCAGAGTAGCTCAATTTGGAAGCAGAAATTTATTGACCTTAGAGTTTACTTGGAAAACATTGAAAAAAAGCGATTAGAGACAGGAGTACCAGAGAGAAGTGTCGAAAATGAACTATTGAGGACTTGGAATGCCATTCCAGAAATTTTTTTCTGTTTAAAAAACTTTGCAACAGCGTTACTCTCCATGTTTTCATCCACATACACTTGTGAATCTTTGTTCTCAGTGATGAATTTTGTTAAGTCTCATAATAGGAATAGCCTGATGGATGACAGTAGTAGCTCGTGCATATCTCTGAAGGTCACGAAATATAAACCTGATGTAAAATCTCTGTCATCAGTGATGCAGCAGCAAAAGTCCCACTGATAATATCAAACGGAGTCATAAAGTTTTCTGTTGGACTATCAGTGTACATGTATATATTAAAAAATAAATGTATTTTTCATCATCATATACTGTGTTTTTGTCGCTCGAATGAATTTTATTATTTCTTCAAGGTTCTTCACATATGTTCACCTTAAGAGATATCAAGTAGGCGTAACATGTTCTCAAAAAATTAGGGTTGGCTCGCAGAAGAATTTTGAGTCAGAGATTTTGGTTTTGGCACACACTCACAAAAATGTTTTCCACCCCTGCACTAGGACAAAAAGAACATAATCTATAGAAACTGAGATGGCAAATACTACTGAAAGTAAAGTTGGGCATAAAGTTATGTATAAATGGCTTTTTCTCAGGTGCAAAGAAGAATGGAGGTTACTCACTATGGAGGTAGAAGCACAGTGGTTCTAGACTGTGAGTCACTAGGTGCAGGTGGAATGGGTATCCCAATGATGCAAATTAAATGAAAGTAAACACTTTGAATGCAATACTGTTGGCCCATTCAGTGTGGAATGCAATGGTCAGTCAGCCTTGTATACTATGGCAGTAGATCAGATAATTTCCTTCTGGGAAAATGATCTTTACAAGAACAGTGACATGCAGATTTTACAGTTGTGGATTTCCCATTGAATGGCCCAGACTAATGAAGTTGAGGGTAGTCCAACCCGAATCCTCATACATGCAGAAGTTCAAGGCAGCACTATAGTGCCTCATTATGAAACATAAGCAGGTAAGTAGCAGTTGACATTAGGGAAACATCAAGTATAAAAAGAGTCTAAAACAAACTGGAAAAGGGAGACTTAGGAAAAAAACCTAAGTCAGACAGATGAAAAAAAATAAACACAAATTATTATTAATAACCTTAAAGATATAACGCATTTTATCCATGAAACATATACATGAGGGTGTAAGAAACACAGAATATAAAAGTAGATCAAAGATTTTAAAATATGATAACAGAAATGAAGAACTCAACATAAAATCTGGAAGAGAAAGTTAAAATATCTTTGAAAAGTAGAACAATAAGGAGCAGAATATGGAAGAAAAAAGATCTCAAATATCTGATTAATTGGAGTTGAAGAAAGTAAAACAATAAAGATTTCTACAAGAAAATCCTCCAGGATATAAGAGAATTCTTTTTTTTTTTTTGGCTTAAAATGACATAATTTGTGTCCACCACAATAAATGAAAAATTAAAAAAAAAGACACTCCAAGGCATAACTGCCTGAAATTCAGAACACTGAAGTAAAGAGAAGCCCCTAGAACTTTCAGGAAGAACAACATACAAGTCATGAGCATAAGAATCAAGAGTCAACCAGCATTGGATTTTTCAGCAGTAATATCAGGTTTGGGAATAAAAATAGAGCAGTCTCTTTAAATATTTTGAGGGGAAAAAATATCCAACCTAGAATACTTTATATAGCATAACTTGTCCCGTATGAGGGCAGAATAAAGATATATGCAGATCTACAAGATTTTAAACATTTTAATGTCAATTCACCCTCTCTCTGGAAGATAACAGAAATAAAAGGAGAACAAAGAAATGGCATCTAGACATCAGAGGATTGGGAGAGGTAAAGAGATTGTTAGGGTGTCAGTGAAGGGACATTTCGAAGCAGGAGCTGAGCTCCCTGCCTGGAGGGCACTGTGCTTTAACAGGAACAAGACATCGAAGGGTATTTGGAGGGTATTTCCAGGAAGAAAAAGAAAAACAAAGATGCAATTTACAGGTTATGTACCATGTTTGAAAGTACTGACAAGAAATCAACAATCCTGGATGTGTATTTGAAGATACATTACTACCAGGTACACACCCCAAATTAAACAAATCAAAATATGATGGCTTTGTTAAACCCAGGAAAATAAAAATCATCTTATAAGAGAAAAATTGCTATCATAGCACTCCTCTTGGCTCATCAGGGGCAAGATATATATAATAACAGGAATGTATAATATGAATAGTGATTCATTCAAAAACTATGATCTATATTGTAAAAGGCCAGTGGCCAAAATGCCATAACGACCAAATGACTGGTCACCGGAAGGTGCATTGATGGGTCTTGCGGCGCGGTGGGTCTGGGTCTAGTGCGATTTCGTATAATTATATTGAGAGAGTAAGAGTAGGAAAGAGTGTGAACATATATTAGTGTGAATGTACACTTTGTGGTTTTGTATATATACTAGTATGTGTGATTGCATTTATACAGAATTTCAGCCACTTCACACTCAATAGCATCTGACATGCAGTTTCTATGGATTTATGTTCTTTTGCTCTAATGCTGTCATTTCAGGGGAGTCTGGTAAGGACAACTACCTCTTCTGGTAGAAGAGGATCATGAAAGTAAATTACATCTGTACAGTCTGGAGACAACACATTATAATGAAAACATATTAATTAGAAATATGATAGTCATTACCAAAAATAAAGTCAAAATTGCTGAATGTGGCTGCCTCCTAGGAATGCAGATCAGAGGTAAGGAAAGGTAATGTATATGGAAAATTTTGAAATAATAATTTAATTATAAATATTTACAGAGGGAATATTGAGAGCATTTTTTATTTGTGACTAGGCTTCTTGAGAACAATAATGCTCACTTTTATCCATTCTTTTTGTCTAGCACAGTACTTTGAAGTTGAACATCCTTGAGAAATAGCATTAATTAATGATAAATGTCACAAAGACACAGAATCTATGAAGAAGAGGTGTTCTGAACTCCCACTTCAGAGAAAGGAAGAAAATAGGTGAATTCTATAGAGAAACCCTCTTATTCTTCAGTAAATTGATATTGAATGTTATGAAAAGATAAGAACTAGAATATGGCTCATTCTGCTCTCAATTTTTTTGATATGTTGCTATTATTTCAGTTCTTTCTTATATATTAGGAATATGAATATCTTGAGTACAATTTATTAATTAGTAACAAATATTTGTTAAGCAGGTACTATGTATCAAAACTCTACTGGGAGTTGGAGATATACTGTTCTTATACTTCCAGAATATATGATGTAGTGCAAAAAAAGGTAGTAAAGCAGGCCCAGAAATAATCTAGGGTAGTACCTATTACTTACTTATTTTGCACATGTAAATTACCACTGATGAAACGTCTACATTTTGAGAAATTATTGGGACTGCTGCTCCATCTTACATCAAAAACTGTTGGAAATCTCCCTAGCTAACAACAGAGGGTTTAACTATATATTTATATTAGGTTAAAGAGGATGCATTAATTAAAACCAGCCTGACCAGTTCCTTGAACTTTAAAGTTCATAATATTCTCAATAATATTTCTACCATATTATGTGTGCTCTGAATTGTATTAAGCAAATTCAAAGTCTTCGGTAAGATGTGCTAAATCTCACTCTCTGGTGACCTTCAGTGAACTGTAAGGTGAAGGGATTAAAATATACAAATTGGCAGTTACAAAATAGTACAGCATAGGGAATATAGCCAGTAACATAGTAATCACTATGCATGATGTAGAGTGTGTACTAGACTTACTGGGGGGATCACCTCGTAAGTTATAGAAATGTGAATGAATGGATTACCTAGCCATGGCTGCAGGGAGCTGGGACATTTTCTCATATCATCAGTGCACTGTACACAAGTCAACATACCTGCTATAATGTTGTCCAGAAGCGTGATAGGCATACAGAATATACCGACTAGCAAATCGCTTATGGCTAGGTTCAAGATGAAGAAATTAGTGACTGTGTGCATATGTTTGTTCCTCATTACAATGAAGCAGACCACTGTATTTCCCACCATGCACAGGAAGAAGATCAGAAAGTAGGAAATAAAGAAGACTGCTGCCACTTGAGCATGATGAAGATAGTAGTTCACGTAGGTGATATTGATGTCTGAGTACAGATTAGGCTTTGTGTCATTGACACTCAAAATATAATGCCAGTTTTCTGAAAAGTTTGAGTCCCACTTCTCACTCATGATGGACCTGAACAAAGGAGAGACAGAAAAGAAAAAACATAATTAGAGTTCAAGAGAGACACTTTTAAATGATATAAAAATTTGGAGACTTTCTATAATAATCCATAAGTTTTGCATGAAATTGAGCTATAAATAAGGCATTCAAAGTATTAAGATTTTAACCAAGATCATTTTAAAAGTCCACTTTGTGCCATAAGTAACACATTATTCTATTTTTATTTCCTCAATATACTCTATATTTCACTTCTTTAGCATACCTTCCATACATTTAACAGTTTCGAGTGAAACTTTGGAAGGGAAACCTTCTAAAATTCTCCTTACTCCTGCCTCCAAATACCATAGCCTGCCCAAACCTACTTGTTCTTTTACAACTAACTTATATGTCTCTAGCTTTCCTGATAATCTGAACAAGATAAAGTGTGAACATTTTCAAAACTCCCACTGAAATAGCCTTCTGGTATTTTCTTTATTTTGGGTTTACTCTGTTAATTTGAACATTCTTTTTATACACTTCTGAGTGCAAACATAGCCACCATACTTTAAGTTTCTTGAAATAGGTCTAGGCTACTTATCTTTTCATTAAACATAATTCTATTCACATAGTATGTATTCAATAAATATTTTTATTTAGAATCTATGTACCTCAACATAGACAATTCAATCCACCCTGTGTGTCAGAGGTCCCCAACACCCCCAGGTTTGATGATTTACTAGAAGATTTAGCATATAGTACACCCAAAATTAAGTACTATGATAATAAAAGGTTACAAAGTAAAATCAGTATATAAAATGGCACGTGGGATAAAATCTGCAGGAAATCAGGCACAAGCTTCCAAGAGTCCTTTCTCAGTGGAGTCACACAGGACATGCTGAATTCCTCCAGTAATCAGTTTGATAACTGATGTGAAGTGTTATCTACCAGAGAGGCTGGTTGCAGACTCAATGCCCAAGGTTTTTAGAAAGCTGTCAGTTGAGCACCTTCTTCCTAGCATGTGTCAAAATTCCAGACTCCCAGATGGCAAGAAGGTGAGCACCATAATGTATGTTGTTTGTACAAACAGATGAGGCACAGTGAGCCACTTATCATTTTAAGAAACTTTATATCCGTTTAGGGGACTGTTTATGACTTAGTTTCCAGTCTCCAACCAAGTAGGCCAACCTTGCAAGATGGCCTTTCTAGAGACAGCAATCTCAGGGCTGCTTGTCAACTCTGTTCTGAATACCTTGAAAATTGCACAGAAGGTTCTATGTTCATTAATGAAAATGAATTTGATAGAATTATACAACTGAGCCCCCATATTCTCTCTTTTAGAGTAGTTTCATGGACTCTTAATTGGTAAGGATAAATTCAAATGGGTCTCTACAGAAACATAATCAGACCCCAGTTTGTAGAAGATTAAGGCATTCAGAAATCTCATTATCAATTGCATTTTTCAGTCTTTTAGCAAGCACACATTTATATCATCTTAGGGGAGCATCATTATTCTTGTAAATACGACATAAGAATTAAAATATGTATTATTTGCTTCTGATACTTAGCTTTGCCTAGTTTTCTCTTTATATCTTAGGTACAAGGGAGAGTAAACAATATAAGTTACTATTATAAAATAAGTTAAAGCCTCTGATTGATATAAACATGTTAAAATTAATTTTACAGAGAAGGAAGTAAATTTGACTTTAGAAATATTGCACAATTGATTAAAAATATTCATCAAGTCATATAAAAAGGTTCATATAAAAAGGTACAATTGAAGACAAACAGTAATTGAGATGACAAAGGATATCAAAAGATCTTTAAAGGGACATGGTCATTATGAAAATGGTTTATTCCCACTTCTCATTGCATGGTTCAAATTGGTGGTCATTGAGGCAATAAAAAGATTATTCTTTTTTAATATTAAAGAAAATGTAATAAGACAAATAATAATAACTTGAAAAAAATGTGTGGCCCAGGAGTATTAACTGAGGTCAGAGAGTTAATTGCTTCAAGGTGTTAAAGCAGCTGACTGGTAATCCATTTCTCCCACAATCATCAGGAGAATGCCCTCGGGGAGAGAAAAGCAGACAGACAATTCAGACCTGTGGACATAATACTTGAACCTCAAGGTGGAGTAATGACATTTGCTAGGATAATGAGCCTTCTAAATGTAACATTTTTAATAGGATATTACTGTATAAGTACTGTTTATAGTAAATAAATATAGTATCTGTGGATGTATAAGATATAACTTTCTAGAAAATGTCATGTAAGCTGGGGTAGAAAATGGAGATTTTTCTTGGACTGAACACTCACTCTGCTGTGTTAGGTCAGACCACAGAACCTTACTTGGAGCTCTCATCTATTACTCTGAGCCAGAGAGTGAGCATCTAATGCAGGAAGAAGGTTTCTCTGGAGTCATTCTCAATGTTCCATACCTGCTTTTACTAACTTTCTTAATTGCCTATATCCTTGAAGTTATTAGTAAGGTATGTAAGTAAGGTAACTGAGATCTACGATTTTTTAAAAAAGTAACTCAGATTTTAATTATAAAACATAGTATGTACAAAAAATTAAATAATCATATATAATAAAAGCCTAACATACAAATCGACCGAACAGCGGAACGACCGGCAGAACGACTGGTCACTATGACATGCACTGACCACCAGAGGGCAGATGCTCAACGCAGGAGCTGCCCCCAGCCCACAGGCCCCAGGCCAGCTAAGGCGGGTGTCAGCAGAGGCACCCTGATTGGCCCGCCAATTGCCCCACAGAGTGAGGCGACCAGTGGTGGGGGCAGGGCTGGTGAGCGGGCAGTGGCAGGACGGCAAAAGCAGGTGCCAGTGGGGGTCGCCCCTGATCGCCCCGCCGGTCACCCCACAGATTAGCACTGATTGCGGGCTAGGCCTAGGGACCCTCTCCGTGCACTAATGTCATGCACCAGGTCTCTAGTCATCTACATGAATAAAAGAGAAAGATGCAAATTGACCATCACTTTGAGACACCCACCAGCCAATCAGGAGTGGGTATGCAAATTAACCCAACAAAGATGGCGAGCTAATTTGCATATGCAGGCACCAAGCAACCGGGGGCAGGGTGGCCGCTTGCACCCAGGCTGCTCTGAGCCTGTAGGCCCACGTGTAGGCCTGGAGTGCCCAGGGTCCCGGAACGACCCTTGGTCACTGCATCCCGGGGACAGGCGTCCTCAGAAGCCAGGTTGCTCTGAGCCTGTAAGCCCACATGTAGGCCTGAACCCGCTGGGGTCCCGGAACGCCCCCAGCCATTCCAGGCCTATGCAAGCAGGCGCCGAGCAACCGGGAGTGGGGCGGGAACATCTGCCTCGTGTTCCTGCCCGGAGTCCACTTGCACATGCCAGCACCAAGCAGCCTGCATCCTGGGGACAGGCATCCCCAGGAGCCAGGCTGCTCTGAGCCTGTAGGCCTGTGCATAGGCCTGGAGTGGCCAGGGTCCCAGAACACCCCTGGCCACTTTATGCCTATGCACGCAGGTGCCGAGCAGCTGGGGGCAGGATGGGAACGTCCCCCGCAGTGAGAGAGCAGACAGTAGGGCCCTACTTGCCCCTGGCCATGGCAGTGAGGGGCAAACAGTCCTCCGCAGGGCCCCCACAGAGAGCAGACAGCAGGGCCCTGCTTGTCCCTGGCCATTGCAGCGAGAGGCAAACAGTCCCCCACAGGGCCCCACAAAGAGCAGACAGCAGGGCCCTGCTTGCCTCTGGTCCCAACAGCGAAGGGCAAGCAGGCTCCCATAGAGAGCAGACACCAGGGTCTGTGGTGGCATCAAGCTGGCAGGTTTGCAGAGAGCAGAAAACCAAGGGGAACAGGCCTAAGCCGTCAGTAGGACATCCCCTGAGAGCTCCAGATTGGAGAGGGTGCAGGTCGGCTGAGGCACCCACCCAACCCCCATGCACGAATTTCGTGCACCAGGCCCCTAGTTAAATAATAAATATACAATCTAATATTTTAGTCTATTTCCTACTAATCTTTTTAATTTAGGTTTTTACAGAAATTCTCTGGAGACAAAAATATTATTTTCAGGAAGATACATCATATTAGGGTAAGAATATTTAACTTAGAAAGCTCTTTGAGGAGTTGTCTTCATAGGAGAAGGAAATGACACTCACACTGCCTTACCCTCTAGAGCACAATGAGGATGATTGGAAAACCAAAGATTAATGAATACTTTATTAACTTTAAATTCTTTGTTACCTTAAGTACATTATTATCTTTGAGTATATTAGCATCTACTCTATACTGAACATTATTCTAATTGCCTATATGCCCATTTAATCTTCCCATTATGAGATAACTATAATGCTATCCCAATTTAAAATATAAGGAAAGTAAAACAAGATGATGTTATGTAGCCTGATGCAGGCACCACAGTTAAAAACTGGAAGAATTGGCAAACATACAGAGAGGATTTCCTAAGAGTGTAAAGTTCAGCAGCATAGCTGAGGGATGGGTAACTTGAGAGTTAGAAGCTAATCAGAATGAAGTCCCATGACATAAATATGGCCAAAGAACTTCTAGAATCTATTATGTCTCATATTTAATTTTAAACTAACTTCTGTATTATATGAAAAAGTACTCCCTGTGTATAATTGCAAATTGCCAGCAAGGGTCTATTAACCATAACTGTCTTTGTGGGATATAATTTTCAAATATCAAGGAAGATGTTGTAATGTTTGAGTTAGTGTAAGTCATAGAGAAAAGAACAGTTTCAAAGTTCAAAACAGGAGTAGGAATGTGTCACATATGTTCAGAGAATATTTGGAGATACTATGGTAGAGGAGAAAGAAGGATGCTGGATTTTCCTAAGCATGGGATAAAGATCACCTTATTCTATATAATAAAAGGGTAATATGCAAATTGATCTTAATGGTGGAACGACCAGTCACTAGATGTGCACTGATCACCAGGGGGCAGATGCTCAATGCAGAAGCTGCCCCCTGGTGGTAAGTGCACTTCCACAGGGGGAGCTCTGCTCAGCCACAAGCCAGGCTGACATCTGCGAGCACAGCGGCTGTGGTGGGAGCCTCTCCCGCCTCCTCGGCAGCACTAAGGTTGTCTGTCTGCAGCAGTTGGACATCCCCCGAGGGTTCCTGGGCTGCCAAAGGGATGTCTGACTGCCAGTTTAGCCCCAATCCCCCCAAGGGTGGGCCTAAGCCAACAGGTGGACATCCCCTGAGGGGTCCTGGACTGTTAGAGGGCACAGGCCAGGCTGAGGGAACTTCCTGAGTGCACAAATTTTTGTGCACTGGGCCTCTAGTTTGTACATAACAGCTATAGTAAACAAGCATGACTTGTAGAATGTGATATAAAAGCAACTATATTTGTATCCGGCTGACCCTTTATTATTTGAGGCTATTTTCTCTTTTTCCCCTGTGTTAAATTTGGAAGAAGTCTTAGACTTTTCTAATCATTTTCTGATAATAAAAATGTAGTATAATAATTAATATGTCCAGTCCAGAACAATAAACAAAATCATAAATTTCCACCAAGAATGCCTCGTTGGTTTCTTTTCACTTTGCTGACTTGCTCATGCTCTTTGATATCCATCTTGTCAATCTCAGTTCCCATCCTTGCCATTGTTGTGGGTGTACTATGTTAAGGAGCTGGAAAGGTGCAGGAAAGTTATACGTTTGTTTCTAGGTATTTCTTGAACTGGGGACAATTTTGAGCCTAATCCTTACTTTTAGTGGGCACTTTCCTGGGCTTTTCAGAAATGCTAAACTATGGCTGTGCATCTCTTATCTACACTTCTCTCCAAGCAAGGAAATTCATCTCTGGCTGCCGCTGGTTCTTTCTTTAGCCTCAAGAAATCCTATAGTTCAGCCCAGCCAGTGTGGCTCAGAGGTTGAGCATCAACCCATAAACAAAGAAGTCATGGTTCCATTCCCATCAGGGCTCATGCCCAGGTTGGGAACTTGATCCCCAGTAGGGGGTGTGCAAGAAGGCAGCCAATCAACGATTCTCTCTCATCACTGATGTTTCTCTCTCTTCTTCCCTCTGAAATCAATAAAAACATATTTTAAAAAATAAATAAATCCTACAGTTAACCCTCAGTCAGATGGGTCAGTCACTCTGGCCCACAGTTCACAATCATGCTTCTGTTGTCCAAAAAATCTCTAGGCCTATAAGTTGGTCAACACCAACTCTGTCACTCCACTACCAGAGAAACAACCCAGCCAGCCAGGTCCCTGCAAGAACTTTAGATGTCTTGAGTGTGAATCAGACAGAATCCTGTGTTTCCCAAAATATTAGCTATGTATAGTAAACTCTTTGCATGTCTCCTTCAGTCCTTTTTCTAAGTGGAATTGAGAGGCAAGCACTCCCACTCTTCCATCTTACAAGTGAGTGACTCAGCATACACCAAGAAACTTCTTTCTCAATCTTCTACTAATCTCTAATTCTAGGCTTTTTTATCTCCTCAACCTGAAGATTAATGTTCCTGAATACACTCCTTTACAAGTCAGCATGGTGGTCCCACATAAGTGTCTCGCGGTTTTTGCTGAAACAAACCAGAATAGTTCTGATGTAACATTCTGATGCATAATTATCAGAAGGATAAACCCCAAAGGCATGAGGATCTGGGAATTTCCTAGCACTCATTTTACTCAAAAGTTTCAAAATTGGAATGCTATTTTTAAAAAGTTGTATTCTTCTTGTCACTTATGAATATGCTGTATTTATTCATATCAAGAAATACTCAGCCCTGACTGGTTTGGCTCAGTGGATAGAGCATCGGCCTGTGGACCGAGAGGTCCCAGGTTCGATTCCGGTCAAGGGCATGTGCCTTGGTTGCAGGTACATCCCCAGTAGGAGGTGTGCAGGAGGCAGCTGATCAATGTTTTTCGCTCTCATCGATATTTCTAACTCTCTATCCCTCTCCCTTCTCTCTGTAAAAAATCAATAAAAATATATTAAAAAAAAATACTCTTTCCAAGAATGATTTTCATTGGTGACTACTGATCTGTTACAAGATATACTACAATTTATTTAAGCTATCACTTGGTGTTGGACAATTAGAACTTTTCAAATTTTCTGGTATCAAAGTAATATTTTGATATTTCATATTTGATTCCATTTGTTTACATTTTCTAGAATGCTCCTGGGATAAAAATTCATAGATCAAAAGATATGATTATTTTTCTGCTCTTGACAGATATTATCTTCTACTAGAAAGTTCCAGTGGGGCTTAAAAGTGCTTGTTCCTTCTGTCTTGCCAATATTGGGTACTAAAACTCTCACCACTCCTATTTATTTATTATTAATCTTTATTGTTGAGATTATTACAGATGTCCCTCTTTTTCCCCCTCATAGCTCCCCTCCACCTGGTTCCCACACCACCCCAGGCCCTTGCCACACTATTGTCTGTGTTCATAAATAATGCATACATGCATATAAAATCTTTGTCTAATCTCTTCGCGTACCCCCTCACTCCCTTCCCTCTGAGAATCATCAGTCTGTTTCATTTCCATGCCCCTGATTCTATTCCATTCACCAGTTTTTTTCTGTTCATCAGATTTTTTATTCATTTGATTTTTAGATTTAATTGTTGATAGATATATTTTTGTTGTCACTTTGTTGTTCATAATTTTTATCTTTATGTTTTTCTTCCTCTTTTTAAAGAATACCCTTCAGCATTTCATATGCTACTGGCTTGATGGTAATGAACTCCTTTAGTTTCTTCTTGTCTGTGAAACTCTTTATCTGACCTTCAATTCTAAATGGTAGCTTTGCTGGGTAGAGTAATCTTGGTCGTAGGTTCTTACTATTCATCACATTGAATATTTCTTGCCAGTCCCTTCTGGCCTGCATAGTTTCTGTTGAGAAATCAGCTGACAGTCATATGTGCACTCCCTTATAGGTAACTAAATGTTTTTCTCTTGCTGCTTTTAAGATTCCCTCTTTGTCTTTCACCCTTGGCATTTTAATTATGAAGTGTCTTGATGTGGTCCTCTTTGGATTCCTCTTGTTTGGGGTTCTCAGTGCTTCCTGGACCTGTAAATCTATTTCTTCTACCAGGTAGGGGAAGTTTTCTGTAATTATTTCTTCAAATAGGTTTTCAATATCTTGCTCTCTCTCTTCTTCTGGCACCCCTATAATCCAGATGTTGGTATGCTTGAAGTTGTCCCAGAGACTCCTTACACTATCTTCATATTTTGGGTTCTTTTTTCTTTTTGCTGTTCTAGTTGGGTGTTTTTTGCTTCCTCATATTTCAAATCATTGATTTGATTCTCGGGATCCTCTAATCTACTATTGAATCCCTGTATATTATTCTTTATTTCAGTCAGTGTATGCTTAATTTCTGACTGGTCCTTTTCCATTTTTTTGGAATTCTCACTAAGATTCTTTAAAGTCTCATTAAGTTCCTCAGAGGTTTCTAGAATATTCTTAAGTAACCTTATAAGTGTGGTTTTAAACTCTGTATTCAGTAGTTTGCTTTCTTCCATTTCTTTTATTTGTGACATGTTTCTTTGTCTCTGCATTTGGGCTGCTTTCCTGTGTTTACTTCTATGTATTGGGTAGCTTCTAAGTCTCCATGAGTTGATAGGTGGCCTTGGGTAGTAGGTGTCCTATAGGGTCCAGTGACTCAGCCTCCCCAATCACCTGAGGTGGACACTCTTGGTGCACTCCTTTGTGGGCTGTGTACACAGTCTTGTTGTAGTTGAGTCTTGATTGCTGTTGGTGTCACTGGGAGGAATTGACCTCCAGGCCAATTGGCTGTGGGGACCAGCTGCAACTACAGTGGGAGAGCTGCTGTGCAGGAAACACCCTTATGGAGCAGGACTTGGTGCTCACTGAGTCTGCCCCTTGAGTGTGTCGCTTATGGATGTGAAGAGTTATAATCTGGTATGGTCTCACACTGACTCCTGGGTACACTGGCTCTTGGGTCTCCAGGGAGTTGCAAAGTCAGTCACTGCCTGGGGCCAACCAGCAGGAGCTACAGAGAGATCTGCAGATTCCTCCTCTTTGTATTGGGTTTGGAAGTGCCCAGATGAGGCCCAGCTATGAAGCAAGGTAGGCTAGTGCTGGTGCCAGGTCTTGGGCCTTTTATTGATAGGTTTGGGGCTCCCAGACCCAGCTGCAACTTGTCTGACAGATTTTTAGCCTGAGAAAGGACAGACCATTCATATGCAAAAGCTGCTGAGCACAGCTTGAGTGGGATTGTAAACTGGGTGGGGTGGACTCTCAAGGAATCATCAGGGTGGAGCAAACAGAAATGGCTGCCAGTCAGTCCTGCACCAGGGAGGTCCCAGCATATGAACAATGACTGCTGTGGGCACCTCCATCTGAAAGAAAGCCACCCTGAGTTCCTGCCCTGATGCCAGACAGTCCAGTTTCTCCCTGTATGTGTCTGGGTCCCCAGAGTCTTGCCTGGCACTGGAGCTCAGAGGAAGCTGAAGCTTGTAAATTCATTTCATGGTGCCGGCCTTTTAAAAGGAGCAGCTGGGTCTCCAGCATCCTGTGTATCACTCAGCCCCAATCCACAATGGTTTTTACAACCTGTAGTTCTTACTGCCCATAGGGACTTCTTTTCTCAGCTCTGGGACCCTGGGCTGAGCATCTGGTGTGGGGCTTGGACCCCTTGCTCCTCAAGGTGTCTTCCACAGAGACAATTTCCCTCCCGATTAAAAATACACCCGGGTATCGGACCAGCCCCTTCTGTGCCGCCTCACCTCCTACCTGTCTCAGCATGCTTTCTTCTTTACTTCTCTTGCTGTAGTACTTACATTCAGCCAGCTTTCTGGCGGTTCTGGATGATAGTTGTTCTGAATTATTAGTTGTAATTTTGATGTGGTTTGGGAGGCAGCAAGTACAGGTGTTTACCTATGCCGCCATCTTGGTTCTCCTCCCACCACTCCTCTTTTAATTTTCACCAATTTACTTTTAAAAATGGTTAACTTTTTATTTAAATGTACTTTCCTTTAAATATTATGAAGTGGAATGTTCAGACTTTTGGAATATGCATTTTTTAGTGAATTGTTCATTTCCTTTTTTTATATTAAAGTCATCACTTTTTGGTTATTGTTAATCATTCACAAGATATTTCTAATGAGGGATTTTATCCTTTGTTACATGTTTCATATATTATTTTCAGCTAGCAAATTCCAAATTAATATTTACAGTGTCTTAAGGTTAAAAATATTCATGTGCTTATGTAGTAAACTGTATCCTATTACTTCTTTATGTTTCTAAGAACACTTAGGAAATTTCTGAAGTTTACACCACTTTCAATTTTCTGTCCCTTGATGTATTCAATTATAATGATCACCTGTGTTCATATAACATATTTTACTATACTTGTCAAAATCAAAAAATGTTATTAATAAGAAATTTACTTACCAAAACTCAACCTACTAATAACAGTATGCAAAGGGGGGAAAAATACAAGCAAACCTTCCTATACTGCCTTAGTTTGAAGATAATTTGCTAAGTCCTTACATTAGAAAAATATGTTATTATTATCAGAGAGACTAAGAAGTAAAATTTTATTGGGTCACATATTAGCTACTTTAAATTTGTTATGTCACTTAATCATCACAGCAACTCTAAAATTCATGTATTATTATTTATATTTTATAAATGAAAACACTGAAAGTTAAAAAAAATTAAGTGATTTATATTTTGCCAAACAAAAATTAAGCAACAGAATCAAAATTTGAATTGATGTCTGAATCCAAATCTACATGGTTTTATTTATTCTTATTATTGACTCAACTTTGAGTTATTGACTGATCTTAGCCACTTGCAAGCAGTTTCCTCAATTGCAAAACTATGGAGACAAAATCTTATGTGTTTTTATTTTATTGTTTCTCTTGTAGTACTTCTGACATTTATATTTGGAACAAAAAACTATTTTGAGGCACAGAATGGTGAAAATACATTCTCTACCCAGAAGGATTATCAAATTTTAAATTAAATATCAAATATGAAATTAGAATTTAAGCATATATGACCTAAAATTATTTTTAGGAATAAAAATATTTCAATATTTCAAAAATACAAATTAAAAAATTAGGTGTGTCCTAAGATCACTGTTTATTTTTGTATAGGCGTGAGTCCATTTGCATGTTTGTGTGTGCATGTCTCATACAGACACAGCGCACATATCTGTTCTATAGGAATAACAGCATAAAAAGTTATCCCAATAAACCTCATCCTATCCAATAAAAGGCCAGTGACTATAATGGCGTGGCGACCAGAACCACTGTTAGACCTGCCGCTCAACGCAGGAGCTGCCCCCTCGTGGTCGGTGTGGGGGCTCCCACAGCAGGGTCAGCTGCTCAGAGGGCAGGCCCACAGCCACTTGGCTGACTGGGATCAGTGGTGCTCCCACAGCAGGCTGATCCTCACAGGCTGGCCCCCACCAGTGCATGAATCAAAGCACCAAAAGCTGGTGGTTACTAAGCATCGTCCTCGTGGCAGGTGAAGGCCATGTACTCTCCATGGAATCTCAGATAATCCCAGAACCTGCCTCACAGGGTTGATCTAAGGCAGCGGTTCTCAACCTGTGGGTCGCAGCCCCTTTGGGGGTCGAACGACCCTTTCACACGGGTCGCCTAAGACCATCGGAAAACACATATATAATTACATATTGTTTTTGTGATTAATCACTATGCTTTAATTATGTTCAATTTGCAACAATGAAATTGGGGGTCACCACAACATGAGGAACTGTATTAAAGGGTCGAGGCATTAGGAAGGTTGAGAACCGCTGATCTAAGGGTTTCTATTCGTAGCTTTCAGCATGGAATGAGGTCATCAGCTTTTAAGTAGTTGAGGGAAAACACACACTGCTCCTTTTTCATTCTCTTTGTCCCGCCTTCTTGCAAGAAAAGGAACAATTGGCCCCAGGCCTCGCCAGAGCGCTGTGCCGAGAGCTCACAGGCCCTCTGCCTTCCAATGGCCTTTACACCTAACACTGCTGCCTGAGCATCTTACTCAACCCATATCACTGACTGAGCCCCCACCGTGTCCTAGGCGATGCCTGGGTGCTCACAGAGCAGCAGGGAGCCAGCCGCCCTGTCCTACTGAATGTGCATTCTGTCAGCAGAGGATGGGGGTGCAGGGAGGAAACAGCCTTGGACAGACGTGAGCTGCAGCCATTAGAGGGCACCAGCACCATGAAAACATGTGAATGAAGCCACATAGGGGCTCCGCAAGGGAGGGGCAAAGGGAGGCTAACTGAGGGTAAGTGGACGGATGGAGGAGAGCCAGGCGGACGCCTGGAGAAGGGCATCTGGCAGAGGGGACAGCCCACGGAGGGGCAGCAGGATGAGAAGAGGCTGAGTGGAAGTGGATCAAGGCTGGGTCTGGGGGCACATCCTGCAGGGATCAAGGGCCTGTGAGAACCTGGCATCCCCTGAGTGCTGGGGGAGGCGCTGGGGCTGTAGGTGAGGACCCGCTGGGCTGAAACAGTGGGGACAGACTCTCTAGCTTTTGTGTCAGGAGCAGAATGAGGGGGGAGAGGAAGCAGGGAGACAGCAGGAGGCAATAGCACCCTCCCCGAGGGTGATGCCGAGACAGTGGAAACTGTGGCAGCTGAGTTGGCAGCTTTGGGGTGTGCTGGAGGCAAGCCAGAGCATGAGGAACAATGCGGGAGATGGGGGGGAGGGAGGGGGAGGAGGCCCTATGCTCAGCTCAGCCACTGGGAAGGCAGGGTCTCTGGCAGCTGCCGGCAGGGCACCTGGGGTCAGATCCTGTCCTTTTTGAGGGTCTAATTGTAAAAACCAGACCTTAGTTTGAGCTCCACACAAGGGACGTGGATTGTTCACGACCAGCCTCCCACCCTCCCACCCTGATGTCCAGTAGGCGGGTCCTTCCCGTCTGGCTGCCCTAATCCCTACTTCCCCCCAACCCCCAAGCTCTCTTCAGTGATGACAAGTACTTATTGGAAACAAGCAAATGGTTTTATTTTTGGCCCAGACCAGCCCCAAGTCCCGTGGCCTAAAGCAATGCTTGTGGTGCTTCCGGAGAACGCTCCTGAGACGCTGGGATAGGGCAGTCAGCATCCAGATCACTGCCTCTAACTCCTACCTGGAGTCTGTGGTGCTCCCAGCTCTGCCCTCCCTCCCTCTCCCACGTCCCAGGTGAACTGCAGGTGGCCCTTCCCATCCTCCACCCTCCAATGGCAGGTAGGGAGGATGGGGGGTTATGCTGGGAATCTGAGGGCCTCAAGGAAGTGCCACTTGAAGAGCCAGAGACAACATCTATCCACCTGCCCCCCTGGCTGAACCGATTAACACAGAGGCCTCATGAGTGTGTGTTTAGAACTGGTCCCCCTCTCACCACCCTCTCCCCCCCCGCCCCCCCCCCAACTCTGCCACTGCATAATTTGGCTGTTTTGGGCAAGTTGACCTCTGGAGTGTTCATTCTCTCTCCTTTAAAATGAGAACAAGAGCCCAGCGGGCAGTGATTGAATGTTGACCTATGACTCAGGAGGTCAAAGTTTGACTCCCTGTCAGGGCACATGCCCCGGTTGTGGTCTCGATCCTCAGTGTGAAGTGTGAAGGAGGCAGTAATCTATGATTCTCTCTCATCATTGGTGCTTCTATCTCTTTCTCCCTCTCCCTCCTCTCTGAAATCAATGGAAGATATCCAATATAATAAAAGCCTAATATGCAAACTGTTTCCTTGATTGGGAGTTCAACCGCTCACTATGATGTGCAATGACCACTAGGGGGTGGTGCAGAACATGGCGGGCGTTGGTGATGAGGCGCTGGCAGCAGGCAGCAGTGGAGGTGCTCCTGGCCCAAGTGGGCTTCCAGGTGAGCAAGGCAGCATCTGCCAGGACTGCAGGGGCTGGTCAGGCTCACCATGGGTTTCGTGTAGGAGCCAGTCTACTGGGGCCAGGTGGGAGAGAGCGTGATGCCTGCCCGGCTTCTGTGCAGCGCTGCTGGGTGGCCCAGAGGCCCATGCTGCAGTCTGGTCCGCTGCATCCAGCTGTACTTATTGCATCTCCATGTGGGGATTCAGGTGCCATGACTCAGGCAGAGGAGGGCGTGCGGGGGTCCAGGGGCCCAGGTGCTGCCCAGGACCCAGAGGTCTGCTGGGACCTGCCCTTCCATGCCAGATGCTCGCACTTCGATCACCAGCCAGGCCTAGGGACCTCACCCATGCACGATTTCATGCACTGGGCCTCTAGTTAAAGTAATAAAATGTTGAGTCTTTAAAAAAATGAATGATCATATTGATGTTTTCTAAAAGATAAAAATAATGACAAGGCAAATTCTACTGTATATTTCTTGTTAAATTAATTTTAACAGATGTATCATGCTGCTGTCAATAGTTATTAATACAATATTTATAAACAATTTATCAGAAGGTGAATGGAATAAGAACTCAGCAGTGATTATTGTGCATGTCATTATTATGATATGCTTTCTTGCCTGGAGAGAACTTTTTATACTTATAGCTTAATGATACATGAAGAGCGCATTTTGGAGTGTAGTGATAAGAATGAGAATTGAAGCCCTAGCTGGCTTGGCTCAGTGGATAGAGCATCGGCCTGTGGACTGAAGGGTCCCAGGTTCGATTCCGGCCAAGGGCACATGCCTGGGTTGCAGGCTCCATCCCCAGTGTGGGGTGTGCAGGAGGCAGACAATCAATGATTCTCTCTCATCATTGATGTTTCTATCTCTCTCCTTCTCCCTTCCTCTCTGAAATCAATAAAGAAATATATTTTTTTAAAAAAAGAATGAAAATTGAAGAATGGTACGAGTTAACTTTTTAAAGTTGCCAGTGCAAATTGACTTAATACTTACACTTGGCAACTGGGCTGCAGATAATACCAGTACATCATGCTTATTAGTACAGGAAGGCATTTCTGAGCTTCCTGCAGCCAGACAGAGCAACAAGATGACTTCTGGCCATATGAATGGGACAAGAAGTGACAAACCATGGTCTTCCAAACCATGTCCCGAAAAGTATTTTTGTGATGTTCCATGCTTTCCCTCTCTCTCTCTTTCATCCATTTGTGTAGGCGAGGATTCAGTGAGCTGAAACACATGATGAACGAAGCTCAGATCCTTGGGTCATGGCTTGAAGAGGAGTCACCTAGTGAAGTTGCCAGACCCAGCTCAGACTTGGATGAATGAGAAAAAAAATCCTACTGTGGTAAGCCACTGAAATTTGAAGATTTATTTGTTACCAGAGCATATCCTACCTACTCTTCCTGAACTAATAAAGCACCACCATTGTTTACCACCTTATCTCTTTTTCATATATTTAGCTTTTAGACAGGTGAGTGCTATTTCTTGCTCATCCTTATATGACCTTCAGCATATAACAAATTATTTGTTTAAATTAATCCCATAGAATTCACCGAACATCATGTAATTTCAGGAATTGTTAAAAAAATATTCATCTATTCAATACACATTCATTGAGCTTCTGTATGTTAGTTAACATAAATCACTCTATTTGTCATCAGGGAATTTACAGAATAAAAAACAAGATACTTTATGTAAACAAATACATACAACATGGGTCCTAGAGAGAAAGCCAAGGTGTGGATAATGGAAGAAACTGTCAACTCTATCTGAAAGCTCAGAAACTGCTTCCAAGAAGACAGGTAGTTTGAGCCTAATCTTAAGGAGTTCATTAAGTGACATCACAGACCAGGAAGTGAAAGATTTGAAAAAACATTGCTCACTTGAGGAGTGTATATTATTCCCAGTCATCTAAAGCTAAAAGTTCAAAACATACCTCTCCAGAGTGTTTGGGTCTTTTCCAGATATAAGCTTTATCACCTTATGCTCAGATATGCTTTATAGATGTGATTTTTCTTCTAGATGTGACAGTGCTCTTTAAATGTAAAATGTCAAAGAGAAATTTCAGTTCAGGATCAAAATGAAGAATAGCTTCCAACAGTTAAAAAGGCTACACTGACGCCTTTATTATAAAGTCTATGTTTTACTAGAAGAATGAGGAAGTTAACTGAAGATGACAGAGTCACTATAGAAGTGAAAAGCGCCATCTGAGAAGCTTAGAGTGAAGGAAGAGAGAGGAAACTATAAAAACACTGATATATTTATAAAGGCACAGAAAGTTGGAAAAATTTCATGTAGAGACCAACAACATCACATAGATTTTAATATATTATAGCCATAAAAACAATACTTAATAATTCAAGTATTGACACTGACTTATTAAATTTAAATATAAGCTTGCTCTATTTAAGATAAAATATTTATGGAATAAATATTATGAATATTATGAAGTAAATAAGTAACCCTTTTATAAAATATTAATACTGTTTAGGGAAAATTTCAATTATCTGGAAAACTGATATGAAGGTTATCTAATCTCCTATGATACCGGATAAAAGAGAGAATATGTTTTTACTATTAACAGTATTATTTTTATGTTCTAAGTTTCTTTATATAAGAGCTTAAATATTTTATTTTATATAAAAAATGTTTAAATATGTTTTTAATTGATTTTAGAAAGAAGAAGGGAGAGGGCGGGAGGGAGGGAGGAAAGGCAAGGAGTAGGAAAGGAGAGCGGCTTGGAGGGAGTGAGGGAGGGAGGGAGGGAGAGAGAGAGAGAGAGAGAGAGAGAGAGAGAGAGAGAGAGAGAGAGTCATGAATGTGAGAGAGAAACATGGATCAGCTGCCTCCTGTATGCCCCTACTGGGGATCCAGCCTAAAACTGGGCTCTATGCCGTGACCTGGAATTGAACCAGTGACCTATTGTGCGTGGGACATTGCTCAACCAACTGAACCACACAGGCCAGGGCCAGTTTAAATATTTTAACAGTGTGAGTTATTATGGTAAAGATCCATTTGCATTATATAAAATATATTTGTTCATGACAGGAATACACAAGTGGGTGAACACAAATCTGTAATGTGATGCTAAATTAGTCCTTACAGAAATGAGTAAATTTTATTCACCCAGAGATGAGTAAGTTTCACTAAAAGCATACATTTCTATAGAAAAGAGACTTAGTTGACATTTATGTAGCTCTCTTTAAACAATATTAAAAGTATATGTCTAAGAACTTTAATTGTGGTTAAGTGTTCTGAAAACTATATATGAATTCATTAATATGCAGTTCTCAAACCTGTACACTAATTCAACAATATTTATTGTCTACTATTTACTAAACACTATGTTTGATGATGAATGTACATTATAAATAGCATATGTATTATTGTTACCCTAACAGAACATAAAGGATTATACACTCTGTGTGTGCAATACAAAAGCAGTGGGAACATTCAGTTTTCAGCTTTAGGTTGCAAACAAACAAATACATATCTCAAGACCTATTCTAAAGCCAAAGCATATGCATACACAAACCTACAAAGACTTTTTCTGAAAATTACCACTATTTAGTTGGCACCTTTCATTTTATCAGGTATTTACCTTCTAATATTTTATTAATGTCTCAATTATTTCTTTAGATGGCAGAGAATTAATGAAGTAGTTAAGATGTAATGCTAAATCACCTACAGTACAACGGTATTTGAAAAATATCCTATATTTGCATAAATATCAAGTTGGAACTCTTGCTTCTATCCAAGACAGAATAATAGAGACGAGATTTACTCTCCCACCTGACACAACCAAATAATGGACAAAATAGATAAAAAAAATAGTTTGAAATACACTGGACATCAGGCAATAAGGACAGTCATTACTGAGAATGGGTTAAAAATGAGGTGAGCCCTATAATTACCTGCCCCAGTTTATTGCTGTGAGAGTTTTACAGTTCCAGAGCAGAGAATGGCAACCCAGGGAGAAGAACCCTGTGGACTCTCTGAATTAAAGAGATTGAGTTGAGCCCTGGTGGTATGGCTCAGCTGGTTTAGAGTTTTGCCATGCACCCAGAGGTCACAGGTTCGATTCTCTGTCAGGGCACATGCCCAGGTTGCAGCTCAGTCCCCAGTGGGGGGCATGCAGGTGGTAGCTGATCCATATTTCTCTTTCTTCCATGTTTCTCTCTCTCTCCTTCTTCCTTCTTCTCTCTCTAAAATCAATAAAAACATTAGGGGGGAAAAAACCAAAAAACAAAACAAGAGAAGAGCTGGAAATCCAATGAAACCAATGTGGCTAGAATTCTCAGGACATACTACTGGAAGAATTCTCTTTCCTTCCCTTTTCCAAAGGATAAGAATTTCCTGGAGGTTACATAGGGTCTAAAATAGCATTTCTTCCCACCAACCAGACTAGAAAAATGCCAATAAAGTTTAGCAATGCCTTCAATTTCACCTCCATTTCTTATTATTCTAAAATTTAAGAATAATTTTAAATTCAATACATTTTATTTTAAAATGTATACCATGAAGTATTTTTTGTCTGTCTCTCTATGGAAATATCTGTCTCTCTTTCCATATCTGCTCACGTGATATAAATAGTTGTGTATGTGTGTTTGTAAATGTTTAAAAACTGGCTTTCAAAACAACAATGAAAATACAACAAAAGCCCTGGAATGAAGCTTATGTCTATGATGTAAATATTGCCACCATGGCTGATTTCAATCTACCCATGTTATGTCTCTGAACGCAGAATTGGGAAGCAATGCCAAAGTTAGTTCTCTTGAACCAATACAAGCCAAACCCAGCACACCACAGGATATATATATGAATATGTGTGTGTGTGTGTGTGTATAGTGTGTGTGTGTGTGTGTGTGTGTGTATATACTATATATACTATATATATATATATAGTATATATATATACTATATATATATACTACAGGCCCGGTGCACAAAAATTTGTGCACTCGGGGGAGATGGGGGGTCCCTCAGCCTGGCCTGTGCCCTCCCACAGTCTGGGACCCCTCAGGGGATGACCACCTGCTGGCTTAGGCCCGCTCCCCGGGGGATTGGGCCTAAGATGGCAATCAGACATCCCTCTGGCAGCCCAGCAGCCCCCGGGGGATGTCCACTTGCCAGTGGGGAGCAGGCCTAAACTGCAGTCGGACATCCTTAGTGCCGCTGAGTAGGCAGGAGAGGCTCCCACCACCACCGCTGTACTGGCAGCCATTAGCCTGGCTTGTGGCTGAGCAGAGCTCCTCCCATGTGAGAGCACCCTGACCACCAGAGGGCAGCTTCTGCATTGAGCATCTGCCCCTTGGTGGTTAGTGTGTGTCACAGTGACCAGTCATTCCCAGTCCTTCTGCTGTTAGGGTCAGTTTCCATATTACCCGTTTACTATATAGGATAGAGGCCTGGTGCACAGGTGAGGGCCGGCTGGTTTGCCCTGAAGGGTGTCCCAGATCAGGGTGGGGGTCCTGCTTGGGTGCCTGGCCAGCCTGGATGATGGGATGATGGGTGTTTGCAGCTGGTCACACCCCCTTCAGGGTGGGGGTACCCACTGGGGTGCCTGGCCAGTCTGGGTGAGGGGCTGAGGGTTGTTTTCAGGCTGGTGGGCAACTGAAGCTCCCAGCCTCTCTTTTTTCTTTTTTTTTATTCTGGAATTAATTTACCTTCTATAGCTTTCACTGGAGCTGAGAGCAGGCTCCAGCTCTGAGGCCTTTGCTGGCTGAAAGCAGGTACCTGGGTTTGTTTAGATTCTATAATTGAAACTCTGTTGCCATCACTGGCCACTCTAAACTCTGAGGCTGTGCTGGCTGAAAGCAGGTACCTGGGGTTTGTTTAGGTTCTATAATTGCAACATTGTTTCATCCGGAGCTCAGAGCTGAGTTGCAGCAGGCGGGGAACGTTGACTTCCTCCATCACTGGAGTAAGCAAGCCTCATGTTCATGTTCGCTTCAGTTGCCTGGCTGCCGGCCGCCATCTTAGCTGGCAGTTAATTTGCATATCTTGCTGATTAGCCAATGGGAAGGGTAGCGAAGTTATGGTTAATTACCATGTTTCTCTATTATTAGATTGGATATACACATACACATACATACACACATTATATCTGCCCAGTATAGAGAATGATTGCTTCTCCGTGTTGCAATTTCGAATTTACTTTCTTCTTACTACCCGTCTGAAAGTTAATTTTACAGTTAACATAGTTTCATTCATTTGTTTTTTATTATTCATTCATTAAAGAGAAAGAAAGGAAAAACCTCTAGAACAATAAAGACATAAAAATACAATATTTAACCATTATAATAGTTGTATAAAAGAAAGTACACAATGGGCAATTGACCTCTTCAAATATGTACTAGTATGTACAAACACACACTAAATAGCCTTAAACTTTATCATCCCTTCAAAAAATAGATATTTCCAGTAATATCTTAGAGACACTGAAATAAGAAAATAAAAATAGGATGTTGTTGAAATAAAGAGTTACATGCAATGTAGTTTGCAAATGAGGCAGGCAGTCCAAGAAATCCACATGCTAACTACTTCACTGATGGACTTATAAACAACAAGAAAGCAAACAAACAGTGCACTTTACTTTTACCTATATTTCTAAGATAAGCCTTTGTGTTAATGTCCACTTTAAATGGCAAGAGCCCTGACCATGGACTGTGGTAAATACAGTTCTCTCTCTTGGTCTTTGAGGGATGTTAAAAACAAGACAACAACTCCAAAATGTGTTGCTTACGCTAAGCCCTGCATCACCGAACTGAGACTTAATTTGATTCCAGTTTCGGCTCTCCGAGAAATGGAATCTTAAACCAGTTAATTGAGAATTGTCTGATCAACATTAATTAGGTAATCAGTCTTATAGACTCCTGCCATCCCCTGAAGGAAAATCACTTTGCCATAAGCAATCCACTTTTTCTCTAGTACAACTTCCTTGTTCCTGGATCCCTTCTGCCTAGAAAGATCTCTTACCTTGGATAGCCCCTTGGGACTCCTTTTGATCTGCTAGACTGGATGCTGCTATGATTGGCTGTTGAATAAAGCCAATGAAATATTTAAAACATATTCTGCTGAATTTTGTTTATTATCAGGGTTAAAATGATGATATGGGGCATCAAGTTCCTTCTTGCCCGGAATTCTGGCTCTCACTACTCTATTCCGTTTCCCTTCTTGGACCCTCCATTTTCATTTTTCAAAGTCTCCTTCTGTGAGTCTATTTGACTCGGGATGATGTTTTAGGACTTGCAGCAGAGCCAGGAAGGGAAACAACCTTAACTGAACTTTAGACATTGTTTTGCCATGCCTACCATGAAGAGATGTTTTCCTCAAGGGAAATTCCTTTTTTTTTTTTCTTTAACATCAACTAGTGGGAACTGCTCTTACACTCCCATTCAGTCCCTCCAATTTTCTCTCTCCCACCAATCCTAACCACCCACTCCCAGAAGGCAAACAAACTGCCTTTTATCCTCAGCCACCAGAACATTCTCAAATTTTTGTTAATTTATTATTCAGAAATTTAGCTTATTTTCTCTGAATCTTTTTCCAGATCCTTTAGAGGGGCCTTCGCTTGTCACAACTGAAGAAAAGGTTATTTAAACAGGAGAATCTTTTACTAATGCTATAAAGTCTAGCCACTCAAATAATCAGCAAAATTTCATTTGGGACAACTTCTCCTAGATTATATTTTTTAGCATAGTCTGTCTGTCACTGCAATAATCTCTGTAAGTGGAAGGCAGTAAACATCATATTATCTGACTTTCTAGGGGAAACAGCAGGGGTTATGGAAATTTCTTTCGGTATGCTTTTTTGGTTTTCTCAGAGCATTAGCAACAGTGGCAAACAACAAAGCTTTCAGCAAAGCAATTCACAGAATTTCTGCTGATTCTTCAAACATATTGCTGGCAATGCTGCTGTGTGGACCATAGCTCAAATTTTTCAGTGCTCAGATATGAGTGTTAAGGATTGAATTTGTGAAGTTGCTCTATACCTTCAGGGCACAATCTCCACATCTAAATATGTTCATCACTGAAATAGCACGAAATATTGATTCAACTCTGGTAGGTTTTTCTGATGGAGTCTAACACTCCTCTAATGCGAAAAATTTCAAAGCATTGTTTCCTTTTTTCTCCAAGTTATTCTAAGAATGTTTATAAGGAAATTACAGACTTGTAAAAATACTTATTAATTAAGTATCCATGTCAAAATTTGTCAACAGTTTAGTCATCTTAAAGATACATATATAAAAAAAAATAAAAGATATATTTTTGACAGGGCTGTAAAGTACAGTATAGGGAATATAGTCAACAATCCTATCTAATAAAAGGGTAATATGCAAATTAACCATCACTCTGTCACAAAGGATGGCGGCACCCATAGCCACAAGATGGCAGCACCCAATCTCCTCAGTCCTGCTGGGGTCCCTGGTTCTGTCAGCCCCAGGCAGATCCAGCCACGCCACTCGTCCACTGCTGGACAGACAGAGAGCGAACAGCAGGGCGGGCCGGCTTCGTTCGTGCAGCGGTGGAGGTGAAGCCCCAGGCCCGGCAGACAGAGAGAGGACAGTGGGGCATGGCGGCTTTGTGCCCACGGCAGCGGTGGCAGCAAAGCAACCAGGCCCCGCAGAGAGCAGAGAACCACAGGGAGTGGGCCTAAGCCATCAGTAGAACATTCCCTGATGTCTCCTGGATTGGAGAGGGTGCAGGTTGGACTGAGGGACCCCCCACCCCGTGCACAAATTTCATGCACTGGGCACTACTATTATAATAGCTATATATGGTGCCAGGTGGGTACTAGACTTCTTGGTGGGGATCACTTCATAAGTTACATAAATGTCTAACCACTGTACTGTACACCTGAAAGTAATATAATATTGACTATCAAATGTAATTAAAAAAATAAAAATAAATTAGAAAATAAAAGATATATTTTGGTGTTCCCACAGGATGCATAACTCTTTCTTAAGCCCTATATCATCTTATACTGTTTATATTCAACTGAATATCTACCAACAATCATGTATTAAATATTATTAAAAAATTAATATTTATTCTGTATTAGCAACAAACTGTTACTACTCTTCTAAAACATATTTCTTTAAGAGAATCCACTTTTGAAGAATATCATACAATATGAATAATGCTATTTTAAAGTATTCTGAATACTAAAATAACTAACACAATTCATCTGTTGCATTTTTTCACGTTCAAATAAATAGACATGAAGTTATTTTCTTATCATCAGTCAGAAACTTAGGGAAAATATATAGATTATTTCTCTGTACCTGCACTTCTAGAATGTCCTTAAGACAATTTTTCATTGTCATTTTATCAACTTACATGCTAAGAAGCCTAAATAGCACATTATAGTGATAAGAACAGCTTAAAATGATGCAGCCTACCACAGTTAGACAGAAATACAGAGTTGTTCATGTTTTGGACCATTGGAGCACACTCAGTAAGAGTTCAGTCAGGAAGGAAACCCAGTGAGACATGGTATCTATTATAGGAACTGTACTTTACACCAGAGGTCAACGAACTCTTCCTGCAAGGAGCAAGATAAATGTTTTTGACTTTGTGGGCCCAAGGTCTCTGTCACAACTACTCAAATCTGCTGTATAGCACAGAACAGCCAGAGACAATACACAAACAAAGAGCTAGGGCAGTGGTTCTCAACCTTCCTGATGCCGCGACCCTTTAATACAGTTCCTCAGGTTGTGGTGACCCCCAATTTCATTGTTACACATTGAACATAATTAAAGCATAGTGATTCATCACAAAAACAATATGTAATTATATATGTGTTTTCCAATGGTCTTAGGCGACCCCTGTGAAAGGGTCGTCCAGCCCCCGAAGGGGTCGCGACCCACAGGTTGAGAACCGCTGCTGTAGAGATTGTATAAAGGGACTGGAGGCAGGTCTATGGGAAGCTGATGTCTCCGTGTGGCTGCCACCTCTGTTGGTCCTCAGGGCCAGCAGTTGGGAGGAGCGTGATGTGGAGTGGAAAGAAGTGAGGAAAACTGAGCACCTCCTTATCTCTTTGTCACTGCCTCTTACCCTTAAGTCCTTGCAAGAGTAATGGCTACTGCATCCCTTTAACCTCCGCAGTTTAAAGAGATGTCCCCTCTTAACCAACTATACAGGTTAAGGATATTCTAGAAAACAATTTAACAACATTGATACTATAACAAATTGCTATGTTCTATCTTTGGACCACAGATGAAAGTGAGGCAGGAAGAGTCTCATTTTAGCATAATGTAACTGCAGGAGAAGAAATCTTCCCTGGATTTCTCAGTGCCCTGGTCCCTGAAATATACAATTGCATACAATATAAATACCGATAATGTTTGTTTTTACTCCCCCTAGAAACATTTAGATTAGATCAGTACTCGTTTGTTTCCCTGATGATGAAATAAGTCGCTCTCATGCAAAAGGCTAATAAACTTTCTAGTAATCGCCCCAAGAGGCCAACGGTTATATCCTGCGATAGGCATTAGGTTCACTCCAAAAGTGAGACCCTATCCCGGAGATTTACAGGAAGGCTTTAGTGTTATCTTCCTAGGTGTTTCGATTTCAAAAGCGATAAATCCCAGGCCCTTGGAGACATAGCTAGTTTGCAATAGCTAGACATGCTGAACCTATTTGGCTTCTGAAGGATTGATTATAAATCAGAGAGCTAGAGTACCATTCATCCCTTTGCCTCTCCAGGAGACTTTCTCAGGAAAAGAGAGGGAATTGGCTTCTTTTCTCTTTATAAACACACAAAAAATTATTATTTTTTGTCTCCTTTACCTCTCAAATTATATGTCAATTGTTTAGGGCATTTCTTCAGGTGGCTCTTACCCTGCCAGCCTTGCAGGGTTGCTGGGCGTAGGGGGCCTATGCTGCAATGTTAATTTGGCTATTGTCTTTCTGTGATTATAAATGAAGCTCTTTTCCCTAATCCCAGCCACCTCACCTCCTGTGTTTGAAGCATCGTTCTTTCTTTCTTTCTTTCTTTCTTTCTTTCTTTCTTTCTTTCTTTCTTTCTTTCTTTCTTTCTTTTTCTTTCTTTTTTTCATCATCTCTCTATCTAGAAACATATATTTGCACAAATGGGATAACATCTTAGATCATTTACATTTTCTGATATCACAGTAATACATTGTTTCATCAAACATAAACTATCATAAATTATAAAGATGCAACTTTATTTTATATACTGCCAACAAAAAAAGTGTGACAATTAAACACTCAATACTTTTTTCCCTGGTGATTTTATTTGGAATTTATTAATAGGGTGCTCATAGATTTTAACAGAGAAATGACAACAGAATGAATAGCTAAGGCTGTTTATCCAGTGTAACCAATGACAACTATATCATGACTATAACTTTTCTGACAGTGTTGTTAGGCACCACTAATTCTAAGACATGTCCTCATTTATGGATATTCTAATAATTTATGGTTATTCTTAGAACGGCTAAACTACAATATGAATAAAATAAAGTCATCAGCTGCGAGTGAAGCAGGGGGTGAAGAGTTTACTAGAAATCCAAAGAGGGAAAATAAGTTATACAATTTTATATGCAAAAGAGAATAATAGAGCTTATAAGAGAAATGCAGAATGAAAGGCAGGGATTGAGGCTACCTCTGCATTCTAGGTTAATGAGACTGAAAGAGGAATCAGTTATGTAATTGTGTGATTTTTCTTCAGCACAATCGGACTTTTCAAAATAGGCATTGATTATAAAGATATTTGGATTTTGTTTTTGCTTTTTAAAAATATATTTTTATTGATTTTGTTTAGAGAGAAAAGGAGAGGGATAAATAGAAATATTGATGAGAGAGAAATATCAATCACTGCCTCCTACATGTCCCCTACTGGGAATCGAGCCCACAACCCAGACATGTGTCCTGACTGGGAATCGAACCAGCAACCTTTTGGTGCATGGGTCGATGCTCAACCACTGAAGCACACTGGCTGGGCTAAAGATGTTTGGTTTTAACTCTATTCAGAATTTTTCCTAAGATAATAAATTGGAAGAAAACTTCTGCCTCTGGGAAGACAGAGTAGACATTTTCCCCCTATTATTCCGCTAAGTACAACTGAAACCCCTGGACATTACATAAAACAAATATAAGAAAATTCTGAATAGTGCAGAGAAGGCAGACCGGATAGGGATATTGGGACTCAAGGAACAACAAAGTAGAGAGGTCCCTTGGTTTTCCTTTTGCTTCATATATTTCAGACTTGAAGCCAAAGATATAGGCAACCTGGAAACGTCAAGGGGTGTTCAAATCTGCTCTCTCTAGCCAAAGAACCAGAAATGGGGAAGAACAGTAAGGCAGCAGACTTATAAACAATAACCACCAAGTCCAAACAAACACCTTATAAAATCTGGCCCATCTATACCCATGCCAGCAAAGGCCAAGAGAGTAGACTAAACTTCTACTCTCATGATTCTCTAGCAAGGTACTGAAGGCTCCTCACCATGGTAGTGTCAGAGAAAACCAAGTGGAGCTTGGACTGTCACCACTGCCCGGCAGCAACAAGCCCTCTTCCCTCCCCTGGGAGTGATGGCCACTGAGAAACAGTACTGAGGCAAAGCTAGGCCTCACAGTAAGGGAAGTATCAATAGAGGCCTATTGGGGGCCAGGACTTCTACCCCTACACAGAAATAACCAACACCCATTCAGCCCTGGATATAAACAGAAACCTGGGCTCTATGTCTACCTGGAAGTACAGGGTGAATTGGTTAAATAAACTGTGGTACATCTATATCATGGAATACTACTTAACAGCAAAAGAAATGAATTATTGATATATACAAAAAAATGGATAAATCTTCAGGGTATTATACAGTGAGGCCTTGACTTACGAGTGTCCCGACTAACAAGTTTTTTGAGATACGAGCCGTCTCTCGGCCGATACTTTGCTTTGAGTTGCGAGCTAAAATTCGGGTTACGAGCCAGCTTGAGATACCCCACCACTAGTTGGCACAGCGAACGTCACAGTGAACGCCACAACATCAGCCCAGCATCACGTGTCTCACTCGTTCACTTTATGATTTGACATATGAGTAATTTGAGTTATGAGCTCTGTCACGGAAAGAATTAAACTCGTAAGTCAAGGCCCCACTGTACTAAGTTTAAAAAGCCAGTCCCAACAGATTGTATATCGTATGTTTTTATTTTTATAACATTGTTGAAATAGAAGAACAGATTAGTGGTTTCCAGAGGTGGGGGTTCTGATTGAGAGGGAAGTGGATATGGTTATAAAAGTGCAACATGAGGGATTCTTTGGATGGAAATGTTCTGTATCTTGACTTAATGTCAACATCCTGGTCATAATATTGTACTACATAATCTTGCAGGATGTTACAAGAGAAGTTGTGTGAAGAATATAAAGGATCTCTTTGTGGACAGTTCTCAAAACTACATGTGGATTTTAAATTATGTAAAAATTTAAAAAAATGGGAGAGATAGTAAATTAGTTAAGAGCATTTACAAGGAGCATTTACATGATACTGAATAACATGAAATCAAGTCAGGAGATAGAATCTGTTGGGTATATGAATAATGAAAAAAATAGTAAGGTCCTTGAATTAGAAATGGGTTTTTATTTTTATCATTTAAGCGTGTAGATAGAATTTACCTTTTTAGGGTATATATATGGTCTTTGACAAATGTATACAATCATATGACCATCATCATAATACAGATAAAAAATAATTTCATTCAGTCACAACATTCTTCCATGTGCCACTTTGTAGTCAATACCAACTCCAGCCACTGGCAACCACTGATCTATTTTCTGTCCCTACATTTTTCCATTTGCAAAATTATAAAAATAAAATAATGCATATTATTCTATCAATAGTTCATTCTTTTATGTTGTTGAATAGTATTCAATTATTTGTGGAGAAACTGTTATCTAAAGTTTCTTTTTACATACTCTAGTTGAGGGACATTTGAACTTTTCCAGCTTGAGACAATTATCAACAAAGCCATGATAACATTCCTATAGAGGTTTTTTTTTTTTTTTTTCTGAATACAGTTTTCATTTCACCTGGATAAATATGTAGGTGTGGGATTGCTAGGATATATTGTAAGTGTATCTATAACAAACAGCCAACTTGTTTTTCTGAACAGCTATACCATTTTGTGTTCTTAATCACAATATATGAAAGTTTCATTTACTTTTCATCTTTACTAGCACTTTGTATTATTTTCTTTTTTTAAAAAAAATTAGTCATTTCCCTGGCCGGTGTGGCTCAGTTAGTTGGAGCATGGTCCAATATACCAAAAGGTCATGGGTTCAATTCCTGGTAAGGGCACATACTTAAGTTGTGGGTTTGATCCCCACTGGGGCACTTAAGATAGGTAACCGACATTGATGTTTCTCTTTCATGTCAATGTTTCTCTCTTTCTAAAACCAATAAACATATCCTTGGTGAGGATTTTAAAATTAGTCATTTTAATGGGTATATAGAGATATATCAATGTGATTTTTTAAAAAATATATTTTTATTGATTTCAGAGAGGAAAGAAGAGAAAGAGAGATATAGAAACATCAATGATGAGAATCACTGATTGGCTGCCTCCTGCCCACCCCAACACTGGGGATCAAGTCCACAAACCAGGCATGTGCCCTGACAAGGAATCAAACCATGACCTCCCAGTTCATGGAACAATGCTCAACCACTGAACCACACTGGCTGGGCAAAGTGATTTTAATTTACATTTTCCTAACGATAATGGTGGTGAGCATATTTCCAAGTGCTTACTTGCTATGTATATATCTTCTTCAGTGAAATGTATGCTTAAATCTTTTGCCAATCATTGAGTCATTTCCTTAATTTTCAATTTTGAGAGATTGTTATATATTTCAGATACAAGTCATTTATCACATGTGTGGTTTACAAAAGACTTTCCAACTTTTTGGTTTGCTTTTTCATTCTGTCAACACTGGCTTTTTAAAAGTAGAAGTTCCTAATTTTTATGAATTCCAATCTAAGAATTTTATTATTCCTAACCAGGATTATAAATATTTCCTCCTGATTTCTTCTCCATGGTTTATTATTTGAAGTTTTACATTTAGGTCTTAAAGCCATTTTGAGTTAATTTTTGTATCAAGTATGAGGTATGCGGTATGGATTTAGATTCTTTTTTTGGGGGGGAGGGGAAACAGATGGATACCCTATTCTTCCATCACTATTTGTTGAAAAGATTAAATTAGAAGTTTTACAGTTGAAGTATTGCTGGAGTGATATGCTAAAGTAAATCAACTGGATGGAAAAGAGTGTTTCCTGAAATAAAGCTTTCAGATGGTAGTGTAAAAGTAAAACATAAAAATGATATGGTACATGTAGGAAAATATAATTTCAGAAAAAGAGGTCAATAAACTGAGAAGCCACAATAAATCCTTTGCATTATATTGATGGCACCAAGAAAAAGAATTGAGAGAGAGTGAACCAGGTGCTAAAGATATCATTGAAAAAGTGAGAGATGATGCATGGTTGTTTTTCTGTTTGTTTGTTTGTTTTAATATATTTTATTGATTTTTTACAGAGAGGAAGGGAGAGGGATAGAGAGCTAGAAACATTGATGAGAGAGAAATATCAATTTAGCTACCTCCTCCTGCACACTCCCTACTGGGGATGTGCCCGCAACCAAGGTATATGCCCTTGACTGGAATCGAACCTGGGACACTTCAGTCCGCAAGACGACGTTCTATCCACTGAGCCAAACCAGTTAGGGCGCATGGTTGTTTTATGACCTGAGCTTTGAAAAATCTAGAGATTTAAATTTTTTATTGAATTTATTGGGGTGACATTGGTTAATAAAATTACATAGATTTCAGGCATACAATTCTACAATACATCATCTGTATATTGTATTGTGTGTTCACCACCCCAAGTCAAGTCTCCTTCTATCTCCATTTATCCCTCTTTACCCTCTCCTACCTCCCCCACCCCCCTTTCCCTCTGATAATCACCATACTGTTGTTGTGTCTCTGAGGGTTTTTCTTTTGTTTGTTAGGGCTTTTAAAAGAAGATGGAAGATTCCCCAAGTTGATCTTTAAGTTTATTACAATTTATATCAAAATCTACAGAAGCACGTGTTTGTTTTTTTGACATAAACAAGTTTATTCAATACTTTATATGAAAAGCATAGGACCTATAATATCTAAAACAACTTTGAAAAAGAAAAATAAAGTGGAAGAAATCCCTTTATCTGATACTAAGTCTTTCTAAATAGCTATATTCAAAAGTCAGTGTGGGACTGGTGAAGGGATAGACACATAGAGAATGCTGAAATAGACACATCCAAACTGATTTTGACAAAAGGTGCAAAAGCAATTAAATAGAATCATACTGAGTTGAAAAGGATAAATCTCAATTTTCTATACTCGATATTTCAATTTATATAACATTCTTGAACAGACAAATTGTAGAGATGGAGAACAGGTCAGTGGTTGCCAGGGTTTAGGCAGGTAGGGAGGTGGGAAGTGGTGCTGCTATAGAAGTGTAGCACAAGGAATGCTTATGCTGGAATATTTCTGTAGCTGGACTATGGGAGTGGTCAAATAGATCAACCGAGGCCATCAAATTGCATAGAGCTAACACACCATACTTAAAACTGGTGAATCTGAACAAGGTTGGTGGGCTGTACCAATGTCAAGTTCCTGGTAGTGTTATTGTACCATAGTTATACAAAATGTTACCATTGAGGGTGCTAGAAGCCAATTCCAGAATGTCAGCAGGGCTGAATCATCTGGGAATGGCTAAAGGGCATTTCCCCAAACCTGGAAAGGATACATAAATTGATTGCTTGCTGCCAGACAGCTGAGGGCATCTTAATCTACATGTTATTGCCTCCTCCTGGCCAAATTCCTGAACTGCCGAAGGCAATTCCCCAATCTGACAATGGATTCTGTACCTAACCCTACCCTTTGATGTGTATATCTCCACCTTGCCTTAGGACAAATTGTGTTAATAAAAAGCAAGGGGTCCTGAGACAAAAGAATTTAGTTCCTTTAGCTAGGTCTTCTCTGACTCCCCAAATGCCTTTTAAAATTATGTTTCATCTGTGGACTCTCATTTAATTTATGCACAGCCCTCCTCCAGATTTCTGAACCCTCTATATGCCGGATCAAGAACCACCGGCAGAGGGAAACTGAGTGAAGGGCATATGGGATCTCTCTGTATTATTTCTTACAATTGCATGTGAATATAGTTATCTCAAAATAAATGTGTGTGTGTGTTTTTAAAAGAGGATGAAAGTAAAAGGATTTGGCCTGAGCCAACTTTGTTTCTTTAGTTCTTAGTAAAAAAAAAAAAAAAAAAAAAAAAAAAAAAGTAAACTTTCAAATACTACTATTTAGATGTTAGACTTTTGAAAATTTTACTAGTTATATGCATGTAAATCTTCACTTTAAAAAAAAAATGTGGCTGGTTAGACAGTATAGTCAACTTTTATTACAAATCAGCTGCTGCAATTAAGAAATAAGAACATGATTTTTCAAATTATATTTAATAATGGATAAGGCAGCCAAATTCTGAAGAACTCTTCAAAACTAAAGCATCATAATTTATGCCTGATAACGATGGCATCTCTTACAGAGCAAACATTAAGCGATAACATCAATTATAGATGATAAGAGATTGGATACCATTCTTTTCCTACTATTTATGTACTTTTTAATATAAGGATGGTTCTACTAAAGAAAAGAGGAAATGTCACCACCATACCACCCCCACACATACACACAAAATAAATGACCTTTAAAATGTCTATGTGGAGACTGAAAACCAAAGCCAATTTACACTCACTTTTTCTGAGTAAAATATCTCCTAAGGCAAATCTAGTTTTTGTAAGAAAACGTCAGTTAATACTGCCCAAGAGCTAAGATGTGTGAAAGCACTGCCATAGCAAAATAGGCAAGAGGGACCAAGTGGAAATTAAAGCCCTGTGGAAAGTCTCTTAAAACTGAGGACACATCTGTGCTAAGAGATTTAATGGTTGCTCTTAAAGCTTTTATTGAGGAGTGAGCTCCTTCGAGTGAAGGTTTCAAGTGGGTGTCTGTCAAGGTCTGTAGCACTTCCAGTTTCAGTGTTGAAGACTGGCTAATGAATAGACTTTCAGGGATACTAATCGTTAACCTAACTCTGTTTAAAAGAACTTCATCTATTCAAGGGCTAAAATCATGGAAGGCATATATGTTTTGTGTTCACCTCATGGAAAGTCACCTGGAAAGAGAACCCCTGCCATGTGCCACTGTTCTAGGCTCTTGGGAAACAGCAGTAACCAAAGAAAAAAGGCCCTGCTCTCGGAGGTGGGGAGAGATAATAAACAAGTAAATGTGTAATAGGAAAGGTGAAATATTAAGTTAGGATAAGGTGGGACAGGAAATGCAGGGGTGGGGTGGTTACTAGTAGGGTGATCAGGGAAGCTGGGAACTGACATTTGAGCAGAGTTCTGAAGGTCATACAATGGCGAATCTTCTGGAGATCTGGTAGGGTGACTATGAGACCAGATTTGCCTGGGATGGCCCCAGAATCCTGGTGCTGCCTTGGTGTAATTATTATTGTACTCCCTTTGTCCTCCAATACAAACTGCTTAGTCCATCTATTTCTGGGAAAAGACTACTCCCAGCAGAAGGAAGTGAGACTGTGAATGGCGGTGCATTGTGTTCTGTGAGCAGCAAAGAGACCACGTTGACTGGAATACAGTACATTAGAGGAAAATGTATATCATCCTGGATCAATTTTTGTTATTTATATTATAATATGATAAGAAATTAGTTTTTCTTCCAAATTCAATAATTATACTAACACATGACCAGGAATTTCTTGAAAAGACATTAATATTGGAGGTATTATAATATATACCTATTCATATATATTTCTTCAGACAATAACCTATTTCTCTCTAATTTGTTTAATAGTTGCTTGTTGTTCCTTCATTCTTTTTTCTCCTTCTAGAATTATTTGCATGTTAGGTATCTTTTGTTATTTCCATTTCATTCTATTTTGTCTTTGATTTTTTTTTCCTAGAGAACTATTTCTTTAATATGATGTTCCTAGTCACTGATTCAGTTCTCAAATATAAACATTATCTTTTTCTACTTGCTTACAGAATTATTTGATTACCAAATAATTTCCTTTTATAAAGTTTTTTCATACTCTAAATCCTTTCTAATGTTCTTAACAATATGATTGTGCAAATTGCCTCTATCATGTACAGTAATTGTGTATTTCTCTGAACCCCCTGTGCTGGTTGTTTTCTTTCAAATTTCTCTTTCTGGCCACAGACATCTTAGATGCATCAATATTGCCCTCTATCATTTGCCTACTCATGTCCCTCTTCATATTTAACAGGCAGATGAGGCTGTGAGCATCTCTCTGCAGTGGCATGCTAGGGAGCAAGAGTCCCAACATTGTGGGCTAGTGCTGTGTTCATCTTCAGATAGTAGTGCCTCCCTTACCTAAAAGTAATGTTGATTAGACCTAAACTAGCTGCTAGAATATGTAGCCTTAAACATAAAGTATACCTGAAGACATTAAATTATTATGAGTCATATGGAAAGTAACACCCAAATTTTCAGAAAAAAGGAAAAAAAATCTCTGGAGATCTGGTAGGGTGACCATGAGACCAGGTACCAAACAGTTCCAAATAGTTTATTCAATGCTGAGTTGTTTTGTTTGGATTTTGGACAAACTATATGCTACGTTTACATCTCTCTCTATATAAAAAGCTAATATGCAAAGTGTCCCCTCGGGAGTTCAACCAGGGGACTGGGAGTTTGATCGCTCGCTATGACATGCACTGACCACCAGGGGGCGGTGCGGAACGAAGGAAGGCCCTGGCCAGCAGCTGGAAGGAAGGCCCCAATCAGCCCTGATTACCAACCAGGCCTGGGGACCCTACCCGTGCACAAATTTCATGCACTGGGCCTCTAGTTTTAATAATAATTCCTTATTGCATTGATCCTTACCATATGTAATGCATTGTTATTGTCATACATAGTCCATGAGCATTAACTCTCAAAGTTTCTTCAATGCAAGGAGATTATCTACTTTTCCTAGCTGGCACAGCTGAGCCACAGAGAAGGTAGGTGGCTTGTCAAAGGTCCCAGCAGGTGGGAGAACCCAGGTAGTCTGGGTCCTACTCTTAACACTGTCAGTTTGCCTAGTGACAGATTAGCACTAGTCCCCCCTCTTCTTTAGTCTCCCTGTATCACAAGAAACACCTTGAGCTCAGTGAGAGTGGGATTTGGAAAGTGGAGGAGAGGCAGAACCATATTTCACTCCTTCAACAGTGACAGCTATGTGGGCCTCAGCAGGTGTACGTCTTTCACTCAGTCCCGCCAGGTACTGCCTAAACCATGGGTTTCAGTGCTGCAGTCCCATAGGATCCTGGTTCCATGTCTTCCCGATTTTCTAAAGCCTGATAGAGAACGTGAGATACAGCAGCGTCTTTCCCTGATCATTGGTCCTTCAGCACATCCAGTGCTTTTGTGAGCATAATTCCCTGAATAAAATGCCTTTCTGCTATTGCAGTGGTTCTCAACCTTCCTCATGCTACGACCCTTTAATATAGTTCCTCATGTTGTGGTGACCCCCAACCATAAAATTATTTTCATTGCTACTTCATAACTGTAATTTTGCTACTGTTATGAATCATAATGTAAATATCTGATATGCAGGATGTATTTTCATTGTTACAAATTGAACATAATTAAAGCATAGTGATTAATCACAAAAACAATATGTAATTATATATGTGTTTTCCGATGGTCTTAGGCAACCCCTGTGAAAGGGTCGTTCAACCCCCAAAGGGGTCGCGACCCACAGGTTGAGAACCGCTGTGCTACTGAAAGCCTGTTCTACAGTATGGGCATACTCTGAAAGCATGGGTTGGTATGCTAATAAACACACTGTTACTGAACTGGCTTCCCTGACAGTTATCTCCCACCCACCACCGGCCAGTTGTAACATTGGCTTAGAAAGAAGAGATGTCTGTGGCAAGCTCATCTGCCCAGACATGTCTACCCATTAGAACGAGCCCTGCACAACACAGTAATGCCTTGAGCTAAGATGTTAAGATGGATATGACATCATTTTCCAGCTTCATTATGATTTTATGAGACCACCATTGTATGTGTGGTCCACTGATGACCGAAACATCCTTATGCTGTGCATGACTGTACAACATAGTGTCTATAGTCAACATTATAGCATTGTGCACTTCAAAATTTGTTGAGAGGGTGGATCGCATATTAATTTTTTTACCACAAACAAAAACAAAAAGACACAGTGGAAACTTTAGGAGGTACTGAATGTGTCTATTACCTTGAGTGTGGTGATGATGTCATGGGTGCTTGCATATGTCCCAACTTATCAGATTGTACACATTGGATATATGCAATTATTCTATATAATAAAAGCCTAATATGCTAAGTGTCCAGTCAGCTGTTCAACCAATCGAAGTGTAATATGCTAATGATATGCTAAGGCTGCCCAACTGCTCGCTATGACTTGCACTGACCACCAGGGGGCAGACACTCTGACCGGTAGGTTAGCTTGCTGCTGGGGTCTGGCCAATCGGGACTGAGCGACATGACTGGACATGCCCTGGAGCCCTCTCACAGCCCTCCCCCTCTGGCCAACCTCCTGTGCCCCCCCTCCCCCCTCCCCCCGCCCCAATCGTGCACCAGTGGGGTCCCTCAGCCTGGCCTGCACCCTCTCGCAATCCGGGACCCCTTGGGGGATGTTGGAGAGCCGGTTTCCGCCCAATACCACAGGCCAGGCCAAGGGACCCCACTGGTGCCTGAATTCGTGCACCGGGCCTCTAATTTATATATTACAATTATACATAAACCAATAAAGCTTCTCAAAATAAATAAAACATTTTTAAAGTGGGAGAAAACAAAGGCTGAGGAGAATGACAGGTCTTATTGTAAATTTAGATCAGGTGTTGATTCTATTTACTCACCCTTCTAGCAGTACCGCTTTTGCAGGAAGAAATCAGCAGAGGCCCTGCATCCTGGTATGCAGCTCTGTCTGAGAAATATCTTTCCCTGTGTGAACTGTCAAAGACTGTAGGAACTAGTTTGTTTTTACTTGGCAGACTGCAGTATATCTTCCTTCCTTTACCTAAGGGCTATGTCAAACTATGTCAGTTCTCCAGCTTGATTTCATGAGCTATCCTGGGGGGACCTTGCTCACATTCCTCCTACTGATGTACTAAAACGATGAAATCGCATTAATCAGACCTGGTGAGCAGAAAATAGTTAACACAGTAGATACCTTGATAAGACACATGAATACCAGAGGGTAGAAGATATTCCTTATAAAAATTCAGGCATCTGCCACCTTAATAAAGTTTCCAGGGGAGTCGTGGTCTAAGGCATGAGTAGCTATTCCCTGCAGAGGGAGAGCCAGTTGCATCTTGTACCTCTCTATAACAAAGAAGCACAGCACCTGATGGGCTTCTGGCCGCCGTAAACAATATTTACTAATGGATTACTGATGTATTTGCTAAATCAACCCTATGCTTCCTAAATCATAGTGGAGCCCAGAGCAAGAGAAGATTTTGCAGCAGATTCAGGCTGTGGTGTGAACTGCACTGCCACTTCTGCCTTAAGATTATAGGATTCAATTGTGCTTAAAAGATTGTGACAGACTGGTAATGAATGAAAATTATGGCAACTGAAGGGTGAGAAAAATAGAACCAGTCTGAAGGGTTTTACAGCAAATCTATAGCCTCTTATAGAAATGAAAATATTCCATTTCAAATCAGTTACTAACTTGCTACTGTGCTTAGCCTGAGACAGAATTGCTGATTCTATCTATCTATCTATCTATCTATCTATCTATCTATCTATCTATCTATCTATCTACCTACCTATCTATGACACACACTGACCACCCGGGGCAGACGCTCAATGTAGAGCACTGCTCATCCAGAAGACGGACTCCTGGCTCACGGCCGTGGTGGGAGCCTCTCCCGCCTCTGTAGCAGTGCTAAGGATGTCCAACTGACAGCTTAGGTCCACTCCCCACCTTCAGTTGGACATCCCCCAAGGGCTCCCGGACTGTGAGAGGACAGACCAGGCTGAGGGACGCCCCCCGAGTGCACGAATCTCGTGCACTGGGCCTCTAATCTATGTATAAATATTATTGTAAAGCCACTTAACTTTGTCCTTACCTATATAGTGTTAATAGCAGTGGGAAGAAGAAATAGAATTTTAAAAGAATTTTAAACAAATGGATTAGCTTTGTGACTTTACAACTGACCTACTGCTCTAGAATGTGGAAGCGTTACAACAACAAACAGAAAAAAACAGATGTTGAGCTTCTAAAGTAGCCTGTCTCTGTCTCAGGACCTTTGTGCCTTATAGTACAAGCAACCAGTAATAACATCACATTGTCACATATTGCCATCATCTTCTTAGTTCTCTCAGTCTTATATTATCCGAGTTCAGTTTTCCTTACCCAAAAGTTCCATACAACAATTTCCCAAATTTAATCTGGCAACTGCATTCTATCAAAAACAAAAAATACGTATGAAAAACCTTAGTCAGATTATACCAGGATACCAGCTATTTATGACAACTCTCACTGCCATAAAACAAATAATGTCACATAATGTAACATATTTACATGTTTCCTATTTGTTTTTGTTGAACTATAGAGTTTGGAGATTCAAACTTAAACACAGAACCCTTAACTCCACTGCCATGGATACTGTCCCTCATATGTGGAATTTCATGAACAAACTGAACTACCAAGAAAAATAGATACAGACTCATAGAGAGCAGGCAGGCAGCACTGGTGGTGGGAAGAGGTGGTATTGGGGATGTGTAGAGGGATTGAGCAACAAAGAGAGGGAACTCATGGATACGGACAATAGTGTGGGGATTGTGGCAGGGGTAGAGGGGGAGGTAGGAGAGGGCATAGAGGGGCTAAACAGTGATGCAACAAATAAAATGAATTTTAAAAAATCATAATAAAAAATAAAGCAGCCTTATTCCAGTCTGGTAGCTCAGTTGGTTAGAGTGTCATCTCAATATGCCAAGGTTGTGGGTTTGATCTCCAGTCAGGGCACATATAAGAGTCAAGCAAGGAATGCATAAGTAAGTGGAACAACAAATTGATCTTTCTCTCTTCCTCTCTCTCTAAAATAATAATAATAAAAAAATAATAATCAAAATAAAGCAGCCTTCCTAAAGGGAAGAATGCTTTAACCTAGGGTTAAACTTTAGTCTTGTGTGCAACAATAATATACTAGATGGCATGGGTGAGGGAAGAAAAAAAGAACTTGTTATGACATCTTAGATTACTCCAGTATAAATGACTGTTGCATGTTAATAGGAAATAGTGCTTTTTCATTTTTCATTATTTTTTAATTGAATTTATTGGAGTGACATTGGTTGGCAAAGCCATACAGGTTTCAAGTGTGCTACTCAATAAAACATCATCTCACCACAGCATCGTGCGCCTATCGCCCCAAGCAAAGTCCCTTTCCATCCCCATTTCAGTGCACTTTTATATCCATTCTCTTATAACCTGACTTGTGATCATGAGATTTATCACTAACCTAATAACATCAAATGGTCTGTTCTGCAGCTACTGTATTCACACTCAGTCAGCCTTTACTGGTAACATTTTTCTCCTTATATTTACTGTTAACAGGTAAATATAAGAAGTTAGGTTTCCTTTCTACGTGTATAAAAATGTCTTCTATACATGGTCAAAGAAAACTCACTATGATAAGTAATTTTCCAACTAAGACAGTCAAAATGTTGGAAAATTATAATTATATATCTACAAAATAATTATTTTCATTGAAAATGGGCCAAAAATGTGGAAGATATTTTCCCCAATTGCTTGGTATTTTTTTTACATTTAGATAAACCCCATTAAGGAATGTTTGACTATAATTTATTAAAACTGAGCTTGAATCTACTTGACCTGAAACGCTGGCATTCTGTCTCTGTCTGATGTAAAATTTGCAATATCTAATAACTGATATTTGGAATTGTCCATATAAATCTATAATAATAAAAGCATAATGTGCTAATTAGACTGGACAGCCAAAGGACATTCCGGACAACCTTCTGGACAAAACTGGGGCTGCGAGGGCCGAGCCCCTTGCACGAATTTCATGCATCAGGCCCCTAGTATGAATATAATGCCTAAAAGAACATTTGCTTGTGGATCACAGCTTTGTAAGGTGAAGCTCTTAGTCATCAAAGCCTAGTATATCCAAGGCTACAATTGCAGCAGTTTTTAAAAATTCTCCCACCAAACACTTCCCAGCTAATTAAAATAAACGCCGCATTCTGCAAATCAACAACAGTCTGATTTCTACAGTGTTAGCTAAAAGATCATTTCCTAGGCCACTTTACTCATTTTTACTAAAATAACCACCCTCTAAAAATTATATTGTACTATACCTTGACAAGCTAAATTAAAAATCTGTTCATACCGAATACATTAGAATACATGTTGGCTTTGCCAACCTTTACATATACATGTATCTGGACAACAACTTGAAACTCCTCTCTAGGTCTAACAGCCAGCAACCAAAGAAGAAACCCAGCTTTGAAAGTGAGTTTTATAACAGTACTCTATTTAATAAATGTATTTTGGCTCCTCTTTCCAAATAGTGATTTTAAGAGGACATGTTCTAAATTCTAATGGTTCTATTTTTGAAGTGTTATCTGTTTTTCACGTGCATAGAAAACAATCCAATTATGCTGTGCAATGGAGCACTAAAACCAAGGTTAGAGGATAGGTTTTACAATTATGTGAGCATAGTAATAAGTGCTTTCAATTTTAATAACATGTTACATGAGAACAGGTCAGAGGACCTAGTTAAACTACCCATATGGTTTAATTTTCAGGGAAATGAGAACTAGGACTTTCATGTATTTTTTCCTTTACAACCTCTTTAAAAGTTATGAACTATGGTGAATGGCAGTAGTCTAAAGCAGAAAATAGATCAAACTGCAGGACAAAAAAATTGACTCCTCATCTTGACTCTCCCTAAGCTGTATGATTTAATATTTGTACATTTTAGTTTGGTAATCTATAAACTTAGGAAGAAAAATAAAAATTAATGTTCTTTCTAGCTCTAAAACTTCATTATAATGCCAGCAAAACTCATGATTACTGGTTGCTGGTGGAAAAAATATTGGGAAAAGAGATTAAACAAATTTTTTCACATTTTGGCCATATTACCAAAGTATTGTAAAGAAAGTGTCACTATTTATATCTCTTCACACCAAACACATCATGTAAAATATAACTTCCTCACACAGGAGGCTATCCCCATTGCAGTTATAAGTAAATCCATATATTTTCTTTTATTTATTCTTAAGAAATATTTTTACCCCTTGTACTTATAATAAAAGAATTTATAAACTGTTTTTATTATAGCTTTGTTTTGTGGTAAAACTGAATAAAATAAAATTTTCAGGAAAAAACTGAATGTTTATGAAGTAGGGATTGTTTATTGTCCCTTATCATGGGAGATTACACTAATATTTAAAATTTTGCTTTGGGCATTTATATAATTATATGATTTTAAGTAAAATATTTTTTTAAATATATTTTATTGATTTTTTACAGAGAGGAAGGGAGAGAGATAGAGAGCTAGAAACATCGATGAGAGAGAATCATCGATCAGCTGCCTCCTGCACATCTCCCACTGGGGATATGCCCGCAACCCAGGTACATGCCCTTGACTGGAATCGAACCTGGGACCTCTCAGTCCGCAGGCCGACTCTCTATCCACTGAGCCAAACCGGTTTCGGCGTAAAATATTTTTAAAGATGAAAAATTCTCACACCAATGAAACTAACAGAATGGTTGGGTTTAACTTGACCAAAATGTAAATGTTGTGCCATTTTATATTTTAGTCTTTCCTAGTGCTGAGACCCCCATTATTCTTAAAAATCAACATGCACAGATACCATGGGACCTGAATGTACTAGTATATTAAAATGCTGTAGCCAATGATAAAGAAATAGCTTTAAATTTTTTTCCTCCCCTATGAAAGGGAAAAAATATATACAGGTTGCTCTTTTCATTAAGGTAAGAGCAGTGGAAAGAATTAAAAAATAGCAGAAAGAAAGAAGGGGAGGAGCCTAATCCTTAAGCTTTCGCTGGACCTGCAAAAAGATGCAGGAGAATGTGATGTGGGCATGGAAATAAAATTTTCACCAAGCAAATATTTGCTGAGTGTCCACTATGTGCCAGACTGCCTAGGCACTGGGGCAGCAGTAAATATGAAATCATAGGGTATCACACAGAGCTTAGATTCTCCTTTTGGAGGGGAAGATCAAAAACAAGTCCACACATAACGGAGATGTAGTACAAGGAGCAAGGGGGCCAGGCACAGTGACAAGTGGCACAGGGAGGCACCCAGACCTGACACTGGAAAGGCAAAAAAGCATTTCTCCTTGTGCAGCTCTGAGACTAGCTTCCCAAGCAGGGAGAAAAGAATGGCAAGTGCAGAAGCTGTAAGTCGGGCTGAGTACAGTGTGTTCCGGGCTGGAGGGTCCCCAACGAGGACAGGAGGGATGAGAGCTGAGCAGGAAGTCAGAGCGAATGTGTAACTTGGCAGACTGGGGAACTCTCAAGGCTCTACTTCTGTTGGAAAACAAATAGAAGTTACTAAAACCTGGATAATCAAATATACATATATATTTAAAAAAGCAGGCTCAGGGTACTTGGGCAAGCTTGGTGGTCTTCATGAGCCCCCAGGGCCCCTAGTTTTGGAAGAAGCATGAACCACACAGTAGGTCAGAAATCACGTGAGGTAGCTTTTCCAGCTGAATTAAGTAGTAACAAAGGGAAAACCTCCTCAAAGAGGCAGGATTCTAGCCCAAAGCTTCAAGCCTAAAGTAGCATTTAATAGAAATGATATAAATCCCTCCCCAAGGACAAAATGACCCTTGCAAACTTGGTGAAAATGGGGAATTCCAGAGAGAGCCCAGGAGACTGTGAGGCGGGGCGGAGGGAAACACAGGGCTGTACACTGGGCAGAGAGGATACTTGTACAAATGTCATACGCCCTGCTGACTAGAAGGACTGGAAGCTGTGTTCCTGGAGAGAGCCCGCATTTACTATTAGCACCAGCAATAAAGGAACAGGTAAAAAGGAAAGGAAAATTTAGAAAATTTAATAGATATTTTAAAGACTTCGAATGTGGTAGATCCCTATATCAAGGAGGGAAGGTCAGAGAAATCCTCTTTCAATGTCTGCATTTTGCAAGGAGACAAGGGTGTTTGATAAGACCTTCTCTGGAAGAAGCAATTTATCTAAGTGATAGATCCCTGCTGGCACCACCCCCGCACTCACGCCCTCATATGAGAATCATAAGGTCATGAGCAAGGTCTTGAATGGACTTTTTCCTCACTGAGTTTTATGTTCATAGGCAGTAAACTCGAATACAGACAACCGCCGGTTTAACAGGTGATCTGGTGAGGATGACTTTAAGAAATGTTTTCCTCTTGTTCTGTTTCTCTGAATTTCCCCTCTCCTAGACAAAACTTACTTTTTTTTTTTTTTTTTTCTGACTTCAAATTGCAATGTGAGTTGGGACCAAACCAAGTATTTTCACTATAAGAATCACGAGGATTATCTTCATATGAATATACATATGCCCAGACCTGAGTCCAGGTCCCTGGTCTGCAGTGCTGGGGCTCAGGTGTGGATGCTTGGGAAAGCTTCCCAAGTGACTGGTGCTTTCTACATCTGCTTATAAGAACCATTGTCAAGACTGTAATAGTTATTTTATCCTAGATACACAGCTTGTGCTTAAAAGGCTTGGCATGTGCAGAAATTGGTACCTTGACTGTTAGTCTCACCCTGGGGGCCCAGCAGCATAGAATTTAAGTTTGTGGACTTAAAGCCTACACATGTTCATTATCCTGATTCCTCAACCCTAGTAAATATATTTACTCTGGGCAAATTATTTCAAGCCTCAGTTTCCTTATAAACAAAACAGGGATTACGGTTAGACTCAATTTCTAAAACCATGAGGATTAAGTGAGATCATGTATATGAAGTGACAGCTCACTAAAGGTGAGCTATTATTATCTCACTTGGCTTTGGGGAACTATTGTTTTCTTAATGTGTGGGAAGGCAACCAGAGCTCTAATATTCTGATGTGTTTGCTGGACCCTCGGCAGTTTTGAAAATGTAAGTCAACTGAGATTTCTGTAAAGGACTAGAAAAAGGGGTATTGGTCCTGGTAGAAGATGCTTTAGTCTGCAACGGCCACAGTGCAGGTACCTGAACAGAACCCTCTCCACAGCCAAAAATAAATAAAGTGAGAAATATATTTTGGTAATAGTTGGACATGTTCACTTTTCAGTGGCAACAAAGTTAAGGGAGGGCCAATTTCTAGGTTATTTGGTGTGTGGTGTTTTCTTTCTTTTCTTTAAATTACTGGGTTGGTGTGATTGGGGTTGTGCTGCTGCTCTCCTGATGTGATGTGTCCGATGTCCTTCACTCTAAGAGTTGAACCTGGTTTGACAAGGGAACTGGAAGAGGACATGTCTTTTCAGTCTTGTGTGGCAATGAGGTAAATTTAATTTGGAAGGTGTCCTGGCTCATTTTGACTTGTGTGTGTGTATGGGGTGTGTGGGAGGGGGGAGTTGGGGAGATATCAAGGAGGCATTCATCACATGCTTGAGGCTCTGACGCTCCCATCCCCTGACCCCTGTTGCACACTACACCAGCTATACTGCTAAAGGCCACCTGAGCCCGCAGGGGGACTTCTCGGCTCTCCGCTCCTCTTCTTCCCTGCCAGAGCCAGAACAACCTTCAGATTTGTCAGAGATGGTGCCTTAGAAACCATCACTGTGCGTCCCCTACGTGCCAGATGCTGTGTCCAGCACAGCCACACGTATCATCCACTCTAACTGCCCATTTCACACAGCAGACATTGATGTCCAAATTGCCTGGGCCTCACCTAGGAAAGCTGCACTCAAGTGGCAAAACAATGGCACGCCAGCCTTCTCACAGCCTGGATCCTTTGCCCTTTTACCATATGAACAGGGAAACTGCAGTGAAAAGATTTTAGAAAGCATTTTAAAACCCATCCTTTGATGTGTGAGAAATCTTAGACTCTGTGGAATTAAATGATTTGCTGCAGGCACAGAGTCAGTTAGAAGCCTGGCTGGGAAGAAAATCTGATCTCTTAGCTTTTAGAAGTTTTGTATCTCAAAATCTCGTGAGGCACATGAAGGACATGATACCCATTAGGAAGAGCTGTCTCTTGTGGTGACCATTGTCATTCATTGCTGGGGTGCTTTATCTACTTCTGCCTTAGGTTCAATACAGTGAGGGACTTTCTGGACCCTTAACATTCAGCTTTAAGGCAATGGGACAATTCACTTACTGGTAAGAGCTAGTCTATCCCACAGAGCTAGAAGTGAAAACCAAAGGGAAACAGAAAGAAAGGAAAATCCAGCTGTCAACATCAGCTAATGGCAAGCATAAAATTCATGTGTTTAAGAGAATAATTTGGTAAGATTATTAAAAGACTATATAGATATATTTTAAGAAATGTGATGTGATCTCTCTCTCTTTTAATATGTATGACAGTTTAAAATTCTCACCTCAAATCAATCCTCTCTTCACAATAATCGGGACACTATTTTATGAAATGACATTTTTAAATATATGAAGCTTTGAGGAACAACGTTTCCTTATTGCCCCTATTGTAACTGGAAATCTATTTTAGTGCAATAGAGTGAAAATATTCATGATTAGTTATCAGAAGTATTTGCATGAAATTCACATAAAAAAGTCACAAATCACACAAAAGCCAAGAACAATAAATGAACTAATTTTCCAAGAGCTAATAATTCACTGGGTAATAGTGAATTTATACCTATGCATTCCACAGCCATTAACATTTATAAAAGAAAATATTGAAGAACAGAGTAATTTGCAACAGGAGCCATGAGGTAAAAGAATTATAAAAATAAAAAAATTTTGAACATATATTCTTAAATACTTTGTAATGTAGTCACAAAATGCTCAAGAATAAAATTACCTGATAAAACAGATAAGATAGATAAATGAAGGAAAAAAATAAGTTTGAGGTTCAAACTCTCCTAAAGATGCCTATAGACATGAATAAAAATGGCTGGTAGAAAGACCTTGCATTATATGGATCTTAGAAAAACTCACATGACAATGATATATTAGTAATGCACGAGTCATTATCAAGGAATAATGAAAGCACATCTTTGAGTACTACAATATCTACCCTTTCATATTAATATGTACCTTTAAAGATAGTGCGGTCTGTATAGGGAAGCTGTTTTCTTAAATGGCTAAGCTACAGCAGCTTCTGCCATATGAAAGACTGATTGAAAACTGCCTACACTGCCACTCAAATTTCTGCTCATGACAATGGTTCTTCGAGCATTTCATATCAATTTTGCAAATTCAACAATTATTTAAAATATCTCCATTAAGATAATTTCACAAGCTATTTTTGGGTTTAATTAGGATTCCAGCTGAAAACAACAACATTTCAGCTTACAAACCACGATTTACTCATCCTACCTGTCACTGGCTGTCAACTGGAAATGATTTGGATGTATAATGAATGGAAAGAGAAATTTAGTCATTTTATATTTAAGATTCTTTAAAATAAATAAATCTTTGAGATATCTATCTGGCTGAGGGGAAATGGGGTACAAATTAATGTATTTTGGGGGTGGTGGGTTGTTTTATTTTAGTTTTAAAACAAAGAAAGAAAACTGACAGCGCAGAGCAGGTACTTTCCCTGATCTACACCAGACCCTAACTTTGACGGAGGGCTGAGATGTTACTGGAAGTGCTTGGCGGTTTGGCAGAAGAGAGGTGGAACTGGCTTTGTCCGGAAACCCTCTCTCACCTGCAGAAAGAGCTGAAATCTCTAAGTGCCTTCGGCGTCCGGGAACGGGGTGCGAAACTGCCTTTTAGCCTCCTGGCCAGTGGAAACGCACAGGAGGCCGCCTCACATGCGCAAAGATACACAAAGCTCGAGGTAATCGCGGGTGAAGAGACCAGTTTAGAAAACTCTTGCTAGTATCAAGCGCGCTCTCCAAGGAGATTCAACAAAGTTACCACCACACAGCACCAGAGAGAGCATTCGGAGAACTTCATGCTTAAGTGAGCGCCCCTGGTCGCTTGCCCTGATCTTGCTATGTGAGCCTGGGAGCCGGCGTCCACACATGGTCCACGGAGCCCGGCCAGGGAAGCCCCCCGCCCCCAGTCATCAGGCTGGTTGCTGACAATAAAGCGACTCCCTCCTGGAATATGAGTCCGCACAGGGGGCCCGAGGAACTAGGAAGGGCTTGGGGAAAGGTCCGCAGAGTGAAATCGCAAAATCCATAGTAAGTCCCCAATAGATATCAGCAATCAGTCAAGCCCGAGACAGGCGCCCTTACCTGCACACCGCGGAGCCAGGGGACCTCGGGACCAGGAGCGCCCACCCCGGGCTGCAGCAACAGGTTCTGCCCCTGCCCGGCTCCAGCCACCTGCCACCCGGCAGCTCAGCCCGGCGGAGGCGTCTGCCTGAGGGCTGGGCGTCCGCACTCTCAGGGCTCTGCGCTCACCCGCCGGCCCCTCCTGCTCCGCTCCAGGCCACACGTCACTCTCCAGGGGGCGCAGCCAGCTGCTGGGCTTCTGAAGAAGCTATCCACATCCCGCCAAGAGGCACCCGGATACCTTGTGAAATTCAGAATACCGGGTGCAGGGAAGAAAAGAAAGCTTCCCCCAGACTAGCATCCCATCATTGGTTGCCTGGCTCCACACTTGCGGCGAGTGATTTAGCCTCAGTTCCCTGTTTGTAAAATAGAGATGATGATGACAGCACCTGGATAATCGAGAAGTAAATGACTGTTAAGTGCTAATTGCCTGGTCTGGTGCCGGGCACTACATATTAAGCAGTCAATAAACGTAAGCTATTGTTTTGAGCTTCTCTGGGGAATGAGGAATGAGAACTATAAGATTCTAAATGCCCTCTCCAGAGCCTTCTCTTTAGTGATCTGTGAGCCTTTAGGCTTGCAAGAAAACCTCTCTGGGATTCTGGAAACGTGAATTCACATCTTAATTAGAAGGGGAAAGGAGAGAGCCACGGGGAAATGCTCACTGATTCCAACAAGCAAGTCTGCTTAGCTGGAAGTCACTAATAGAGAGATCATGCCCCAAATTGAATGTATTAACTTAGAGCAGTGGTTCTCAACCTTGGCTGTACATTAGAATCACCTGGGAATCTTTTTAAAATCCTGATGTCTGGGCCTCATCCTCCGGAAATTCTGTTTCTTTGTTACTAATGTTGTGGCCCCACCCCATAACAAAGAAACAGAATTTCCGGAGGATGAGGCCCAGAAATCAGAATTTTAAAAAGATTCCCAGGTGATTCTAATGTGCAGCCAAGGTTGAGAACCACTGACTTAGAGGTTTATACAATTACCAAGAAAGGGGTAATTAGCAGTGCTTTAAGAGAGTAAAGGGGTAATTAAAGGTGCTTTAAGAGAGTAAAGCTAGGGTCAGGTGTGAGTACTAAAGTACAGTATGTTAGGTTTGTCAAGCCATAGTGCATAATTTTTCCCAGTCTCTGCTGGACATGGAGGTTCATTGGCTTGTCCAAGACCACAGGGGTCCTTTTTAAATGACAACACTGCCCCTGGAAGTTCTCTTACTATTATATTTGTCTGCGTAAGCCACTGGTAAATGTGGGATACAGGCAAAAGCTGGCTGGAAAGACCTTTTAAAATAGGTTTCCTTGGTCTTGGATTAAAGTTGTAGATTCAGACGTGTGTTTAAATCTGGATTATGACTATGTTGGAGATCTAGAAAGAGGTATCTCTCCCAAGCCTTTGCCAAGTTTAAGGTAGTGATATTGATCCCACTTCTCTGAAGTTTATCAGGATACCCAAGGTGTAGAAAGTCACAGAAAAAAAAACCCAGAAAAAAACAAACAAACAAAAACCACACAACAAACCAGGTAAAGAGATAACTAATAGGAGGCAGGGCTTAAAATAATAAGTTAGTTTGGGGAAAAGAGAGACATTCTGTATTTAATCTGAGATCCTCAAATCAAAGTGCATAATAATAATAATAACAACAACAATAATTGTGGACCATCACTCCACAATCTATTCATTTTAATAGGCTATGAATAATAGCAGTGCTTTCGATGAGACAATGAGGTAATGTCTAGCTTACAAAAATCTATTATAAATTTTAAAAACATAAAACTTGTCAGATAATAATCATGAAGTTATGAGGCACTTGTTGCATCTTACCAAACCACACACTGTGAGAACTATTGTCCTGGTTCTCCTTCTCTACCCCCCAGGCCAGTGGTTGGCAAACCGCGGCTCATGAGCCGCATGCGGCTCTTCGGCCCCTTGAGTGTGGCTCTTCCACAAAATACCATGTGCGGGCGCGCACGTACAGTGCGATTGAAACTTCGTGGCCATGCGCAGAAGTTGGTTTTTGGAAAGGAGATAGACGAAACAAGTATACAAGATGAGTGTGAATGGGAGAGTTGGAAGGGGTCGACCTCAGTGAACGTACCTCAATCAGATTGAGGACGTTTTTTAGCAAAGGCCAGCTTAGGAGTACCCTAATTAAGTTAATAACAATGTACCTACCTATATAGTTTAAGTTTAAAAAATTTGGCTCTCAAAAGAAATTTCAATCATTGTACTGTTGATATTTGGCTCTGTTGACTAATGAGTTTGCCGACCACTGCCCCAGGCCCATGAGGAACCCCATTTAATATACGTGTTCCCTAAGGCTTGGAACTAGCCTCATGCCTCTTATTTATGAACTAAATGTCTAAACATTCTCATCCACACAAGTGGCCTTAACTAGCCTGTATAAGGATATCCAAACATGTATGTCTCCACTCTAGACATTTCTTCAGAGTTCCAGACTCTTACTTGACATTTCTAATTGCTGTCTCCACGTCAACCTCAAATTCAACATGTCTTCTTCCTGAAACATGTTCCCTCACTCAGTTAACGCTTTCCAACCCTCCCCCTTCTCTGCGAACATAAATAAGGTGGCACCCAAGACACCGGCCTGCATGGTGGGGCCGAAACCACATTCTGAGAAGAGCAGAGAAGCAGGACAAACGGAGCCTGAGTCCTTGACTGCTCTGGACAACTTCCCAGTGTTCCTCATCTACTCCTGACCTCTTTTGCATGTGACAGAAACAGAAAGTCACCCTTAAAAAAAAAGACAGACTTTTATGTATCATTACCTATCAGTTGGCCTATTCCTCACATAAGTATAAAATCAATGTAACTAAATATAAGTAGAAGTTACATATTAATACGCACTAAAATGAAAACTAAAAACTAAGTTTTAAAATAGTTTGTCTACATGCTATTTAAAATGATCATGTATTCCCCCAAGCGTATTCCACCCTGTACCCTGGCTTTGGAAACGCTGCCTCACACAGCATGTGAATATATGGATACACGGTGGTGCAGAAGGAAGGATCGAACGTTGCTGACCATATGGCAGCTTGAGGGGACAGGTCCAGGAAGGCACATCAGTAAAGAGAAAGAGAATCTGGCCCCCAGAAAGGAGAGGAAATGAACCAAATGACTAGTGGGAAGGAAGCATAAAGGAAAGCAGGTAGGGAAGAACATAACCTTAGTTGTGTCTTTGATGCAATATTTTCTGAGTCAATTATTTTTGACATAATAGGTTTTTGATAAGCAAAAATCCCCAGATTGATTTTTTAAAATTTTTGCCTCAAGGGTAACCAAGGCTGATATTTGTGTTAAGAAAAAAAAACTAAAGACAAAGGACATAGATTAATTCACATAATTAGAATTAGAAACAGTAAAGAAAGTGACTTGCTAATAATCAGAAAAATGAATATTAAGACAACATTCAAGCACTATTTTCCCATTTAAATCGCAAGAATATGTACTTGTCAGATTGTTATGAAAGGAGCATATTTAACATATTCCTTTTTTTAAAATATATTTTATTGATTTTTTACAGAGAAGAAGTGAGAGAGATAGAGGGTCAGAAACATCGATGAGAGAGAAACATCGATCAGCTGCCTCCTGCACATCTCCCACTGGGGATGTGCCCACAACCCAGGTACATGCCCTTGACCAGAATCGAACCTGGGACCTTTCAGTCCGCAGGCCGACGCTCTATCCACTGAGCCAAACTGGTTCGGCACATATTCCTTTTGATTAAACAGTTTGACAATATGCATAAGTGCCAATAAAAAAACCTTCATAGATGTAGACTTAGAAAATTCAATCCTGGAAATATATCCATCAAAAACACTTTAAAATAAATAAATACTACAAACATAAAGTTATTCCTTTGTATTAACTACATAGGGAAAATCAGAGGCAATCTGGTATATAAACTCCGTGGAACTCAATGAAAAAAGTTTTAATTATGTACCAACTTAGAGAAAAGAATATAGAATAATAAGTGAAACAGACTAAATAGAGTATTTCAGGTACATTGAGATATTTTTATGTAACTATTTCAATTTTCACATATATAGTATGAAGGGATTCAACTACTGTTTTTTTTTTAATATATTTTTATTGATTTCAGAGAGGAAGAGAGAGGGAGAGAGAGATAGAAACATCAATGATGAGAATCATTGATCAGCTGCTTCCTGCATGCCTCCCCACTGGGGATCAAGCCTGAAACCCAGTCATGTGCCCTTGACCAGGATCGAACCTGGGACCCTGCAGTCCGCAGGCCAATGCTCTATCCACTGAGCCAAACCAGCTAGGGCTCAACTACTGTTTTTCAAGTTGTAAGAACTAATGAATCTAACTCCCAACTCAAATCTAATCACCTAGTTCTCTGATTACCCCCCGGAAAGAAAACTGTCTATTTTGCTCTCCAAATTAGTCTATCTCTATGTCTTTCTGAAAGCCTGTTTAATTCACTTAATAATATTCATTGATTCTCTACCATTGGTAAAGTCACGTGCTATTACTTTGGAGGAATGGGGGAAAGTGGGTAGGGCTTAGATAAATACATAAAACTGTTTCTGAACTCAGGAAACTTCCATTTTTGCCTCTTATGGAGGGGCAAGACACAAGGGAATTAGAAAAGAGGAAAGATGATCACAGATGGAAATATCAGGGATATGACACTTGTGCTAGGCCTCAAAGATTAAGTACCATATGAACATGTGGAGATGGGGATGGAGTGGATTAGGTACTTCAGATAAAAGACACAGCAGGAGCAAAGTATGGAGCTAGGAAATTCTGAGGGATGTGCAGAAACAGTTCTTTGCTTGGTTCTATGAGAGCAGCATAGGCTGTACGAGAGAACAGAGTACCAGACTCATTAGGACCAGGGCCACTCTGTATGGTAACAGTCTGCACAGCTGTGCACAGAAGCAATGGAAGGGGCTGTTCCAGTTGCTTGTCATGAACCCTAGAAGGTGCTCTGTGTTTTGGGTTCAACAACACAGCCAACTTGACATGGGAGGGATAGAGCTTCCATGATGGAGTGAGGTAGGCAGATAGATGACTCCAAAGCCTTGTTCCTCATTCCCCAAAAGTTGTGTGTAGAATGCAGCAGAAACTAATGATCCAAGGTTATCCACTGAGGAAACATAGAGGTGCTGAGAGAGTCTGAGGCAGGATAAGAATTCTCTGTGCACAGGAATTTTGCAATCAAAACAGAGCCAGGACTCATTAGTGGAGACAGCCTGGTTCTCTAAAAGGCCAGAAGAGATTGGTTTTAGCCTGAGGAATCAGGCCTGACCCATGATTGCATGGCAGAAAGGCCCTTAGAAGACTTCATTTGCCATGAGGTTTTGATTTAACCAAACAAGAAGTGATTGTGAGATTGTGAATTCACAAGAGGTTAAGTTCTGTCTCTCTACTCCCCTCCTACCATGAAGAATATAATAACAGCTATAGGAAATGAAAACAACTAATCTGTGTTGCATATCTTGAGTACAGTATATTAATGTGTGACCCTGCTATTGAGATTTAATTCCTGGTGGCTTCACCTACTAATATATAGTCACAAAGAAATTGTTAAACTTCTTTAAATGTTATTTTTTTTCCTTAAAATTGGACACTATTTCTTTAAATGGGGACATTTGAAAAAAATCCTTTTGAAAATCATTAATGAATATTAATATTAGGCTTCTAATGTGTCATGCACTATGCCAAACCCTTTATAATTATTATCCCCATTTAATCCTGACAAGAGCCCTAACCAATTTTTTTTTAACTTTATGTTCATTAATGAAAAACTGGCTTATAGCAAAGATTCTCAAATACTAATGGAGAATTTTTTTATTTAAGTTCAGATTCTGACTCAGTAGTTTTGGGGTGGGACTGAGAGTCTTCATTTCTAACAAGCTTCCAGGAGATGCTGCTAGCCCAGGGACCACAGTTTAGTAGCAAGGTCTTACAGAAGCTAGTTATTAACCAGTCACACAGCTAGTAAGTGATAAAGACAGTGTTAGACTCCAAATCTGTCTGCGCGATAAGCCTTTGTGATTATTCATTATGCCATGCTAACTATACATAAAGAAAACTGAAATTCACTTACATAGTGAGGTGAGGGGGGGTGCGGTTGACAAATAGTATGGAAGTTAATCAAGGCCTGATCATGAATGATTGGTTGTGCTAAGATTTGAAACTTGTCAAAGCAATGGGGAGGATAAGAAGCTGCAATTCATTGCTTTCTTTTCTTTTATAAAGGAAATGATAAAAATAGTCAATCAAGGCAATTTCTAAACAAAATATATTTAACCTTTTTTATATGTCGCTACAATGCTTTGCTGAATGCTATGAAATGGCCTTGATAAATCAAAGTATGATATCATCAGATTTGCTTTCCCCTTAACCTCTCTTTTGTGCTTAACTGAATATTAAAAAGGAATTGCAAAGATATTTCTAGTTACATGCTTGGTTTCTATTTCAGCTGCTGATTCCCACATTTAAGCATAATCCATTACATGAAAGAGTGGATTTACATTGTCAATTTAGACTATAAAATGTTTTTATTATCCAAAATGACTAAATGTATTCATCAGTCCTCTGATGGAAAAAAGAAAATGATTCCCTTTAAAGTAAAGGCCAAAACTTGTCATTATAAAAAGTTTTTGAGCTTTTACTCAGGATGACTACTTATATAAAGTCTATAACTAAAAGCAGTCCTAAGACAATCAAAATGTTATTTAACTCAGAAATGATGATGACCAAAGATCTAGGAAGGCAGACCTCACATTCTAGTAATTAGTATTACAATAACTCTCACTTTTAAAAACTTGCACAATGTGATTTCCAAATGGGTCGATCATTTGGGAAATGTATAAAAATGAGATTTCTGGGAATGGGACTTCAGAGATTCTCCCAGGTGATTTGGATGAATAGCCAAATTCCCAGATGTCTGAGAGCCTCTGAAGATCTTTTTACAATTGTCTAATTAGTGCCTCCCAATAACTCTGGGAAGTCATTAGGACAGGCATCCATGTTCTATGAATGTGAATGAATGGGGCCTCAGAGACACTCAGAAAGCTGACCAAGTTCACACAGCAGATCATGATTTGGAAAGGAAAATAGAAGAAATCTTCTGGTTCCAGACTTAATGTTTTTCTCTTAACATTTTACACTGCCTAAACTAAGTTATTTCTATAACAGATTTCCTAACATATTCCTGAGGGAATAGGGAAATGGAAAAAATACATAATAAATGGTGTAATCTGTAATTGATATATTATTTGTAGATATTTTATTTGACTGCAAATGATTTGAGATATATTTCTTTTTTCTTTTTTATTGAATTTATTGGGGGTGATCTTGGTTAATAAAGTTATTTGCTTTCAGGTGTACAATTTTATAATATATCATCTGTATATTGTATTGTGTGTTCAAAGGATTGGAATAGACACTTTTCCAAAGAGGGCCAATAGACATATGAAAAAATGCTCAACGTCATTAATCATCAGAAAAATGCAAATTAAAACCACTGACATATCACCTCACACCTGTCTGAATGGCTATTATCAGTAAATCAACAAACAAGTGTTGGTGAGGATGTGGAGAAAAGGGAACCCTCATGCACTGTTCGGAAGAATGCCGACTGGGAGGGCCCAAGATGGCTGCCGAGGAGACATCAGGCTGCAAGATAGTGTGTGAGTGAGAGAAGGAAAGGAGAGTGCGTGGATGTGCAGGGAGTGTCTATATTTGTGAGTGAGGGACAGCTATATTCCAAGGAATTGTTGGGAACTGCTGGATGGGGCTCCTTTGGCCGGGCAGCCTCTACTGTTGCTGAAATGTCTCCTGGAGTGGCCAGCTCTGACGCAGAGACCATGCCATCTTGAAGGGGAGAGTGGCAGAGATCTGAAGCCCAGCATTATCTTCAACCGGGAGACCTCGGATACACCCACGGATCCTACAACCACAACCCCCAGGGATAAGCTGTCTCAGCTGAAAACCCAGGAACACCAAGACTCCAGCCTCTCTGACCTTGGGTGCCTAGAAAGTCTGTCCAGGAGGAGACAAAGTGGTGCAAATACACGGACAAGCCCTGCGCCTTCTCACAGAGCAGATAGAAGGAACAGCTGAATCGATTACATTGATTACATCCACCCGGAATTGGCAAATTAAATACAGCTGTTGAGGCAATCCAAGGACGGAAAGGGAAGATATCATCTAGGGCAGTGGTCAGCAAGCTGCGGCCCCTTGAGTGTGGCTATTCCACAAAATACCACGTGTGGGCACACACGTACAGTGTGATTGAAACTTCGTGGCCACACTCTAGGGGTCAAAGAGTCACATGTGGCTCGCGAGCCGCAGTTTGCCGACCACTGACCTAGGGAAAGGTGAGATCTGGGATCCAGGCTAGAGGGAGAAACACGTGCAAAACGTGTGCAGCAGGAGGAAGACTGTGCCCCACAAAATCTGTGGCTATTGGGTTAAGTGTAGCCCTCGAATGTGGAAGGGGGTCCACAGAGATGCTGGCAGGAGGGGACTATAGAAATTAACCCACAGCTGGGCCGGGCCCAGAAGGCAGCCTGAAGTTCTACCAGTATACCAGCTGCATAGTGCTAAGGGAAAAAAGACACGCGTCTGCATGCATCCTATGGCTTTTCTTTTTTCCTCTTTTTCTTTTTAAATCCTTGCTTTTGATTGCTAAGTCCAGTACATAGGATCTTCCAATTAAAAAACACTCACTGAAACTGCAGGGGAAAGCTGTTTATGTGGAACATGGGCTCAGAGTGGGGAGAGACGAGCAGAAAACCAGCTCTAGGGCAGTCTATACCCCCAACCCAGTATTGACTGCTGCAGGGAAAGCAATCTAACCAATGGGTAGGGGAGGGGATTTTTAGCATTGGATATCAATACAGAAACACTGCCACCCAGGGGTTTTTGTATCAGAAATTGACTCTTGTGTAAACACAACTAAAGGCAGGCTGAGAAACAAAGAGACCCCGACTGCTTGAAAACAGGGTTGTGGCTTATGATACAGAGGAGCAGTGGAGTGCAAGGAACTTCAATACTGTTCTGTCTACCTGACAGAAAACAGACCTGCCAAGCAGAACAGTAGAGGAAGTGAATGACCTTCACTACTTCACATTTTTATTTTTTATCTTTTACTTAAGAAACTAAATTTTTTTCTCACTTGATTTTACCTTTTTTATTATATTTTTATTTCAATTATTATTATTATTACTACTAGTATTTTACCTTTTTGAAGTTTTATTTCATTTTTTTATTTCATTTTATTTTGGGATTAGTGTTCTACATTCTATTTTTATTTTTTTAGCATTATTTTACTCTATCTCAATTTTTCCTTTATGCGAACACTCTCTTCCTTACTTTCACCTTTTGTCCTGTTTCTCTTACCCTATTCCTGCTTTAGTTTGTCTCTATTCTTTCTCTTTACTCCCTTTTAAAAATTGATCTTACTCCTATATTTAATTTCTGCTCCCCTGCTCCAAGTCCATACACACTTCTCTCTTCTCTTTCTTCACTATCCACATTTTAGTTTTCTTCCCCCTTTTTTTTCTTTTGCCTTTTTCTTTCCATCTGTCTTGGTGTTGTTTGTTTGATTGTTGATTAGTTGTTGTTGTTTTTTTATTGCTTGTTTGTTTTTGTTTTGTTTTTCTTTTTCACTTTTTTACTTCTGTTTTTCCTCTCCTCGCTGGTTCTCTTCTTCTCCTAATAGCTTAACTAATTCCAATCACAAACTCAGGCCTATCTACTCTCTATTCTCCTTTTCCAATAGTAAATGAATACATAGATAGATATATTAAAGAAGGGGAAAAGTTTATTTATAGTTTATGTATTTTGGAGTAGTTGTTGTTTGTAGTTTGCATTCATCTCTGGGTATTTGTTGTTTGCATTTTTTTTTGGATTAGTTTTATTGGAGTTTTCTCCCCATATACATATATTTCCCCCCCCTTCTTTTTCCTTCCTTTTCTTTTCTCTCTTACATTTTTTCCTTGTCTTAATATAATTTTTGCACTCTTTTCTATTCCCTAACTCTCTTATCTCTGGTGATTACCTTTATTTGGGGTTATTAGTATTGTGAATACATTTGTGTTTGGTGCCCTGTGCGTTGTGTCTTGTTGTGTTGTATTTTGTGCCTTTAAGTCAATGCAGGACAGAGAGAGCTACATAACCAGACATCTAGAGAGGAGCAATCACGGGGAGACAAAGAAACAGCCTGCATACAAAAAAAGGAGGAATCACCAGAAAAGGAAGCAACTGACATGGAGGCAAGCGATATGTCAGAGAAAGAATTCAGAGCAATGGTCATAGGTTGCTGAAAAGGATGGAAGACAAATTCAACAACATGTTTAAGAACCAAGAGGAAATGAAGAAGAATCAAGAAGAAATGAAAAATGACATCATTGCAATAAAGAACTCAATAGAAAGCATCAACAGTAGACCAGAAGAAGCAGAGGACTGAATCAGTGATCTATAAGACAAGGTAGAAAAAAAATACCCAAGCAGAGCAGCATCTAGAAAAACAACTTAAAAAACAGGAGGACAGCCTAAGGGAACTTTGGGACAACATGAAAAAAAAGCTGGGGCCCTGACTGGTTTGGCCCAGTGGATAGAGTGTCGGCCTGCAGACTAAAGGGTCCCAGGTTCAATTCCGGTCAAGGGCATGTACCTTGGTTGTGGGCACATCCCCAGTGGGAGGCATGCAGGCGGCAGCTGATCGATGTTTCTCCCTCATTGATGTTTCTGACTCTCTATCCCTCTTCCTTCCTCTCTGTAAAAAATCAATAAGATATATATATATTTAAAAAGCTGGGGTAGCAATACTTATATCTGACAAATTAGACCTTAAAGTGAAAGCCATAACAAGAGATAAGGAAGGCCACTTCATAATACTAAAGGAAGAAATTCAACAAGAAGATATAACTCTGGTAAACATATATGCAGGAGCACCCAAATACATAAAAAATACTCCTGGAGGATATCAAGGGAGAGAATGACAGCAATACAGTCATAGTAGGGGATTTTAATACCCCATTAACAACCACCACTGGACAAATCCTCTAAACAAAAAATCAGCAAAGAAACAGCAATCCTAAATGATGCACTAGATCAGATGGAATTAATTGACATCTTCAGAACATTTCACCCCAAAGCACAGAATACACATTCTTCTCAAGTACACATGGGTCATTTTCAAAGATAGACCACATATTGGGACACAGGCAAAATCTCTTTAAATTCAAGAAGATATAAATCATATCAATCATATCAGATCACAATGGCATAAAACTAGAGATCAACTACAATAAAAAAATCAAACACCTGGCGGCTAAATGGCATGCCACTAAACAATGATTGGGCTACCAAAGAGATCAAAGAAGAAATAAAATGCATGATGGCAACAAATGACAATGAAAATACAACAATCCAAAATCTGTGGGACACAGTGAAAGCAGTCTTGAGAGGGAAGTTCATAGCTCTACAGGCCTACCTCAAAAAATAAGAAAAACTGGCAATAAATGATCTAACCCTACAACTCAAAGTGTTAGAAAAAGAGCAACAAGAAAAGCCCACAGTATCCAGAAGGAAGGAAATAATAAAGATCAGAGCAGAAATAAACAACATAGAGACCAAAAAAACAATACAAAAGATCAATGAAACCAAGAGCTGGTTCTTTGAAAGGATGAACAAGATTGATGAACCTCTAGCCAGGCTCACCAAGAAGCAAAGAGAGAGGACCCAAATAAACAAAATCAGAAATGAAAGAGGTGAAGTAACAACTGATCTCACAGAAATACAAATAATTATGAAAAAATACTATGAACAACTCTATTCCAACAAAATGGACAACCTAGATGAAATGGACATATTCTTAGAAAAATACAAGCTCCCAAAACTCAATCAGGAAGAATCAAAAAACCTGAATAGGCCGATAACTACCAAAGAAATTGAAGCAGCAATCAAAAATCTTCCAGCAAACAAAAGCCTTGGTCCAGATGGCTTTACTGGGGAGTTCTACCCAGCATTCAAAGAAGAACTAAAACCTATCCTCCTCAGACTATTCCAAAAAATTCAAGAGGAAGGCACACTTCCAAGCTCTTTCTATGAAGCCAGCATTACCCTAATCCTAAAACCAGATAGACACGACAAGAAAAGAGAACCACAGGCCAATTTTTTGATGCTTATGCTGCAGCCATTCTGAACACCATACTTGTGCTTCTCTAAGCAAGCCCAGCTCTTTCAATGCTGGGTGTTCACATATGCTGCTCTATCACAGACTTTTCCTAAAGAGGATGACCTCTCTTATTTCCTTTTAGTACTTCATGCATACATTATTAAAATCTATCACATCTCATTGTTCTTATTCATCCACCTGTCTGCTTCCTTCAGTAAATATAAACCCCAAATTAAGCGGGTCCTGATTTAATCACTTTTGAAAAATCTAGTATTTAGAATTCTTATTGGTATAAAACAGGTGTTGAGCATGTTGGTTGAGCTAATAAATGATTTAGGAAATCAGGACTGAAGAAATAGATGTCAAGACACAAAAATATAGTTACTTTGATTAAAGTAATATTTGTTATAAAAGCATTTGAGTATCAGAGTTAAGGGCATAACCCTGGAGCAAGACTAACCGAGTCTGAATCTTATTTCAGTATTACCTTTGTGAATAGTGGACATGCTACTTAGTGTCTGTTATTTGGTTTCCTTATCTGTAATATGGGGATAAAACTATTACCTCTTCTAAAGGTATTTGTGACCATTAAATAAATTAGTATGTTTAATGTATAGAAATGTCTGGTACATTAGAAAACTCAAACATTAGATATTAATTGCCTGATTGATCATGATGGGTTTTAGTCGTAAGGTAGATATTAGTCACACATGCACTTTCTCCCTCTCTCCCAAGATTGTATCTCCCTTTACTTAGTATCCAAGAGAAAAACAAAAGTTATACACTTAACAATGAATAATGCTCTTCACCATTCAGCTATGAGGGAAATAGAATTTAGATTACTTCCATTTAGATGAAATGGCTGTCATTACAGTGTCAAGAGTATCCTATAAGTCTTCATAGTAGTCAACCAAAGAGCTGGATGATGAATATATCTCTATATTCTTCTTTTAAAATGTATTGAAGCAAGATATATTTGAATTGATTATATAATAAAAAACCACAATGTAAGATAGGTAACAGATCTAGATTTAGTTCAAAATAAGTGTTTTATTTCTGAACTCTGGCTTTCTTATTTTCCTAATAATCATCAAAATATATTTTGAATTCCAACACTTTAAATTACTACCTCCTTCAACGTTGGTATGAAATGCCAGCAAACTGAGGTCTTTTTTTTTCTCAGTACTATTTTTGGTGTCAATGACACCACTTGTGAAATGTCTTCACAGCTGAATATTTTAGTCTGTCTTGAGATTGATTGGTATTTAAATACCACTATTGGTTCCTACATAATCTCATCTTTAATGAGCCTGATAGGCATCTGAGCAAAGATTTTTTACTATCAAATTTCTGTACAGTAATCCTTCAAGCACTTGAATGTAAGTCTTTAGCATTTACCCAATTAGGACTACTGATGTGAATCCTAAACAAGCATCTTTATTGGTTTAAAAATATTAAAAATGTTACCTTTTAACAAAAAAGAATAGAAAGTTAAGAAATTTTAATTCAATTATAATTAGACTATGGTTTTAGTATGTTCATTAGAGCAGTGATTTATTCATAACTAACATATATTATTTCACACATGGTGCTCCCTGAGAAATTCATTCAGTAATAATCTTCTGTCTGATTGGGTAATAAATCAAGGTATCAAGATGTTCTATTAAACTATGGCTCCACTCCGAATTATTAATGCTTTTTAAATAAAAAATATTATATTCTGTATCTAAATTTGAAGAACACACCACTTATTGAATATATTTATTGTGCTGACACTATAGTGAAATATATGTAATAAAACTATTTACAAAATAATATATTGGTCCATTTTGACTACATAGGGCAGGAAAGTAGAGTAGTTGGTCAGAATATTTATATTCTTTTTTTTTAGATGGATGCTTCTAATATTAGATGATTACATTAGCATTACCAAACAGAAAATCCCAAGCATCTATACAGACTTCGAGCATGTCTTTCATGAAAAAGTATAATACTGTTTCACTTTCCTTTGGGGACAGCAGAAGAGTCTGCTAGACCAGGCAATAATCTACATCATAATATTGAATTTCAATGTGCTATTACAGCAATATTCACTAAAATATATATCAATCAATCTATTTATATATACATAATTCATACTACTTATGAAATTTTCATCACTATTCCACTTGTCTTAATTTATTTACTATAATGTTTAAAAATTTCAGAGCTATCTCAACAGAGACATTGCTCAAATAAGGTTGTTTCTTTCACCCCAAAAAGGGATATCCTCTAAATAATTTAATGGTCTTGTATTTTTCAATAGAAAAAAAAAAGATTGATGACTTTTTAATGAACAAATACTATCTAATAGTCAGGGTACCAAATGAGCACAAAGTGAAGTATCCTTCATTTGAGCAGGAAAGAATATAATTGGTATAAAGAACAAGAAAGTTCATTCTAAGGTCTGATTCTTGAAATATGTAGAGATAATTTAGATAAAATAATGACATCAAAGAAAATTATACATGGGAGAGCTAGAAAAAAAGAAAAAAGGCTAGCAATAGCCTCTTTGATCCATTGCTCTAGTACGATGTCCTGGGGATTTGAATGCTTTAAAGTATTATTATATTCTGTGAAAGCATCTGATCATTATTAACCAGCAATTAAAAAATTAGTGAGCATCAACACTTCATACAATGAGAAAATAGTATGATTTAAAGCGATGACACATGTCTTGCCTTCTTCATAATCCTCAGAAAGGAAAATTAGAGAAAAGTGCATGTGAGTTTCCTTTCGGGGGAGTTTTGTGAATTAGATATTCTGAAATACTCTCCCCACTTAAAAAATTATTAATGATGAATACGACATAATGACTATGATTTGAAATGCATACTGGAGAGTATAAGAGAATAAGGAAATCGCGAGGATCAAAAGATGATAGCGAAGCACAGCTGGAACCATGAGTCTCCTGAGAGCCTTTGCCAGCCCCTAGTGCTTGTATTTTAATGATCACAAACAGCACAAAGGACATGGTGCAGAACCAGGCACATAAGTTGGAACTGGACACCACTGAAGCCAGGCTCCTGAAAAAGTTATAAAAAGCTAAACCTTTAATATAAAGGGTGAGGGGAGAGTCAAGGGAAAAAAGCACTGTCTAAGCCCGTGCTCCGAGAGAAAAATAATTCCCTTGAGATATTAAAGCCATAATTGTATCCCTTGGATAAGTTTAGTTTCCGAACTCGTGCGCCCTGATTTGTTCTATGCACATAAAGTTATGAATTAACTGATGGGATCTCAGATTAATAACACTGTTAAGTTCAAAGCAGAAATGAAAACAGATGTCTATAAACTAGGCCTTGCAATATCCTCGAGATTAAGATCAACCAAACAAAAGCTCACAGTCAAGGACTGTAATAAACAAAAGGATGGAGTCACCAAATGAGACTTGACAGAAACAACTTTCAATTAGATTCTCAGGAACTTTATGATATTGGAATTATTGGAAACCCAATATAAAAATTATGCATCATAAATATTTAAGGAAATAAAACAGGGTACCCAAAAAATAAGCAAGACTTTTTTGATGAAAATAGCTGCCTCAGTTTATTCCTTGGTTTAAGTCCTTTATCTGATTGAGGACCAGTGCCTTGAATAGCACTGCCCTAGACACTGCAGCACTTAGATGTGTCCAGCATCTTACACCTGATCAGTAGGTATTTGTTGAATGAGAACTTTGACTCAGTGCCCACTGTTGTAACATGCAAAATTTAACAGTAGGTATTTTTACTTTAAATCAACATTTCATTACCAAATGCACCTGGCAACTAAGATTGTTAGAATCCTTTGAGAGGTACACAAAATACACTCAAAAGGAATACTGCATTCAAAACATTATGAATAATTTGTCTGACTGAAAGCTACTTATTCCCCAAACTAATGAGGGCATACTCACTGTGGCAGAATTGTGTTATGTTTGCTTTAACTGACAGTCTTAATAAAAGCTAAGAAAGTAAAGACCATCTCACCCTTCTCCCCACTTTTAGAAGACTAACTTGGGTAATCTTAGGTTGCAATTCCACTAGTATTTATAGTGAAATGGCTGAAAAATTGGTCCTTGTTGCAATTGAATAATCAATAGATCTGACACAAGTGTTTCATCTGAGCCTTTTATATTTGTGCTATTGAGGGTTCTTTTTATCACCTATGTATATGAGAAACATGGGACAAATTCTACCATATGAATACCCAACTGTTCTTCTAGTTCCTTACCAGGAAAGGGAACTCTGAGGTATTAAACATTGAATGACTCTGATGTCCCACTTTATGCTGGGGAGTATATAACTATTCCTCATTTGCAAGGAAATAATAAGAGTTTTTGCTTAGTCATGACTTTTTAAAATTTGAATTAGAGAAAGCAGTAATAAATTTTAGTGCAAAGGGATAGTGGTATAAGGTACACACATACTGTAATTCATATACGTTAAATGAGAGAAATGGCTCCCTACCAAGACAGGGAGTACAAAAGAATAGGGAAATCTCGAAGATGGGCAGAAATAATTCTTTAGAGCAGACTGAGGCCAGCCATCCTGTTGCATAGTAAGGAGCATACTTTAATCCTATAGACTTCCAATATATAGGCTTCAAATCAATAAAGCGTCCACATCCCTAAATGTGAACTGCACATAATGATTTCCATCCAAAGAGTACAGGGGATGGAGCCTTAGCCAGTTTGGCTCAGTGGATAGAGTGCCTGAGTTCCAAAGGGACTCGAGTTTGATTCCTGTCAAGGGCACATACCTTGGTTACAGGCTCTTCCCCAGCCAGGGCCCTGAAAACTGGCAAATATTTCACCCAGGTGACCAAGGGCAACATCAATAGTGATCAATCATGTTTATAACAGGTACCCTTGATATGAGATGATAACAATGGCTTTTTATCTTTGCAGTCTTCCTCTTCAATAGTCAGTCTAGTCAGGAGAAACACATCAAATAAACACCTACAGAGGGACATTCTACAAAATACCTGATGAATATTTCTGCCATGACTCCTATGGACTAAACCAGCTAGAAGCCAAGGGGGCAGGGAAGCCAAGGAATGTAGTTATTTGTGACAGAGAATATAGAAGGGAAAGGACGAAAAGAGAGGTATATAATAAATGTTCCAATATTTCATTTAATCCAATCTCTTATGTGTTATACTGAAAATGATAAGACTGTTTAGTTTTTAAAATCTATTTGTTTCTGCTCTAAATGAGAAGATGTCTATATGTATTTGCTCCTAGAGAACTTTAATTAGTATTTAGTAATCTACCCCATTTTTACCTTCTCCCTTCTCATTTCTTACTCTTATTTTTTGATAAAAAAGGAATGTTTTTACATTTAATATTCAGAATTATCATCATTCCATAATCAGTTTTACTTCATGTGCTTTATTTTCTTGAACCAACTGTAATATTTCTCAAATTATTTTTATGCAAAAGAGCATTATCTCATTGTGTAAAACAAACGTCAAAAGATTTCTCAGCTTAAGATGATCATTGTGAAACAAAGGTTTTGAAAAATCCCTACTTTTTTGCTATGTTATTGAAATAGGGGAAATCAGACTAACTCTTAGTGATCAGAGACCAGTTGAAATTCTGAATTTTCCATTATGGCCAATCACATTGCATGTATGGGATTAAGCAGCATTTTGAAAGAGAAAGAATGTCTGACTTTCATGGGTGAGGCACTTCAGAAAGAATCAGAGGCATAAAGTTTTGTGAGGTTTTTTTAAAGTGACCAGTTATTCCAGTTTTGTCAAATTCTGAACTTTCATAAGATTGAGGAAATTGCACTACTATCTATGGACTCTCTAGGTTAAGCTTTCAGCTGAGAGGCCGAGTGAGTCAAGCTGTGATCCACCATATCTAAAGCAAGACATGATACTTAGAGAAAGAAGTTCCTTCCTGCAATGTTTCATGGCATCTTACTTTCCCAGAATTCTTGTTGGAAGCCCTTTGTTGGAATTCTCACAAAAGCAGAAGTAATTCCTTATGCCCAAGAAAAGGGAAGACAAAGTTAATTCTAGGAAACCACAATTAAAGCAAAATCAATACAGTAGATAGATAGATAGATAGATAGATAGATAGATAGATAGATAGATAGATATATTTAAATTCAGAGATTGTTGTGTTAGGTATCCATAAACTGAAATACAATTCTTAGGGTATGCTTTCCACCCTCCCCCCGCCGCTTTCTCCCCCCCCCCCCCCCGGAGGCTGTAAATATAGCTATGAGGACAAGATGCTGACTACAACATTCCACTTTCAGAAACAATTCCAGCACCACCCGGGAGGTCATGACTCTGAAATATGCCATGGCCAAATTACATGATTTCAGAAGAATGGCTATGCCTCAGAAAATTTAAAGACAATAAATGCACTTTACCATCATATCCTGGGCAGCAATGGCCAAGCTCTCACGGGGGAAAGGGCACACACAGTAGCAGAGCTGCATGATCTGCAGCCGGAGCAGTAGAGAGAAAGCAGAACAGATACCTTAAAACTGCTCATTGGTGGCGAGAGCTTCATCCCTCCAATATCAGCAATCGGCAATATTGATATGTAGACTAAAATATTTTTCCAGTGGAAAACTTCATCTTCTTAGTACACAAAGTAATGACTTTTTCTCCCCATGTTCCCCAAATTCCAAAAAGAGTGGCATCACACAAACTAAAGATATATTAAATGTTCCCGCTGGAAGATATTCCTCTTTTCTAAACCTCAAAGGAGTCTTTGGTCTTTTCAGTTTTCCCACCCCTCCCACATACTGCTTCCATAATCTACCTGAAGCAAACAAGCGAGCAAACAAAACTGTTTACATACCGTGTAGAACACACAGACCTAGAGAGAGAAAGCAACAACAATCCTTCAATCTGAGTTGTATAGAGCATATGTTACATTTTTGTCTTCTCTTTCTGGACCCTAGGATTGTGATTACATTGTTGGTTGAGGTCAGGGTCCAGACTGTTCAGTCATCAGCAACTTTGTCCTGGAGGTGAGAAAAAAAGCCCTGAATAGACACTGTGGAAGGGAATGAGCAGAATGGGGTTTTGAAAGTTTGGGAACTAGAATGTACCAGAAAACAGGAACAAGGAGCCATTATCCTAAAGAATAGGAGATGGAGAGCCTTCACAGTGGAACTAAATCAGAAACAGCCTAGAAGAGGGATAATCCAAATGCAGTCAAGGTCAATGGCCAGACAGAAAAGGCAGGACGTAAGGATTAGTCAGTGAGTTCATTAAGGCGGTGAAGTCACAACCAACTCAAGCAAAAGTAAATAAGGATCCAAACTCTGTGTACAGGCAGGACGTAGGGAGGAAGCAACAGGCTCGGAAGGCAACAGACTGGCAGGCAAGGGATGGTAGAAGGCCAAAGAGAAGTCTGAGTAGCTGTGTCAAACAGTATGTCCATTTGAGGCTTGCTTTTATGATTGACAAGTGCAGTGGTTCTCAAAGTGTGGCCCCCAGTCTAGCAGCAATGGAGTCACCTGCGACTAATAAGGAATGTAAATTCTTGGTCCTATGCCAGACCAGCTCAATCAGAAACTGGCTCTCTGGGTGTAGAACTCCCCACCACAACTGCCTATGCTGCTCCCAGCCCTCTAGGTGATTCTGACGCTCACTAAAATGTGAGAACCACTGAACTAGCAGGGAAGCTTAAAAGTAGGAAATCCAGTGGACTGTGAAAAGCCCAAAGAGATTCTTTTCTTGGAAATTTCATTTTGATAATTTCACATAACAAAACAGCAAATTCTACTTATTAAAAATGCATTCCAGATAGCTTTTATTTGTCCCTTCCCATCTACTTTCCACCCTGCTCTGCGCCCCTGAAAGGGGCCGCATCTAAGTGCTCCCTGGGTCTCTGGCTTCTGTGTGGATCTAACTCACAGGGGGCTCCCCCAGGAGAGGATGAGAGGATGTGGACAAAAGACAGTGAGGTCAGTGTATTTCCCGGCTCCCTCTCTGTGGAGTCGCTTTGTGTGCCTGAATCCTTTGACCAAGGCCATTTCTCCCCTCAAGGGGTTCTGTCTCCAAGATTCTCTTCTTTCAGGTTCGATTAACAGCTCCGTCCCATGTCCCTTTGGGCTGGGTGTCGGCAGATTTATTGCTACTATCTCTGAGTAACTTTACTATTGCCTGTGGTTCCCCTACAACTCAACTTCACGTTTACAGAATAAGCTTTTTAAATAAACATCGCTGGCAATAAACTCTCCACAATTTAACGGAACTAAAGTGTTCCAAATGTTGTTTTATTTCCACCTTCATAAAATTTATGCTTCTTGCCCTAACCACTTTGGCTCAGTGGATAGAGCGTAGGCCTGCAGACTCAAGGGTCCCAGGTTCGATTCCGGTCAAGGGCATGTACCTTGGTTGCGGGCACATACCCAGTAGGGGGTGTGCAGGAGGCAGCTGATCGATGTTTCTCTCTCATCGATGTTTCTAACTCTCTATCCCTCTCCCTTCCTCTCTGTAAAAAATCAATAAAATATATTTTTTAAAAAAATTTATGCTTCTCCTCAGATTCCCTAAACCCTCCACTATTTGCTCTCTCTGACTCAATTGCCTCCACTCCCAACCAAGGCTATGGTGGGATCTCTGCTGCCTATGACTAACTAATCACTTATCCTGGGAGTGTGGGACCCTTTCCTTACTTTCTAGTACAGACAGGCTGACCAGAATTTCTAATTCCTGCCACCACTTCTAGGCTAGAATGACACATGACATCACAGGGCTAGAGATCTGTATTCCAAACAACCATAGAAGGGAACGAATGGTGGAATGAGCCCAGAAATTAAAGGTAGCAGATCAATGGGAAACAGACAGGAGGGAGCAAGGCAGGTCAATTCTCTCTCCTCCATGGACTGCTCTGACATATGTTTGTTCCTCGCAGCCACTGAAAAGTCTCCCAGGACGAGCACATGTACCTCCAAGAAATACACAGTGTCTCTTTTTAGCTCCTAGTAAAGTGGCAGACCACATGGTCAAGTATCACCCCTAAGCAGCGGTTCTCAACCTGTGGGTCGTGAGCCCTGAAAATACATCCTGCAACTCAGATATTTACATTACGATTCATAACAGTAGCAAAATTACAGTTATGAAGTAGCAATGAAAATAATTTTATGGTTGGGGGTCACCACAACATGAGACACTGTATTAAAGGGTCACAGCATTAGGAAGTTTGAGAACCACTGCAAGGCATTCCATTTTTCTTTGCCCCATTTTCACTTTTTCCTATTTTGCTCTTTTGGGTTTGCAAAGTCCAACAAAAAGCATATCACTTTTATCCCTATGTGTTATGGCTAAAACATCCCTGACAGATAATAGGCAACATAATTGTAAATATAGAGACTATAAAGTAAAAGCATATAAACCAAAGTTTCCTGGTGATAACTTCCAATCCTTCCTGACTAGTTAGTGTTGACTTTACCAATGGGCTGAGGAATGTCATCCTGGTCCTGTTCAGTGTCCGGATCATCCCTGTCCTTTGCACCTTGTCATCTTTACTGGGGATGGGTGCTTCCTTGGTTTCAGGTATTTATATTAAACTAGTAGCTCAGTGCATGAAATTTGTGCATGGGGGAGGAGGGGGGAAGGTGTGTCCCTCAGCCCGGCCTGCACCCTCTCCAATCTGAGGCCCCTAGGGGGATGTCCGGGACCCCTGGCTCCTAACCGATCATCTGCCTGCCTGCCTGATCACCCCCAACTGCCCTCCATTCTAGTCTGATCACCCCTAACTGACCCCTGCCAGGCTGATTACCCCCAATTGCCCCCCCACTGCCGGCCTGCTTGCCCCTAACCGCCTCTGCCTCGGCCCTACCACTATGGCTTTATCTGGAAGGATGTTTGGTTTCCCAGTTTAATTAGCATATTACCCTCTTATTAGTATAGATACAGTGTTCTCAACCTCTTTGTATTTATTTAAAACCCATACATTCAATTTATTAATTGAATTAAGTGAGGTGGCATAAAAGTTGCAACCACCTCAGACTTAGGAAATGTTAGAGTCATATTGTTACCAAAAGTCTTTAGGTGAATCCTAATTTCTATAAACTATATACTGTTATTTTGTAAACAAAAACTCAAATAAAGTATAAAAGGAGAAATTGTGTAATAAAGGTGTACATTTGAACACTAAACTGCTGAGAAAATTTGAAATAGTTCATGGCAGTATCTGTGTAAACATAACAACCAGGACACATGATTATTTTGTTGCTACTTCCACTGTTGTTATTTTTCAAACCAATGTCTAAAGCTTAAAAAAACTCTAGATTTGAAAGTCCCCTGGATTTGGAAGTACAGTGAACTGATTGTATTGGGCTGTCTTTGATTACTTAGGATGCCAAGGAGTTTCAGGGCTGTGATTATGAAGGTTATTTTACAGTACAATAAATGTACAAATGCTTAAGAGATTAGATAACATTGTGCTACAAGCAGAGTACTAGGCAAAGAAGATATAAAGAAAAACAACAAAAAAAATGGAATGCCTATGGGAAAATTTATTATTTTACAAAGTTCTGTTTTGTTGAGCTCTTATTAATTGACTAGTGGGCCGGTGCACAAAATTCATGCACAGGGGTGGTGGGTTCCCCCAGCCCAGCCTGCACCCTCTCCAATTGGGGACACCTTGGGGGATGTCCGACTGCTGGTTTAGGCCCTAACTGCCTCTGCCTGCCTGATCGCCCCTAACTGCCCTCCCCTGCCAGCCTGATCTGCCCCCAACTGCCCTCCCCTGCTGGCCTGGTTGCCCCCAACTACCCTCTCCTGCTGGCCTGATCTCGCCCCCAACTGCCCTTTCTGCCTTGACCCCCACCACCATGGAAGTTGGATGTCCAGAAGATGGCCAGTCAACCTGGTCTAATTAGCATATTACCCTTTTATTGGTATAGATGACCAGAGTGATATGATTAGTGCTTTCAAATTTATAGCTAGTATTAATTGGAATCCTGTTCCTCACTAAATCAGAGGTGTTTCCAGAGAATCTGAAACCATATAGTATTATCTCTCAAACAACAGCATTTAAGCTGCTTGAAGAAATACATTAACATTTAAATGCTTGGAAAATTTGCAGTTAAGAATAGTATATTGCAAGCATGATGTGGCAACACAGGTTCACTGAATGTAACATTTGTACAACTCCGGAGCAAAATGATGGTGGGGAGGCCGTGCATGTGTGGGTGTAGGGAGTATACAGGAACTTTATACTTTCTGCTCAGTATTGCTGTGAACCTAAAACTACTCTAACAATAAAATAAATAAATAAATAAATAAATAAATAAATAAATAAATAAATAAATAAATGTTATACTGTCTACTAAAACACTTGGAAGCTACTGCTTAGGAACAGCTGCTTTGCTTTTTGCTTTTGCATACTAACCCATGGCTATTGTTTAGGTAGAAGCCTAAAAGTGGAAGTAAATTGTTTTCCCTTAAGTCAGAGTTGTTTTGTTTTTGTTTTAAGAATACAAATTGGAAAGTTTGTGAATACAGAAATAAATGAGTCAAATTTAGAAAAACAGGAGTAATTGAAAAGCTAAAATTGAAAGAAATACATCTAAATGATATAATGTAAACAATACTTGAGAAAAGTCTTCAATTTGATCATCTTGTCAGATTTCCCACATGATAATAAATAGTTCTGTTTGTACTTAAGGCACAGACAGAATCAAAAGGATGGAAAATTCCTGTATTACTCAGTGACCTAGAATTTTCACTCTTGATATTTATGATAAATATGTAAGCAATGTGCTCTTGTTTCAGTTAAACTAGAAATAGATGATACTTAATGAACTTAAAAGAATCTAATTTTAATTCCAAATCTTTTCATTAAGCAACATAAATGGCTATGTAATTCATTGTTAATTTCTCTTCATAAAATCCTAATGAAATCTTTGGTGATGTTAATTAACTCCAAATATTCTTCTTTTAAAATAAGTCTTTATAACTAGTCATCTTCAATAGATGATATTAGTGCTTTGGTATCCATTGGTTTGAGGACAACAAAAAATAGTGTTGCTCAATCTAGTTTACCTGCTTTTGCAAGAGTTACTCTGAATGTGATGGATCTCTTTTGGTCTTTGAGGACGGATCTGAATTTAGATTGGTAGTTTATTAGTATATGTACTGTTGGTAGTCAATAATGAGCTACCATTATCTCTGCTCCTAAATACAGGTGAGTCAGGGCTTGCTTTGGAGAGAAGTTGCTATTCAGACACACAATTTAGTATGAGAATTATCTGACTCAATCAGACACACACACGCGTGCACACGCACACACACACACTTATTTTACCTCCAGCATCATGTGTTGTTTTGTTTATCTTGTCTATTTTCAAGGCTACCCAAGATTCCTAGCATACCTAGCTGCTTGCCCAAATTATGTGAGTTTTTATAGGACAAAAACTGAAAGAGCCAATGCAATAGAAAACTATTTAAGCCTTTAAAAAAATAATGGTCAGTAGAAAAATTCACAAATCATCAATGTACAGCTTAATCATGTGTTATTGCAATGTGAACCCACTCATGTAACTGCAACCCATGTCAAAAAATAACTATTCAAGTTTAAAGTCATAGAAAAATAATCATAGTTGGGAACACCACTAAAGTTCTGGCAAATGTTTAAAATAGAATTTGGACAAAATTTTTACACAGTTTTGATCTCAAACTATATATAGATAAAATGAATTTTAAATCTTATATGCATATTGACAAAAATTCCCATTTTTAAATGTGAAAGGGGAGTAACTAAAAACACAAAACATTTATTTGTTATGACAATGTGTAACAATGTGAAAACAAAAAAAGTCCTTATGATTTTATCCTATAATTCCAGAATTGAATTAAAATATAACTGTTTTATAAAAATCCTCTTAAGAATTTACTACAAAATTTACCTTTGGTTCTTAATACAAAAGAATGCTCTTTTAAAAAATCTTTTGAATGTTTTCCTTTGTGTTCATTCATATAACTTTTGCATAGATACCATGTTCTTAATTTCCTTCATTACTTCCTTTGTTTGTCCCTTGCTTTGTCTTTTCTTTTTATTCTTCTTTGAATGGGAGTAGGGTTACCTAGCACTGCTATTTGTCTTAAAAGTATCAGGGAAGATCATAAAAGGAGAAATCAAGTTAAGGAGCAATGTTAAAATGTTAGCATTTAGTATGAGAATTATCTGACTCAATCAGAAAAAGCAATGTAAGAATAATAAGCATACTTGAAGAAGAGAGGGAGAAGGAAACAGAGAGCCATATTACCCAAAACAATACAAAGATTTAATGAAATATTCATCAAAATCTCAATGTCATTTTAAAAGAAATAGAACAAAAAAATTATCAGTTTGGAGGAGAACCAAGATGGCGGCATAGGTTAACGCCGGAGTTTGCTGCTTTGAACAACTACTTCAAAAGTGAAACCAAAAAACGGAAGGGACATCACCCAGAACCACAGGAACGCTGGCTGAGTGGAAGTCCTACAACTAGGAGGAAAGAGAAACGCACACGGACACTCAGAGGAGGCGCAGTGGTTAAGTCAAATTCTGAGGTGCGGAGTGCGCGGAGCGGGCTGGCGGCGGAGGGCGCAGTTGTTGTTTTCAATCGGGAGGGAGTCGCAGACTCTGAGCACCAGATCCAGGCGAGTCTTTAGGGACCCAGACTCAAACGGGAGAAGCGGGACTGTCTGGCTTCGGTCAGAGCGAGTGCAGCTTTCTCTCCGAGCTTTGCAGCGGGTGCTGGGACTCAGAGAGGCAGAGCCCCTGGGGACAGGACTGAGAGCCGCCATAACTGCTCTCTCCGGCCCACCCTGTTGATCCTGTTCAACCCGCCCTACCCAAGCCCTGCACAGAGGCATTTGCCGGATAGCCTCAGGCAAAGGCTAGATTAGCACCTCCCTAGAGGACAGAAGTTCTCTCACTGCTGACACAGCTGATTCTCATAGCCACTTGGCCTGGAGGTCAAACCCTCCCTGGAATTAGCTACAACAATCAAGATTTAACTATAAGATTGCGAACAAAGACCGCTAGGGGGTGCACCAAGGAAGCATAACAAAATGCGGAGACAAAGAAACAGGACAAAATTGTCAATGGAAGATATAGAGTTCAGAACCACACTTTTAAGGTCTCTCAAGAACTGTTTAGAAGCTGCCGATAAACTTAATGAGATCTACACGAAAACTAATAAGACCCTCGATCTTATATTGGGGAACCAACTAGAAATTAAGCATACACGGACTGAAATAACGAATATTATACAGACGCCCGACAGCAGACCAGAGGAGCGCAAGAATCAAGTCAATGATTTGAAATGCGAGGAAGCAAAAAACATCCAACCGGAAAAGCAAAATGAAAAAAGAATCCAAAAATGCGAGGATAGTGTAAGGAGCCTCTGGGACAGCTTCAAGCGTACCAACATCAGAATTATAGGGGTGCCAGAAGATGAGAGAGAGCAAGATATTGAAAACCTATTTGAAGAAATAATGACAGAAAACTTCCCCCACCTGGTGAAAGAAATGGACTTACAGGTCCAAGAAGCGCGGAGAACCCCAAACAAAAGGAATCCAAAGAGGACCACACCAAGACACATCATCATTAAAATGCCAAGAGCAAAAGATAAAGAGAGAATCTTAAAAACAGCAAGAGAAAGAAACTCAGTTACCTACAAGGGAATACCCATACGACTGTCAGCTGATTTCTCAACAGAAACTTTTCAGGCCAGAAGGGAATGGCAAGAAATATTCAAAGTGATGAATACCAAGAACCTACAACCAAGATTACGTTATCCAGCAAAGCTATCATTCAGAATTGAAGGTCAGATAAAGAGCTTCACAGATAAGGAAAAGCTACAGGAGTTCATCACCACCAAACCAGGATTATATGAAATGCTGAAAGGTATCCTTTAAGAAGAGGAAGAGGAAGAAAAAGGTAAAGATACAAATTATGAACAACAAATATGCATCTATCAACAAGTGAATCTAAGAATCAAGTGAATAAATAATCTGATGAACAGAATGAACTGTTGATTATAATAGAATCAGGGACATAGAAAGGGAATGGACTGACTATTCTTGGGGGGGAAAGGGGTGTGGGAGATGTGGGAAGAGACTGGACAAAAATCGTGCACCTATGGATGAGGACAGTGGGTGGGGAGTGAGGGCGGAGGGTGGGGCGGGAACTGGGAGGAGGGGAGTTATGGGGGGAAAAAAAAGAGGAACAAATGTAATAATCTGAACAATAAAGATTTAATTAAAAAAAAATTATCAGTTTGTATGGTACCACAAAAGACCTTGAATAGCCAAAGTAATCCTGAGAAAAAAGAATGAAGCAAGAGGTATCACACTACCTGACTTCAAATTATGCTACAGAGTTATAATAATCAAAACAGAATGGTATTGGCAGAAAAGCAGACACATAGATCAATGTAACCTAGTTGAGGGCCTAGATATAAAACCATATGTATATGGGTAGATAATTTTCTATAAAGGAGCCAGAAACACACAATGTAGTAAAGAAAGGCTCTTCAATAAATGGTGCTAGGAAAATGAGAAAGCCACATACAAAAGAATGTAGACTACAGGTGGATCCCATGTACAAAATGGACCAAAGACTTAAATATACGATCTGAAACAATAAATTACATAAAAGAAAACATAGATACTAAACTTTTGGAACTTGATCATAGAGAACATTTTATGAACTTGACTTCAAAGGCAACGGAAGTAAAGGCTAAAATAAATGAACGGGATCATATCAAACTCAAAAACTTCTGAACAGAAAAAGAAACTGAAAAGGAAACAGAGAGGCAGCCAACTGAATGGGAGATGGTATTTTCAAACAGTAGGTCCTACAAAGGTTTAATATGCAAAATATATAAAGAACTCATAAAACCCAACAGCAAACAAACAACCCAATTAAAAAATGGGCAGAGACCCCTCTCTCAAGAAGACATACAAACAGCCAACAGATATATGAAAAGATGTTCAACTTCACTAGCAATTAGGGAAATGCAAATCAAAGCTACAATGAGATACCACCTCTCACCTGTTAGAGTGGCCATTATCAACAACACAAACAATAACAAGTGTTGGAGTGATTGTGGAAAAAAAAAGGGAATCCTCACCCACTGCTGTGGGGAATGTGGACTGATACAGCCACTATGGAAAAGAGTCTGGCAATTCTTTAAAAATTAAGAGTAGAGTTACCAAATGACCCAGCAATTCCTCTGCTGGAAATATACCTGAAAAACTCAAAAACATGTATTAGCAAAGATATATGCACCCCTATGTTCATTGCAGCATTATTCATGGTGGCCAAGACAAGGAGACAATCAAAGTGTCCCGCAATAGGAGATTGGATAAAAAAGATGTGGTGCATATACGCAATGGAATACTACTCAGCCATAAGAAAAGATGAAATACTATCATTTGTGACAACACAGATGGACTATGAGAATACTATACTCAGTTAAATACGCCAGTCAAAAAAAGCGAAGAACCACACGGCTTCATCTATATGTGGAATATAAAACTGAAACTGTGGATACAAACAGCAGTGTGGTAGTTGCCAGAGTGAAGAGGGTTCAGGGGTAGGGGTTTAATATATGGTGGTGAGCACACAGTGCATGCAATACATAGATTTATATCATAGAAATCTACACCTGAAACCTATATGATCCTATTAACCGATGCCACCCCAATAAATTTAATTAAAATAAAACTTTACCAGCAATAATAAATCAATCTGCCAATGTTTAAAAAACAAGAATAAAACACTTTGCAGCAGGTGTGCTACTGAATATGAAATTAAATATCATTTGAAACTTGAAAAAGTAGAAGAGCGTGTTTATAGGAAAGAGGCAAATTATCACTTTGGAACAATATAAAGATATATTTCCATATGTCTGGAAAATGATATTGCTATTTTTCTCAGATGTACTCAATTTCATAGTGCTATTTTCTTTCTAAAAAATATATGATACTGCATAAACTCCCTAATAAACTCAGTTTTCAGTGACATTTTGACAGAAAAGGCAATTTGTTCCACCTCTACAGCACTATATCATCCTATATAATAAAGAGGTAATATGCAAATTGACCATCATGCCCTCACAAGATTGCTGCCTATGACCAGGCTGGCAGGGGGGATAGTGAAAGACAACCAAACTACTGAACAAGCAGGCTGCGTGGGGCAACCAGGCCAGGGAGGCCATGAGGGGCAACCAGGCTGGCAGGGGGGGCAGTTGAGGGTGACCGGGCCAGCAGGGGGGGAAGTTAGGGGTGACCAGACCAGCAGAGCGGGGGCAATTGGAGGCAACCAGGCTGGCGGGGGGGGGGGAAGTTGGGGCAATTAGTCTGGCATGGGGGGAGCAGTTGGAGGCACCCAGACCAGTGGGCAGAGGCAGTTAGGGGTGACCAGTCCGGCAGAGGGCAGCAGTTGGGGGTGACTAGGCTGGCGGGGGGGCAGTAAGGGGTGACCAGGCTGGCAGGGAGGGGGCAGTTAGGGGCAACCAGGTCAGCAGGGGGGGCAGTTAGGGGCAATCAGGCCAGCATGCACAGTTAAGGGCTACCAGGCTGGCGGGGGTTGGGGGGGTGGCAGTTGGGGACGACTTGGCCGGCAGCGGGGGCAGCTAGGGGTAACCAGGTAGGCAGGCAGGTGAGTGATTATGAGCCAGCAGTCCAGGATTGTGAGAGGGGTATCCTGGATTAGAGATGGTGCAGGCTAGCCTGAGGGGACCTTCCCCCCCCTCCCCCCCCCCCCGCTCGCCTGCACAAATTTTGTGCATCGGGCCTCTAGTCTTATAATATTACTAGAGGCCCGGTGGACAAAAATTTGTGCACTCGGGGGGGAGGGGGATCCCTTAGCCTGGCCTGTGCCCTCTCGCAGTCTAGGACCCCTCGGGAGATAACGACCTGCTGGCTTAGGCCTGCTCCCAGGTGGCAGAGGGAAGGCCCAATCCCTAGGTGCAACCCCTGGTCGGGCTCAGAGCAGGGCCAATTGGGGAGTTGGGGTGCCACCCCCTGTCATGCACAGAGCAAGGCAGATCGGGAGGTTGTGATGCCACCCTCAGTCATGCTCAGGGTAGGGCTGATTGGGGGTTTGGGGCACCGCCCCCTGTCACATTCAAGGCAGGGTCAATGGGGAGGTTGCGGCGCCACCCTCTGTGATGCACAGAACAGGGACCATCAGGGGGGTTGGGGCTCCGTACCCTGTCACGCACAGAGCAGGGCCTATCAGGGGGTTGGGGCGCCTCACCCTGTCACACACAGAGCCGCAGGGCAATCAGGGGGTTGGGGAGCTCCCCCCGGCACAGAGCAGGGCTGATCAGGGGGTTGGGGCGCCTTCCCCTGTCACAAACAGAGCAGGGTGAATAGGGAGGTTGTGGCCCTGCCCCCTGTCACACACAGAGCCGCAGGGCGATCAGGGGGTTTGGGCGCTGCCCCCTGTCACGCTGATCCTGGTGCCGGGAGGCCTCACGGCTCCACTGATCCCGGTGCTGGGAGGCATATTACCCTTTTACTATAGAGGATAGAGGTCTGGTGCACGGGTGGGGGCCGGCTGGTTTGCCCTGAAGGGTGTCCTGGATCAGGTTGGGGGTCCCCACTGGGGTGCCTGGCCAGCCTGGATGAGGGGATGATGGCTGTTTGCAGCTGGTCACACACCCTTCAGGGTGGGGGTCCCCACTGGGGTGCCTGGCCAGTCTGGTGAGGGGCTGAGGGCGGTTTTCAGGCTGGCAGGTGACTGAAGCTCCCAACCACTCCTTTTTTTCTTTTTTTCTTTTATTCTGGGCCAGCTTTAACTCTGAGGCTTGGCTCCAGCTCTTAGGCCTCCGCTGCTGAAAGCAGGTATCTGGTTTGTTTGGGTTCTATAATCGAAACACTGTTTCAACTCCAGCTCTGAGATCCCGGCTGGCTGAAAGCAGGTTTCTGGGGTTTTGTTTAGCTTCTATATTTGTAACAATGTTTCCAACTGCAAGCTCAGAGGCCGTCAGCGGCAGGCGGGGAACGTTTGAGTCCTCTGTCACTGAAGCAAGCAAGCCTCATGTTCGCTTCAAGCTGCCTGGCTGCCGGCCGCCATCTTGGCTGGCAGTTAATTTGCATATCGCCCTGATTAGCCAATGGGAAGGGTAGCAGAGGTATGGCTAATTACCATGTTTATCTTTTATTAGATAGGATGCTGATCATTAATAGTTGAGTCCAAAGGTGACACACTAATGTGTTCATACTTTTAAATTGTTATTAAATTTACTATGCCAATAGTGTATTTTTAGGACATATTAAAAATATGTTCTTGACAAAATTTAAAAAAAAAAATGTTTGCATTTAAACTCAGGGCCTGATTAATAATATTTCCATTATCCTTTCATTCATCCAAATAGCCTGAAGGTATGAAAAGAGTCAGGACATGTTAGCCATTTTTTACGTCTCCTCTGTATGTGTTCCAAGTGCTGGCCCAGTAATCAGCTCTAACTCTGCCCAGCTTGTTTCCTGCATGTATACAATGTCGCTGTATGTTTTCTACCTGCCTTGTGGATGAATTACACTCCTTCCTTGTCAGGTTGTGTTTCAGGTACCCTGCTTTCAAATAGGATAACGGAATTGAATTAGAGAAATGTCCTAATAGTTGTTACTTTCTGTTAGAGTGGTTATTTGTGCTGCACAGCACCAGGCATCCATCTTTTGACTACTGGTCGATATCTGCAAATTGCCTTCAAGTGCGTCAGGCCCTCTCTTCCTTAGGCTTGCTTGACCTTCAGACTTCCCCCTCAAAATAGGGACAGTTCCCCCTCATTGAAGTGAGTCTATTCCACTATTAATAGACCTTACTGGTAAACAATGGAGAGTTAACATTTTCCTTTCATGGCCCTGGGATTGAAGAGAATTAATGAATTCTTAGTAGAGTCACTCCCTAAATGTGGGAGTGACTCTACTAAGTATGCATTCTCTTCAATCCCAGGATCCACTTTGCCAAAGTACTCTACTTTAGTAAATGAATGGGGCATGGACTCTTAGGCAGGTCAATTTCTGGGTGATAATGCATCCTTCTACATGATAACGCACAAATGGATCTGGTGAACTGCTGTTTGAACAACATGAATCAGCAATGCCAGACTGTTCTGTTTCCTCTTGATCAATTTATGTAAGTTTTGACAAGGGCATGGAATAAAAGCATAACATATTCCTTGGTTTTGTGGCCTGCATTGTGATCATTGTTTTTCATGCTTGTCATTTCATAAGAGCTCTGTTAAGAGAATAGATAAAGCCAGCCTCTCTCTGCTCAAAATGAGAAAGAACAAGTTGAATTTCAAATCAATCACCTTTATACAGAGGGAAGCAGTGTACTTGCAGAGGGAGCAGCAGTGATAGGACCACAACCAGGATACTCTCAATAGAGGAGTACCTTTTTCTCTGCCCCTCCTAAAATTGGGCTGGGGCGAGGAGTTTGGAGAAGGTCTCAAATCTCTGCTAGAAATGCAAAATATGTCACCATTAAGGAGAGAAGCCTCACTGTAAAGAAAATAGTGCAGGTAATATCAAATTATTACTTATCAGATAGAAAATAAAGAGAGTTGACTGAAAAACCATACTAATCCTGAGTTTGTTTCTGTTTTATTTTAAAAAATAACTTTTTGTTGTTTTCAGATGTGGTGAAGAGAGGAAAACTCTGCTCGACTTGGGTGAATAATGCTCGTAGGTCACTCATCCATACCTGTCTCTGTCCCTCTACATCCAAGGAGATTGGTGAGCTGTCAGAACTGCCTTCACTTTCTCTATCAACAAACTGCCCTCTTGGGAAGAGGAGTGGGAGAGAGCTCGTCCCCAAGGTGTTCTAGCATTTCTTATAAATTGCATCCTATCTGATGGAATTGCTTCAGACTTTGCGCTGTTGGATATTAATAGCTTCAGCATTAATCATCCTGGCCACTTTTATACTAGTACCTAGGATTTTTTCCCCTTGTTTCCATCATCTGCTGGGGTTTGATGGGGTGAGGAAGGCAAGGAGGTTGGTTGGTACTGTAAACCTGCTAGCAGGCTTCCTGAACATTCTACATGTTTTTAAATGTGTTATTGTTTCCACTGTCCGTAAGCGAGGAATGAAGACTGCACTCAACATAATGATGCAGAACAATCCCACTCATGGGATCTCCTCTAATAACAAGTAGATTGATAAATTGATAGCAAGTAAAAGTATTGTGTTTTATATGTTAATATTAATTTATTTAATTTATTGCTTAAATACTTATTGCTTTAACTTGGCATCTAAAAGTTTCCCTAGTTTTTACAGATGTTTATGTATTAATTAAAGTGTGGAGTGACTGATGCTTCTTTGTATATGTAAGATTTGACAAACAGCTATAAATAGGATCTATATAATTTAAGAATATGATCACATTGAGAACAAGTGATAAATTGCATGAGTTTATATTACATTTAGGAGTCTTTAAAATTTTGCTTTTGGACTTGAAACACTAACCAACTCTAAATAACATCAACAAAATGGAGAAAGTTTTTGAAACAAACTGAGTAAAATACATTTTGTACTTTTGTACAAGAAAAATAGTATAATCAGAAAACCTTAAATATGGAAAAATATCTGGTTTAGTTAGAATATTCTTATATTAAGTACCAACCGTGCAACAGCAACTATTCTGGGTACTGTTTTTCACCCCCTGCACTTTACATTCTAGTGAGAAGGAGGAAAATAGCCAAATAAACAAATTATGTACTATCAGGGAGTGAATGATGTTATGAAATAGGGGTTTGAAAGTGACTAAGGGTTTATTGTTACCGAGGGAAAGAAATAAACTAGGATAATCCATGGGTTTACAGCCTAAGCAACTGAAGAAATGAATGAAGAAAACATATGTAGAATAGGGGTCCAGCTCAAAATACCCCTCCATTTCAATGTTCCATTCTTTTCTGGAATGTTCTGAATATTTTTACATTTTTTAAATATGGAAGAAAAATGCAGAACCTAAATTTTTTTTACATAATAATTGGTATGAAAATTACAGAAATTGAGATAATTTAACATAATATGTGTAAAGGGTAAATGTAGTAGACATAAAGCATATTAAGCCTTAATGTTAAAGTGGTTCATTTCTTTAAAATATTGATGTATACAGCAGAAATTTAGACATAAGAGAGTATAAAATCATGTACTCAGATAAACCATCAAAAAAAAAGGTCTTGTAGAGAGAACTAAATATAATTACAATAATAGGAAAAGAAACCAACAACAATAACAGCCCATTCAAGTACCACTTAGTGAACAATTACTACATAACAGGGATAGTGATAAATACTTTTTATATAATATTTTATTTAATACTTACCAAATTCTCCAGATAAGTATTATTTTTCAGACTTTACAGTTAAAAGAATTAAAGTTTAAGAGTTTAAATAATTTGTTCAAGATTACACAGGCTATTTATGCCATGACATGGAGATACTAAACATCATAAAATACCACAACCAGCTATTTAAGAATGGTTCAATTTGACAGCTTCATTATGACTAAATGAATAGAAAACTTAGAGTCAGAAAGACCCTAGAGGCAAATATGTGGAATTAAAAAACCAGTGGGATTGTCAATGCCCTCCAGCCAAACACCACCAGGGTCACACTTTTACTGTGGTGCAGTGAGGACAAACCCACCCAGGGCAAAACATGGGGCAGCTGGGAGAAGGAGTGTGAGAAAGACTTATTTTAGGATCTGGGTTTTGTGTTAGGTGACTTGGGGGAAGGTTTTGTTTATTTATTTATTTATTTATTTATTTATTTATTTTTATTGATTAAGGTATTACCTATGTGTCCTTATCCCCTCATTGCCACCCCACTCCCTCCACTCGTGCCCTCACCCCCTGGTGTCTGTGTCCATTGGTTAGGCTTATATGCATGCATACAAGTCCTTTGGTTGATCTCTTCGCCTTACCTCCACCCTCCCCTACCTTCCCTCTGAGGTTTGACGGTCTGATCGATGCTTCTCTGTCTTTGGATCTGTTCTTGTTCATCAGTTTATGTTGTTCATTATATTCCACAAATGAGTGAGATCATGTAATATTTATCTTTCTCTGACTGGCTTATTTCACTTAGCATAATGCTCTCCAGTTCCATCCATGCTGTCGCAAATGGTAAGAATTTCTTCTTTTTTACCGCAGGGTAGTATTCCATTGTGTAGATAGATGTACCATAGTTTTTTAATCCACTTATCTGCTGATGGGCACTTAGGCTGTTTCCAAATCTTGCTATGGTGAACTGTGCTGCTATGAACATAGGGGTGCATATAGCCTTTCTGATTGGTGTTTCTAGTTTCTTAGGATATATTCCTAGAAGTGGGGTCACTGGATCAAATGGGAGTTCCATTTTCAGTTTTTTGAGGAAAGTCCATACTATTCTCCACAGTGGCTGTACCTGTCTGCATTCCCACCAGCAGTGCACGAGGGCTCCTTTTTCTCCACATCCTTGCCAGCACTTGTCATTTGTTGATTTGTTGATGATAGCCATTCTGACAGGTGTGAGATGGTACCGCAGGGTCGTTTTGATTTGCATCTCTCCGATGATTAGTGACTTTGAGCATGTTTTCATATGTCTCTTGGCCTTCCTTATGTCCTCTTTCAAAAAGTATCTATTTAGGTCCATTGCCCATTTTTGATTGGGTTGTTTATCTTCCTTTTGTTAAGTTATATGAATTCCCTGTAAATGTAGGAGATTAAACCCTTATCAGTGATAACATTTGCAAATATGTTCTCCCATGCAGTGGGCTTTCTTGTTGTTTTGTTGATGGTTTCCTTTGCTGTGCAAAAGCTTTTTATTTTGATGTAGTCCCATTAGTTTATTTTCTCTTTAGTTTCCTTTGCCCTAGGAGATTTATTGGTGAAGAAATTGCTTTGGCATATGTCTGAGATTTTGCTGCCTATGCATTCCTCTAATATTTTTATGGTTTCCCTCTAATATTTTTATGATTTCCCGTCTTATGTTTATGCCCTTTATTCATTTTGAGTTTATTTTTTTGTATGGTATAAGTTGGTCTAGTTTCATTTTTTTGCATGTATATGTCCAAATTTTCCAAAACCATTTATTAAAGAGAATGGCTTGACTCTATTGTAAGTTCTTCCCTTCTTTGTCAAATATTAATTGAGTGTAGTGGTTTAGGTCAATTTCTGGGTTCTCTATTCTATTCCATTGGTCTATATGTCTGTTCTTGTGCCAGTACCAGGCTATTTTGAGAACAGTGGTTTTGTAATACAGCTTGATGTCTGATATTGAGATCCCTTCTATTTTGTTTTTCTTTCTCAAGATTGCTGCAGCTATTTGGGGTCTTTTTTATTCCAGATGAATTTTTGGAGAGTTCGTTCTAGCTCTGTGAAATATGCCATTGGTATTTTAATGGGGAGTGCATTAAAGCAGGTTTTGTTCTGGCATGGATGCTGTGAAGAAGTGAAGAATAATTCTATGAGTATATATTTTAATCAATTTAACCTAGAAGGTAGGAAAAATGAAATGAAGCTAAAGACTTAACTGAAAAAGAAGCAAGTCACTCATAATAGGCCACCTAGGGCAGTGGTTCTCAACCTTGGCTGCACATTAGAATCACCTGGGAATCTTTTTAAAATCCTGATTTCTGGGCCTCTTTTTCCGGAAATTCTGTTTCTTTGTTATGGGGTGGGGTCACAACATTAGTAACAAAGAAACAGAATTTATGGAGGATGAAGCCCAGAAATCAGGATTTTAAAAAGATTCCCAGGTGATTCTAATGTGCAGCCACGGTTGAGAACCACTGGCCTAGGGCAGTGGTCGGCAAACTGCGGCTCTCAAGCCACCTGCGGCTCTTTGGCCCCTTGAGTGTGGCTCTTCCTAAGCCTTAGTAGTACCCTAATTAAGTTAATAACAATGTACCTACCTATATAGTTTAAGTTTAAAAAATTTGGCTCTCAAAAGAAATTTCAATCGTTGTACTGTTGATATTTGGCTCTGTTGACTGATGAGTTTGCCGACCACTGGCCTAGAGGGTTGTTTGGTCATTTTTGTGTGTTTTTTTGTAATAATTGTGTTTTTGTCTGTGTTCAAACATGACTACACAGTGATCTCGTTTTGTCTTGTCTGATGTCAGTGCTCTGGGAAATGGTACATACATTCCAACAGACTACCAGGACCCTCACTGTGAGGGCCAGGCCAGCTACTGGGCTTCAGGAACAGTTTCCATTTCTAGCATTGACAAGGTAAGTACTTTCTCCATGGCATGTGCTTTCTGCCCAGTCTTTGCATAGATTCCTTTTACATGAAAGTGAGGAACTGAATGACACTCCCTGGTAGTATATAGCTAAGAATGCACCTTTTCTTACAACAGCGGTTCTCAACCAGTGGGTCGAAACCCCTTTGGGGGTCGAACGACCCTTTCATAGGGGTCGCCTAAAACCATGGGAAAACACATATATAATTACATATTGTTTTTGTGATTAATCACTATGCTTTAATTATGTCCAATTTGTAACAATGAAAATACATCCTGCATATCAGATATTTACATTACGATTCATAACAGTAGCCAAATTAGTTATGAAGTAGCAATGAAAATAATTTTATGGTTGGGGGTCACCACAACATGAGGAACTGTATTAAAAGGTCACGGCATTAGGAAGGTTGAGAACCACTGTCTTACAAGAAAGGTAAGTTTTCTTTTAAACAGTGCTACTCAAAGACAACATCTTTGTTCTTGACATTCATTTTATTTTTCATCTTAAAATACTATTTTGAAATGTAAGAGGCAACTGTGTGTGAAAATTAATTTTCAGAAAATCTATTATAGCAGCGGGACGATTGAGACTTATTCTCTTAATTTCCAGTTCTTTTCTGGAATCTACTGAAATCACATTTCAAAGTAAAAATGTAGAACATATAAAAAGTATAATTTCCTATGTTTGAAATGTAATATGTATTGTCTTTTATTAAAGTAAGGTATGATTATTATAAGAAATTCAAACTAGTTATGAAATATTATAATTTAGAAAATGAAAACCTCATTACGTCCACCCCTTAGAGAAAATCATTATTAATGTTTTGTAGAATATGTAATGCACATATGTATTCATTTATGCCTACAAATATAAAAACAAATCACACCATTCATACTGCTATATATATCATTTTACACATAAACATGTCACACCCAATGAAATTCTGTTTTGTTGATATATTATTGGCTACTAACACAGTTCCTTACTGATTAGGCTTAATGAGGTCTTTTGGACAATTTTCATTATACCAATACTATTTTAATGATTATATGTACAGCTTTTCATATTTGTCTAATTATTTTTTTGTAAGTTGAATTGCTAGATCAAAGCATTTTCATGATTTAGATTTTGGAAACTATTATCAGACTTCACCCAAGAAAGGTCCCAGTATGTAGTCAGGCATGGATGGGAATGCTTATGTCCTCAAATACTCACTAAGATTTGTGGGTATATTTGTAAGTACTCACTATTGTGTATTTGGACACAAATGAAGCAAAATGGTCTCTTAGCACATATATCTGAATCTGCTGGTTAAGCTTTCACAGGAAAAACTTGCTGATACAGAATAGTAATTATAGGATTCCTCCATGCCCCCTACCCACTTTGGTCTCATTGCAATATGAGCCAGTGGACAGCAGTTTGGCAAGAAAGAATATCATCTCAGTGAGAGACACCCAGACCCAAGGAATATGTGGCTTTTAAGCCCATGATCAGGGGAAGTACCAACCCCTTCTCCGATAGATTAAGGACCAGGATGTAGTAGCAATAGGGTATGTCAGAACCTTAGCTCCAGCCCTCTCCTGCCTCTCCCTGCCATAGTCACGTATCTGGAGTGACATCTTGCTTACAGGTAGCTATCAGAGCGAAGTGGTGGCAGGATTGGCCACACTAGCCTCCATGGCTGGGCAAGTGCCATCGCCTGCTTTAGTATGTAGGGCTGGGGCCCAGTTCCTGGGCTTGATCAGGACTGGTTGCCTTAACACTGGACCATACCCATTTTTCCATAGAACTTTGCAGGAATAGGTGGAGGTTGACTTCTGGAAAGCCATACTGCAGGGAACAGCCTGGGACAAAAAGAACCCTTAGCTCTTATCAATGAAAAATACTATCTCATTATTAAGGTTTCCATTTCTTTGATTTGTAATTGGTTGATCATGTGTTTAATGCCTGGGGTGGGAATTGCGGGGCAGGGGGTTCAACTGGGGAAAAAGGAGACATATGTAAAACTTTAGACAATAAAAAAAAAAGTCTGGTTGCTTTCTCCTTTGCCTCTTGTTCCCTGTGGCCCAAGCTGATATCCAGTAATAACCTCTTAACCAGCCACTCTGCTTTCATTTAGTTCCAGGAGCACCTCCATTTCCTAGAGCAACCCGAGCGACCTCTTGCCCTCTGCTCCTCAGGATTGATTTTTCTGCCTCACACTATTGCCATCTAGGCTAGCTGGCTCTTTGTTGCTGGGGGTGTCCTGTGCATTGTGGAATATTTGACAGCATCCCTGGCTTCTACCGACTAACGACGACAGCAAGCCTGAAAATTTCTCCGGATATTGTCACATGTTCCCTGGGGGCTAAATTATACCTGGCTGAGAACTACTGCTAAGGTTTTTCCTTTACACTCTGGTTAAAATCCCAGTTCTTGATTAAGCTTCCCTGATCACATATCTCCTTGTTCTACCTTTGGTCATTCTGCACTAGAACCCTGGCCTCCTTGCATTTCTGTGAGTGCACCGTTCCTTCTCCTTCAAAGCTTTTGACTTGCTCTCCCATCTGCCTTAATTGCTCTCTTCCCAGATCAACTCATGGTTTACTCTCTCACTTCATGAGTCTCTGCTAAAATGCCATTGGCAGAGAAGTCTTCCCTGATCACCCTGTAAAAACTGACCCTTCATTTTCAATCAGCCCGACTTTATTTTTAATGTAACGGTAGCTATTTGAGGTTTAATTAAATAAATATCTGTTTATCAGTTATCTCATGACAATGTCAGCTCCATAGGGAGCGGTGTCTTCTTCATGCCCATTTAACTACAACACAGCACTTGGCAGCTATTAGGTAAGTAGTTGTGGAATAAATGAATGGATAAAGTAAATATTCCAGAATATTTTCTTCACTCTGTAAACACAAATGAAAAGGATACAGAGTTATTTTTATATATGCCTCAGAGATAGACAATTAATATTTTTATATTAACTACAGAAGTAAGAACTGAGAATCTTTTTTTTTTCAAATCATTACTCAGGAGTGGTTCATAATGTAAAATCACTTCTTCTAACTCTACTGCATTTCAATAGAGTGCCTTATTTAGTTGCAAATGCTTGTATTTCTGGCTAAGAGTAGAAAGAGGTAGTTTTTAAAAAATATTTTATTAATTTTTACAGAGAGGAAGGAAGAGGGATAGAGAGTTAGAAACATCGATCAGCTGCCTCCTGCACACCTCCTACTGGGGATTTGCCCGCAACCAAAGTACATTCCCTGGACCTGAATCAAACCTGGAACCCTTGAGTCTGCAGTCTGATGCTCTGTCCACTGAGCCAAACCAGTTAGGGTTGGAAAAAGTAGTTTTGCAAACAGAAGTAGGTAACAGCATTTCAATTTGTTAGTCTATTACTGATACAAAGTTTCCATGAAACTTATCAAAACTTCTATAATATTATGTTGCTTTCAAATCCAATTATGATTATTCATTAAAAGCTTTTTAGCATAGTCATTTCTTCCTGGTTATCTAATAATGAGGATGGTTGGTGATTCAGGCTCATTTAAAATGGTAATACATGAAATGCTATAAATATTCATTTTATGAGACTAACTATAAATGATAAGCACACTGTCCTATTCATGCTTAAAAGCAGAATAATTGGAATTTTTACTTTATCATTAAAGTAATTTTGGAAGCAAATTTATTTTAAGTATACATATTCTTTATCTTTTTCATTAAAGTCACCTTTCTATGATTTTAGTATAACTTATCCATCAAAAAGAAATAAGTTTAATGTAGCAAAGCTACAATAGCTAATATTCAGATTAAAAATATGAATTAGTTCTAAATGTATGTGCTTCTCAATGAAATTGGGAACCCAAATAATATATTCTATATTTATCATTCATTTAGAAATGCCTTTAGTTGGTATGATTACACAGTACAAAATGAGTCATTAGAAATTCATAAATTATATTTTCTTCCATTTAAGCACAATTACCAATCTTAGTATTGCTAATAGTATGACAACCTCACACTGTACACTTCCTATGTGATGCAATAAGAAGTACACGCTAGTAATGTAGTATCAGGCCAATCCAGTATATGGTACATTTTAAAGGAAGCTAGCCTTTAAAACACTAAATACCATGAAAAACAAAAAACAAAACAGAAGTTGACTGGGGCTTTTCTACTGTTAAATATTATAAGAGACTAAAGATGTATTACACCTAAAAGCTGTGCAGGAACTTTGGTTAGAGTTTATGGACCTCAGTACCTAAAACACATGAATAAACAAAAAAATGGATGAAGAAGAGATTAAATAAGTTTTAAAATGTATGTCTTATGCAATTGGGAATATTTAAATACTGGAGGCCTGGCCTCTACTAAAGTTCCTCAGCCTGGCCTGCATTAAGAGGCTTCCCCGTGGTGGTCAGTGTGCATCACAGCAACTGGTCGACTGGTCGTTCGGTCGTTCATTTGCTTAGGCTTTTACATATAGATGAATTTTCCAATCTGTCACCCACAGCTAATCCACAGGAGCAAGGAACACTTCTTCCTATCCCAGAACTAGCCAGCTTCGCCTTCTCTATCTTTTACCTCTAAGGTAAATCCTCTCAGAACTGCGGAGACCTTCCTCCCTACTACTCAAAGTATAAAAATGCTTACAAACTCCAGGACTACAGGCATGTTTTCTTTCCTAATTAGCCATGCTGCTGATGGTTTAGAAACTATGCCCCAAGACTGGTCTATTTAAAAGAAAAATCTTTTTTGCTATCAATGGTCTAATTAACCCTTTCAACCAATAAAGACTTTCAACCATGGAAGTTAAATTTTTTGTTTAACAACATCCTTTGTATTAATCTTTCAATTTCCTTATAGATTTGAAAATTTAACAATGATAAAGTTTGGTAGCAATAAGCTATCTTTAAAAATAGAAAACTATCATTTATTTTTATGACTTCACATGTTTTATAACATTGCATTTTTTTGTATTTTTTTAAATTTTATTTTTCAACTAGAGGCCCAGTGCACAAGATTCATGCACTCAGGGGGTTCCCTCAGCCTGGCCTGTGCCCTCTTGCAGTCCAGAAGCCCTCGGGGGATGCCCAACTAATGGTGGGAATGGGCCTAAGCCGTCAGTCAGACATCCTTAGTACTGCTGCACTCATCAACCTTGAGCCCGGCTTCTGGTTGAGCGTCTGCCCCCTGGTGGTCAGTGCGCATCATAGTGACTGGTCGTTCCACTGTTCAGTTGATTCCCATGTTAGCCTTTTATTATATAGGACTAGAGGCCCGGTGCACACAAATTTGTGCACTTGGGGGGGAGAGGGGGAGCCCTCAGCCTGGCCTGTGCCCTCTCACAGTCTGGGACCCCTCGGGAGATAACAACCTGCTGGCTTAGGCCTGCTCCCGGGTGGCAGAGGGCAGGCCCAATCCCTAGGTGCAGCCCCTGGTCGGGCTCAGAGCAGGGTCGATGGGGAGGTTGCGGCGCCACCCCCTGTCACCCACAGAGCAGGGCCAATCAGGGGGTTGGGGCTCCATACCCTGTCACGCACAGAACAGGGTCTATCAGGGGGTTGAGGAGCTCCCCGTCACTCACAGAGTAGGGCTGATAGGGGAGTTGGGGCACTGCCCCCTGTCACACACAGAGCAGGGCGGATCAGGGGGTTGGGGCACCGCACCCTGTCACACTCAGGGCAGGGCCGATGGGGAGGTTATGGCTGTACCCCGTCACACACACAGAGCAGGGCCTGTGTGTGTGTGTGTGTGGGGGGGGTGTTGGGGCACCGCACCCTGTCACACACAGAGCAGGGCCGATCAGGGGGTTGGGGCACCGCAGCCTGTCACACACAGAGCCGCAGGGCAATCAGGGGGTTGGGGAGCTCCCCCCATCAGGCACAGAGCAGGGCTGATCAGGGGGTTGGGGCGCCTTCCCCTGTCACGAAGAGAGCAGGGTGGATAGGGAGGTTGTGGCCCTGCCCCCTGTCACACACAGAGCCGCAGGGCGATCAGGGGGTTTGGGCGCTGCCCCCTGTCACACTGATCCTGGTGCCGGGAGGCCTCGCGGCTCCGCTGATCCCAGTGCTGGGAGGCATATTACCCTTTTACTATATAGGATAGAGGCCTGGTGCACAGGTGGGGGCCGGCTGATTTGCCCTGAAGGGTGTCCTGGATCAGGGTGCCTGGGGTGCCTGGCCAGCCTGGATGAGGGGATGATGTCTGTTTCCAGCTGGTCACACACCTTTCAGGGTGTGGGTCCCCACTGGGGTGCCTGGCCAGTCTGGTGAGGGGCTGAGGGCTGTTTTCAGGCTGGCGAGTGACTGAAGCTCCCAACCACTCCTTTTTTTCTTTTTTTTTTTTTTTTTATTCTGGGCCAGCTTTAGCTCTGAGGCTTGGCTCCAGCTCTTAGGCCTCCGCTGCTGAAAGCAGGTATCTGGTTTGTTTGGGTTCTATAATCGAAACACTGTTTCAACTCCAGCTCTGAGATCCCGGCTAGCTGAAAGCAGGTTTCTGGGGTTTTGTTTAGCTTCTATATTTGTAACAATGTTTCAAACTGCAAGCTCAGAGGCCGTCAGCGGCAGGCGGGGAACGTTTGAGTCCTCTGTCACTGAAGCAAGCAAGCCTCTTGTTCGCTTCAAGCTGCCTGGCTGCCGGCCGCCATCTTGGCTGGCAGTTAATTTGCATATCGCCCTGATTAGCCAATGGGAAGGGTAGCAGATGTATGGCTAATTACCATGTTTCTCTTTTATTAGATAGGATTGGAGTTTACATTCAATATTAGTTTCAGGTGTACAAAGTAGTAGTTAGATCATGCTACATACTTAAGCCAGTCAGAGAAAGATAAATATTACATGGTATCACTCATATATAGAATCTAATGAATAAAATAAAATGATGTAAAAAATAGATCCAGAGACATAGAATATAGAAGCATGGAACAGACTGTTGAAATTCAGAGGGAAGGTGGGGGAGTGTGGGTTGGGGGGAGGAGTTCAACCAAAGAACTTTGTATGCATACATGCATATCTCATGGACAATAGGGTGGTGAAGGCCTGGGGGAGGGGGAGCAAGGACGAGAAGAGATCAATGGGGGAAAAGGAGGATTTATGTAATACTTTCAATAATAAAGATGAAAACAAACAGAAAAACATGCCCCTGCCCCTGATATTTCCAATACCCACCTGGCACCATATATAGTTATTACAATATTACTGACTGTATTCCCTATGCTGTACTTTACATCCCATGACTCTTTTGTAACTACCAATCTGTACTTCTTAATCCTTTTTACCTTTTTCACCCAGTTCCCCAGTGCCTCTCCCATCTGGCAACCATCATTCTATTTTCTGTATCTTTGAGTCTGTTTCATTTGTTCACTTATATTCTTTAGATTTCACATACAAGTGAAATCAGATGGTATTTGTCTTTCTCTGACTTATTTCACTTAGCATAATGCTCTCTAGGTCCATCCATGCTATAGAAAATGCTAAGATTTCATTCTTTCATCCTTTTTTTTTTTCAAAAGTTATCTTGACTCCTTTTTTGTTAGCTAAAAGCTAACAAGTAGGTGGCTCTGTTTTACTACATTGTTGGTTTTGGAATTAGCAATTTTCTCCTTTATCTATCTAGTTATTTTCTATTGTTTAAATTATGTCTCTTATCCATTCATTCACTTATTGATTGAAGAAATATTTGTTCAGCACTAACTATGGGCCAAGCACGGCAGTTAGCCTTGAGGACAAAGAAAAGCAGACTCCCAGATGATTTACAATATTGGCTTTCAAGAGAATATTTTAGAAATCAACAATATTGCTTTTATAGACCACAGAGTATAAACCTTCCCCGAGTAAAATGTGCTCATCTAGTGAGCAATGAAATGTTCATCTACTGATGCTGCAGGAGTTTACCAGGCAGGCAGCCCTTTACTGAGGGCTAGATTATACCTCTCAACTTCACAGGCTGATAAAGACAACACAGCCAGTGCCCTAACCTTAGCCAGTCTCACGGACCCTGACTCCTGCTGACAGTGCTCCTGGAAGCAGGTGCATGAACGGAAGTGTAGTCTCATTCCATCACTGAGAAATGGAACTTTCAGGAGCGGGAACAGTGGTGGCACAGGCACATACTACCTGGGGAGCCACATTATCACAAAGTGAGCTGATAAGCAGTTGACACCTCTTTCTTCTGAATCACTGCAAACATTTTTCTTCGTGTTCCTCCAGTTTCTAACATGTTCACGGGTGGCCAGACCGTATCTTCAGTCTTTTAGGCGGAGACAGGGATACCATCAGAGAGGATGCACCTCAGTCTGAACTGGCTAGGAAATCATTTGAGAGGATACCAACTATTTCACTAACTCGGAAAACTATCCAATTCCTTTTTATTCTAAGACCTTCTTCTCAGCTTATGGTCTATCAAGAGTATCCCAATAATCATTATTTCAGAGTTATTCTGAGAAAATGGAGAAGAAATAAATGAACATCCAGTTGAATTGGTTGATTTAAATTGGCCATAAAAGGCTTTAATTATTTAATTTAAGCATATAAAAGGGTGTCCCAAAATTCACGCAAGAAGTAATTTTGATAAACACAGGTTTATAATTAAAAATTGTAAATTTTTTTATTGATTCATAAAGTATATAGTGTACGGTTATGTATGGAATAGCATATCGGATAAATGGCCTCCAAGGCTTTGCTGGCACATATGCACTCTTTTGTTGAAATTTTCCATGACCGAAATGCGGCTGCTCAGGCAATAACAGTTAATGGTGCTCACTATCACGACATGATAATCCAGTTTTTTGTGCCTATATTGCAAGATATGGATGTGGACGACATGTGGTTTCAACAAGATGGTGCCACATGCCATACAGCCCAAGAAACAGTTAAATTACTGCATGAGTCATTTCCTGGTCATGTAATTTCCCGTTTTGGTGATTAGAATTGGCCGCCCAGATCATGCGATTTAATGCCGTTGGACTTTTTTCTTTGGGGTTTTTTGAAGTCTAAAGTTTATGCCAACAAGCCCACGACCACCCACGCCTTGAAGGAGGAAATTGAGCGCTGTATCAACGAAATTCAGCCACATTTATGCAAAATGGTCATGTAAAATTTCAACAAAAGAGTGCGTATGTGCCAGCAAAGCCGTGGAGGCTATTACCTTATATGCTATTCCATACGTAACCCTATACTGCTTACTTTATGAATCAATAAAAAATTTACAATTTTTAATTATAAACCTATCTTTCTATCAAAATTACTTCTTGCGTGAATTTTGGGATAGCCTTTAGTAAATGCCTATTTTCTGTTAACTCTCTAACTTCATTTAACAATAAATCTCTAGCTGTGAAAAGAAAAAGAAGAGTAGCATCCTTAAAGATATATTCTCTCTAGTAGTTGCCTTTGAGTTTTCATCACAGGGAATATCTTCTCATCCTTTTCTTCATTTTCTGTGGGTTAGCTCAGGACAAAAGTATCTGTCAGCTATACAAATCTCAAAAAATTCTGCTTGCGGCAGCAAAACTTTATTTTAGCAGAAATATAACATTATATTACTTCAAAGGAAAGTAAGCACATTAGAAAACCTAAGCATATTCCAGGCCCAAGCACAATATATCCCTTCCTAAAAACTGCATAAAGCCAACTTTTCACCAGGGTAAAAATGATGTACAGTTTTCTTCTTGCAAAAAATACCATAACCTAAATCATTATAGAAATTAAATTAATGTGAGTATAAAGACTTTAAGAAGAAAATGATTAACTCTCTAATAATTTTTCCATTGCCTTTACTGTGTGAAGGTAAAGAGGGGTCATTTCTGACAAAATAATTAACATCTTTAAACTAGCCACAATGCAATAAATTAGCCATATATTTATTATGTTTAAATCAAAAGAGTGTGCTTCAAATGTCTGGTGAGTGGCACTGATAGTTAAATTATCTGAACCTCAGTTTATTCCTCTATAAAATGATGGCAAATTATGCTGAGGTTCAAAACAGTATCTACAAATTAAATAAGATAACCTAGGTGGCATATAAGAATATACAGCATAAGTTCTTTAGATATTTGGATATTATCTCCTTATCAGATGTATCATTGCCAAATATGTTCTCCCATACAGTGGGCTCCCTTTTCATATTGTTAATGGTTTCTTTTGCTGTGCAAAAGCTTTTTATTTTGATGTAGTCCCATTTGTTTATTTTTCTCCTTTGTTTCCCTTGCCCTAGTGATGTATTGACAAACACATTGCTGCCATAGATATGTGAGATTTTGCTGCCTATGGATTCTCCTAGGATTTTTATGTTTTCACAAGTTACATTTAAGTTTTTTTAAATCTATTTTGAGTTTATTCTCGTGTATGGTGGAAGTTAGTGCGATAGTTTCATTTTTTTTTTGCATGTACCTGCCCAATTTTCCCAATAGCATTTATTGAAGAGACTGTCTTTATTCTTTGCTCTTGCCTCCTTTGTCAAATACTAATTTGACAAAGCATAATGGCTTGGGTCGATTTCTGAGTTCCCTATTCTATTCCATTGATCTATATGCTTGTTCTTGTTCTAGTACCAAGCTATTTTGATTACAGTGGGTTTGTAGCATAACTTGATATCTGGTATTGTGATCCCTCCAACTTTGTTCTTCTTCTCAAGATTGCTGTGGCTAATCGGGGTCTTTTCTGGCTCCATGTAAATTTTTGAAGTATTTGTACTAGGTCTGTGAAATATGCCATAGGTATTTTAATTGGGATTGCACTGAATCTATAGATTGCTTTGGGTAGTGTGGACAGGGGTTAATTTCCAAAATATATAAAGAATTCATGCAACTTAACAAAAGGAAGACAAACAATCCAGTTAAAAAATGGGCAAAAGACCTAAATAGACACTTCTCCAAAAAAGGACGTATAGATGGACAAGAGATGTATGAAAAAATGCTCAAAGTCACTAATCATGAGAAAGACGAAAATTAAAACGACAATGAAGTACCATCACCTCACATCTGCCAGAATGGCTACCATCAACAAATCGACAAACTGTCAGTGCTGCCAAGGATGTGAAGAAAGGAAACCCTAGTACCCTGCTGGGGGGTGTGCAGACTGGTGTAGCCACTATGGACAACAGTATGGAGTTTCCTCAAAACATTAAAAATGGAACTGCCATTTCACCCGGTGATGGCACTTCTATGAATGTATCCTATGAATCTCGAAACACCCATCAGAATGAATATATGCACCCCTATGTTGATAGCAGCTCAATTTACAACAGCTAAGATCTTGTAACAGCCCAATACCCATCAGTAAATGAGTAGATTAAAAAGCTATGGTACATTTATACCATGGAATACTAAGCAGCTGCAAAAAAAAAAAAAAAAAGGATCTCTTACCCTTTGAGACAGCATGGAGGGACCTGGAGAGTATTATGCTAAGCAAAATAAGGCAGTCAGAGAAAGACAAGCATCACATGATCTCACTCATATGTGGAATCTAATGAATAAAATAAACCAATGAACAAAATGGATCCGGAGATATAGAAGCATGGAACAGACTGACCAATCTCAGAGGGAAGGTGGTGAGGGTGGGAAGAAATTAACCAAAGAACTTATACGCATTACCCATGTTCACAGACAATAGTGCAGTGAAGGCCTGGTGGGGAGGGGTGCCAAGGACATGATGGAGGGGGTCAATGGGGAAAAAAAAGGACATTTGTAATACTTTCAATTATAAAGATAATTTTTAGAAATACCAAGTTGAAAAAAATAAAAAGAATACACAGCATGGAACTTGACCCCTAGTGAGCACCCACTAAAAGTCCACGCACTTGCTCATATTTCTTCACACAGGTATGTGAAAATTTTGTGTGTTTTCATGCTGTGATATTAGCAAGTTGTCTGGATTTGCCATTCAGTATTAACTTCATAGCAACAGTGGTTTTTATGGCTATAGCTAGACATACTCATATCAGTAGAAATTAGCAAAATTTAAGGCTATTAATGGAAAGCATTTTAAAGTACTACTACTGAGACTAGCCAAAGTATAATGTTTGAAAATTTGCTTTTACTTTTTAAATAAAAGAATATATAATCAAGGCAAACAATTGCTAACTATTGCTTACTATCACTATTATTTTAAAATATTTATTATCTTTGTGGAGAAAAAGAGGTAGGAGATTAATGATTCTTTTTGCCTGAAAAGATACTATGTCATTGAATCACTTTATAATTTTGTCATGATAATGGCCTTATTTTGCTATTCCTGGCTTTTATGCCACAGAGAATTGCAGTTCAACACCTGGAATACAAAACCACTCCTTCCCCCCAAGAATACAGTGGTGTCAGAAGAACATGGTAGAGTTATTGGTCCTCAGCGGCACCGAAGGCTTCAGACTCCTCAATGTAACTATAGTCTAGGAGTCTGGTGACGTTTGCAAAGATCTGCAACTAGGAGAAATGTGGGAGTGGAGAGGAAATCTTCTCAAGGGAGCAGGTTTCCCACGTCTAAATAAGTTATTGCACAGCAGGAGGTTCTACTGTGTCAAGACTCAAGATGGTCACAAGAGACAATGAAGACGTTTTGGTCAGGGGAGCCACTCTCGGTATCACAAAATATTGTCAGAAGCTTGAAACTCAGTGGGAAAGAAATGGGAATAAAAGGCACCTCAAGATCTGGTAACTCAGGTCCATCACTGACATGTGTAAACATCAACAAAGCAGATGCTATTCTTTCACAGAACAGTATCAGGTAGATGATTTTCCCTCTAGATCTGTTAAATTTCTAATACAAACTTAGCTCTTGATGTGGTATTTCTCTATGCTGCATATAAGTTCATTGGGCATGGACTTAGATATCTGCCAAGACTGCACAGAGAAGATTTTCTCATCTATTCCCTTGTCCCCCTCATTAGCACATACTTAAACTCACCCACTGTAAATGCAGCATGGTTGCCATGGTGCCAGGGAACAGAGGATAGAGTTGATGGGAAGAACATTTATGTGAACATTTCAAGCAGAATCACTAAGCCATAACTTATATTCTTTAATCAGAAATAGTGAAAAATGAATAAAAAATTTAGTGGCTCAGAAAGTCATTCTCTATCATTACTCATTTGCCACACAGAAGTGAAGATCTGTATTTTAAAAGACAAACAATTCCAAATTGTGACTGTGATAAACTAATAGCCTGCTGTCAGAGTGACCTCACATGGCAATTGCCACATGAGTTAAATTTTTCCTTGCCTTTACTTTTATACATGTGGTTTTGCTATTTTGAAAACAGATTATTCTCTAAATAATTTATTTGATTAAATAAATTTTAATTGATGATTTTAAAGCTGATTGAAAATCAATGTAATAGTGAAATAAATAAAATCTCATTTTAAAAACTTAGTCTAAAGAATAAATAAAACTTAAGACTGCCTAGTAAGAGATTAGGAACCATCATTTTCTTATTTAACCCTAATTTGTATACTGCTATTTTCTTAATATTCTATTTCATGTACATATATATGTATATTTATTTGAAATGACCTCTAAGAGAATTAGTCTGACACCAAAAAGTAAACATGGATTTATCTGATATATGCTAGAATAAAACAGATACATCTAATTAAATTTTACTGATATATTTATGTATATATATATATATATATATAGCATTATTGACAAATTATTGATAAAAATAATCCAATAGCTTGATGATATTCTAACCTCTGTTTGAAAGCTTATGGACATGAGACAATTGCTAATTTTTCCATTCAGGTCATTGCATTTTGACAATTCTTATAAGAGAAAATTCCTTAAGTAGCAATTTCTGGTAAACATCCATCTAGTGGTATGTCCCCTGTAATCTGTTGTAACAGATATTAAATGTCCTGGCATTCCAGGACATTGTTTAGTTTGCCAGACTTCTTAAGTTGTCAGCACGACCAGATGTAACCCTTCACATGTATTCAAAACAGTACAGAGTTCAATAGACTTATTCTCCTCAGCTCCTGCATCCAAATATTAAATTTTAAAAACTCTTAGTTATGCCAATATATGAATTCAGCAAATTTTCAGAATACAAAATCAATATACAAAAAATCAGTTGAGTTTTCTACACTAACAATGAACAATCCCAAAAGAAAATTAAGAAAACAGGGCATTTACAAAAACATTAAAAAGAATGAAATATTTATGTGTAAACCTAACCAAGAGGGTAAAAGACTTATGAACTGAAAACTACAAAACACTGATGAAAGAAATTAAAGAATAAACACATAAATGGAAAGATATACTGTGTTCACTGAATAGAAGACTTAATATTATTAAAATGTCAATATTACCTCAAGTGAATCTACAGATTCAATTCAATTCCTATCAAAATCCCAATGACATTTTTTACAGAACTAGAAAAATCCATTTTAAAATTTATATGGAATCTCAAAGACCACAAATAGCCAAAACAAACTAAAAAAAAAAAAAAGAGAACAAATTTGGAGGATGCACAATTCCTGATTTCAAAACAAATACAAAGCTACAGTAATCAAAATAGTACGGTACTGGCATAAAGACAGATATATAGAGAGTGAAATGGAATAAAAATCCTATAAATAAACCCTCAATTATATACCCTCAGCTGACCTTTGACAAATGTTTCAAGATCAATGAGAAAAGGGCAGTCTCTTCAACAAATGGTGTTGGGAAAGAATAAAGTTGGACTCTTAAAATTAACTAAAAATGGATTAAAGACCTAAACATAAACCTCAAAAACTATAAAATTCCAATAAAACATAAATGAAAAACTTCTTAATATTGAATCTAGCAATGATAGTTTTTATACAAAATCAAAAACACAGAAGAAAAAACAAAAGTAGGAAAATAGGACTATATTAAATTTAAAAACTGCCGTGCATCAAAGGACACAACCAAGGAAGTGAAAAGGCAACTTAAAAAGTGAAAGAAAATATTTGTAAACAATGTATCTGATAAGGGGTTAATACCCAGAATATACAAAAAACTCCTACAACTCAGCAAATAATGTGATTTTAAATGGGCCAAGGACTTAAATACACATTTTCTCAGAGATGATATCCAAATGACATACATATGAAAAGATGCTCAACATTATTAACATTAGATAAATCTATATCAAAACTATAGTATCACTGACACCCATTAGGATAGCTATTATCAATAAAAGAAGAAATAAAAAGTAATAGTGAGGATGTAAAAAAATTGAAACTCATGTAAACTTTTGGTAGCATTGTAAAATGATGAAACTGCTATGAAAAAAGTATAGCAGTTGCTCAAAAAATTAAAAATAGAACTACCATATGATCCAGCAATCCCACTTATAAAGATAAATCCAAAGAATTGAAAGTAGAATCTTAAATAGATAATTGCACACTGTGTTCATAGCAGCATTATTTACAATAACCAAGAAGTAGAAGTAACCCAAATGTCTATCAACAACTAAATAAATAAATATGGTATCTATACTAATAAAAGAGAAAGGTGCAAATTGACCATCCCTTCGTGATGCCCACAAGCCACGCCCACCAGCCAATCAGGAGTAAGTATGCAAATTAACCTAACAAAGATGGAGGGTTAACTTGCATACGCAGGTGTCAAGTGCCCTAGGAAGCAACGGCAGCCACAGGCTCCCGGGACCATCACAGACCCCGGGAGGTGAGGCCGGCTGTGCCTAGCCACACCCTCGGGATCCAGGGACTTTTGCTGGCCCCAGAAGGCGAGGCCGGTGGCGCCTAGCCACACCCATGAGCTCCCAGGACCTTCGGCGGCGGAGAGCAGAGTGGGCGAGTGGGCTAAGAGCTGGAGGTTTGGAAGACTTGGCAGAGCAGGAGGCCACTGGACATAGAGCAGAGCAAGAGAGAGGGCGGCTTGGAGGGCATGGCTCCCTCTGTCACCCTAGCTTCCTCTTCACAGCTGTGGAAACTGACAGCAGGGAGGAGGAAGTCCCACCCCCACAGAATCAGCCAGAATCAGCTGTTGGTCAGACAGCTCTCAGTGGCCTGACAGCCAGGACTCTCACTCACCTGCATCTCAGACCGTGACAGTAGAGAGGTGGGATTATGTCTAAGAACAACTGTGGATACAACGTAGCTCTGCAGCTGAAAGATGCTCATGTTATCGACAGAAAATGTCTGAAGAGCAACGTGTGTCTGATCTTGAAAGAAGGCAGTGCCTGCTACAGAATGTATCTGAAGACCAGCTATTGGAAAAATGTCGCTCTGATGCTGAAAAACACTGGCGTCATCGACAGAAAATGTCTAAAGACCAATGTGCCTTTGAAGTTGAAAGAAGGCAGTGGCAAGGACAGACTATGTCTAGAGAACAGTCATCAACAAGTACTATCAATTCTGGTAGGAACTGCCTTCTCAGCAAAAATGGAGTACATGACGATGCAATTCTCGAACATAGCTGTGGTGGAATGACTGTTAGATGTGAATTTTGCCTATTTCTCTAATGAAAAACCATCTGATGGGAAATTTACTCGATGTTGTAGCAAAGGGAAAGTCTGTCAAAATGATATACATTTTCCAGATTACCTGGCATATTTAAAAAGATTAATGACAAACAAAGATTCTGACAGTAAAAATTTCATGGAAAATATTCGTTCCATAAATAGTTCTTTTGCTTTTGCTTCTTTGGGTGCAAATATTGCATCACCATCACGATATGGGTCATACAGTTTTAGAATACACGGGCAAGTGTATCACCATATTGGAACTTTACATCCTTCGGATGGTGTTTCTCGGAAGTTTGCTCACCTCTATATTTTGGATACAGCCGAAGATACAAGTAAAAGATTAGCAATGCCAGAAAACCAGGGCTGCTTAGAAAGACTCATGATCAACATCAACAACCTCATGCATGAAATAAACGAATTAACAAAATCATTCAAGATGCTACTTGAGGTAGAAAAGCAAGCCAAATCTGAAGCAGCAGCAAAAGGTATTGCTCCCACAGAGGTAACAATGGCGATTAAATACGATCGTAACAGTGACCCAAGTAGATATAATTATCCCCGTGTAACCAAGGTTGCTGTCATATTCAAAAACGAAGATGGAGAACCTCCTTTTGAAAGGGACTTGCTCATTAATTATAAACCAGATCCCAATAATCCAAATGCCACTAAAATGAAACAAATCAATATCCTGTTTCCTACATTAGATGCAATGACATATCTTATTCTTTTTCCACATGGTGAAAAAGGCTGGGGAACAGATATTGCATTAAGACTCAGAGACAACAGTGTAATCGACAATAATACTAGGCAAAATGTAAGGAGACTAGTCACACAAATGCAGTATTATGGATTTCATCTCTCTGTGAGGGACACGTTCAATCCTATGTTAAATGCAGGAAAATTAACTCAACAGTTTATCGTGGATTCATATTCAAAAATGGAGGCCAATCGGATAAATTTCATCAAAGCAAACCAATCTAAGTTGAGAGTTAAAAAATATAGTAGTTTAATTAATTATCTCAAATCTAGTTCTGAAAATGACAATGTGCCAATTGGTAAAATGATAACACTTCCATCATCTTTTGAGAGTAGTCCCAGAAATATGCAGCAGCAATATCAGGATGCTATGGCAATTGTAACAAAGTATGGCCAGCCCGATTTATTCATAACCATGACATGCAACCCCAAATGGGCAGATATTGCAAACATTTTACAATGCTGGCAAAAAGTTGAAAACAGACCTGATTTGGTAGCCAGAGTTTTTAATATTAAGCTGAATGCTCTTGTAAATGATATCTGTAAAGTCCATTTATTTGGCAAAGTAATAACTAAAATTCATATCATTGAATTTCAGAAATGCGGACTGCCTCACACTCACATCCTCCAATTAATTCCCTTTCAATGTGCATGAATTCCATGCACCGGGCCACTAGTATACATAATAGTGGAATATTATTTAGTCTTAAAAGGAAAGGAAATTTTCCACATGCTACAACATAGATGAACCTTGAGACATTATGCTGAGTGAAATTAATCAGTCATAGGAAGACAAATCCTGTATGAATCCACTTATATGAAGTATCTAAAGTAGTCAAATTCACAGAAACAAAAAGTAGGATGGTAGGTATCAGGGAAAGGAGGAAATGGGAGTCATTATTTAATGAGTTAAGATGCTAAGTTTTGCAAGATGACAAGACCTCTGGAAAGCTGTTACACAACAATGTGAATATACTCAACACTTTTCAAGTAGACACTTAAAAATGATGAAGATGATAAATTTTATGTTATATGTGTGTGTGTTTTTTAACACGATTTAAAAACTCTTACACCTTTATTCCATTTGAAAATAGTGCTCATTATAATATGTTGGTCTGTTATTCATGAATTGCTGTGTAGTTTTCCAATACCAAAATCTTGCTTTTTTAAAAAATTTTATTTTATTGTTTAAAGTATTACAAATAGTAGTACATATGTCTCCTTTTTTTCCCTATTGACCTTCCCCTGGCCTCCCCACCACCCCGCCACCCCACTGGCCAGTGTCTGTCGTCCATTGGTTATGCTTATATGCATGCATACAAGTTCTTCGGTTGATCTCTTACCTCCCCCCATCCCCCCGCAACCCTCCCCAGCCTTCCCACTGTAGTTTGAAAGTCTGTTCGATGCTTCTCTACCTCTGTATCTATTTTTGTTCATCAGTTTATGTTGTTCATTATATTCCATAAATGAGTGAGATCATGTGGTATTTTTCTTTCACTGACTGGCTTATTTAACTTAGCATAATGCTCTCCAGTTCCATCCATGCTGTGGCAAATGGTAAGAATTCCTTCTTTTTTATAGCAGCATAGTATTCCATTGTGTAGATGTACCACAGGTTTTTAATCTACTCATCTGCTAATGGGCATTTAGGTTGTTTCGAAATCTTAGCTATTGTAAATTGTGCTATGAACATAGGGGTGCATATATCCTTTCTGATTGGTGTTTCTGTTTTCTTGGGATATATTCCTAGAAGAGGTATTACTGGGTTAAATGGCAGTTCCATTTTTAATTTTTTGAGGAAATGCCATACTGTTTTCCACAGTGGCTGCACCAGTCTGCATTCCCACCAGCAGTGCATGAGGGTTTCTTTTTCTCTGCATCCACTCCAGCACTTGTCGTTTGTTGATTTGTTGATGATAGCCATTCTGACAGGTGTGAGGTGGTACCTCATTGTTGTTTTGATTTGCATCTCTCAGATGATTAGTGACTTTGAGCATGTTTTCATATGTCTCTTGGCTTTCTGAATGTCCTCTTTTGAAAAGTATCTATTTAGGTCAGCCGTGGGCAAACTACGGCCCGCGGGCCGGATCTGGCCCATTTGGCTGTTCTATCCGGCCCATGGAGCCGAAAGAGTAGAGGGTTCTCTTGCTCTCCCCTCCGCTCCTTCACCAGCAGCAGTGTTAACATGGCAACATCGGGAAACACGGCCGCAGCTCCTTCTTCTGAGTCCAGTTTAAGGACCCATTGTGGCCCTCAAGTCAAAAAGTTTGCCCACCCCTGATTTAGGTCCTTTGCCCATTTTTTTTTTTTTTATTGGATTGTTTATCTTCCTTTTGTTAAGTTGTATGAGTTCTCTGTAAAATTCGGAGACTAAACCCTTATCGGAGATCACATTGACAAATATGTTCTCCCATGCAGTGGGCTTTCTTGTTGTTTTGTTGATGGTTTCTTTTGCTGTGCAGAAGCCTTTTATTTTGATGTGGTCTCATTTGTTTATTTTCTCCTTAGTTTCCATTGCCCTAAGAGCTGTATCATTAAAGGTATTGCTATGACAAATGTCTGCTATTTTGCTGCCTATGGCTTCTTCTAAGGTTTTTATGGTTTCCCATCTTACATTTAAGTCCTTTACCCAAAATCTTGCTTTTTATCCAGGCTGGAACCAAGGCAAGGCAAATGCCAGTGGTTCAAATTTTAATGAGATGCAAAATGTAAGAAGATGAAAAAAAACATAGTTAAAAGAAATAATATATTAATGCATTATTTTAAGCACTAAAATTGATACAAAAATTTCATGACAAACAAAATGTCAAAATCCAAATAAAGAAAAGCTCAGAAAAACTGCCATGCCAAGCTATACTGAAGCCTGAGGCAAAAAGAAAAATCAGTAATATACTGCTCCATAGTTAAAACTTTTGTTCTTCATTTGCTCTCAGATGATCTTGCCCTAATCTTACCAAGACTGAGTTCATCTGATCTAAACCCCTTTCCGTTTCCTCATCTCCACCTCAGAACTCTCACTCTGCTTTTCCCTTACTCCTGTCCCTGAGAGGTTCTCCCTGCAGGGATTTGTTATAGTTGGACTCATCTTTCTTAGTTATGGGTCTTTCCCTCATTATGTATTTTTGTTGAAGGTACCATATCCTAAGATACTTAAGATTGAAAGTGGTGCTATACTAGTAACTACCTTGTCAATGGCTGTATCTACTCAATTGTGAATTTTAATTCTAATTGTGGATTCTTATCCCAATCATTTCTAACACTGCTGCTGCTATCTCGTTATTTGACATAACAGATGTGTTTGCAACTACAATTTGTTGCCCATTAAATACCATTAAAGTACCTCTTCTGTTGCTCAGTACAGTCTCTGAAGGAGTTTTCTTTTTTCTATGCATTTTGGACATTTTCGCCAGTTCCTGAGAGCCAGCTGCCTCTTCCATTAAATCTTCAGGGATAAATAAAGCTAGAAATCATCTCCCTGCCTCTTTATTACTAGAATTTTTGTACAGTTACATGTGATTTAAATCCTATTTTAGATCCTATTCAGGATATGTCTCTCATCTACGCTAATAATAGACAAATATGTAAATTGACTGTACCTCCATGACACCCCACAGACAATCGGGAGCAAGTATGCAAATTAGCACAACAAAGATGGCAGGCCTGTGGGCGTTGTGGAGGTACGCAGGCGCCAAGTGGCCTGGGGCAGAGCAGACCGCTCAGGGTCTACGCATGCAGGTGCCAAGTGGCCGGGGTCCTGGGCATGCCACTGGAGTGTCTGGTCCTATCAGCCTGGCCTGGGGGTGGCTGGAGTTCACAATCCTTTTCCTTTGTGCAGCCCCTAGACCAGAAGGTGGAACTAAGAGTATGGGAAGCACCAGGAATTCTGGGAATCGTAGTTCTGGTGGCAGACACATTGCAGGATCTCCTAAACACTAGAGCAAAGTGAGCCTGGAGCAAGTTACTGTTGCGGGTGGGGGATGGAGGGAAAGCAAAGGTGAGAGACAAGGAAAGTCACAGTGTTGAGGAAAAATTAAAGGGAAGATATCCTTCAACTTCTAGGAAATTTTCAGCAATGGAGAAAAGAAAAGAAAAGAAAAGAAAAAGACCTCTATTATTCTGTGAACACCAGACCAAATGGGTTGGGGTCTCAGACAATTCTCTCATATGATTGCAAAGACAGACAGAAACTTCCAGATTGGAGAGAGTGCAGGTCAGGCTGAGGGACCCACCCTCCAGTGCACAAATCTTTGTGCATTGGGCCCCTAGTCTCTTATAAACTGTAAGATTCCAGAGAGCAAGGTCCACTTTTGAGTGTGTGTGTGTGTGTGTGTGTGTGTGTGTGTGTGTGTGTGGCCGAGAGAAAAAGAGAGAGAGAGAGAGAGAGAGAGAGAGAGAGAGAGAGGACTGGGCGAATAATCAATTTGAATCTCCTTAACTAGTAATTTCTCCACATTATAGATTATATAACACTAGCCACTCAAATGTTCTTGGCCCTGAGGAGGAAACAGAAAGAGGTTCATGAAACTTCACAAATAAAATATCTCCATAGGGGATTGAACATTTTTTATTTGTTTATAAGTTATAAAGTTAAAATGTTTTAAAATGTTCAACATGTTCTCGCCCAAGGGAACTACTAGAGTACAACCAAATATATTAACACTGTCACCTTAAAATAAAGTGGATATTTTTCAAGCTTATTATAATGATTATCTCGTGTGCTTCTAAGAAGACCAGAAAATTTTTATTCTAATTTAACCTAATAATATCCTACTGAAGTTATTATTTTGAAAGAATATTACCATAGGAAATTCACCCTGATATCCACACAAAACAAAAATATTATTTTTATCTTCCACAGTAACAAAGTAGGCTTATATTGCAGATGGTGAAATACCGTTTCTAATTTCCCAGATATACCAAGGGGGAAATAATTATTCCTAAGAAGAGACATCCAGAAAATGGCTTGCAGACTTCTTTATGCAGTTTTTAAAAAGTTATTTGACAAGTGTGTTTTTTTAAAAATATATTTTATTGATTTTTTACAGAGAGTAAGGGAGAGGAATAGAGAGTTAGACACATCGATGAGAGAGAAACATCAATCAGCTGCCTCCTGCACATCCCCCACTGGGGAAGTGCCTGCAACCCAGGTACACGCCCTTGACTGGAATCGAACCTGGGACATTTCAGTCTGCAGGCCGACGCTCTATCCACTGAGCCAAACCGGTTTTGGCGACAAGTGTTTTTTGAACACCTACTCTGATGAGCACTTCTCCGGGCTTGGGGGATGGAGGTTATAGAGAGTAAAAAAAAAAAAGCCATGATTCCCTCTTCCAAAGAGTTTACAGATTTGGATGAACGAAGCCTTATAAATGATGTAAAAAAGAAACTGTAACATAACACATAGCCTGGTGCTAAATCACTTGATTCAGATCATAACTGCTCTAAGAATACAGATAATGGTGAAACTCACAGAGGGTTGTGGTAGTTAGGGCTTCATGCCAGGGCCTGTATTAACAAAGAACATCATTAATCTTTATTTGGACAAAACTAGAGAAGAGAGAATTCTCAGAAAAATTTGGAGAGTAAACCAAAGCACACTTGACCAGAGCAACACTCTGATAGAAAACAAGTGAACTTGGAAATTCAAATGTAACTTGAGTCAATTCAGCTAAACAATATCAGTAAGCTGACGGATATTTAGAATTTTCAAGTTACATTATGTTTTTCTTCATTTAGTAAGTATTCTTATAGAAAAATATAATAACAATGTCCTTTAAGAATTTGTCTCATGAAATATGAATATGTTTACTGAGGGTTAATTGAAAAGTAATTAAAATTTCCTCTCTTATGGCTATAAGCATTTATACATTATTTTATTAAAAAATATTTTAAATGCTTTCTATACTCCAAGGTGGGACTCAGGTACTCATGAATTTTACAGCTCCCCAAGACGTTTTTAAGAAAAATAAAGATTCAGGTAAACTGTTTTAAGGAGGTGCAGGCTTTTCCAGGTGAGTGTTTTAGAATCAGCTCATAAACTTGTTAAAATTGCTGCATTCTGGTTTCGCCTGGCATTAGATACATCTCAGTAATCTATAATTTTTACAAGCAAATTCAGCCCCTTTTAGGTGATTGAACCAAATTCCACATTGAAAACAGCTCCTGAGAACCAGACTGGGTTCAAAAGCAATTCCACTTCAGGCCATAATTGAATATCTGAGATCTAACTTACTCTCTAGCCATATCCAATCAGACAACTGGACAAAATAAAACAACTGTTTTTTAACATTGGATAATATGGGTTGCAAGACCTATCCCTTAAAGCAGGGTGAGATACAACAGGGACCATCACCCCTACAGCTCAGATATTTAATCTCTTTCATCTCCCCTGGGGTGCAATATTGATTTTGGTTTCTATATTTGCTGGGAGAGGAGAATTTTCAGAGGCTTCCACTTTCAATTTCCCAGTATGGTGGCTTATCCCACAAGCCATGAACCAAAACGTGGGTCTTCCTTCAACTGATAAGTATATGAATCCCAATAAAATATTCCCATCTTCACTTAAATTGACAATCTGATATCTGCAGAAAATGGACCCTGAAGAAAATAAGGTGAAATAACTATACACTATTGCAAGGTCAACATAGTAGTCTAGTCATGGTATCATTGCTAGAACAGAATAATAGATTACAAGTATGTGGTATGCAACCATTGATTTGGAAAACACATTCTCTTCTATCAGAGTTAGATGCAAAGTGTACTAGAAGCAGCCCTTTCACTAGGACCATACAGTAGGGTAGAATCTGTGGTGTCAGATGTGGCAGCGGAGTTAAGATATAAAAAGTGTTGCGTTTATGGCAAGCCCCATTAGGAGAATCACAACACAGGCCTTGAAGTTCTGAAGGGTTCTGCAATAAGATTACCCCACCTGCAGCAGTGAATTAATTGCCTTTTGGGAGAGAAATCTTGGCATGCTATTGGTTCTGTTGAAGGTGGATAATGTGACCAGATCATCCATTTGAGCTGGGTTATGTTAGACCAGTGATGGCGAACCTTTTGAGCTCAGCGTGTCAGCATTTTGAAAAACCATAACTTAACTCTGGTGCCGTGTCACATACAGAAATTTTTTGATATTTGCAACCATAGTAAAACAAATATTTATATTTTTGATATTTATTTTATATATTTAAATGCCATTTAACAAAGAAAAATCAACCAAAAAAATGAGTTCATGTGTCACCTCTGACACACATGTCATAGGTTCACCATCACTGTGTTAGACATTCCAAGTCATAAATTGTAGGGAGTGGCTATAGGTTTAAGCCTCGGAGCTGACCTGTTGGCAAAGCCACAAACAAGTCCCAGCTTAGAGGGCACAGCCCTCTTAGCATAATTAAGCTTGACCTTATGATGCTCCCTAGATCCTATCTGGGTATATAATGGGCTGTGGGAGGTGCAGCAAGTGCTGACAAAACAAGTGAAACTCACAAGAACATTGTAATTATGGTAGCCACTACCTAGTTTACTTCTGGCTATAAAATAAAGGCTCAGCTTGTCGTCTGGGTCTCTCTCTGTGGCCTCAGCCAGGCAGGCACAGGAGATCCACCTAGACCCAGCTTATTCTCTTTGTCTGTCTTTTCTACATCCTTCGCCGCACCCCCTCAGGCTCACCGAACCCTTGCCCTGCTGGCCCGGCACAATAAATATGGCTGTTCTAAGCAAAGCTCTATTGATAAAAGTAAATAATACATACAAGATTGGGTTTAATTAAGCAGAAACAGAAGAGTAAACTGAATGGGAAGGTAGATTTTAATTTTTTTTAATTAAATCTTTATTGTTCAGATTATTACATTTGTTCCTCTTTTTTCCCACCATAACTCCCCTCCTCCCAGTTCCCGCCCCACCCTCTGCCCTCACTCCCCACCCACTGTCCTCATCCATAGGTGCACGATTTTTGTCCAGTCTCTTCCTGCATCTCCCACACCCCTTCCCCCACCAACTATAGTCAGTCCATTCCCTTTCTATGTCCCTGATTCTATTATGATCACCGGATTATTTGTTCACTTGATTCTTAGATTCACTTGTTGATAGATGCATGTTTGTTGTTCATAATTTGTATCTTTACCTTTTTCTTCTTCTTCCTCTTCTTAAAGGATACCTTTCAGCATTTCATATAATACTGGTTTGGTGGTGATGAACTCCTTTAGCTTTTCCTTATCTGTGAAGCTCTTTATCTGACCTTCAGTTCTGAATGATAGCTTTGCTGGATAAAGTAATCTTGGTTGTAGGTTCTTGGTATTCATCACTTTGAATATTTCTTGCCATTCCCTTCTGGCCTGCAAAGTTTCTGTTGAGAAATCAGCTGACAGTCGTATGGGTATTCCCTTGTAGGTAACTGAGTTTCTTTCTCTTGCTGTTTTTAAGATTTTCTCTTTGTCTTTTGCTCTTGGCATTTTAATGATGATGTGTCTTGGTGTGGTCCTCTTTGGATTCCTTTTGTTTGGGGTTCTCTGCGCTTCCTGGACCTGTAAGTCTATTTCTTTCACCAGGTGGGGGAAGTTTTCTGTCATTATTTCTTCAAATAGGTTTTCAATATCTTGCTCTCTCTCATCTTCTGGCACCCCTATAATTCTGATGTTGGTACGCTTGAAGCTGTCCCAGAGGCTCCTTACACTATCTTCGTATTTTCGGATTCTTTTTTCATTTTGCTTTTCCAGTTGTGTGTTTTTTGCTTCTTCGCATTTCAAATCTTTGACTTGATTCTTGTGCTCCTCTGGTCTGCTGTTGGGAGTCTGTATAGTATTCTTTATTTCAGTCAGTGTATGCTTAATTTCTAGTTGGTTCTTTATCATAACATCGAGGGTCTCATTAGATTTCCTGTAGAGCTCATTAAGTTTATCGGCAGCTTCTAGACAGTTCTTGAGAGACCTTAAAAGTGTGGTTCTGAACTCTATATCTTCCATTGACAATTTTGTCCTGTTTCTTTGTCTCCGCATTTTTTTATGCTTTCTTGGTGCACCCCCTAGTGGTCTTTGTGCGCAGTCTTGTTGTAGTTAAGCCTTGATTGTTGTAGTTAATACTTGGGGGATTTGACCTCCAGGCCAACTGGCTATGAGAGTCAGCTGTGTCTGCAGTGGGAAAACTTCTGTCCTCTGGGGAGGTGCTAATCTAGCGTTTGCTTGAGGCTATCCAGCAAATGGCTCTGCGCAGGGCTTGGGCGGGGCGGGTCCCCGGGGATCTACAGGGCGGGCCGGAGCGAGCAGTTACGGCTGCTCTCAGTTCCGTCCCTAGGTGCTCTGCCTCACAGAGTCCCAGCAACCGCTGCAAACCTCGGAGAGAAAGCTGCCTTCAAGTTCCGACCGAAGCAAGACAGTCCCGCTTCTCCCATTTGAGTCTGGGTCCCTAGAGACTCGCCCGGATCTGGAGCTCAGAGTCTGAAACTCCCTCCCGATTGAAAACAACAACTGCGCCCTCCGCCGCCAGCCCGCTCCGCGTGCGCACTCCGCACCTGAGTATTTCACTTCAGCACTGCGCCTCCTCTGAGTCTGGGTATGATATTCTCTTTCCTCCTAGTTGTAGAATTTCCACTCAGCCAGCCTTCCTGTGGTTCTGGATGATGTTCATTCTGTCTTTTAGGTGTACCCTTGAATTGGTTGTTCGAGGCAGCAATCTCCAGCGTTAACCTATGCCGCCATCTTGGTTTCTCCTTTTTCTAATTTTTTTATAAACTCAATATTTTAGAATAGTTTTAGAGTCACAGAAAAAAAAATTGAGGACAGTATAGAAAGTTCTAATATATCCCACACAAATACATTTGTATGGTAACTGTGTTATAGTTAATGAACCAATATTGATACATTATTTTTGACTAAAGTCCACATTTTATTTAGTTTTCCCTAGTTTTTCCCTAATGTCCTTCCTTGTTCCAGGATCCCATCAATATTATATATGTAATACCATGTCACAGTCAGTCATTTGGATTCATTTATTAAAATTAATGTTATTTCATAACAAATAAGATTTATTTATTAAAGTTACTTAGAAGAGAATAAGATTACTAGCAAAGCAGAATTTAACTTTTTAAAATTTCTCTAAGAATTGTAAATGTATAATTTCATAAACCTTGTTCTCCAGTGTCAAGGAAATTCCTTCCTATTTTGTAAAGAACTTGTGTCTGGATTGTTGTTGCTACTCTATGACAAGATCAGGGGAAGCACGCATTCCCTCAGTATGGCCAGTTACCAGCTGATCCACAGGCCTCTCATATGAGAGTAAAAGAGTAGAGTTGATGTTTTGGCTCACCGCCTTAGAGAGCCAAAGCCTTCTATTCAATTTCACCAGATCTGTTCTCCACAGACTTCATGCAATGTAGGCCCTGCTATTATTCTACAGGATTAGGGTGCATACCCCACAAAAATATAGAGCAGAATGACTTGCATTACAGAAGGGAGAGAGGAGATCTCATAGTAGTTAGACCGCCAGAAGATCTTTCTCAAAAATGCAACTTTTAGACACTAATCCTCTCTAGTTCCCTAATACACATCTACTTTATCTGAGGATCAACATCAGTCTGCCTATAGGTCTAGATTCCTGGGTTGAGGAAGACAAAGGGAGGGTCACTGTAACATCTTCCCCTAATACCTGAAATTATAGGACTTTTTCTCTCATTCTCTCTCTACCCACCCTGAGCTATCTCTTAATGGTTCTTTCAGAAAGATTGAATATAAGTTCCAAGCAGCAGTTCTATATGTATTCACATCTGTGGTTCCTCAATTCAGTTATTTCATTTATACAATAAATTTTCATCTGTTTTTCAGCTTCAGACGTTTGTTAAAATGCTTCAATAACTCAAAGGCTCCATTCCATTTTTAGCATGATTTATTTTTTAATGTGGTTTCAAAAATATTACATGGGTATATATAGATTGGCACTGATTTTTGTATGTTATTTTTTATTTCTTAAATATTTTCATTGTTGATAGTATTACAGATGTCTCCCGATTTTCTCCCTTTTACCCTCTTCCTCCCAGCTCCTATCCACGCCCCCAGATCTTTACCCCCTATTGCCTGTGACCATGGGCTATGCATATAAGTCATCCCCAGTAGCGGGCATGCAGGATGTAGCTGATCAATGCAAATACATCCTTTTGTTTTCTTAGCCACTATAGTATAATTATTGTAGCATGTAGCAGAGTCTATAATTAATTTGTACAATTATCTACATATGAAATCAAAGACACTCAAGGGACTAAATGTCAGAACTAGTAAGAGAATCTCTTAAGAAGTTCAAATACAATAATACAAAAATGGAATAACATTTTATATACAAGTAACACATATATAAAATGTAATATGAAAAGTACCCATTGTAGATAGCAATAAACTGTTCATTATATTGGAATAAACTCACAAAGTTGTTTGAAACATCTGTAAAAATATTACCAATTTTACTGAATAACAAAAAGATATTGATAAATGGAGAGATATACCATGCTCAAGGATCAGAAATTCAATGTTATAAAAATTATCTCTATATAAATCTCTAAAATTAATTGAATTTCAATAAAAATACCAACAAAGATTTACATGGACCTATAACAGCTGACTTTTAAAATTTATATCTACACTAATAAAAGAGAAAAATGGTAACTGGTGTACGACGATACCCTTTTCATTGGCTAATCAGGGCTATATGCAAATTAACTGCCAACTATGATTGGCAGTAAACTGCCAACTATGATTGGCAGTAAACTGCCAACTAAGATTGGCAGTTAACTGCCAACTAAGATTGGCAGTTAACTGCCAACAAGATGGCGGTTAATTTGCATATGTAGGCACAATGCAGGGAGGTGAAAGGGAAAGCAGGAAGAAGCCCCCTGCCACTGACAGTGATCAGAAACCCAGGGGGGAGCTAAGAGCTGGGGGCCGCCTTTGCCCTGCCCCCCAGCCATGATCAGAGAATCAAGCGCTTTTGCCGCCCTGGCCAGTGATAGCAGGAAGTAGGGGTGGAGCCAGCGATGGGAGCTGGACACGGTCGAAGCTGGCAGTCCCGGGAGCTAGGGGTCCCTTGCCTGGGCCTAAAGCGGAGCCCGCGATCACGGGGCCGCTGCAGCTGTGGGTCCCTGCTGCCCGGGCCGGATGCCTAGGCCAGAGGCGTTAGGCCTGGGCAGGGGCGGAGCCTGCAACCGCGGGGAGCTGGGGGTCCCCTGCCCAGGCCTGACACCTCTGCCGGAGGCCTCAGGCCTGGTCAAGGGGCCGATCCGGTGATTGGTGATCGGAGGGTGATGAGGGTCAACTCCTCTGGCCCAGGCATCAGGCCTGGGTGGGGGGCTGAGCCGGGGATTGGGGGGATATGATGGTCCCCTTGCCCAGGCCTGAAGCCTGGGTCAGAGGCGTCAGGCTTGGGCGGGGGGTGGAGCAAGCGATCAGAGGGAGATGGGGGTTCCCTGCCCAGGCATGATTCCTGGGCCAGAGGCCTCAGGCCTGGGCGGGGGCCAGAGCCAGTGATCGGGGGGAGATGGGGGTCCCCTGTCCAAGCCTGACACCTCTGTCAGAGGCGTCAGGCCTGGGCAAGGGGCCGATCCTGCGATTGGAGGGTGATGGGGGTCAACGCCTGAGGACTCCCAGTATGTGAGAGGGGGCAGGCTGGGCTGAGGGACACTCCCCCCCACACACACACCCAGTGCACGAATTTCGTGCACCTGGCCCCTAGTAGAAACATAAAAGATCTGATAGAGACAAGACCATCTTAAGAAGGTCAAGGCTGATTATTAAGCTATAGTAATTAAAGTAGTATGGTAAAAACTAAGGAAATATGAATAGACTGTGGACTTTAGTTAATAATAATGTATCAATATTGGTTGATTACTATGACAAATGTACCATCCTAATGTAAAAATGCTAATAGTGAGAAACAGATGTAGGGTAAATGCGAACATTTGTGATAGTGTCTTTGCAATATACTTATAAATTGAAAACTATAAAAGAAAAGGCATAGTTAGATAGATAGATGATAGATAGATAGATAAATTAGATAGATAGATAGATAGATAGATAGATAGATAGATAGATGACAGATAGACAGATGCAATACATTCATAGACCTATGAGATAAATCCATAGCAATAAGTATTATTTAAAAATTCAGAACATTTTCCCTTTCATATTGAGTTCCAGAGAAGTTTAGGGGAAAAATTAATTACATGGTATTGGAAGCATACTAATACATTTAAAAGCAAATTATAGTACTATAAGGTCAAAGAAACAAAACCATCAATGTAAATAAAGTTTCAGTGACTTTAAAAATACAAGTAACATGAATAAGTGGTGGCAGTAGTCAGATATTCCTTGGGAAAAAATTGAATCTTGTTTCTAACTGCATTTTAAGAGAAGACAAAGACAACCCAAAGCTGTGCTTACAGTTACAGTATTTACTGCTAAATACCTACGGCATAGATCTCAATGGGAACAAAATCTATATAGACTGGGGGAAACTTTTCACGTAAAACTATGGGAAATAATATAGTTAGTATTTATATTTGTAATATTCAATAAAAATGGTAGCAAGGATTATATATTCAAAGCTTAATAAGTTATAAAATATACAGAAGGGTCATAGTAGCAACAGATTCATTTGATCAAAGGTTAAGGACTTGAGTAATTTACCAGAGGCATTGACATTCATTAAAGATCAGATGAGCCCTAACCGGTTTGGCTCAGTGGATAGAGCGTCGGCCTGCGGACTGAAAAGTCCCAGGTTCGATTCCGGTCAAGGGCATGTACCTGGGTTGCAGGCACTTCCCCAGTGGGGGATGTGCAGGAGACAGCTGATTGATGTTTCTCTCTCATCGATGTTTCTAACTCTCTATCCCTCTCCTTTCCTCTCTGTAAAAAATCAATAAAATATATTTTTTTTAAAAAAAGATCAGATGAATCACAGCCCAAAGAGAGACAGTCAACCTCAGTTGCCTCCGGCACAGGCCCTAGCCTGGATTGAACCCACAACCTGTGAAAGGACAGGGAAATGAACCCACCGCTTTTTGGTGTGAGGGATGAAGCTCTAACCAACTGAGCCACACCAACCATGGTGACAGTCAGCCTCTTATTTAAAGTCACAGTTAAGAGCAGGACACATTTAAAAAACACATTTAAGAAACAGTCACTACTCTGCTAAGCTGAATTATCACTGTGTGTGGCCTGGTAACCCAGAGTGTCAAAGGAGTATAGGGTCTGTGCTACCAGAGACTAGTTTGTTTCTTCAGTCTCCTCCACCTCCAATTTCACCATGGGCCTCAGGTAGGTCTGTAGGCAGGTAGGTAGGTAAAGGAAGAAAGGAGGGAGGAAGGGAGGGAAGGAGGGAGGGAGGGAGGGAGGGAGGAATAAAGAGTGAGAGGAAAGAAGGGAGAGAAAAAAGGATATAGAGAGCATATCATACCTATACATGTGTTTGCTTTTATTATTTTTCCATTTACTTAAAGTATTTCAGAATGCCACAAAAATAAGTACATCTTTACTATATTCTTATGTTCATTGAATGCATTCAACAACATTTGGGTGTGTGTTTTTCTCATTTGTTTTGTGTTGAGTGCCTAGTATTTTACAGGAACTGTTTTAAGTTCTGGGAGATAAAAGAGTGAACAAAACTGACAAGAAATCCTTGCTCTCACGGCTTACATTCTAATTGGGGAAACAGACAATGTGCCAAATAGATAAATACATACAAAAAATATGTATTACTTTAGATGGTGATAAATGCTATGGGAAAAGTACAAGCAAAGAAAGAGAGTATTGAGGAAGGAGTTCCAATTCTGAATTGATGTTAAAGGAAGACCTCACCAAGATCACTATATTTGAGTACAAAATTGCAAGAGATGAGGGAGCCAGCCAGGTGGATCAGTATGAAAAAAAGCACTCTGGGTCTGTTTAAGTATCGTAAAGAGGGAACAGCTAGGCCAATGAAGCTTTCATGGAATTAGCAAGAGGAGGATGGAAGATACAGTCAGAGTGGAGGTCAGGCCTATAGAACCTAATGAGCCATTAAAAGGCTTTGAGTTGGATATGCTTTGACACATTTTATACTCTGACTGCTGAGCGAGGAATAGGCTGACGGGGTAGCCTCCACCTAAAAGATAGAATGGTAGCTGGAATCTGTGGTGAGAAATGGTCAGATTCTGGATATTTTAGAGGTTGAATCCGTAAGATTTTCTGAGAGATTGGATGTATGAGGGAAAGAGTGAAGTCTGTTGGCCTGGACATCTGAAATAAATGGACTGTCATAGACCAGATCAAAAAAAGGCCAAATAACACATTGGTACAGAACATTAGAGAGGAGCTCCTGAGACCTTTCCATTCCCCACAAGTAAATGATAACCTCATTCAGATCCCATTATTCTTAACAGATGGCAGGGTGTCTGCGAGTAAATGGGACCTCTAAGCAGCTCACACCTTCAGCAGTCATGGAATAGTAGGGGAAGTGACCTTGAGAGATGCCATCTAAAAACCCCCAGAAGGCCCATGAGAGTCCAGCCAGCCCCGCCTCTTCATTATGTGACTTCTTACATTCCAACAGAAAATTGTCTGATCTGAATCATCAGTTACTATGACAGGTCTGTTTGGATAAGTCCATTTCACTTCCAAAGGCATGCCTGGGAAGTACTGACCTAATTCTACAAACTTTCTACTTCATATGCAAAACCTAACATGAAATTTCCATGTCCATTGCTAGAGACCTAGAGAATTATCATTGAGTATATTGAAAATGTATAAAGAATTTACTGAAGCCATGCAAGGAGTAAATTTATGAGAGAATGCTATTTTCTGATTGCGAAATCTGAGTCATGGGAAGTACAAAACTGGATGAAAGCATTTTAGACATATGAATTTCCAGAAATTTTAATTTTGGCCAAGTTATTTTGCTAATAAAATGAAATTTTTCAAAGTTCTATTAAAATGTCACTGCAGAATAGTCCTCTTTTCTTGCCTGCCTTTGGGCAAAGTTTCTCACTTGTTCTCTGATTTTCATTCCCGGCCACTCACTCTCTTATGGGTAAGAGCTCATTGCTCCCGTTATAAGAGGCGTTAGTTGCTCACTGACCTGGACGTGGTCTCTTTGATTCTCCAGATCTGTCCTTCCAGCCTTCTTCACCTGGCCTGAACCCCTGGGCCTGAGCACGAACTGTAGACAGTGCGCATCCTGTTGAAATGAGCCCGCAGAGGGTTTCGGCAAGGTATCAGAGGGCAGAAGGAGATTGAGGCTCCGGCATTTGTTCCCTGGCTCCCTTCCTGCTGGGTTGTGGGTTGTCAGTTACTACGTTGCTCTAGCGAAAATACAGCCTTTAGGGTGTCCATCTCCTACAGCTAGTGCTACAGTCACACTTCTCTCGGAGTTTGAATAACTATTCGCTTTCCCTGCCCTTTAAGACTCAGGGTGATAGCAGGCTTTCACCGTTCCAGCTCTGGGTATTTCTGACTTCATTATCCTGTTTAGGTTTTCCTTAACCCTGTCTATAAATTTTTAAGTAGTCCATTCATTACTTTCTCCTCAATTTTCCTCTGGAGTGTGGCATCTCTTTAGACTCTAACTGTTTCATTTCTTTTGTCTAAATAATGGAGCCCAAACTCATTAGACTGGTACTCGAGCCTTGCTACATAACCTTGTCTGGTTTCACATCTTCAATCTTATTTTCAATGTATCTCTCCATGCTACATGGTTGCCTCAATGCAACACAACTTCACAATTCTGACTTTTATGTTTTCTCAATCTACCTAGAAAGACTTTGTATATCAGTCAAAATTCTTTCCAGTTCCAAACAATCCCTCTGAATAATTTTTGAAATGCTGTTGTTGTTATCTATCACACTTCTGTGACAAGCAATCTTCTTGTACACAATTTTTCAGTTCTCTGCATCTGAGAATAATTTTAAAAACATTTCAAACAAGAATTATAGGTTCACTTTTTAAAAAACATGACAGAAATTTAATTACTAACATGACAATTGCTTCATATTATATAGGCAATATCAACTCATCGGTCACAATGAACTCCTCTGCCAAGAGTCTGGAAAACTTATTATTTACAGAGAAATAAACATACAAATGACAACAGATTTCTCATCTTATTTTTCTTGAACAGTGCTATCAACTAGCTTGAACCAAAATATGTGTCTTTATATCAGAAATGCAGAAATGGAAAAGAAAAATGCACCATAAAGTTGAGACAATGTAATTCTGTTGTTCAGAGTTTTGGAGAAACAATTCATTTTTAAAAAGAACAATGTTAGAACTTTTTTTTTCACTTTAAACAATTTGAGTATAGTTTCTTATGAAAATGATACTTTGAGATGTTAACTTCATTTTAGTTTCTTTAATCAAGGTCCTTTAAATCTTCAATATTATAATTTCCATTGTGAAGTTAAATAAGAATATTTAAATATAAAATGTTGACCATATCACCAGAACTTCTAGAATCTAAACATCTATGTACATTAAAGAACATTACTTTGATAAAGTGTTCTCTCAAAATGAGATTTGATAATATTTCAAGAATATGATGTAATGACAGAGCTATACAAGTTTTTAAAAAATATATGTTGTAAAAATACTTGTAACTGATTTCAAAATAAGTTTATTAGTTCCACATCAATTTGCACAGGGAAGTATATCTTAAATTATATATGGTAAAAGACCAGTTTCTCCATTTAAATTTTAATATCTCAAGATCAATATCTTTGTAAAATATAAAAACAAACTTCTAGAAAAAAATGATCACATGCATGTATGTCAAAGCAATATCAAATTAGCCAAAAAAGTTACAAAATACATCCAATTTGGAAAGAAAAAATAAAAATTATCTGTTCATAGAGATATGATCTTATATGTAGAAAAACCTAAGGATTGTATGCAAAACAACTATTAGAACTAGTAAACAAATATGCTAAAGTGGCAGAACAGGAAATCAACATAGAAATATCTGTTGCATTTCTATAGATTAATACAAACAGTCTAAAAAGAAAATTAAAAAACACAATTTCATTTATAATAGCATCAGAAAGAATGAAATACCGAAGAATAACTTTTACCAAAGAAGTGAAAGATTTGTACAGTGAAAACTTTAAAGCTTTGATAAAAGAAATTGAAGACACAAATAAATGAAGTGACATCCAAAAGTCACTGGAAGACTGAATACTATTAAAATTCCATAGTTCCCAAAACAATATACAGATTCAATGCAATCCAAATCCAAATCCCAATGGCATTTTTTACAAAATAGAAAAATAATCCTTAAATTAAAAAATGGAACCACAAAGGACCCTGAATAGCCAAAATGATCCGTGAAAGAAGGAAAGATATGGTGGCCTCACACTTTCTGATTTCAAAACATTACAAAACTACAAACATTATATGGTATTGGCATAAAGACAGACATATAGACCAACGGGACAGAAGAGAGAGTCCAGAAACATACACAGGTGCATGTGGTCAACTGATCTTTAATAAAGGTGCCAAGAAGACACATGGGAAAAGATTTGTCTCTTCAACAAATAGTTCTGGGAAAACTGAATATTCACATGCAGAAGAATGAAACTGGACCTTCACAGACCCTACACAAAAATCAACTCAAGAGATTTGAAACTATAAACCTTCCAGAAGAACACATAAGAAAAAAAGTTTCATAGCATTTGTCTTGGCAAAGATTTCTTAAATATGACACCAAATACACACATAACAAAAGCTAAAGTACACAGCGGAACTATATCAAATTCAAAGGAATCTGCACATCAAAGTAAACAAACAACAGAGTAAAAAAGCAGCCTGCAGAATGGGAGAAAATATTTTCAAACCACGTATCTAATGAAGAGTTAATACCCAAAATATATAAGGAAATTCTACAATTAAATAGTAAAAAAGACTAATAACCCAATTAAAAAATGGACAAAGGGCTTAAACTGAGATTTCTACAAATAAGACATACAAATAGCCTAACAGGTATCTGAAAAGATCCTTACTTCACTGATTAGCAGAGAAATGCAAATCAACATCACAATGAGATCTCATTGGTAGGACACTTGACCCTTATTTCTATCTTAATCTTTGAATTATTTATCCTTTACAATGAATAAAATAAAGTAATAAAAATATAAGGAATTTAAAAAATCTTTTATGAATATACTCCATATTTTTAGGAAGGTGAGGGAATAGGAACATGATAAGAAAAAAATGGAAAATAAAAAGACAAATAGAACTTCAAGAAATGAAAAACATCTGAAATAATATATTGTATGAGATTAACAGTATATTAGAAAATAGAAAATAAAATACCACTGAACTTGTTCACATAGCAATAGAAACAATCTAAAATACACCACAACAAGAAAAACAAGAAAATGAACAGGGCTTCGTGACATGTTTCACAATATCAAAGAGCACAATATACATACAAGTGGAATCGCAGGAGGAGAGAAAGTAGGAAAGGATAAATATTTAAAGAAATAACTGTTACAAATATGTCAAACTTTAAGAAAAGAATAAAGTCACAGATCAAAAAATTGTCAACAAAACATAAGCAGAATAAATATTTAAAACATCACATTAAAGCACATCACAATTTGCTGGAAAACAGTGAAAATTTTAAAATCTTAAGCAGCCAATGAGGGAAAAGTTAATATTTACAGAGAAACAAACATATGAATGACAACAGAATTCTCATCTTATTTTCTGGAACAATACTATCAACTAGCTTGAACTAATTTTTAATTATAGAATACTCTATTCAGGAATAGCAGAGCAGATGTTACTTTCAACTATATATACACAAATCATTGCCTAAGATAAACCATATTCTAAGCCATAAAATAATTCTAAATAAATTTCAAAGTATTGATGTTAAAGTAATGTTCTTAAGCACAACAGAATTAAACTAGATATCAATAATACAGGTACCTGGAAAATACAACAATATTTAGAAATTAGGCAAGTTTAATCAAATAACCCACAAGTCAAAGAAGAAATCAGAAGAGAAAATAAAATATATTTTGGACAGGTTCAAAAATTCTTTTGCAAGTCTAACAGAAGTTAGCAGATACTCCATGAACTTCCTCAAAACTTTGTTCAAGGGGGAATACTGTTGAATATCTGTACTGACTGTTCATTTTCACATGCTTTTTACATTCTATATTTATTATGGAGATTAATTCTATGGTTAAGGCCATTAAGTTGTAACTTCTGCTTCATTAGATCAAATTCCAACTATGTTTCTTATTAGTTCCACCCTTGTGGTAAGAATGCAAATGATCTGCAGCATCTTCATCTTCTTATTTTGCATATTTCCATAAGGTCTTGGTAACTTGTCCATATTCATTGAATTCACTGACTCCATACATTCTAATTCTACCTAAATCTTCTTGTTCAGTTTCCTTTTCTAATTATTCTGCATCTTCTACTAGCATTCTGATTGGGATTATCGTGGCCAATTTCAGAAAATTAACATATTTAGACCACTGATTTTCAACCAGTGTGCCACAAGAATTTTTAAATCATGCAATACCTGACTATTTAGTCAGGGGCATTGACCTCTTTTCCCTTAGAATGTCAAATTAAAAAAAAAAAAAATGACAACAGCCAACACAACAATAGCCTTCAGAGTGAATGAATCAAAATTATACCTTTTTTTTTTTTTTTTTTTGGTCAAATTGGCAAAAGATATATCTTTTGGTGTGCTGTGGAATTTCAACAACTAGTTTATATGTGCCATGAGATAAAAAGGTTGAAAATCACTGACTACAACTATTGAATCCTCCAATCCACAAGTGTCCCTCAATTTATATATCATCTTTCTCTCAACTAGTAGGAAATTGATATTTTTAGGATATTATAATAGCACTAGAGGCCTGGTGCACAAAAATTTGTACACTCGGAGGGGAGAGGAGGTCCCTCAGCCCAGCCTGTGCCCTCTCGCAGTCTGGGACCCCTCCGGAGATAACGACCTGCTGGCTTAGGCCTGCTCCCGGGTGGCAGAGGGAAGGCCCAATCCCTAGGTGCAGCCCCTGGTCGGGCTCAGAGCAGGGCTGATTGGGGAGTTGGGGTGCCGCCTCCTGTCATGCACAGAGCAGGGTGGATTGGGAGGTTGCGATGCCACCCTGTCATGTTCAGGGTAGGGCTGATTAGGGGGTTGGGGCACCGCCGCCTATAACACTGAAGGCAGGGTCAATGGGGAGGTTGCAGCACCCCCCCCTGCCATGCACAGAGCAGGGCCAATCAGGGGGGTTGGGGCGCTGCCCCCTGTCACTCACAGAGCAGGGCCCAATAGGGCGGTTGGGGCTCCATACCTTGTCACGCACAGAGCAGGGCCAATCAGGGGGTTGGGGCGCCGCCACTCTCACACTCAGGGCAGGGCCAATGGGGAGGTTATGGCTCTACCCCGTCACACACAGAGCAGGGCCCATGGGGGGCAGGGAGTTGGGCACCCCACCCTGTCACACACAGAGCAGGGCCAATCAGGGGGTTGGGGCACTGCACCGTCACACACAGAGCTGCAGGGCAATAAAGGGGTTGGGGAGCTCCCCCCATCAGGCACAGAGCAGGACTGATCAGGGGGTTGGGGCGCCTTCCCCTGTCACGAAGAGAGCAGGGCGGATAGGGAGGTTGTGACCCCGCCCCCTGTCACACACAGAGCTGCAGGGCGATCATGGGGTTTGGGCGCTGCCCCCTGTCATGCTGATCCCAGTGCTGGGAGGCCTCGTGGCTCTGCTGATCCCAGTGCTGGGAGGCATAATCCCCTTTTACTATATAGGATAGAGGCCTGGTGCACGGGTGGGGGGTGGCTGGTTTGCCCTGAAGGGTGTCCTGGATCAGGGTGGGGGACCCCACTGGGGTGCCTGGCCAGCCTGGGTGAGGGGATGATGGCTGTTTGCAGCTGGTCACACACCCTTCAGGGTGGGGGTCCCCACTGGGGTGCCTGGCCAGTCTGGGTGAGGGGCTGAGGGCTGTTTTCAGGCTGGTGGGTTACTGAAGCTCCCAACCGCTCTTTTTTTTCTTTTTTTTATTCTGGGCCAGCTTTAGCTCTGAGGCTTTGCTCCAGCTCTTAGGCCTCCGCTGCTGAAAGCAGGTATCTGGTTTGTTTGGGTTCTATAATCGAAACACTGTTTCAACTCCAGCTCTGAGATCCCGGCTGGCTGAAAGCAGGTTTCTGGGGTTTTGTTTAGCTTCTATATTTGTAACAATGTTTCAAACTGCAAGCTCAGAGGCCGGCAGCGGCAGGCGGGGAACGTTGGAGTCCTCCATCACTGAAGCAAGCAAGTCTCATGTTCGCTTTAAGCTGCCTGGCTGCTGGCCGCCATCTTGGCTGACAGTTAATTTGCATATTGCCCTGATTAGCCAATGGGAAGGGTAGTGGAGGTACGGCTAATTACCATGTTTCTCTTTTATTAGATAGGATTGCATTGGTATGAGCTCGAGAAACATCAAGCATTATAAATGTAATTATAGTGAAAATTGTAAATAACAACTAAAAACATATTGAGATAATGTTTTTCCATTTTTAGTAAATTGAAAGTTATCTACTAATTGCTGCTTAATGAGTAGTTGTAGACATTAAAATTCAGATTTACAAATTGGCTTTTTAATTACTGACTGAGCTATGAAGAGTAGGTATTTCCCTGATTAAAATGCACATTCAGAGAGATGACTTCAGAGACTGAGGCAACTGAAATTGCTGAGCTGCCTAACAATAGTTTTATTCTGAAATATAAGAACAGTAAGTATTAGTTTCATAGAAAATTCTGTACTTTTTTAATTTTTTTGCAGAAAAAGCATTTTTAAAAATTGTTTAAAGTATTACAAATAGTAGAACACATGTCTCCTTTTTTCCCTATTGACCTTCCCCTGGTCTCCCCCACCCACCTGGCACATGCCCTCACCTCCCTAGTGTCTCTGTCCTTTGGTTATGCTTATATGCATGCATACAAGTCATTTGGCTGATCTCTTACCACCCCCCCAACCCTCCCCTGCCTTCCTGCTGTAGTTTGACAGCCTGTTTGATGCTTCTTTGTCTCTGTATCTGTTTTTGTTCATTAGTTTATGTTGTTCACTATATTCCACAAATGAGTGAGATACAGTGATATTTATCTTTCTCTGACTGGCTTATTTTGCTTAGCATAATGCTCTTCAGTTCCATCCATGCTGTTGCGAATGGTAAGAATTCCAGGAAAATATAAATTTGTTCCTCGCACACTCATCTAGTTTTATTCAACATCACTGAATTCTGCACCCCTGACAAAGATTTATGATACCGATCTAACCTTCTGTCAAAACCAGCTCGAGTTCAAGCCAGTTAAGTCAGTCAATAAGACAGATATTAGCCTTGAAGTTCCTTTAATTTTCTTTTCTCTTTTTAAATATATATTTTATTTATTTTTCACAGAGAGGAAAGGAGAGGGATAGAGAGTTAGAAACATCGATGAGAGAGAAACATCAATCAGCTGCCTCCTGCACACCTCCTATTAGAGATGTGCCCGAAATCAAGGTACGTGCCCTTGGCCGAAATTGAACCTGGGACCTTTCAGTCCGCAAGCCGATGCTCTATCCACTGAGCCAAACCAGTAGGGCAATTTTCATTTTGTGGAGTGTGTGTATATGTCTGTGTATGAAATGAAAGAGAATTTGAGTTTACTTCTGAGCGTAGAATTTTTATTGCTGTTTGGAAGTGGATTTCCCTACCTACAATCCTCATAACTATATCAAACAGATTTAGATTTAAATCCTCTGAACATAAAACTTATAAGCTGGGAAAAGTTACTTAACCTCCTGAAGTCCTGAATGGGGGAAAATAGCTACTCTGCTTCATTGATTTGAAAATATTAAGATGAAATACATAACATAGTTATTGTGGTACCTCGAATAGACGAAGTACTCAATAAATTTTATCTGCACACCACTAACAAAAATGATCATTTTTATTAATAGACTGTAAAATATTCTCAGCGGCTTCTGTTAAAGATACACTTTTCCCAATCTATCAGTAATTAATTAAAGAGTAAAACTTAGAAGTTTCCATTTATTTTTCAGAAATAATGGTTTCCAGTGTATGGCATGAGCCTTGGGGGGGGGGGGGGTGTTGAGAGGAGTAATAGTATTAAGTTTTGATTGCATTTTTTCAATCCATCTGTAGTGAACCATGATGCCCACAAATATTATCCTATTTTAAACTGCATTTATTAAGTGAGTGCACAAATGGCTTATAAAGACATTCTTAAGGCACACTCAAGCAAGTTTTTCATATGGCTGCCCCCCTGGTTGCATGTACAAAGAACTGAAAATCCACTACTGACCAGGGAATACTGGGTCTAAAATAGAATGTTCAAAAGTGTTTTAGAGTTTCTGAAGAAATAAATGTATATTATTGGTTTTGATCATAAATCCATTATTCTCGCTTATCACACTTGCCAATCTGAAATATGTTTTTGTTCTCTTTGACCTTGTTTCTGGAAATGAAATTGATTTTGCTTTATATCACTGCACCACTTGGAAGCTCCCAGGAGCAGAGCCTCTCAGGTAATTTCATTTTTGATTAAATCAAATCAAATCAAATGAGAGCCTATCCTGCCAGTGTGTGCTGACACTGACTAACATAGTAGCATTTTTCTGCAATAATTTGTCAGTAAACTATAATTGAAAGAGTCAGAAACTGAGATTATACAGATTTTATATTGCTTAGATGATGATATTCACAACTTTGCTCTGTTTTCATTCCTATTTTAAAAATAAATAGAATCCAAGGATAATCCAATTCCTGAACAAATTATTGAGCACTTGCATTAGACACAGCACTATGCTCTGTGACTGCAAAAAAGAAAAATGAGTAAAGCCACAATCCCTGCCCTGGAGTTACTCATGGCATCATGGGGCGGATTGAACAAGAGGGAAAGTGATCATAGAGTGTTTTCTGATGCAAACCAGGCTGTGAGCATATAAGTAATCTAAAGTTTCTCTTGAATCCCAGGAATAATAAAAAAAAAAAAAGAGTAAATAGAGTTAGAAAAAATTAACATTGTTGAGAATTGGTATATGCTTTTTAAGAACTATGCTAAATATTTTAAATGTAATATTTCAATTAATACTAATGGTAACATTGCAAGAAAAAGATCATCATGCTTATTTATTAAATAAAAAAGACACTTTTCTATATAACAAATGAGGAAACTAAGACTCAGAGAATTAAGTTGCTCCCCAACATCATGATAGTAAATGACAGATTGAGAACTTGAACTGAAGGCATGGTGTAATAATGGGAGAAGAAATTAGGTTACAATTCCCGCAGCTGTGAATGGGGATGGAGGGGGAGTGGAAATAAGCCACAACTATTCCCCCAAATCACAAAGAGTCACCTCATCCTCTGTACCAGCACCTAGATCACTAAATTGAACTTTCTAGTCTATTTCTCTTTCTCACTATAACATAAGCTCGTTGAAAGCAAAGGCACGGTCATGGTTATCTTTGTATTGCTTTGCCTTGAATTTTGCTCAATTAATAGCTACTGAATAATATTTGAAACAGTTAAGAATTTGTCCTATATAAGGCCATCTATAGATATTTCAAAGCAACCACTTGAGGGAAAGTGATGCCAGTTTCAGAAGGTCAGGTCTGGGGTCACAATACTATTCTACCAAAGCCATTCCAAATTCCTTAGTAAAAGGAAGTGTAATGTATGTTGCTGAAATATAACAAGAACCAAATTCATTTGGTTATTTTTATATTTATTGAATGCAACAGTCATTATTTATGCTACAAATTCCCTCAAAGATTCACTATTTTAAAAATCTGATGTTAAAGCTTTAAATTTTTACTGATTAAATGAGAAGTGGTATATTTTTTCATTCCCAATTATCCCCAGTACCTTTTGAATTGTAAAAGTAATTATATCCAAATCTTTAAGAACAAGTTCTCATAGCAAGGGTTTCAATATGGAATTTAAATAGATGTCTCTAAAATCCTCTATAGTTCTACTTTTTTATTATTCCCAGTGGTAATTTTGAGTTTATTAACATGTTAATGAACATTTTGTTGAACTGTTTCTACAGCTAGAGCAAGAAAAATGCATTCTCCTGCCTTAAATAAGTTCACAAAGTAGTTATACAAGCACCCCCCCACCACAAAAAAAATTAAAAATGAATTGCAATATAGTGAATACTATAAGGTATGTGAACAAAAGAGAGGAAAACAGAAATGAGAATTCCAAACTTGATATAGGACTTAGGGAGATTCCACAGGAAAAAAGTTCACCTGGGTCTTGGAGGATGAGTAGGAGCATAATAGGTAGCCAAACAGGGCAAATATAATGTAAGCAAAAGGACCAGAATTCACAAAGGCGTGGTGAAGAAATCCATGAGACATAAAAGGTGAGATTTTGTGCCATTCTGAGCAGGTGGCTTTCCTTGGGAGCAGGCCTTATCCATTCCTCACATATAAGAGACTTAGTTATTTTTTTTTCATTTCATTCTGAGCCTTAATAGAAGAGATTTACAGCAAAGGAAAGCCACAGAGATACAGATATCCCCTCCCTGATTTGCACAGGGTGGAAGCAGCAGTGGCACGCAGGCAATGGACAAGTGTGCTGATTAGAGGCTTACTCCTCCAAGCCACCTTGGAGAACCATTTCACTGCATCAACTAACAGATGGACCGTTGCTCTGGCAAGTCTCTCTTGCTCTGTCTTTCACATAAAAACCTGTACTGCCATCCAAAGTGAGTTTACTAATACTTCTCTCTGCTGAGGTCAAAACAGCACTATAAATCCTGACATGGAAACATACATAAATCATCACTCCCTTCAATATACTGCCATGTCCAGTGCTTGGCACTAGACCAACTGACAGGTTATTAAGGGATATAGATAACTAAACAGGAAATTACAGGATCATATGAAAGTACTAGAGGAATTTTGAAAAGTTGGAAAAAATGTTTCCCAGAGGAAGTCATATTTAAACGGGGACCTAAGTATATAGCTATAAATCAGCTAGGAGAGAAAAGATGTATGGAGGATAATGAGAAACAAAAGAAAAAGGTTACCAGGTCAGTGAGGAAGTATTCAAGCCATTTAATTCACATTAAAATAGACAAGTCATCCAGCTGAATTAAAAGAAAAATTAATAGTCTGGCTTCAGCTGGAAACAACACTACACAGGCACTCGACAGGCACTCATGGGTCTACAGTTAAGGACACCAAACTCGAAAAAGAGTTTGCATTATAATAAAAACATATATCCATAAACAAATGCAAATGCATGGAGTTTAGAGTAAGGGCAGCAGTTGAGTTGGAAATATATGTTACAGGGTTTGGGTGGTTCAAAATGTGGAGTTTTTATGGAGACTCAGGTTAGTTCACCTATAGAGTATGGATCCAAACTCTTGACTTGCTTAAGTATCTTACCACATGGAGAAGAGAAAATGACACAAAAGCACACACTCATCACTATTATGACTGATATTTATTTTATAACTTAAATTTAGGGGCTTTTGAATTATTCCCCTAGTGAGAGAGAATTAGAGTGACTATATAATTTGTCATCTGACCTAGCATGACGTTGAGAGTTAAAGGAGCTTATATTACTAACTGGAGGCCCGGTGCACGAATTTGTGCGTAGGTGGGTTCCCTCTGGGTGGCCTGCAAGGATCGGGCCAAAACTGTCCAATGTCACCTGTAGCTCCTACCTGCTGCTCGCACTTATCCCCGCCCCACTGTGCCTGCTGTGGGCTTGCGCCCAATTATTCGCGATTGGGAGAGGCTAGCACTGCTGCAGCAGCACTCACCAGCCATGAGCCCTGGGTCTGGCACCCCCCCCAAAGGGAGTGGCCTGCGGGATTATGCTCAAACCTGCTCTTCGACATCCCCCAAGGGGTTCCCGGATTGCAAGAAGGTGCAGACCAGGCTGAGGGACCCCGCCCGTGCAGAATCAGGCTGGGAAGGAACCGCGTGGAAGGGCTCCAAGGTGTGTCTGTCCCAATCAGCCAGACCCCAGCAGCAAGCAAACCTACCTGTCAGAGCATCTGCCCCCTGGTGGTCAGTGCATGTCATAGTGAGCAATTGAGCAACCTTAGCATATCATTAGCATATTATGCTTTGATTGGCTGTTCAGTTGTTCTTGCCGTTTGGTCTATTTGCATCTTACCCTTTTATTATATAGGACTAGAGGCCAAATGCATGAAATTTGTGTATGGAGGGGGGTTTCCTCAGCCCAGCCTGCACCCTCTCCAATCTGGGACCTCTCAGGGGATGTTTGACTGCTGGTTTAGGCTCAGACCCCCAGGGATCAGGCCTAAACCGGCATTAAGACATCCCTCTCACTATCTGGGACCACTGGCTCCTAACCACTCACCTGCCTGATCACCCCTAACCACTCTGCCTGCCTGCTGGATCACCTCTAACCACCTCTGCCTTCCTGCCTGATCACCTCTAACCACCTCTGCCTGCCTGCCTGCCTGATTGCCCTTAATCGCTCTCCCCTACTGGCCTGATCTCCCCTAACCGCTCTCCCCTGCCTGCTGGCCCAATTGCCTCTTACTGCTTCTGCCTCAGCCCCTGCCACCATGGCATTGTCTGGAAGGATGACCAGTCTATCCAGTCTAATTAGCATATTGCCCTTTTATTAGTATAGATTAGAACAGGAAAATAGGCAGGCAGTGGGAAAGTCCCAGGCAAACCAGGGCACACGAGAAAAGTTATTTGCAATAAATACATAATGCCAAAGACTTCAGATTTCACAGATGATTTTTTCACTATACCTAAAATAATATACTTTAAAACTTGCCTAATCTACCTCCATAAATTACTATACCAAGACAAGGTCTAAATTTTACTGAAAGTGTATCAATGTCAAAAGTATAAGGGGAAAAATTTTCTAAGGAAGTGTATGTACTCATAAACAAATTTCAAGAAGTACTTTAGTTCTCTAATCAGAAGAAAAAAAGGTTATTCTAACTTAATTTCATAAAAAGTAAAATTCCTTATATTTCAAATGCATAATATGTGCCTAGTGTGCATCAAGCATTATTTTAGGGCCTAGGGATACAGCAATAAACAAACAAACAAACAAATGTCTACCCAGTACAGTTTAAACTTTTAAAATCAACAAGTAAATTATGTAATATGATAGAAGGTAACTGCAATAAATATTTTATTAGCAGTTATAACTAAATAATAAGAAAACAAAATCAAATTATTAAAGATTTGAAAGAAACAACTATAATTTATTTATATCATCATATTAAAGAAGGAAAACAAGATTTGTATAATAGAGGTACCAGAAGGCATTGAATAAAATTCAACTAACACCTGTAATAGAAACTCTAAGTAGATAGAAATAAAATAGCAAACATCAAAATGACAGGTAAATTTGTTTTACATCTCATAATTTTTTTACCTTATTTTTTAATTTATTTTTTATTGCTTAAAGTGTTACAAAGAGTATTACATATGTCTCCTTTTTTTTCCCCTTTGACATTCCCCCGGCCTCCCCTACCCCTCAGTGTCTTGTGTCCATTGGTTTTGCTCGTATGCATGCATACAAGTCCTTCGGTTGATCTCTTAAGCCCCGATCTGCCCCCCAACCCTCCCTGGCCTTCCCACTGTAGTTTGACAGTCTATTCGATGCTGCTCTGCCTCTGTATCTAGTTTATAATGGTCTTTATTATCCATAAATGAGTGAGATCATGTGGTATTTTTCTTTCATTGACTGGCTTATTTCACTTAGCATAATGCTCTCCAGTTCCATCCATGCTGTTGCAAATGGTAAGAATTCCTTCTTTTTTACAGCAGCATAGTATTCTATTGTGTAGATGTACCACGGTTTTCTAATCCATTCATCTACTGATGGGCACTTAGGCTGTTTCTAGATCTTTGCCATGGTAAATTGTGCTGCTATGAACATAGGGATGCATATATCCTTTCTGATTGGTGTTTCTGGTTTCTTGGGATATATTCCTAGAAGTGGGATCACTGGGCCAAATGGGAGTTCCATTTTTAACTTTTTGAGGAAACTCCATACTGTCTTCCATAGTGGCTGCACCAGTCTGCATTCCCACCAGCAACTCATGAGTGTTCCCTTTTATCCGCATCCTCTCCAGCACTTGTCGTTTGTTGATTTGTTGATGATAGCCATTCTGACAGGTGTGAGATGATGCCTCATTGTGGTTTTGATTTGCATCTCTCAGATGATTAGTGACTTTGAGCATGTTTTCATAAGTCTCTTGGCTTTCTGAATGTCCTCTTTAGAAAAGTGTCTATTTAGGTCCTTTGCCCATTTTTTGATTGGATTGTTTATCTTCCTTTTGTTAAGTTGTATGAGTTCCCTATAAATGTTGGAGATTAAACCCTTATCGGTGATGACATTGGCAAATATGTTCTCCCATGCAGTGGGCTTTCTTGTTGTTTTATTGATGGTTTCTTTTGCTGTGCAGAAGCTTTTTATTTTGATGTAGTCCCATTTGTTTATTTTCTCTTTAGTTTCCAATGCCCTAGGACAGTGATGGCAAACCTATGACAGGTGTGTCAGAGGTGACATGCGCTAACTCATTTTTTTGGTTGATTTTCCTTTGTTAAATGTAATTTAAATAGATAAAATAAATATCAAAAATATAAATCTTTGTTTTACTATGGTTGCAAATATCAAAAAATTTCTATATGTGACACGGCACCAGAGTTAAGTTAGGATTTTTCAAAATGCTGGCACGCCAAGCTCAAAAGGTTCGCCATCACTGCCTTAGGAGCAGTATCAGTGAAAAAATTGGTTCGGCATAAGTCTGAGATTCTGTTGCCTTTGGATTCCTCTAGTATTTTTATGGTTTCCCATCTTAAATTTAAGTCCTTTATCCATTTTGAGTTTATTTTTGTGTATGGTGTAAGTTGGTGGTCTAGTTTCATTTTTTTGCATGTATCTGTCCAATTTTCCCAACACCATTTATTGAAGAGACTGCCTTGACTCCATTTTATGTTCTTGCCTCCTTTGTCAAATATTAATTGAGCATATTGGTTTGGGCCGATTTCTGGGTTCTCTATTCTATTCCATTGATCTATATGTCTGTTCTTGTGCCAGTACTAGGCAGTTTTGAGAAGAGTGGCTTTGTAATACAGCTTGATATCTGGTATTAAGATTCCTCCTATTTTGTTCTTTTTTCTCAGGATCGCTGCAGCTACTCGGGGTCTTTTTTAAATTCCAGATGAATTCTTGGAGATTTTGTTCTAGATCTATGAAATATGCTGTTGGTATTTTAATGGGAAGAGCATTGAATTTATAGATTGCTTTGGGTAGTATGGACATTTTAATGATGTTGATTCTACCAATCCATGAACATGGTACGTTCTTCCATCTGTTTATGTCTTCCTCTATCTCTTTTTCAACGTCCTGTAGTTTTCTGAGTAGAGGTCTTTTACCTCTTTAGTTAAGTTTATTCCTAGGTATCTTAATTTTTTGGTGTGATGGAAATGGGATTTCTTTTTTAGTCTCTCTTTCTGTAAATTCACTATTGGTGCATAGAAATACCATAGATTTCTTAGAGTTAATTTTGTATCCTGCTACATTGCCAAATTCATTTATCAAGTCTAATAGTTTTTTGATGGAGTCTTTAGGGTTTTTTATGTAAAATATCATGTCATCTGCGAATAAGGACAGTTTTACTTCTTCTTTCCCAATTTGGATGCCTTTTATTTCTTCTTCTTGTCTAATTGCAATGGCTAATACTTCCAGTACTATGTCAGACAGGAGTGGTGAGAGTGGGCATTCCCTGTCTTGTTCCTCATAATTTTTAATCACAACTGTCTCACATTTTCTTTAAGCCTTCAAAATAAATCATTGCTCATTACATTTCAGTGTCATCCCAGTTTAGGAAAGAGAAACAGGAGAACAAATAATTATATTTAAATGGGCAGTAACTAAATATTAAAAACATAAAGATTTTCCACATTATTTAAATACTAGAGGCCCAGCGCACAAAATTAGTGCATGGGTATGGTTCCTAGGCCTGGCCTGCAATCAGGGCCATCTTTCCCAGCTGCACACACCGGCTCTGCCCCCCTCTGTCATCCATCCCTGGTTCCCCATTTGCCATCTGGTGATCGGTGCCTGACAGCTGGGGGAAGGGATTGAGAGGTCAGCTGTTCCCACCTGCTCGCTGGCCCCACCTCCACCTCAGGTGGCCATCAGGCGATCAGAGCCTGCCAGCTGGGGAAAGGGACCAAGAGGTGGTCAGTGCACCTCAGAGTGACTGGTCCAGCGGTCGTTCTGATCATTCTCATTGCTCTGCCATTAGGGTCAATTTGCATATTACCCTTTTATTATATAGGATAGAGGCCTGGTGCACGGGTGGGGGCTGGCTCGCCTGCCCTGAAGGGGACCACGGATAGAGGTGGGGGGGTCCCCGCTGGAGGCGGAACAGGCCTGGGCAAGGGGCCGCAGGTGGTTTTCAGGCCATGCACGCACCCCCCCCCATTGGTTTTGGGGGTCTTCACTGCAGGCGGGGTTGGCCTGGTCAAGGGAACATGGGTGGTTTGCAGGCTGGCCACGCCCCTGGCTTTGTCAGGAAGGATGTCCAATCTATCTGGTCTAATTAGCCTATTACCCTTTTATTAGTATAGATTGTACCTTCATTCTCATCCCCCAGAATTAAGTTAATCACACGCATTTTCTTTTTTGTATTTCATATATTTAATATTTTATTCATTAAGCTATTTTAGAATATATAGAAATTAGATAATATTGCCTATATTATTCTTCTGTCTTTTAAATATCCAAAGATTTTTCTTAAATTTTGTCCACATATTAGCATTTATTTCCCTGTTCCTTCTTAATATACTCAGAGTGTTTTATAAACCTTAGTAATAAAAGAAAGAAGTTTTTCTTTACTATTATTCATCCATGAATTTCATCAAAAATCCAAATTTTATTCCAATTTATACTTTTTTCAAGAACAAAAAAACACCCAATTTTTGAATTCATTACTCTTCTTAATATTTTTCAAAGAATCTTAGAGTTGAATATAAAGAAATCAGTCTACAATATATTCTATACATTTTATATTAATGTGGATCTCAAAATATCTGTTAAATTAACTCAGTAAACCCTATCTATTTATTATTTAAAACTCAGCAACCATTTTTTAGGCACTGTCTCAAGAAAGCAGAAACAGACCAGAAGTTACACCACATAGTACACAGTTTCTTCAAGGTCAGCTTTTTAATTAATGCAGCTTCACAGCTGCTGGTTTTCAGAGAGTCATAAATCTGAAAACCTTTGATGTGGTAACTCTAGATGACTAGCAGATGATTAAAAATTGGATCTTTCCCCATAAAGAGCAGAAAGGGCCTGGAGACTTGTATCTAGTGACCCCTGGCATGTGAATTTAATAGAATATGTTATACCAATGTTCCATTCACAAGGAGGAGGTTCAGACAAGACCCACTCTTTGCCAATCATTGTGCTAACAACAAATATGAAGAAGCATAAGGGTTCTCATATGCTGTGATAATTCCTATGATCACATGTAGGGATGCAGCATAGCATAGTGGTTCAGTTCAGAACATGGTTTCTGGAGTCAGACTGCCTGAGTTTGATTCCTGACTCCATCATAAGTGTGATTTTGGACAAGTTCTTGAGCCTCTCTATGCCCTACTTTCCTCATATGTACTCATATTTGCTCCATGTTATAATGAGGAATAGATGAGCTAATACATATAGAATGCTTATTAACAGTTAAGTCCCTATTTGTTTTAAGTTATGCATAATTATAACTTTATGTTACAAAAAACTCACAATGCTGAAGGATGTCATAACCCTCCCTCATTTACCTATGTGTTCAAGCAAGCCCACCAGGTGACTCAGGCACATTGAAGTATGAGAGCCAATCAAGAATTGGCTTATCAAGTACTCTTCCATCTGAAATGACTAAAGAACTATCAGCAACTAATATACAGGGAGTAAAAATCATCTGTGGTGATCTATAATAGAAAGAAAAACAAAACTTTCCAATAAGAAAGTCAAAACTTGAAGCTAATTCTGGGCAAGGTTTTTCTCACTAAAGGAAATTAAGAACTTGAGAAAGAACATATAGACCTCAGGCCCCAAACACTGTGATTATGAAGTTCAATAGCAATAGTTGCTGGAGCAACTTCAAAATAAAATGTCACGTGCAAGGCACTGAGTGCATATCTGGTAAGTAATATGCTTTTAATAATGATATTTACATTACTATTTACCTGGCACAGTTCTATGCAGAGAGTCATGGGAAATACTCAAGCATAAAATCATAGAGTCAACTAGAAATCACTTGGAAATTTTGTCAAATATTGGTCTATTCTAATCTGTATTTATACAAAACAATATCCAACCCATCTCAATTTGAATTTAAATAATGTACTTTAATTTCATTTACATTCATCATTATTTATGTACATATATATATAATATTTTTATTGATTTCAGAGAGGAAGGGAGAGGGAGAGATAGAAACATCAATGATGAGAGAATCATTGATCAGCTGACTCCTGCACATCCCACACTGGGGATTGAGCCCACAACCCAGGCAAATCCCCTTGACTGGAATCAAACTTGGAACCCTTCAGTCTGCAAGCCGATGTTCTATCCACTGAGCCAAACCAGCTAGGGCCATCATTAAATTTTTTAATATTAAACTTGTAGTCCATCTTAAGTTTACTCAAAAGAACACCAATCAATACAATTTAAATTTTTAAAGTCATCATGTAGTAAGGGGGCTGTAACATCAATAATATTTAACTAAATTCTTAATTCAGGGGTCCGGACATTCGGACCCTTTAAAATATAAAGAAACCATTCCAGTAAATTAAATACATGGTACATCTAACACATGTCTCAAAGCAGGAAAGGATAGATATAAGCCAATCAGGAAGAGATAAGTAACCTACAAAATCATCCCTGAGTGTCATCTTGACAATGCAGGAGATAAACTAGTAGCATTTGCTGTGAGATCACAACTGACATTTCCAAAAGTCCTGCACATGCTGGAAAATCGATAATTCCTCCTACATTACAAAAAATAACCAGTGTTTCCTGCTCGGGCTGACCACTTCAAAACACTGTAGCACACTTCCTAAGAAAGTCTCATTATGCTCTGTCCTTGGGCATTTTGCAGTTCAATTATGTTGGTCTTCTAAGACACATTCCTAAATTGAGATTAAATAGTAACCATCATTAAAGATATATGAATGCTGTAGGCTAATTCCAACAGGCCATAAATGTGAGAAGTTCATCAAAAGGTTGATGGAACATGGGGCTTCAGCACGGCTGAAGATCTGCATATTATTGCCTGCTGCCAGAAAGCTGAGGGCAATTCCCCCAACCTGATAATATTTTACTATTTACCAAACCTTACCTTTGATATGTATATCTGCTTTTCTTTAGGGCAAAATGCATTAATAAAAAACTAGGGGTCCAGACATTCAGAGAGCTTAATCACTAGAATTAAGTTCCATCTGGCTTTGCCCCCCCGCCCCATGCCTTCCAAATTCATATTTCTTCTCTAGCCTCTCCATTCATTTATGCAAAGCCCCTTTTCCAGATTCCTGAACCCTAGTAGATACTGAGAAAGACCCCAGCATATCAATATGGGACATCCCTTCTACAAATAGTCCTTTTGACTTGATTACAATGTGTCCATAAAGAAGAAAATCACACAACAATTTATCTCATTATTAACATAGTATAATAATGAATTTAAGATTTCATTTAAATCAATCCAGTATTTCAGTGTCATAGTTTTGTTTTCTCTGAAAGGACTGTAGATGAGTTCTGATTATCAATCATGAAGTAGTCTTATCTGCAAAGACTTATTCATCCTTAAAATGAGTTATAGTAGTAAGGGGTTATTTATGTTAACACATTTCATTCTTTATTTACACAAAGAACACTCATAATAGACGTTATTTATAGGCTCAATATTCCTACAGGCTATTTATTTTGATCATATATATATATATAGCGAGAGAGAGAGAGATAATATGCAAATTAGGCTGGAATGCCCTAATGGTCACGACCAGCTCAGGAGGAGGGGCCTGGTGTGGGCCCAGAGCCTGAGAGAACAACAGACAGAGCGGCTTGAGCCTGGCCCTGGAGCTAGAGAGAACAACCCTCAGGGGGGCCTATCCCCAGCCCCAGCCCCACAGCCACAGTGCTGGGCTGCTGGGGCCAGAGTGGAGAACAACCCGCAGGGGGGCCGGGTTTGAGTCTGGTCAAGGGCATGTACCTAGGTTGCAGGCTCCTCCCTGGCCGGGGCCCAGGTCAGCGCTCATGCAGGAGGCAACCAATCGAAGTGTGCCTTTCACATTGATGTTTCTCTCTGTCTTTCCTTCTCTCTTCCACGCTCTCTAAAAATTAATGGGAAAATATCCTCATGTGAGGATTAAAAAAAAGAAAGAAATGTCATATCCTATGAAAGAGACATCTTGAAAATTCCTAAATAAAGTAGTCATTTTTTCGTGGTGAAGGGACTGGAGGCCATGTTGATGAAAACACCTTGGCGGCTGTGGTGGCTGGCAGTGGCAGCAGCAGTGGGGCGATGGGGTGGCACCTTCCCCTGATCATCCCAGTTGCTTCCCGCAAAGGGAGTGGGTCTAAGCTGTCAGTAAGACATCCCCTGAGGGCTCCTGGATTGTGAGAGAGGGCAGGCTGGGCTGAGGGAACACCCCCTTAGTGCATGAATTTCGTGCACCAAGCCTCTAGTATTTTATAAGAAAAATAGTATTTCCACAAGTGATTTGAAGTGATTTGGGCATGGAATTAATAATTGTACTTTTGCAAAGATACAAATATAGAATGGAATATGAGTGCCTAATGAGCCACTTTTGGTAAGCAGAACTGGTCCTATGGGATAAATTAATACATTTATTAATAATTGAAGAAGCATTTTTAAAGAGATTATTCAAATAACTTGTTTGCCCTAACTCCTATGTAGCATAGTGGCAAGCCTATCCTGAAATTCAATATTTACTGAATGATTTTGTTACTCATAAAATAAAATGCTTAATAAAATAAATTATAAGTATGAACTTCATTCCAAAATATCCATTTGAGAACACATTAGATGTTTTTATTGGATATGCCTACTTTAGTGCCTGATACATTACATATTTTGCTTCTAATATAACAATCTGGGGAGAATTTGCTATCCTTGTTTTAACCTAAGAGGAGTTAATTAACTCCCAGTTTTGCACAGCTTGGAAAGGGCTAGGAAATTATTTAAGCACAGATCAGTGTGTTGGAATTAAAATCTTTATTGGAAAACAATCCTGTCCTAGGCTGTGTCCCAGAACTGAGGGTACTTCTACATAGTGTTACTTAACATACTGCAAATTATTTTATAAGAAACTACTTTGATTTTACCAATAAATTATTTGACTTTTATTAATACAGGACCTATAAAACAGAGTTGCATGAGAAATGTTAATCAATTTATTACCTTTCACTGACAACACCAGTATGCAATTTTGTCTATATAGCTCTCCTTCTGCTGTTCAATTGCAAAAGCTATTTGGTCTTAAATCCTAACTGAAGCATATAACTTATCATGGCTATAAATAAACCAGGAATCACATTTAAAGAGATAATGGACTCTGTCTACTGACTCATAAAAACATCAACCACATAAAACTTACTACAGGAAAGAATCACTATGAATGACTTCCATATCCGAAACAATTTTTAAAACTCTATATTTTAATATACTATAATATTTTAAAGACAAATAAGGAAGTAACCAAACCATAGGCCTATACTAAGTCTCTACTGAAAAAGAATTATTGAATGAAATCTGTCAAATAGCTAAGTGGTAAAAACCAATCTATCACAAAGCAGGTGTTGAATTTATTGAGTGGTCATCACTGAAATCTTATGAGTGGATTACCCATGTGGGCATAGCTAGTTGGGCTAACTAATGTCCTTTTCACATGATCATACTTATGGCTATTTTTCCACCAAATACATACAATGTAATTGTTTTTCCCCTCATAACATTAGATCGATAATTTTCATAAACATTTTAAATTATTCATAAATTTAATAAACCTTCCTAAATAATACGAGTCTCTCAAATGTAGTTTTTCTCTTCTGCCACTAAAAATTATTCTTCTACCGCAAAAAAAAACAAAACAAAAAAAAACCGTTTACTTATTCACTTATATCAATATCTGGAGAAAAGAAAAATAATTATCTATGTACCATTTCAGAAACAAGTGGAAATTGAATCAAGATGGGAATAAGTTAATAAAATAGTGGTTTAAAAGTCTTCTCAGATTTATAACTTTCCTAATAATACTTGCTGAATCTTTAATGCCTACTCAGTACCCCCAAATTGAAAACATTAAACAAAAATTCCCTTTTCTATTGAATCATATCCTATCTAATAATAGACAAACATGGTAATTAACCATACCTCCGCTACGCTTCCCATTGGCTAATCAGCAGGATATGCAAATTAACTGCCAACAAAGATGGCGTCTGGCAGCCACGCAGCTGAAGCAAACACGAGGCTTGCTTGCTCCAGTGATGGAGGAAGCCAAGGTTCCCCATCTGCCGCGGCCCAGCTCTGAGCTCCAGAAGGAATAATGTTTCAATTATAGAAGCTAAACAAATCCCAGATACCTGCTTTCAGCCAGTGGGGGCCTCAGAGCTTAGAGTGCCAGTGATGGCAACAGAGTTTCAATTATAGAAGCTAAACAAACCCAGATACCTGCTTTCAGCCGGCAACAGCCTCAGAGCTGGAGCCGAGCCTCAGAGCTGGAGCCGAGCCTCAGAGCTGGAGCTGGCTCTCAGCTCCAGTGACAGCTATAGAAGGTAAATAAATCGCAGAATTAAAAAAAAAAAAAAAAGAGGCTGGGAGCTTCAGTCACCCGCAAGCCTGAAAACAGCCCTGAGCCCCTCACCTAGACTGGCCAGGCACACCAGTGGGGACCCCCACCCTGAAGGGGGTGTGACCAGCTGCAAACAGCCATCAGCCCGTCATCCAGGCTGGCCAGGCACCCCAGTGGGGACCCCCACCCTGAAGGGGGTGTGACCAGCTGCAAACAGCCATCAGCCCCTCACCCAGGCTGGCCAGGCACCCAAGCGGGACCCCCACCCTGATCCGAATCACCCTTCAGGGCAACCAGCCGGCCCCCACCCCTGCACCAGGCCTCTATCCTATATAGTAAAAAGGCAATATGCAAACTGACCCTAACAGCAGAAAGACTGGGAATGACTGGTCACTATGGCACATACTGACCACTAGGGGGCAGATGCTCAATGCAGGAGCTGCCCTCTGGTGGTCAGTGTGCTCTCATAAGGGTGAGCTCTGCTCAGCCACAAGCCAGGCTGATGGCTGCCAATACAGCAGTGGTGGTGGGAGCCTCTCCTGCCTCCTCAGCAGTGCTAAGGATGTCTGACTGCAGCTTAGGTCTGCTCCCCGCTGGCAAATTGACATCCCCTAAGGGCTACCAGGCTGCCAGAGGGGTGTCTGATTGCCATCTTAGGCCAAATCCCCCGGGGAGCAGGCCTAAGCCAGCAAGTGGTCACCCGCGAGGGGTCCCAGACTGTGAGAGGGCACAGGCCAGGCTGAGGGACCGCCCCCCCCCCCCCGGCAAGTGCACAAATTTTTTGTGCACTGGGCCTCTAGTACATACGTATTATATTAGTTTTAGTTGAAACATAGCGATTTGATATTTTTTACATAATGAAATGATCACCATGATAAATCTAGTTGCCACCTATTGCCATATAAAGTCAATACAATATTATTGACTATCTTCCCTATGCTGTACTTTACAATCCCATGACTTATTTTATAACTGGAAGTTTGCACCTCTTAATCTTCTTCACTATTTCACTTGTAAAATATTCTTTAAAAAGGCTTTATTTGTGCAACATTTAAAAAATGGTAACCAGCTCCCCAATGAGTAAGGAAGAATATTATTTCTCTTTCTTCCACTATGCATAGCAACGGGTTTGCTATATTTTAAGTTAGTTTTCACTCTGCCCTTGATTTCTGCCCTTGATTTGCACAAGATTAATCTCCACTTGACTTCTGAAGAATCATGTAAACCTTAATATGTTACAGAGGGAACCAATGATCTTTACCTTGCCCATAACCCTGCTTCCTCCAATCTTCTATATCCCAGTAGATTGCAACATCATCCACATCCACTGATTGTTCAAGTCAGATCCCAGAAGCCAAACGTGATCCATCTTTTTCTCACACCCCCACATCCAAATACTTTACTAAGGTCTGTCAATTCTAATATTAAAACATACTCCAATTTTTCCACATTTCTGTCTCCATTGGCACTCTCTGAAATCGGAGCAACACATTTCTCAGATTCTTAAATTGTTTTCCCCCTTGCTGTCTTGCATTCCCCTCCCCATGCTTATGCAACAGCAAGTATGATATTCTTGAAATATACTTTTGGTCATATTATTCCCATCAATGAACTTAAATAACACTCAAGCTCCTTACCAGGTGCCTGCTGCAGTGCCTGCCTACCGCTCCACATTCCTCTGCCACTTTTCTTCTCACTTCACTCAGCAACCCTATTCTCTGTTCCTTAGGTATGTTGGCCTCTTTCTTGAACTTACTATTCCTTTTATATTTCTATACTTCTTCTATTAGCTTAAAAAACATTAAGAAAACAAGATACCTTTAAAATAGGCATCAATAAGTTTGATAGTCAAACTGAAAAAAGAAATGATCAAAGACAGAGACAATGAAATGACATTATTAAAGTGTTGAAAGCAAATAACTGCCAACTTGAATTCTAAAACTAGAGGAAATATTCTTCCAAAATGATGGTTTAAAAAGGTCACTATTAGGCAAACACTGAGAGAAAAAGCCATTTGGCAAAATTCCATACCCTTTCATGATAAAACAACCCAACAAACAAACCACTCAACCGACTAGCGATAGCAGAAAACCATGGCAACGCCATAAAAACCATATATGAGAAACCCACAGCAGACACCATTCTCAATGGCGAAAGACAAATATTTTGCTGTCAGATGAGGAACAAAGTGAAGATGCCTGCTTTGATCACTTCTGTTCAAAATAGTACTGCCAGTTCTAGCCAGAGCAATTAGGCAAGAAAAGTAAATAAAAGGCATTCTAATTTGAAAGGAAGAAGTACAATTATCTCTGTTAGCACATAATATCTTGTATGTAGAAAACCCTTAAGATTCCACAAAAAAAACTACTATAACTATAAATGAATTCAGTAAAGTAGGTTACAAAATCAACATTCAAAAATCGGTCACATTACTATACACAAAAAATTAAAATCTAAAAAAGAAATTACATAAATACTTTTATTTACAATATCATACATAATATTGTTAAAATGTCAATACTACCCAAAGTGATCTACAGATTTCATATAATCCCTATCAGAATTCCAATGGCATTATTATTATTATTTTGCAGAATAAAAAAAAAAAATCCTAAAATATATATGGAATCTCAAGGGACACTGAATAGCCAAAACAATATTGAAAATGTTGGAGGAATAACAATTCCTGATTTCAAATTTTAGTACAAATCTACCAGGTGTACTGATTAATAGTGCAGATTTTGTAATCCAAGAAAACATAATAATTTCAAGAGAAACATCAAACGTGCTTTATTCAAAGTATTGTGCATCACTAGCTACACATTTCCCCCATCTTTCAGGTAATTTGTGGATGCCGTCCCAATAGAACTTTTTTTGTTTTGAGACAAATCATTCAGAGACCCAATTTTCCACTTCTTCATATGTTTTTAAGTGCTGCTCAGAAAGTACGTGTGCCATCTATCAGAACAAGTGATAATCTGAAGAGGCAAGGGCTGGTGAATACAGTGGTTGGGTTAATACTTCCCTGGCAAGATCTTTTGACTGGTTTTGAATTGTGTGATGGTGTGTTATCATGAAGCAAAATTACTTTGCTATGTCTTCTGGCCCATTCTGGGCATTTTACAATGAAAGCATGGTTCAAATTGATTATTTGTTGTCGGTAGTGATCAGTATTAACTGTTTCACCTGGGTTTAGAAACTCATAATACACCACACCTTCCTGATCCCACCAAAGCAGAGCATTGTCTTCTTTCTGAAGCGGTTTGGCCTTTTAATCAATGTTGATGGTTGACCTGGATCAACCTGTGATTTTGTGCATTTGGGATTCTCAAAATAAATCCACTTTTCATGGCCAGTCACAATTCAATGCAAAAAAGACTTTCTTTTGTGCCATTGAAGCAACATTTTACTGATGACTTTTTGGTTTTCCATTTGTCTTTTGTTCAGTTGATGTGGCACCCATTTTCCTTCCTTTAAAATCTTTCCCATTGCTTGTAAATGATCAGAAATTGTTTGCTGAGCAACATTTAATCTTTCTGCAAGTTGTTTTTGAGTTTGACACACATCTTCATCCAATAATGCTTGTAATTGTTGGTCTTCAAACTTTTTCAGTGGACCTGGACGTTCTTTGTCTTTCACATCAAAACCATCACTTTTAAAGCGTTTAAACCAGCATTCACAAGTATCTTGAGATGGAGCATGTTCACCTGTAGTTTTCTGAGTACATGTCTTTTACATACTTAGTTAAGTTTATTCCTAGGTATCTTACTTTTTTTGGTGTGATGGTAAATTGGATTATTTTTTGTATCCTTTGTGCCACTCAGGGTGTAGTCTGGGTGTGGCTGTATTGGTTGCCTGGAGACTGCAGGGTGGAGCTATCTCTTCAAGAGAAAATGGCTGCCCAGATCCCACATGTCAGGTATGACTCAGTGCCAGACTCATGGCCACCTATCCCGGACCCTCTCATTTCCCTAGCCTCTCCCCAGATTCCACAAATCCACACCTCCACCTGCACCTCAGCCACAGGTGAGTGTCTGTATTTGAAGGTTCTATGAACTAGGTTCAGTGAACAAAAGCAAAGACCAAAAAGAAGGGAAAGAGCTGTGCCACTGTGAGCCCCCTCTCCTCCCAGCACGGTGCAGCCTGGGCAGCCGTCCAGAATGCCTCCTCTGGGCTCAGTATCTTATGACTGTGGACCCAGATCTAGAATCTCCTGCCCCCGGCAGTCCTGCAGACCTATCTACAGACATCATGCCTGTCCCAAGGGACGCAACCTTGGTGCCGTGCAGTTTCCCTCTAACCCTCTGGGCTTGGAGGTCTCGCAGTTCTCTCCAGCCCAGTTCCCTGATTTTGCCGCTCTCCAGGTATCCTCTGCCCTTCCAGGCTGTGAATTGTCTCACCAGCTGTGTCTACTTCACCAACTCAGGGTGGATGTTATTTGATTTAGTTGCTCATTCTATCTGCTCCAGGACAAGGCTCAGGACATGTCCGTCTATTCTGCCACCATTTTGTCTCCCTGGCTTTTTATAGATAGATAGGTAGATAGATAGATAGATAGGTAGGTAGGTAGATAGATAGATAGATAGGTAGGTAGGTAGATAGATAGATAGATAGATAGATAGATAGATAGATAGATAGATAGATAGATAGATAGAGATATCAATAAAATATTAATGAACATAATAGTAAAATTCAATGTGATATTTTAAAACAATGTTTATTCCTAGAATGCAAGGAAATAATATATATATTCCATTACAGTATAAAGCTACAGAAAAATTACATAATTATCTTTATAGAAGCAAAAAAGGCACTTGACAAAGCACAACAACTACAATTGTAAAATGACTCAAGTTTTTAGAAAAGCTTTAGCTTTCAAATAGGGAAATACTAAGAACTTTCCCACAGAAGTCAAGAGTAAGATTGGGATATCCACTATTTCTACATCTGGTTAACATGCATTTAGATAAAGAAAATCAATTAGATAAAGAAGTAAGACTATAATTCCTTAATAGTACAGATACCTATTGGCTACAACAAAAAAGAAATCACAGGTGACATTGGAGAGCATAGTTTTGGAGAAGAGGCCGAGTCAACATTCTGCTGGGAGGAGAGGAGTTGGAAGGAAGGAATATGTACGTATGACCTGCCCTTTTGTAGAATTCTATTGTAAAGGAAAGCTGAGCAAAATTATATAATACATATTTTCAAGAGGGGAAAATAGCATGTATGTTTGTGTATTGATGGAAATAGCCAGTAAAATAGAAAAATAACCATGATGCAGGAGAGAGAGGATATATTTCTGGAGCAATGTCCTTGTGTGGCCAAGAGGATATTGGATCTAATGGATGAGTGAAGGCCTGAGGAGCAGGGACAGTTCACTTCCAGTAACAAAGGGATAGGCAGGGGCTAAGAGTGGGAAATGTGAAAGTGGAATTTATGGAAATTAACTTTTGATGGTCTTATATTCCCAATAAAAGAGGTGATAAGTTTATCCACCAAGAAAGAATATGAGGCAGAGTGTTGGATTTGGAAAAGTAATCCAGAGGAACAGAAGGGTAAAATGATTAGGAAAATACAATGCCAGGAAGCATTAATATGAACTTGCTATATTATCTGCCATGAATTTGAATATAAAAGAAAATAGGGCTTGGTATCTTTCCTCAGATAACTTCCTCTTTGAGGGTGCAGTCATGAAACAGAGAGTGAGATATACTAGTAATGACATTTGAGGTCCAGGAAAATACATTTTAAAAGCAGGGCAAACAGAGAAACAAACATGGAATATAAGGAACACACAAAGGACTAGTTTCAATATTTAGCCATGGAATTTGAGCTAAGTAAGGAAATGAGAACAAGACAGGAGTGAGGGAGAGTGGGTAGGGGTAGGATTGTAGGTTCCAATAGACTACATACTCAAAGTGACTACAAAAGATTCTTCAATCATAACCCCTGACTTCATGTAAACACACAATTGAATTATCCAAAACACATTGGTATTACTTTTTAAAACATTCCATTTCCCATTGTTTTTCTAGGCAATATTTACCAATGCTTTTTGAGTTTCTGTTGTCAGAGATATTTCTGATGTTAATATGTAAATTATTCTTGGGATAACGAAGGAATATCTTTATTTTTTATTTTATAAAAAGTGAGGCTATCTTAAGTGGCATTTCATCAAAAGACTAAGATGAAAAGGCAATTTCTTATCAAAAGGAATATCCCTCCAGAAGGTGAACTTGTCTATGAGTAGGTGAATAAATTTATATACTAATTAAGAATTGAGTAGCATATGAATTATAAATTCAATTCTAATATTAAAAATTTAAGACATGACAGATTTGGTCAATTAAATCTCTCAGTGATCTCTGAGGAAAATTGAGCTTCTTAAAGCCTGTGGGAAAGAGTTCACAGAATGTAAGAAAGGGTTGTTCTAAGTGGTTAAATTGACATTCAACTATAAAAAATAATAGAGTAATAACTATTTAAAGGAGACTTTTAAAATTAAAAAATATAGAGCAGGTTTTTCTAAAAATCAAAACTCTCTAAATCATTACTGTAATAATTATAGTTATAATAATAACAACTGTTTTTAGGTTCTCTACCGTGTACAAACACAATTTAGTCCTAACAACAAATCCCTAAAGCTGACATATTTAGAATATTTACTGATAGGGAAACTGACATTCCCTAGTAGTATTTTATTATGCTCAAGTTAATATACATAGTAAATGTCAGAACCATAAATTAAGCCATGACTGTCTGACTCCAAAGACAATTGCTCTCCTACAATTTTTCCATTAAGAATGTAGAAAAGCTAACTTTAAAAATATTGAGTAACTTGACAGTAAAAGTGGTTTACACTGTACAACCACTTATAAAGGGAATTCTAGCAAAGCGTATCTGGGGCTGACCTATATGACCTAAATGATTCTTTATAATCATGATCTTTCTGTGACAAAAAAAATAGTCCTGAGACTTTGATGCAATAACATACAAAATTAGGCAATATCCCATCAGAGGTTATCTGTATGATAATATGTCCATATCACAGACTGCCTAGCTATACTGACATATGTGTCTAGTCCCAAGCCCTGATTTGATTGTAAGTAAAGAACTCAAGCCTCAGATGAGGCTCAATTAATTGGAGCATCCTCCCATACACCTAAAAACTTGATTACTGATTGGGGTACCTATGGAAGGCAATCAGGCAACCAAACAATGTTTTTCTCTCACATCATTGTTTCCCTCTCTCTCCCTTCCTTTCTCTCTCTAAAAACAAGTAAAAACATAACCTAGGGTGAGGATTAAAAAATAATAAAATAAAATAAAGTAAAGTTTCTTCTAATAGATAAGTGCAAATAAACCACAGTGACAACACACTGAAGAATGAAAGTAAAGATGCAGGAAGAAATGGGAGTTAAACAGAAAGGAGGACATGTTGGTAAAATTCTTTTTGAAATTCATGGTTTAAAAAGTAAGCTCCCGACTGCTCTGAACTCCTGTTCCGGGAAGTCTCTGGGGACCCAGGACTCATACGGGAAGCTGGACTGTCAGGCAGCGGGCGAACTTGAGGGCGGCTTTCCCTCAGAGGTGCTTGCAGCAACTATCGGGTCACTGAGACCCGCTACTCCTTAGGGCTGGGTGGAGAATCAGCCATAGCTCTTTGCTCCGCCCTTTGATTCCCTGAGACCCCGCCCCACCCAGGCTGCGGCAGAGGCTTTTGCATGTGAATGTACCTAACTGCAGCGGAGCCAGGCAGACCCGGAACTTCTAAGAGAAGGCCCAAGGCCCCACAGTGGCTTGCATTGCTTCACAGCTGAGCCTCTTCGTGGCTCCTGCTGTGTGGCCTCAGGCAGAGGCTGAATTAGCACCTCCTTAGATCCAAGAGCCACTGTACCCAGTGGTCAGAGGGCGACCATCCAGATTGCAACTCCTCAGATCCATAAGGGACACACTCAGGGAGCAGACTCAGTGAGCACCAAAGCCCCACTGAAGCAAGTCTTGCCCCAGAAGGGTGTCTTCAGCACAGAAGTTCTCCCACTTCAGACACAGCTGATTCTCACAGCCAATTGGCCTGGAGGTCAATTCCTCCCAGTGCTCCTACAACAACCAAGGCACCAAGAGTGCACCAAGAGTGTCCACCTCAGGTAACTGGGGAAGTGAGCCACTGGGCCCTACAGGACACCTGGCACGCAGGGCCACTCTATCAACACAGGGAAGCAGCCAAAATGCGGAGACAAAGAAACAGGTCACAAATGGCAGAAATGGAGAAAAGCAAACGACTGGATATAGAGTTCAAGGCCACGTTTATAAGGTTTTTCAAGAATTTTATGGAAACCGCCGATAAATTTAATGAATCCCTCAATAAGTATAGTGAGACCATGGAGGACATGAAAAAGGACCAACTAGAAATTAAGCATACACTGACTGAAATAAAGAATAATTTACAGAGATCCAACAGCAGACAAGAGGATCCCAAGAATCAAGTCAAAGATTTGAAATACAAAGAAACAAAAAATACCCAACCGAAAAAGAAAAAAGAAAAGAGATTCCAAAAATATGAAGATAGTGTAAGGAACCTCTGGGACAACTTTAAGCATACCAACATCAGAATTATAGGGGTACCAGAAGGAGAGAGAAGGCAAGATATTGAAAACCTATTTGAAGAAATAATGACAGAAAACTTCCCCTACCTGGTGAAAGAAATGGACTTACAAGTCCAGGAAGCGCAGAGACCCCAAACAAAAGGAATCCAAAGAGGACCACACCAAGACACATCATAATTAAAATGCCAAGAGCAAAAGACAAAGAGAGAATCTTAAAAGCAGCAAGAGAAAGACAGTCAGTTACCTACAAGGGAGTACCCATACGACTGTCAGCTGATTTCTCAACAGAAACCATGCAGGTCAGAAGGGAGTGGCAAGAAATATTCAAAGTGATGAATACCAAGAACCTACAACCAAGATTACTTTATCCAGCAAAGCTATCATTCAGAATAGAAGGTCAGATAAAGAGCTTCACGGATAAGAAAAAGCTAAAGGAGTTCATCACCACCAAACCAGCATTATATGAAATGCTGAAAGGTATTCTTTAAGAAGAGGAAGAAGAAAAAGGAACTCTTACCATTTGCCACAGCATGGATGGAACTGGAGAGCGGATAAATACCACAGGATCTCACTCATTTGTGGAATATAATGAACAGCATAAACTGATGAACAATGACTGATCCAGAGACGGAGAGGCATTGATTGGACTGTCGGGCCTTGGAGGGAAGGTAGGGGAGGGGAGGGGTAAGTGGGAAAGATCAACCAAAGGACTTTTATGCAAGCATATGGGCCTAACCAATGGACACGGACAACGGGGGGTGAGGACATGAGCGGGGGGCGGGGGGGGGGGTAGAGGGTAACATGGGGACAAGGACACATATGTAATATCTTAATCAATAAAAAATTTTAAAAAGTGGAAAAAAAACTTTCAAATTAGAAAAAGTAAAATGAGAGGGAGAATAAACCAATTTAGAAAAAACAGAAACAATAAAGAAAATAGAATAGAAAAAAGGAAAACAAAAATCCACAATATATGATAGTAGAGATAAATATAAAGTCATCGAAAAGCACAATTACTGTGCAACTATCAAGCTTTCTAACTCAGTGGAGATATAGACAAACCTGTGCAATGGTTGAAAGACACAATGTTAAGGTGTCAATACTCCCACAAATTAATCTACAGATTCAATGCAATCCCATTGAAAATCCCAGGAGGCTATATTTTTAGAAATTGACAAGCTGATTTTAAAATTCATATGGAAATACAAACCATCTGAAATAGCCAAAACCACTTTGAAAAACCAAAACAAAATTGGAGAATTAACACTATCTATTTTAAAGACTTATAAAATTATAGTAAGCATCACAGTATATAGTACTGGCAAAAAGATGGGCAAATAGATCAATGATACAAAATAGAGAGTCTAGAAATATACCCACACATCTGATCAAGTAATTTTCAAGTAAGTTGCTAATGAAATAAAATGGGGAAAGAATAACCTTTAATAAATTATGCTGCAACAATTCAAAGGCCACTCGAAAAAAAAAAAAAAAAAAAAAGACTCCTAAAAATGACACCTCAACTCTTGGCTCACACCAAAAACTAAAATCTAAAATGAATCATGGGCCTAAATGAAAGAAATAAAATTCTAAAATATTTAGAAGAAAAAGTAGGAGAAATCTTGATAGATTTGACAAACATTTCTTTTATGATATAAAAAGTATAGCCTATTAAGAGGAAAAACAAGTTGAGTTTCATTGAAATTGAAAACTTTTTCTCTTCAAAGAATACTGTGAAAAAAATTAAAATTCAATTCACACTGGGAGACAATAGTTTCAAAATAAAAAACTGGCCAAGGACTACATAAATAATAAATTTAAAAAACCTTTACAACTCAATAAAAAGGCAGCAAACTAATTTAAAAGTGGGTCAACTTTAAACACAGTTACCCAAAATAAAGATGACAAATAAGCTCATGGAAAAATGTTCAACATCATTAGTCATTAGGAAATTGTAAAAACCACAATGAGATACCATTACACACCTACTACAAAGTCTATTATTAAAAGGACTGACCATACCAAGTGTTGGTGATGATGTGGGGCAAGTAGAATTCTTATACACAGATGATGGTCAGGTAATATGATGCAACTGTTGGAAAACAACTTGACAGTTGCTTAAACATATACCTACCATATATTCTAAAAGAAATGAAACATTTGTCTACACAAAGATTTATATATAAATGATAAAAGCATCTCATACTGTAAACAACCCAAGTATCCATCAACAGGTAAATGGATAAACAATTTTATGTTATTTCCACACACTTACAATTCAGCATTAAAAACAACTACTGATATTGGAATCTCGGAATAAATATGCTGAGAGAGAAAAGCCAAACAAGATTAGTGCATACTATAAGATTCTATTTACATACAATTTTAGAAAATCATCTTTATCACTAAAGATTTTATGGGTTTCTCAATAAAATAAAAATAAAATAAAATAAAATAAAAATAAAAATAAAATAGCAATTGTCAGCCTGATATTTTAGGGTTGGAATAGCTTTGGAAAGAAAAACTCTAATTGCAACCCTCTTTTTCTAATGATTCCCACTAAAGGTTGTCTAGGTTCTGGGACATGGGTTCACCTAAATTAAAGTTCTGATGAATGACAAAACTTGCTAGATTTTATCAGGGATGTGATGTAATTCCCAATGAATTCTTTGAATTTGGGCAGAGCCCTTAAATCCCTCCCACCTGAGCCTTTGGCAAGTGGGTATATTTCTTCTTTCATTTCATAATATCCAAAATTTTAATATGCAAATGGACTCAAAATTACTGATAAGGTATCTGCACAATGCTATAGATCATCTGCACCAAAATTCTCCATTTAAATTAAAACTTAATGATTTATATTCAGGTAATTTTAAGAAAAAAATTTCTAATAAGTGGTTGCAGATACTCTAATTTCTTACATGCTCATTGAACTAATTAATGAACAATACTTTCATATATTATGTGTGCGTCTGTTGAACACAGTTTATCTAATTTCCTATTTGAAAGTTCATGCTCTGTTGTTGTTTATCTTTGGAGGATATGAGAATCCTATTGCCCTGATTTATGAGAAATATTCCAATAGGCAGATTTGTATTTGTTTTTATTCAGTTTACTGAAATTCCACAATGTCAATTACACTGAGATCTTAACGTCTCCTAGAAGTAGGAAAAAATATACAAATTTTATTTGTAATGTCCAGTAAATTCATCTATTTATTTGTAAATCACTCTCCATTGACCTCTTCTACGCTTTTTTCTTTATCAGAAACACATTTTTGTTAAAATTATATGTGTTTCTTCTTCAATGGACTTTAAGATTAATGACTTTAAATGAACCACCCAAAATCATACATAATCTTATTCTTATAGCTTCATTTCCATAATCAACTTTGGAAAGCTTATGTGGGAGGAATCTAATATTTTTTTTATCTTAGCTTGCCAGTGTTTAATGTCCTGTTTTAAAGTTTAACTATAAAGTAATAAGATTAATTTTCCTGTTTGACTTGCACAGTGGCTCTAAATACATAGATTTTTATTTCTTGCTGGCCAGGCTATCCTGCATCTTTTGTTGTTGTTGCTATTTTATTACAAAGAAGAAGCGAGAGGGAGAGAGAGAGAGAAACATTAATGATGAAAGAGAATCATTGATTGACTGCCTTCTGCTCGCCCCCTACTAGGGATTGAGCCTGCAACTGGGGATGTGCCCTTATCCAGACTCGAACCTGGGACCCTTCAGTCCACAGGCCAGCGCTCTATCCACTGAGTCAAAACAGCTAGGGCTGCCCTGTGTTTTTGTTGGAAGAAGCAAATACAAATTGAAAAATTATTCTTAACTCTTTGTGTCTGTTTCTAATCGCCAATATTTTTAACAATAAAATGCCTCTTCCTGAGGCATTTTAGGTACCAAGTAAGCAGGATAATCTTTAATATAGGGTAAGTGCCATCTGGAGCTATATTTTACAGTCTCATAAATTCTTATGCCCTTATGTATAGCATAGCAAAATTCATTCTAAAACTGAGTAGTAAAAGAAATGGAAGACTCATATTTCCCTCCCCTCCTCTTTCTTTTCTGGCAATTTCCAAGCAATGAATGTCTTTTTTAGCCATGCAAACCATGGTGGATGTATAAACCATGAGCATGCAATGATTAGGATAGCCACTATAATTTTAACATAGAGTCAACCAATAGAGTAACCATTAAGTTGGATAAAATTAAAATTCAGTTTAATAAGATATATGGTGTGAAAGAAGAACTGATCTAGAGCCAGAAACCAGGATTCTAGTGCTGGCTTTGTATCTCCTTTCCTGTGTTCTCTTTGATCCCCTTCTCTTGTCTATTAACAGGCTAAGGGCTCTATTCTTTTTAGTTGAATATTGTGAGTCCTTTTCACCATGCTGATTATTGAAATAAAAATCACCCCACCAGTATTTCCTCTGCCTAATTTTTGCTTATTGCTAAATTATATTTAAAATAAAGTGGGCTTACAAGTATAATGCCTGATTATAGTTATGTTTTATTTGGCTTCCTTTATAAAGCTACTGTTTTGCTTTTATTTTATTTATTTTTTTTCTTTTTTTTTATTGCTTAAAGTATTACAATGGGTATTACATATGTGTCCATTTTATCCCCCCGCCCTAGACAGTCCCCTAGCCTCCCCTAACCCCCAGTGTCTTATGTCCATTGGTTATGCTTATATGCATGCATACAAGTCCTTTAGTTGATCTCTTACCCCCCTACCTCCTGCCCCCCAACCCACCCCGGCCTTCCCCGTGCAGTTTGACAATCTGTTTGAGGCAGCTCTACCTCTGTATCTATTATTGTTCAAAAGTTTATAATGGTCTCTATTGTCCATGAATGAGTGAGATCATGTGGTATTTTTCCTTTATTGACTGGCTTATTTCGCTTAGCATAATGCTCTCCAGTTCCATCCATGACGTTGCAAATGGTAAGAGTTCCTTCCTTTTTACAGCAGCATAGTATTCCATCGTGTAGATGTACCACAGTTTTCTAATCCATTCATCTACTGATGGGCACTTAGGCTGTTTCCAGATCTTAGCTATGTGAATTGTGCTGCTATGAACATAGGGGTGCATATATCCTTTCTGATTGGTGTTTCTGGTTTCTTGGGATATATTCTTAGAAGTGGGATCACAGGGTCAAATGGGAGTTCCATTTTCAGTTTTTTAAGGAAACTCCATACTGTCTTCCATAGTGGCTGCACCAGTCTGCATTCCCACCAGCAGTGCACAAGTGTTCCTTTTTCTCCACATCCTCTCCAGCACTTGTCGTTTGTTGATTTGTTGATGATAGCCAGTCTGACAGGTGTGAGATGGTACCTCATTGCTGTTTTGATTTGCATCTCTCGGATGATTAGTGACTTTGAGCATGTTTTCATATGTCTCTTGGCTTTCTGAATGTCCTCTTTTGAAAGGTGTCTATTTAGGTCCTTTGCCCATTTTTTGATTGGATTGTTTATCTTCCTTTTGTTAAGTTGTATGAGTTCCCTATAAATTTTGGAGATTAGGCCCTTATCAGATATGACATTGGCAAATATGTTTTCCCACACAGTGGGTTTTCTCGTTGTTTTGTTGATGGTTTCTTTTGCTGTGCAGAAGCTTTTTATTTTGATGTAGTCCCATTTGTTCATTTTTTCTTTAGTTTCAAGTGCCCTAGGAGCTGTATCAGTGAAGAAGCTAGAAGAAACAGATGCTTTTAATATCTTTAGGATTTGTGTGTCCTTTGAAAGGCTGCTAAATTCAGTTTCTTATAGCAGATTCTATTACAGCTTAAACAGCTGACATTGCACCCTATTAAACATGATTACAGTTGGAAGATACCCTTTCAAAACTAAAAAAGATGTAATTGGGCTGTAGTGAGTAGACTGTAGTGAAGCTGAGAAAAATAAAAAGTGGAATCAGGATTTTATGTTATGATAAATAGAAAAAGCATCTCAACACATTCTTGTCAAGCTATCCTGACAAATATAGTGCAAAATCTATAAATTCATTCTCTTTTTTAAGGCAGAGAGAAATGTAAGATGATACCGAGTTCAACAGTAAGTGAAAATTGAGTCCACCTTGATGAGACTACTAAACAAATAAAGTGGTTGAGTCAAAGCAAACTGTGAATTTGTCACAGATCCCTGCAGTAAGCAGATTTCTCTTCTTGTCACAAAGAGACCTTCATGTTTCCTGAAGACAAGCATTTTCTTCCTAACTGAGGATATGAAAGGGTCTTATACAAACTGTCAATACAAGGGATAACTTTGAAGAGAGGTGCACCACCACATGCAGGCTAATCTTCCTGGACAAAGAACCCCCATCTGTCAGGTAGAAAAATAATGGCTGATAATTAAGGCAGATTAGATACAGAGAATGGTACAGGGCCCTGAAGTATATTGCCTGGGCCTTTGCCAGGCCTAAGGGACAAGTCACCAATTCCAATGTTTGGCCTTTAATTTTCTGGCTGTTTGTTTCTGCTTCAGAGATTGCATTTTACTAAGACAAGTCAAAGATAAAAACAACAAGTAATGAACGAATCTGATTGTTAGTAATCTGGGCAGGAGAAAGGAGCAAGACAAATGTGCTTTTAATTAAGGCCCATGGCCAACATTCTAATGGAGGCAAGTTCACAATGTGATTCAAAGGCATTAGCAATTAATGATGTTGATAGTGCCACAGGCAAAGGGCTCATACATTAGAGTTCCTGTCGTTGAAATCTGCTGGATTGCCAGGAGAATTTTACATCCGAACTTGCATGAATTGAATCATTTATGCTTTCAAATAAAGTTCACTGATCCATTTACTAATAAAATTCAACCAACAGATTGATGGGGGAAGGCTCTGTCAGTCAAGCAATCCTGTAGGGAATTCATAAATAAGATTTAGGGAGTTATTTTCTTATTCAGAGCTTAGAAAATAGATCTTTCCCTTTATTTTCTGCTACTTGGAAACTTCATGATCATAGAAATAGTATACAAAATGACTTCTGTCTAAAGAGAAGTATAATACTTTAAAATAGACGAAACAAAATGCTATACTTAGAGCAAACTGACTGCTGTATAGAATATTCTCCAAGCTAAGAGCAAACACAGAAAAATCACATCTTGCCAGGTATTTGGGAAGAGATTTACCAAAAGAACTGGAAGAAAAAACAGCAACTAGAGAAATGAGCACAGGGGAAAACGTATCTTGGCTACTTTGGGCCAGAAAGAAAAGTTGAGTAATATGAACATCGTGACCCCATCACTCTGACAAGTGTGACTGGTCGCTATGTCATCTACACTCCCCACATTGCATTGCTCTGAAGATGCCAAGACCCTGCTCTATGTCAAAGAGAAACTGAAGCTAAGATGATACAATCAGGCTTTTCTCCCCCAATTTATACTAGTCATTGACAGTGCCTGACACTTGCTTAATAGTTCATTCTATAAATATGAGCCTCTTATGGGCTACCTATTATGGGCTATATGCTCAGGTTCTATAGACAATTATGAGATTCATACCCTTGAAACTGCATGTAAAATTTATGTGTGTTTTTTTTTTGAGAAGAAAAGTCCATAAATTTGATCATACTTTCAAACCTTCCTTTTTCTTGTAAAGATGAGATCAACCATGTAACTCACTTTAAATAGTAGCTGACACATACACAGCAATAACTCAATAAAAGTTAGTGAAATCAATCCTCTAAACAATCTCCCAATTCCTGCTACAAACAGTTATAATTCTAGAACAGAGCTCATCCTACAGAAAGGAAGGGGAGAATCCTTGTGAGCCCCATCTATGTCACCGTGCTTCTGTGGTTTTGTTCTATTCCTCATTATTATAGGAATGATTGTTAGAAAACTAAGAAGAGTTAGCTTCTTGATGCTATCAGGCTAAAACTTTCTGAATGCAGGTACCATCACCATCTCTAGGCCGTCAAAGGCACAGAGGAGGTTTCCTGTCAATCCACCTTTAGGTATAAATGTGGCCCAAGCACTAGAAATTCCTGGGAATCTCAAAGGGGTCCCAGATTAGTGTGTGGTCTTGTGGAGGATGTTTGTTTTGCAATTAACACAAAGTAATAGGGGCACTAGTGAGTCTTTTAAGTAGAAGCCAAAAATTAAAATGGAGTCTTCTATGTACCCAACAGTTCTTACTTAAATTGCAATGCATGAATAAAATAAATTTTCTATAAAAGGGATTATATTAACTATACTAAGAATCACAACAAGGGGAGTAGGAAAAAATACAGTCAGATTTATAAAACAATTATTTTAAAATGTAGTTATCTGTTTGAGCAAATGATGCTGGAACAATTGGATATCCATAGGCGATGAAATACCATAAATCTTGACCTAAGTGTCACAACTTATACCATAAATTAATTCAAAATGGATATAGACTTAAATGTGAAATATAAACTATAAAACAACAGAGGAAAAAACATTCAGAATTTAGTGCTAGGCAAAGAGTTTTAGTTCTGACACCAAAAGAATAATTCACAAAAGGAAAAATTGATAAATTGAACCTCATCAAATTTAAAGACTGCTCTGAGAAAGTTCACATGAATATAAATAAAACAAAGTACAAACTAGGAGAAAATATTTACACACCACATATCTGATATAAGACTAGTTTCTCAAGTATATATAAACTCTCAAAATTCAACATAAAAAAACAATCTAATTAGAAAGTTGGAAACAGACATGAATAGAAATTTCACTAAAGAGGGCATATAAAAGGCAAACAAGCACATCAAGATGTTGCATATCATTAACCAATAGAGAAATTCAAATTAAAACTACAATGAGATATCTCTATACACATCAGACTAGAATTAAAAATGGTGACAACACTAAATGCAGCCAAAGATAAGAAACTCAGTCACTCACATATTTCCGGTAGAAATTTAAAATGGTATAGCCACTCTGGTAAAAAGTTTGGAAAACAGGTTCATACAAAAAGCTATACACAAATGTGTATAGCTGATTTTTTTTTTTTTTTGTAAAAGCCAAAACTGTAAACAACTCTTAACTTGCTGAAGATCTCTTTAGAGACGCAACATTACTGAATATTAAGGGTCTCATTGGATAGTCTTCATGCCTGCTGGTTTACATAATATCTTTCCCTCCCTGTTTCAGGATTAGCCTCTGTGGAGAAGTTTAGAGACTTCATAGCAAATAGACTGAAGAAAATCAGCATCTCCCCACCCCCAAAGGTCACTTAAAGCCATTAATTATCGCTTCACTTTAAATGATCAATCTGTCAGCTTTACTGCTTTCCACAACTGCAGAATTTAATAACAAGAATAAGAAATAAATCATTTTATGTTACATAAATTTTATATATGACACTGATTCATCAACTATTTTATTCATAATTTGTCTTCAAATACATTTTCTATGAGTATATGCTTCTGTAAGCCTTTAAGTCATTTTTCAGCTAACGGCTTGCCTAGAAAGTGTCATTTTAAGTAGGTTTCTCAATAAATTAAATTATTTTTTTAATAAAACCTCATTTCTTCTTCACAATCTCATTTCTATGCCATAGATATTTCTGTAGATATGAATGAGATATGAAGAAATAATATTTTATAGCTATGGAAAATAATGGATTTGTTTTACTTAAATATGTTTGGAATTCAGTGAGGGAGTACTTTGTTTATTGCCAATAATTATAACATCAATAATAATAGATACAATGTTGCTGCTGTTCAGTGATATTGAAAACTGAAAGTGAAAGTAGGGAAGTGAAAACTGAAAGTGAAAGTAGGGAAGTGAAAACTCCCATTATGGGGACATCAGACACCAGGCAAATACTGTAATGTACGAAACTCTCTAAGAGTATAAAGTATGAATGGCTCAAGTCTTAAATCTGAAAAATCATTCTCATTCTCATGATGTGACATACATGTACTGATGAGAGCGGGGAAGGAAATGTATGAGAATAGACCCACAGTTGCCTAATAATTATTCACCTCACTAACTACAGATAAGTTATCTTACAGACCCTGGGAAACTGGAGGATGAAACAAGGCTGTAAAAAGATAAGATGCTCAATGGGTCCATTACTCAGAAAAGAAATACATTTTGAGAACAGACCAAGGACAGGTCACGCTTTGATTTGGTTGCTGCACCTGGACCCTGACCCCCTCCGGGAGTTTTTCTCAGAAATGCTGAACATTCTCTGGTCCCAGGAAGAGGCTGAACTGTTTGTAACATCATAGAAGATTAGCCACCTTGTTATCAGACTTTGAGCTCCTGGAGGCCAGACTGCAGACTCTACCCTCCCCTTTCCATGTTATACTTGTAACTCACAGTTGCATGTAGCTATCTTCTCCTTCCTGTGTATATAACCAGCAACTGGCAAGGGGGTCGGAGCAGATTTTTGTGGGTGACCGACTGCTCTCCCATACTGCTGGCATTATTGGAATAAACATTCATATATGATTCAACCATGTCTCTGATTAACAGGCAGCCCGGACCCCTTGGTTGTCCAGTTACACTGACATCTTGGGGAAAAAAGTAGACAAATCTGAAAGATTCAGAATTTACAGACAAAAAATGATAAAAGTACCAAAAAGACAATGTTTTGAAATAAATTTTAAAGTCAGCAGACAAAATACCCTTATAGGAAAGTTTAAGATACTCCCTTCTCTACTCCTCACTACCATTCATTTTATTTAGTCCCTATTCTTGAGAAAGGGAATGAAGTGAAACCAACAAAATGGTTGGACAGGACCTCATGCAAAAGATTCAGTCAAGGGAATTATATTTTCTTTTTTCTTTTTTTTTTAAAATATATTTTATTGATTTTTTACAGAGAGGAAGGGAGAGAGATAGAGAGAGTTAGAAACATCGATGAGAGAGAAACATCGATCAGCTGCCTCCTGCACATCTCCTATTGGGGATGTGCCCGCAACCCAGGTACATGCCCTTGACCGGAATCGAACCTGGGACCTTTCAGTCCGCAGGCCGATGCTCTATCCACTGAGCCAAACCGGTTTCGGCTATATTTTCTTTATACATCATTGCTCATCTCAAATGTGGTGTATACAATCAACCTTAATGCTGAAGATAATAGAACATCTCCAAGAGTTTAATCTATGAAAAAAACAAAATATTAATTGCAACGGTAATATATATATACAATAAAGGTACAGAAATCAGTTGCACTTCTATACAATAATAATGAATTACTTGAACGAGAAATAAGAAAAACAGTCCTATTTACAACAACATCAAAAACAATAAAATTCTTAGGAATAAATTTAACCAAGGAAGGAAAAGTTTGTACAATGAAAACCACAAGACTTTGATACAAGAAAGTGAAGAGGACCCAAAAGTTTGTGTTCACGGACTGGAAAATTTAATATTGTTAAAATGTCCACACTGCCCAAAGCAACCTACACATTTAATGCAATCCCTATCAAAATTTTTCACAGAGATAGAAAATAATCCTAAACTTTGTTTGGAATCACAAAAGACCCTGAATACTCAAAGCAGTCATGAAAAAGAACAAAGCTGGAGGCATCACACTTCCTGATTTCAAATTATACTACAAAGCTATAGTAATCAAAAATAGATCCAGAGATATAGAAGAATGGAACAGACTGTTGAATCTCAGAGGGAAGGCAGGGGAGGGTGGGTGGGTGGGAAGAGATCAACTAATGAACTTGTATGCATATATGCATGACCCAGACAATAGGGTGGTAAGGCCTGGGGTGGGGGACAGGGGTGGGCTGGAAGAGATCAATGGGGGGAGGGGGGAGGGAGGGAACATATGTGATACTTTCAACAATAAAGTTTTTTTTTAAAGCTATAATAATCAAAACGGTATGTTAATGGCATAAAAACAGACACAGACAATTGTACAGAGAGCCCAGAAATAAACACCTCCTCAATATGGTCCACTAATATTTGACAAGAGACCCAAGAACACTCAATGGGGAAAGAATAGCATCTTCAATTAATGGTGCTGGGAAAACTGGATAACCACATGTAGAAAAGTGAAATTGGACCCCATCTCACATCACTCACAAAAATTAACTCAAAATATGTTAAAGATTTAAACATATGAACTGAAACCTGAAACTCCTAGGAGGAAACAAGGAAAAAGCTCCTTATCATTGGTCTTTGCCATGGTTTTTTGGCTATGGCACCAAAAACATAAGCAAAAGTAAAAACCAATTTTTAGTACTACATCAAACTGAAGGCTTCTGCCCAGCAAAGAGACAATCAACAAAATGAAAAAGTAACCTACAGAATGGGACAAAATATTTGCAAACCATATCTCTGATAAAGGGTTAATATTCAAAATATATAAGGAACTTGGAGAACATTAAAGGTACATTTCTATGCTTTTATTTTTAAATGATTCTTATTTTTGTTTCTTGTTTTAATAAGTAATTATTTTCCAAATACTCTATATACTGATTTATTCAAAATAATTTTACACTTTTTACCCTGGAGGAATTGGTTCATTCCTACATGAGAGAAGAAAAACTGAATTCTTACCGACTTTTTCCTAAACTGGTAAAACTAGACAATAGAATTCAGGGGTGGGCAAACTTTTTGACTCGAGGGCCACAATGGGTTCTTAAACTGGACCGGAGGGCCGGAACAAAAGCATGGATGGAGTGTTTGTGTGAACTAATATAAATTCAAAGTAAACATCATTACATCAAAGGGTACGGTCTTTTTTTTTTTTTTTTTAGTTTTATTCATTTCAAACGGGCCAGATCCAGCCCGCGGGCCGTAGTTTGCCCACGGCTGCAATAGATAATGGTTAAAAGTCTTACTGTACACAGTTATTTTATCAAAGATTTTAAAAGCATAATGGTAATTTTCTATGTTTCTGATGGGAAATAGATACCATTTTGTGAATTCTCTGCAGTAAAATACTACCCAATGTAAGAGATATGCAAAATGATTATCCTCATATTCTCAAGGGCCTAAAACCCAGGACCAATTAAACATTAATGATTGGCCTTTGCAGAGAGATTAGCAATCTGCTTCTCCAGGAAATAAAGAAAAATCAGAAACAATGAAAAATCAGGAATGACAAGAGAGAAATCTGTATACAAATCAGTAACCCTGCTGGAAAATACACTGTGACTTGGTGTGTTTATCAGAAATAATTAAACCTCAACATCACGCTCCACTTCTGATGGCTGGAGTGGGCAATCAAGCAGTTTAATCATAAAATTGAAGTTTCACTCAAAACCTTGACAAAGTGAATATAGAAAGGATTGTTTTATTTTGGTTACTGCTGTTCTTTTGCCTGTTACTAAAGAATAAAACAGGCCCTAGCCAGTTAGCTCAGTTGGTTAGGGTGTTGTCCCAAAGTTGTGGGTTCGATCCCAGGTCAGGGCACATACAAGAATCAACCAATGAATGCATAAATAAATGGAACAACAAATCAATGTTTCTCTCTTCCTCTCTCTCTATAAAATCAATGTTAAGAAGAATAAGACAATGCATTTAATATATCAAAGCGTGCATTCTTTAGGTTGTATTCTCTAATATGGTAGCCACATGAGACTACACAAACTTAAATTAACATTTAAATTAAGTGAAATATAATATTCAGTTCTTCAGTCACAGTAGCCATGTGTTTAGTGCTGAATAGCCACATGTGGTTAGTGGCTGCTTTCTGGACAGTGGGTATTTTAGAACATATCCATCATCACAAAGTTCTTTTAAGAAACACTGCCTTGAAGATCGAGATTCAACAAATAGAGTTGAGCTAGAAAAAATCAATAGCACACTTCCCTGCTTCCCATAAATATGATTTTCTATATGAGTTTATTCAGTAAAAATATTTATTAGACATCTATTTTGTACCAAGTGCTATTCTAAGTATGGACATGAAATGACAAAAAAGAGAGTCAAGTTCTCTGCCCTAATAGCTTCTGCCTTCTTGAGAAAAGGGAAGTAAAGAAAACAATAAGCAACCAAATAAACCAAGGATTTGATAGTACTGTTAATATGTACTATGCAGCCAGTGAGATAGGATGATGTAAGAGAGTGTAAGAAGGGAAACAGTGGGGTTGGGTTGTGTCAGGAGATCATTTCTAAGGTTAGAAAGTGAAGGCCTTTCTAAAGGGTGACATCCAGAATGAAACCTTAGTGACAGAAGAAGCCCACCACACCAAGGCATCAGGAAAGAGCGCTCTTGGATCAGAAAACAGCGCCTGCAAGGAATCTAAGTCAGGAACAGGCCTGGCCCATTCTAAGCTGTCAGAGGGCTTACCTGGCTAAAGAGAAATGAAACGGGAAGAAAAGTTCAGGATGGAATAAAAGGAACAGGACCAAGTCATTCAGGGTCTCACAGGCTGATGTACATTATTTTCCCCCAAAATGTGGTAGGAGCATTTCCTGCAGGGCCATGACCTGATGTTAGTGGGTGACTTTCACAGTTGTGGATGGATTTTGTCCTCTCTCTAAAGAACATGGACTCACCCTGCAGACATCTGCTTAACGTATTCCTTAAACTGTTACAAAGTCCTGGCCAATGAGCCAGCCTTCATATGATCATCCCTGAGAGGAACTTAATTTCATTCGTCATAATTTCTCAGTTTCACTGAAACGTCATTGAAAGCTCAGGATAATTATCCAATAACAGAAAGAATGTCCCCAATTCCATTACTTGAAAGTCATATGATACTGCATAAGCTATAAAATGTCCATGAACCTCATTTTCCTCACCTGGAAAATAGGTCATAAACCTGCAACAGTTATTACAACAAAAAGATTGGAAGAAAAAAATGTAAAAGTGAGCGTGTGCTATGTAAAAATTAAAGATTTTACAATCATATCACATCTTCATCACTTCACAGCCTCATATTCCAGGTTAAGTTTTGAACATCAAAATATTTCCAAAGTTCTAAGTCTAGGAATAGATGCATGAGTTCTCACCAATATAAATAAGCCTAACCATCTGTACTAATAAAAGCGTAGGTGGCCCTCGCGCGTGACATCATCACAAGATGGCCTCACGCACAGCAGAGGCAGGGCCCAGCAGCTCTGCATGGTGAGGAGGAGGCCAGTCCCAGCATCTACACCAACTCATGTGGAAGAGGTGGGTCGTGGCAGGGGAGGGCAGTTGTAGGCGATCAGGCCAGCAGGGGATCAGTTAGGGGTCAATCAGGCTGGCAGGGGAGCAGTTAGGGGGCATTCAGGCAGGCAGGCAGGTGAGTGGTTAGGAGTCAGTGGTCCCAGATTGTGAGAGGGATGTCCAACTGCGGGATCGGGCCTAAACTGGCAGTCAAACAAACCCTGAGGGGTCCCAGATTGGAGAGGGTGTGAGCTGGGCTGAGGGACACTCTTCCCCTGTTCCCCCCCCCACCCGCCCCCCACATGAATTTCATGCACTGGGCCACTAGTTATACTATAATGTCCCCAAAAAATGTATGTTTGATTCCCAGGATAGAGGGGAATGGACATTTATCATTCTGATGTTATATGAAATTTCTATGTAGCTATTACAGATATTGTAACCTTAAAAATATTCAACTTAGTTCTTTAGTAAACTGTATGTATGATGAAATATTTTCTCATCTATGAGCTGATGTCAACATTTCATTGTGAATTCATGTAATTTTCAGATTCCATACATTTTTTTCTGTTGATGTTTGACAAGCTAGAAACATTTGCTTTCAGGCTCTTCATTTGCTGTCTCTCTCTGCTTGTAAGCAGAGATGAAAACAGCATCTGCACATCAGGGAAGCAGAAGAAATCTGCTTTCTGAGGCTATTGTAGGTTTTTGTTTCACTATCCTAGCTTGTGGCTATAGAATCTTGAGCACTTTCAATGATTTCAAATATATACATTGTCTACCTTCAGTTAAGGTCAAGTAATATATTCTATTCCATTCTGTGAAAGTTTTAAGAAAGGAATCCTATTTGTGCTATTTTAATGTTTCCCCAAAAATCTCTTAATGAATACATTGGAACAAATAACTCTCACTCAATCTCTCCAATGTCATAGCAGATATTTGCATTTAACAAATTCTTATATAGCACTGTTTGAAGTGGCTTCAAATATTAACTTATTTAACCTCCATATCAACTCTAGTAGGTACTTATTCTACCATTGAGAAAAGAAATGAAACAATTAGAAGTCAAATAACTCATCTAAGGCTAAACAGTTAGTAAATGACAATGGAGGGATTTGAACCCAGGCCTTCTGTGCTTTTAACATCTATACTAAAATACTCAACTTGATAGATAAATACTAGTAAAGGATTATATTATCAAAGTCAGTATCAAAGAATTAGTATAGCAAAACTGACCTAAGTCAATTTAGTCATATATTTCCTAGGGGTTTTTTTTTTTTGGTAAATATCCATATTTAGGTGTAAATGATAGCTATAGGTCACCTCTTCATAGCCTCCCTACAAGGTTACAATGAAGGCAAGTCTCAGACAAAATTATACCACATGTACAGATTTATTAGCAACTAGAGGCCCGGTGCACAAAAAATTGTGCAGTTTGGGGGGGGGGGGTGGTCCCTCAGCCCAGCTTATGCCTATTCACAGTCCAGGACCCCTTGGGGGATGTCCACCTGTCTACTTAGGCCCACTGCCCAGGGGATCCGGCCTAAGCTTGCAGTCAGACATCCTTCTGGCAGCCAGGGATCCCTCGGGGGATGTCCGACTAAAGGCTTAGGCCCCCAAGGGATCAGGTCTAAACAGTTAGTTGGACATTCTTAGTGCTGCCACGGAGGTGGGAGAGGCTCCTGCCACCAACTCTGTGCTGGCCAGCCATGAGCCAGCTTCTGGCTGAGTGGCACTCCCCATATGGAAGTGCACTGACCACCAGGGGGCAGCTCCTGCATTGAGTGTCTGCCCCCTGGTGGCCAGTGCACATCAAAGCAACCGGTCATTCTGACATTCAATCAATGTGCATACTAGCCTTTTATTATTATTATATAGGATGTCCCTATTTCCCCCCTCTTGCCCCCTCTACCGAGCTCTTGCCCCCCACTTCTCTCTGGCCATCACCATACTGTTGTCTGTGTCCATGGGTTGTGCATATATTTTCTTTGGCTAATCCCTTCTTTAAATTCACGTCTTTAAATTTTTATTTTCAGATAAGTGCTTATAACTGCACTATTATATATTTTCTATTATATCATTTAGAATTAAGATATTTTTAATTGAACCCTTGTAAATTTTAGCGCAATTTAATAAATTATGCTAGAAGCAATTAGGAGATTTTTCATGTAATGCAGATACATTTCAATTAATATTTTATTAATTTTTAATTTTTTAATATTTTAATTTGAAATAATCTCATACATGTAAAAAAAAAACTATAAAATACTACAGCATATTATATGTACCCTTCACCCAATTTCTTAGGTGTTAATAATTTAAACATAACCATTATACAACTAACAGAATTTGGAATATATTTTTCTTATAATCTCTTTAATGTTACTTAATCCATTTACTTTGTTTTTGTTAATCTTCACCCAAGGATATTTTTTCATTGAATTTTAGAGAGAGTGAAGGGAAAGGGAGAGACACATTGATTGGTTGCCTCCTGCACATGCTTTAATAGGGACTGGGGATCAAGTCAGCAACTGAGGTACATGCCCTTGACTGGAATCGAACCTGGGACCCTTCAGTGCACGGGCTAATGCTCTATCCACTGAGCAAAACAGGCTGCAGCTTAATTCATTTACTTTTAATCTATATGTGTCTTTATATTTAAAGTGGGCTTTGTTTTTGATTCACCCTCATAATCTATCTTTTAATTGGTGCATTTATGCCATTGACTTTCAGAGTGCCTACTGATAGAGTTACTACCATATCAGGCGGCTTCTGGGGCTTCTGGGGCCAGCCTGCCCTCGATGGCGGCGTGCTGGCGGCTCGTGCTGTCCCGCCCTGCCTGCAGTATGCAAATTAGCCGCCATCTTCATTGGTGGTTAATTTGCATATCGTGCTGATTAGCCAATGGGAGGCGTAGTGAAGGTATGGTCAATTACCATGTTTGTCCATTATTAGATAGGATAGGTATCACATAATGAAGCTCAGCTCTCTGTCCTTTTAGTTGCTCCAGCAGAATATTGCCTAAATGGTAAATGCACAGTTATGATGACAATAATCTAGACACAGACTCTGATAAATCACCTAGGCAGAGGCGAGAGTCCAAGAAAACTGAATTAGCAGCTGAGACCAGCATTATTTACGAATCAATCATCCAGTTCACAAGATTCTTACATCCCACCTATGGGACTATCTTCTACATTATTTCTGGCCAATCTGTATATCATGAATATTACAAATTCTGCCTAGCAAAAGCCACTTCCACCAACTGCTAAGCTAATAACAAAAAGCTTGGTGTGAATTGGGGACAGAGATAACTGAAACATTTTTAGTAGCCTCCTTGCATATACACTCTATCCTAAAAGCCAGCCAACCACCTATTAAATGTGAATCCCTGATTAGAAAAGGTGACCTCTTTCAGGGTATAAACTAGAACTTATGCCATACTGTCACTGTTGAAATATTTTTAAATAAATTTTAAAGCATTTCCTATTAGGTTTATCGAAAAATAGAAAGATAAGTTCACAAAAATACTTGAATAATATGCATAGAGCTTTATTTGTAATAGCCAAAATATGGAAATAGCCCAGTTGTTCATCAGTGTGAAAATAAGTAAACAAACTCAGATCTTCACATGTCTGGCAATCAAATGTAAGCATTACTAATACATACAACATGGATGAGCTCAAAAGCATTATGCTCACTGAAAAAGACTTTCAGAAAAGACTATAGCTGTGTGATTAAGTTTACTTAAAATTCTAAAAGCCATGGTGGAAAAAATCAGAACAATTGTTGCCACAGGGTGGAGAATGGGAAACTGACTGGGAAGGGTATGAAAGAATTTCCGAAACAATAATATTCTTTACCTTAATAGAAGTTTGGGTCACACAGGCCAAAATGTAGGCAAAGCATACTTTAGATTTATATATTTAACTAGGGGCCCGGTGCATGAAATTCGTGCACTGGGTGTGTGTGGAGGAGTGTCCCTCAGCCCAGCCTGCCCCCTCTCACATACTGGGAGCCCTCAGGTGTTGACCCCCATCACCCTCCAATCGCAGGATCGGCCCCTTGCCCAGGCCGGACGCCTCTGGCCTAGGCGTCCGGCCCGGGCAGCGGGGACCTGCAGTGGCAGCAGGGGGAGCCGAGATCACGCGGGTTCCGCCCCTGCCCCTGCAGGATGCCTCTGGCTGAGGCGTCCGGCCCGGGCAGCGGGGACCCGCAGCTGCAGCGGCCCCGCGATCGTGGGCTTCGCTTTAGGCCCAGGCAAGGGGCCCCTAGCTCCTGGGACTGCCAGCTTCGACCATGCCCAGCTCACATCGCTGGCTCCACCCCTACTTCCTGCTATCACTGGCCAGGGCGGAAAAGGCACCTGATTCTCAGATCATGGCTGGGGGGCAGGGCAAAGGCGGCCCCAGGGCCGCCTTTGCCCTGCCCCCCAGCTCTTAGCTCCCCCCTGGGTTTCTGATCACTGTTAGTGGCAGGGGGCTTCTTCCTGCTTTCCCTTTCGCCTCCCTGCATTGTGCATCCCTACATATGCAAATTAACTGCCATCTTGTTGGCAGTTCACTGCCAATCTTAGTTGGCAGTTAATTTGCATATAGCCCTGATTAGCCAATGAAAAGGGTAGCTCGTACGCCAATTACCATTTTTCTCTTTTATTAGTGTTGATTGTATAAATTTTATAGAATAACAAAAACAACTGTAAATAAATATTCAACTTGAATTAAAAAACTTCATGCTGAATTAAGGTCATTAGTTTGCATTGAAATATGTCCAAAAATAAGATGGGTTAGTAGATGGATAAAGAAAAAATAGGTACATAGATATGCAATGAAAATAAGCACAGCTGCTGAAAACATAAGTGCTTAAGGCAAAAGTCTTTCAATTTTGTTCTATGTATAAAAACATTCATAAATAAAGCACCAAGAGCTTTTGCAAGTCTTCAAATCCATTCATTCAACAAACATTTTTTTGAGCACTTGATATGGGTGAAGTTATTATTCAAGGTGCTGGAAATATAGCAGTGAATAAAATAACAAAATGTTTGCTCTAATGAAGCTTACATTTCTATTCTAAAGAGAAATAATAACTAAACATGTACATAAGTAATGTGTCAGGTGATGAAAAATTCTAAGAAGAAAAATACTGTAGAATAAGGGCAGAAGCCACTATTTATAAAGATGCTGTTAAGCCCTGGCCAGTGTGGCTCAGTGACAGAGCATCAGTCTGAAGACCAAAGGGTCTCAGGTTTGATTCCCAGTCAAGGGCAGATACCTGGTTTGCAAGTTCATCCCTGGCCCCAGTTAGGGCATGTGTGGGAGGCAACCAATCCATTTGTCTGTTTCACATTGACATTTCTCCCCCCCCCCCCCCCACCCTTTCATTCTCTCTAAAAATCAATGGAAAAATATCCTCAGGTGAAGATTAACAACAACAACAATAGATACTGTTAAGAGGAAAGAAATATCTGATAAGGTCACATTTTAGTGGGGACCTGAATGAAGTAAGCTAGCATATCTGCGTTAATAGCATTCCAGGCAGAAAATTGCAAGTGAGAAGGATTTGAGGTATATCTGTATATGGCCTGTTTAAAAAAAAAAAAGTGGGAGGTGAAGTGAGAACCAGTGTGGCTCGAGCAAAGCACAAATGACTTGAAAATCAGAGAGAAGGGAGTAGACAGATAGACAGAAGAATGGGGTAGGGGAAAAGTTTATGTAGGGCTTATATGGTTAGAAATTAAAATTTTACTCTAAGTAACATAGGAAGTCACTAAAAGGCTTTGAGCACAGGAGTGATGGGATCTGACTTATACAGGGTGGGGCAAAGTAGGCTTATAGTTGTCCATATAAAATATAATACAATAATTAATAAATAATAATACAGGAATAAACTCTGTTTTGTGAACTCACAACTATAAATCTACTTTTTCCCCACCCTTTATTTTACAAGGGTCAACTTAACTGTTATCTTGGTAAAGAGACAATCTGAAAATTGTCTGAAAAATAAAGATGTCTTTGGTTAGGATAGTTTTAATGGGAGTGGTGAGATTATGTGTCTGCATATGTTTCTGGATATATATTTCTAATATCTTTTTATTTATTTGAGAGAGAGAAAGAAACATCAATGAGAGAGAAACATCAACATCGATTGGCTATCTCCTGTATCCACCCTGCTGGGATCGAGCCCAAAACCTGGGCATGTGCCCTGAGTGGGAATCAAATTGAGGACCTCTTGGTGCATGGGTCAATGCTCAACCACTGAGCCACACCAGCTGGATATTTCTAGACATATTTAGATGGTAGAACTGACAATTTCCTCATGGGTTAGATGTGAGAAAAAGGGAACAAGCAAAAATGGTGAATAGGGTTGCCACCTACTAAAATGGGAACTAGTGAAAGGAAGAGCAGGTTTAGAGTGAGGAGGATATTAATAATTTATGTGGAGATCTGTCAATTTTGACAAGTCTTTTAGACACCCATAAGAGAGGTTGACAGGCAATAGGATAAAGTGAATCTGATGCTCAAGAGAGTGGTTGGTATTGAATCCATGGAACTGGGTGAGATCACCTGGGGAGTACAGGTAGATTGAATAGGAGGAAGGTCTGGATATAGTACACAGCTCCAAAGCACTTCAACCTTTAAAAGTCAGGAAGATAAAAATCAGACCTGACTGCCAAGGAGATGAACAAGGAATGTTCAGTAGAAGAGGAAGAGAGTGTGTCCTGAAGTTAATAGGTTTCAAGGAAAGCATGATGACATGAGCCCAATGCTGCTGAGAGATCAGGAGAGGACTGACAATTGACCTTAGGCTGACATTTAAAGCTTATCAGTGACTGTAAAAGCAAATCTCTATAGTACATGCCTTCTAGTTCAGGTTTTTAGAATTCTCTTTTGCCCTTTATTCTTCAATACATTTAAAGGTTCCTGGGCCTGCTTTTTCATTTGGCTCACACTATGTTAATTGTGGTCCTTACCCTTGAAACTGCAGTCCCCGGAAATGATGGTGAAAAGAATCTCAAAATGCCTAAGGAGAGAATGTTTTGTCTTCCCCCAGAGCAGCAGGCAAGCAGACAGCATTCTACATCATAAAACCAGTTATAAGGTAATAACTTGAAAACAACCACAAAAGGAGTCATCTTTGTTGCCTGTCTTATGTGAAGTCTTGTATGAATGTATAATTCTTTTTGACTTTTATAAAACTGTCCTTGAAGTATTATTTACACAATGTATATAGTAAGTATCTACTTATATAAAAACGATGGGTGGTGTTCATCACATAGGGATGAACAGCTACGACCAACCAGAAGGAAGCCACTCCTACAAGGGTTGTCTTGGCAACAGCTGCACCCGCTCCCAAGCTGTTTCCCAGAGCTGTTTCCTGTAAGGGCAGAGTTTGAGGCAGGAACCCACCCTGGGAGCCTGGAGTCAGATCTTTCTAAAGTGTGAACCTGAGTGGGGCTGCTGAAAGGCTTAGAAAAGACAGACAAGAGAATGAAAGCTGGGTCTCGGTGGGACACTGCTTCTCTGAGAGACAGCGACCACACCCACAGCCATGCCTTTAGTTTGTAGCAGATGCTACAAGGCAAGGTAAGGGCGTGACCAAGATGTTTACAAACATTCTCCTGGGTTTCAATCCTACTCAACTACATGCACCTGAACTCTATCAAGCCCACATCACTCAGGCACATGGGGCCAGGTTTTCAGACCATAGGTTCAAGCTTGCAACTACAGCTGTTAGCTATAATTGTGCTGGGAGGGCCCTGCCCTCCAAGCTGGGACTTGCACATGGCAATGAGAGGACTGTGCCCTCTCATCAGTCCAAGGCTTGAACCTGTCCAAAACACTGTAGCGACTCCCCACACTGAAGTTTTAATTCTGTTTCTTTGTTACTAATGTTGTGGCCCCACCCCATAACAAAGAAACAAAGGAAAATTTCCCCATCGAATTTCTGAATAGTATTACTCCTTCGGGAATGCTGTGTCATAAATTAAAATTGAAAGTGGGTGCAATCATCATGCTATTGAGAAATCTTAATAGTAAATGGGGTCTTTGTAATGGTACCAGATTTATTATCAAAAGATTACGACCTAACACTATCGAAGCTGAAGTATTAACAGGATCTGCAGAGGGAGAGGCTGTTCTGATTCCAAGAATTGATTTGTCCCCATCTGACACTGGCCTCCCATTTAAATTGATTCGACAACGGTTTCCTGTGATGCCAGCAGTTGTGATGACTATTAATAAATCACAAGGACAAACTCTAGACAGAGTAGGCATATTCCTACCTGAACTCGTTTTCACACATGGTCAGTTATATGTTGCTATCTCTCAAGTTTGAAGAGCATGTGATTTTACAGTTAAAGTTCTAAGTACTTCATCACAAGGGAAATTAGTCAAGCACTCTGAAAGTGTTTTCACTCTTAATGTGGTGTACAGGGAGATATTAGAATAAGTTTAATCACTTTATCAGTCATTATTTGCATCACTGTTGTTTTTATATCATGTTTTTGTTGTTTTCATATCATGTTTTTGTCATTTTTATATCATGCCTCTGTTGTTGTTATATCCTTTTGTTACTGTTTATTTATTAATAAATTTATATATTATTTTCATATACATTTTACTAATTTCCTTTCATCTCTCACACTTCTATTATAGAGAAAGGGAAAATAGCAATAGTAAAATATCTCTGCTAATTAATTCCCTCTTTTAAAAAAATATATTTTATTGATTTTTTACAGAGAGGAAGGGAGGGGGATAGAGAGTTAGAAACATCGATGAGAGAGAAACATCGATCAGCTGCCTCCTGCACACTCCCCACTGGGGATGTGCCCGCAACCAAGGTACATGCTCTTGACCAGAATTGAACCCGGCACCCTTGAGTCTGCAGGCCGATGCTCTATCCACTGAGCCAAACCAGTCAGGGCAATTAATTCCCTCTTAATGTGCACGAATTTCGTGCACTGAGCTACTAGTATCAACATATTGCTGAAGAGGTTATCATATAGTCCTGAGAAACATTATCTTTAATACCTAAACCTCTACAGTTGTTTCTTGTCGTTTTAACTTTCTATGGTTATGATATTAAAATAACATCTCTATTCTCCAGAAACTTAAATAAAAATGGGGCTCTCTTTCTTAAGCCAAAAGAACTGCAAGATTTCATTCTCCTTTCTTTATCAGTAAAGCTATGATATATCTGATGATTCTGCTAGATTCCTTCATCAAAGAACTGAGGATCTTTATCATCAGAGAAATTCAAATTAAAATCACCATGAGATATCACTGAACACCTGTCAGAATGCCTATCCTCAAGAAAACAACAAACAAGTGTTGGTGAGGATGTGGAGAAAAGGGAACCCTCATGCACTGTTGGTGGGAATGCAGATTGGTGCAGCCACTGTAGAAAACAGTATATGCAGTTTCCTCAAAAAAAAAAAGAAAAAAAGAAAAATGGATCTGCCTTATGACCCAGTGATTCCACTTCTGGGGATTTATCCGAAGAAACCCCAAACATTATCAAAGAATATATGCATCCCTATATTTATTGCAGTGTTACTTACCATAGCCAAGATATGGAAGCACCCCATATAGATGAGTGGATAAAAGAGTGGTGGTACATATATACAATGCAATATTACTTGGTCATAAGAAAGAATAAAATCTTACCATTTGACATAGCATGGATGGACCTAGAAAGTATTATGCTAAGTGAAATAAGTCAGTCAGAGGAAAGAGGAAGACAAATACCATATGATTTCACTTATATGTGGATGCTAAAGAGCAATATAAACAAAACACAGACTCATGGATGCAGAGAATAGGCTGATGGTTGCCAAGAGGGAGGGACTTTGGGGACTGGGTGAAAAAGATTAAGGGGTTGAGAAGTGCAGATTGCTGGTTATAAAAACTGTCACAGGGATGTTAAGCACAACATAGGGAATATCCTATATAATAAAAGCCCAGCAACCAAAATGGTGGAATGGCCAGAATGACTAGAGACCAGACAACTGCCACACCCTCACCCTGGCCAGCCAGCCTCCCAGCAGGGACCCTCAAACTTATTGGGGTGTGGCTGGCCTGAAAGCCACCCACAGCCCCTGGCTGGCCCTGCCCCCCAGTAGGGACCCACCCCGATCGGGGCACCCATCAGGGCAGGCTGGTTGTCCTCCACTCATGCACCAGGCCTCTATCCTATATAATAAAAGGGTATTATGCAAATTGACCCTAATGGCAGAATGACCAACGACCGCTTGACCAGTCACTATGAAGCACACTGACCACCTCTCAGTCTCTTTCCCCAGCTGGCAGGCTCTGATCGCCCAATGGCGAGAACAGGGAACTGGGGGTGGGTGGCAGGGGATGAAGGTGTTGCCAGGCCAAGGCCCCCACCCCACTAGTCACCCCACACAGAGAGGACAACCTGCAGTGGGGGCAGGGCTGGCAAGTAGGCGGAACCATCAACATCTTAGTTCCTCCCCCCAACCGGCAGGCTCTGATCACCTGATGGAGAACAGGGAACTGGAGGTGGGTAGTGGCAGGGGACAGGGCTGGCTGTGGGCAGTTGGGGAAGATGGCCCTGCTTGCAGGCCAGGCCTAGGGACCATACCCACACACAAATTCCTCTAATAGTCAATAACATTGTAATAACCATGGTGCCAGTGTGTAAAGGCAGTTTCCTTAATCCCCTCAGCACAAGGTTATCAGAACTGCTGTCACTCAAAATGGATCACCCTTTAAACCTGCTTCTCCAGGGGCTTGCTACACAAAATGCCTTGGATGAGAATCAAATGCAGAATCTCAGGCTCCACCCCAGATCTTCTCAATAAAATCTGCAATTTAAGTGATCAGTATTCACATGAAGGTTTGGGAAGCAAATATGTTTTCAAAGCCTAACCCCCACCAGCTCAGATTTTCTGCAATATTTCTGAATAAGATATATTTTGAACAAGCCCCCCAACTTCTGATGGTCTAAATTAGACTCTTGGGGAGGAGCCCAGGAATATGCATTGTAACAAGTACCCTCTGGGATTTCAAGGTGACTGATAATTATTACTTGAAGGAAAGCTGATATGTGCCATTTTCTATAGATCTGACAATAATATTACAAAAATAAATTAGTTCCTCATAGAAAAGATAAATTCCAACTACTTATCTATTTATTTTTAAATCTCTGAATTTGGTATAATATAAATAAGTAAACTTGATCCATTAATACTCAGTTTCCTGAAATGTGTATATATGTGTACACACATGTGTGCATGCACACACACACACACACATTATAACCTAGATTCAAAGCCTAGATAGTCACAACCATCATTCACATATATAAAGAAGAAAATAATAAAACTATAGTTAGGTCAGAGAAAAAGAGAGAAAAAATAGAGCACTTATGAAACACTTTTCCTATATAAACTAAGTTCATCTCTACCCCTATAATCAATATACAGTTATATCATGCCCATTGGTACACAATCTCATAAATGTTTTTTCTTCTACTTACGTGGGAAAATTCCCAAGGGCAGATAGTAAGCTATAATTCTCATGTATCTCCTTACATAGGATTAAAGATAATAGACATTTTCAAAGACAGAATATGTGCCAAAAGGAAAAGATAAGGGAAAGAAGACACTATGTTTTGAATTAAAAAGAAGAGGGAGCACAGAAAATTGGGTGATAACCTCAGACTTGAAAATTCAGAAACCAGAGCAAGAAAATCTTCAGAGATTTAAGGACTATCATCTATGATCCCTAATATGTTCATGTGGGTTTGTCAGTGACTGTGTTCTGGAGACAGAGCTGACTTCACATTAATCACAACCACAAATACTACGTAGATCAAAAAGGTTGCATTTCTACAAAATTTTAGCTTCATTCTACAATTTATTTGAACATGTATGTAGGGTTTTTATATTGCTGACTTCATATCTGAAAGCTATAAAACATTCTCGATACCCAAAGATTTCAAATATTTTACTTACAAATAATTGAGCACTGACATAGAAATTACTATTAGTTATGTGTAAATAAATCTGCTTGACAGACATATTATTGTATTAAATTATTTTATATGGTATGGGAGATTTTCAAATAAAATAAGATTCCAGAGAAATTCTCAAATCATACACTTACCCATCTAGAATTTTTTAAAAGATTTTAAAATATAAAGTTATATGTATCTTCAAAAGATCACACAATTTATTTTTATTTCAGTTATATTTTTTGTTTTTCCAAGTGTCTATGCCACTTTATTTTTATTTTTAAATTTTATTTATCTTTAGTGCTGAAAGTATTACAGATGTCCTTCCTTCCCCCCTCCACCCCACTTTTGCCCACTAAATGTATATAAAACTCCATATCACAAAATAACTTATTTAAAACTTAAAAAAATAAGTTGGTGTTTTATGAGAACTTCCTTATGTTTAAAAATTATAATTGCTTGGGAGAATAGAAATCAATGATGCCTGAAATACCATAATTTCCTTTTTTCACTTAAACCTTGCTTCAAGTTTGCAAAACATAAGCCTCTTATATGGAGTCACCGCAGGAAATCAATTTAGCTAAGAAAAAGAAATATGAAAATGTTCAACCCAAAGTTATATAAGCCTCAAGCTAGAAAAAGAGTGTTTGGGCAAAAAAAAAAAAAAAAAAAAAATTCTATTATGTTATAATGAATCCTGAAGAGAAAGATGACCTGACTGCCTATGCTAGGAATTTAACATAGTTTATCAGCCATGAGAGAATCAATAGCAAATGGAAGCTCCTAGAGTTCTTTAGAAAATAAGAAGACACATAAATGTAAGAAGGATGACTCATCTGAATGGCTGTAGTTAGATAAAAAACAAGTATGGCCACAAAAGTGATCTGCAGTGGAACAGATAAGTCTGATTAAAGAACCAGACAAATCCATATGGAAGGCTCTGGTAGAACTTAAAGGGAAACTTTACTTAAATGCAAAAGAAATTATTTCACGGGTGGAGGAGATTAAGAATTTCTGTTCCGTTTTCTCTTTTTACTCTAATATATACACATGGATTTGAACATGTAACAATACACAAAGCAACGAATCCCTTCTGTCCCACTTCATACATATGACAAAAAAGGAAAAGAGTTGCTACTATGAAACACATCCATTTTTTTCTATTGGTGGTTTACAGCGTGCCAGGGGAACCATCCCTGAAGGAGCCAAAGTGTCCCTGGGCAGAAATAGCCCAGGTATTGCCTCACTAAAATTTTCATCTGGTTCTCTGCTAGAGCCTAAATAATGAGGGCCAAGCATTGCTTCTGTATCATACTGTACTCTCAAAGCAAACCCCAGGAATGAAGCAGTTATTTTCACTTTGCAGTTTATATTTATTTTAATTTGGCAAAAGGCAAATGCTAAACTACAAACAAGCCAGAAAGTCTCATTTCCATTGTTATTCAGTGATTATTGGATATCTTAAATTTAGTTTTCCAATGAGACTATACTCTAGGAAAATCACCTAAGCAAACATCACATTTACTCTTAATCACTCTAATTATCATTATACAAAATGACCTTTTCTATGTAAAATTAGCAATGACATTATTAATATTAAGTATAATAATTTTTTAAAAACACATTTCCTCATGTAATTTTTACCTAACCTATATTTAATTTGTCATGGATAATATTCTCATTTTAATAGCACCTGTGATTACCTTGTGGGAAAACATACTGTATCCATAAAAGATGAAGTAGATAATCAAGACATTTTGAGCCACAATCTGACATTTCCAAGAAAGAACTATACAAGAATCAGCCAGTATACTTCTCTATAAACATATTATCCTATGATTGTTATGAACTTTTAGACAATAGCCAGGGCATCCAATGCCAAGATGGCTGCATGAAGTTCAACCATTGTGCTAATCCTTGGTGTCCACTCTTTATGAGGGGCGTCCCAGCTGAGGGATAAAAAACGGCAGTCCTCTGGCAAACTCCTCCACATGTGAAGGGGGCTATACCACCTGTAAAACCTACAAATTCTGCTGCAGTTCACTCAACTTGTTCCAAGAGGCTCCCCATGTAGTCAAGTCATCTGGAAAAGGGGTGATCTCCTCCAGCACTGGCATCTGGCAAGGGACTAAGGACAAAGGTGGTCACCCCTCTTGTATGTGTGACAAACAGAGAGCCCTAGTTTAGCTCTATCCTGCAGGTAACAGTTCTGGTTTAGCTTAACAACTATAATCAATAATGCAATGAGTACTCACCACTAAGTAATAAGGGCTTATGCATTTTTAGTTTAATGATCATCAGTACTTCTACCAAGCATTCCCTAATAGAGATGGAGTGATCATGTTTTTTGCATTCCATTGGCTAACTTCATATTTTAAAAATTAGAATTGTGCTATAATATCTCGGCTTATTATACAATTAGAAATTACACCAATTAATAACAAACCATAACCTTGACTACTTATGGAGAGGGAAGCCTGATAACTGGGGAATCAGGATCAGGTGCAATCTTGCTTTTTACTCTATACCCTTTTAATCTTTTCAATTTTTTTCATCATGGACATATATCACCTAGTCAAAACAAAGGTAATTTTAAAAGAAGGATTTCAAAGATTCAACTTGAAAAGAGAACATTCCTCTCTCTGATATTAGCAAATAATTGTAATATTCCCAATACTGTAATAAAAATACCCTATTCTTCCAAAATATTAAACAGTATTAAGGTAATTAATTCATTTTTATACTTTACTTCCCAAGACATATATAAATCTAAAGTACCTGGCAATTATTATTTTTTATGTTTTGCCCACTAATTTTTTTACAGTTACAGATAATTTTACAGTTCCCCATAACTAGACAAAATTTCACATTTCTTCTGTATCAAGACAAAACCCATAAGAATGCATAAAACTGTATTGTTTGGGGTTATTGGAGAGAAAGCTAAAAAAAAACTTTCGCTTCATTACTGGCAGCTCAATTATGAGACTTAGGCAAGTCTAATTATAGCCTTAAATATTTTATAAAATTACCCTAGAATAGGTTGCTGTTTGATGAAGTTATCCTTTTGCTTTATTGAATAGCACTAGTTGCTAAGGAACACGGGTCTGTTTGAACAACAATATTTTCCAGTTATATGAGAAGTTGAACACACAGACTGACCTCATGAATCACCATTAATGGGTGGTGATTCATCCTTTATTCACCAATAAAGGGATAAAAAGTTTTAAATACCAATGAATAAATACACTAGGAGAGAAGGTAACATGAGCTAAAGATGGCAATAATTTTTGCAAGATGGAAAAGTAGATGGGCGACTTCCAACTTCACTTTGCAAGGCACAAAGGGCTGAATTTCCTTTCCTACAGAGGGGAAACCAGCAGCAGCAAGCAGATCTCTGGAGACTCAGAAATTGAAAGCATTACATATGTCTGAAGACAGGATGCAAGATTGGCTGAAAGTAGTGTTTCCGGAGAATCAAATTCCTCTCTGGCTCATGGGAGTGGGGTTGAGGTTCTTGGGGTACCACTGAAATAAGAATTTTTAGAAGCCCCCACTTTGGGGAGAATGGGATGTGGTTAAAGGCTTTATTTGCTTGGAGTTATATTTCTCGGGTTGCAAAGTCCCCCGCCCCTTAACCCAGTCCTGAAAGAGGTGCATCTGGGGTTTCAGTAGAGCCAAAAGCAAGACCAGTGTCCAGAGCTTCTGATCCATATTGCAGCTGGGTGTCGTTCAGCATCCAAGCTAATTAAAGCCCAGCGGTCCCACATGGCCTTGAGCCACATGGGCGCAGGGACACACCTGCTGCAACAGGAGTCAGGAGCCCAGCGCCAGCCTGTGTGAGAGAGAGGCTGAGAGGCTTTGTGGGGGGAGAGAGAGAGAGACAGAGAGAGAGACTCCTTTGTTCGTAAGTTTAAATATTCAGGAGTCCTGCACTTGCAGTGGCCATGCCCATCCTGGGCAATAATTTGTTCCCAGGTGGGCACCTTCCCAAAACACTCAGTTCTAATTTGTTCCCAGACATGCATGTAAACTGCCTTTGTCCAGTCCCTTCCCGCATCGCCCAGGGATCAGTGGGGAACAGACTTGCAGAGTGTTAAATTTGCAAAGCTGTGTAAATGGCATGCCTATATTATCTAGTCTTCCCTTTACTCCTTTCCTGTCACTAATAACCAGATTATTATAACTATGAATAGGATTGCCTGAATATTTGCATGTGAAGCAGATGGACCTCTGGATCCCCACCCCAGCCTGTGCAGACAGGCAACTGATCTTCCCATTCCAGCAACAGGGAATCAGGGCCATCAGACACCGCAGAGGCAGAAATCAGTCACCAGCCAAACAGGGAGATTAAGAAGGTACTATGCAATTCAATGCTTTCCCCTTTCAGCGCTTATAATACTGGTAGCCAGGCTTATACCACCCAGATAAGAAATTAGAAAATTTCTCTCTGCAGAAACCGATTCTCCCAAGAGAGATACCCTGTAGATATATTGCTGTTCTTATGAATATCGAAGCCCATGAGGCAAGTAGACTTGCACACATGCCCAGGACATCCACACAGCTTTTTAGATCTTGTTCTTTAAATATAAATAAATAGCCATGGATCATGAGACATTAGGAGAAGACTCTAATATGATTTGGAAAAGCACATATAAACACACACAAAGAGGGGGGAAATGTGGAATAAACAGGAACAATGTAGAGAAAATAAATACTTTTAGTGATGTGTTAGTCAAGGTTCTCCAAAGAAACAGAACTTATAGGAATATAAATGTATGTATATCTGTGTGTATGTATATACATGTATGCGTGTGGATATATATATGTATGTATATGTTTAATACATATATATGTAAATACATAAATAAGTAAAATAGGAATTGGCTCACACAGCTATATAGGCTGAGAAGTCCCACAAGTGCCAGCTGCAAGCTGGGAAGCAGGAAAGCTGGCAGTAGTATCACTGAGTATACATCTGATAGCCCAAGCGTCAGAAGCTGCAATGTTCCTGGGCAGGATAAATGGACTCTCAGCTCAAGAAGAGAGAATTCACCCTTCCTTTGCCCTTTCCTTTCCTTAGCAGATTGAACGACCCCACCCACATTGGTCGAGTGGACCTTTACTCAGTTTTCTAAATCAAATGCTAATCTCTTTCAGAAAGCCCCTCATAGACACTTAAAAATGTTTTGCCAGCTTTCTAGGAATCTCTTAGCCTAATCAAGTTGAATGTAAAATTAACCAGCATAAATAAACACTATAATATGTACAGAGAAGTCAGAATATATTACATGCTAAAAAATGACAAAACATTATTAGAATAATTGAAGAAGAGTTAAACAAATCAAGAGCTATTTCGTGTTTATGCATTAAAAGACCCAATATAGTTAAAATTACCAATTCCTCAATTGCACGCCCCACCCCACCCCCATACCTGCACGCTGTGGCCAAAATAATGTATTTTAGTTTTGACCTCTACAATTTGTGAAAACTCTGACTAAAACAATAATAAAAAGCCATTTACCTAAAAGGATATCAATTCCTCCAAAATGGCCTGTAAATTCTATGCAACCTCAATCAAAATCCCAGTGGAATTGTTTTGACAATTAACAAACTAATTCTAAAATTAAAACAGAAATCCAAAGGATCCAGAATCACCAAAACAACTTTGAAAAAGAAGAAATTTGGAGAACCAGGGATGGAGACAGTGTAATATTGCCATCAACATAATCAACGGAACACAATAGAGAAGACAAAATAGATCCACACATATATGGTCAATTGATTTTTATCAAAGGTGCAAAGGCAGTTAAGTGGGGAAAGAGTGTTTTCAACAAATTGTTCTGGAACCATTCGATAACCATGTGCAAAAAAAAGTCAATTCTTATGTCACAGCCTATATACAAAAAATGACTCTAATTATACTAGTAGAACTAAGTAAAACTTTAAAAAACTAAAACTATGTCACTTTTAATATAGAAAACCTTGGGTTAGGCAAAAATTTCTTAGCTACAACTTCAAAAATATGATTCATGAAAAAAAACAACACGTTGATAAATGGTACCTCATCAAAATTTAAAATGGCTGCTTTTGAAAGACACTGTTAAGGGAATAAAAAAAAAAACACACACACTAGGGGAAAAGATTAAAATACATATGATAAAGAAAATAAATAACTAAAATCCATTACAACAATAGGCAAAAGATATGAACAGAGATTTCACCAAAGAAAAGATGTAGGTGTCAAATAAGTACATGAAAATATGTGTAACCTCAATATTTAGGGGAATACAATTTAAATCCACAGTGAGATATCACCATACACCTATTCAAACATCTAAAATTTAAAAGATTAGTCATACAAATGTTGGTGAGAATATAGAACAACAGGAACTCTCTCATACACTGCTGGTGGAAATGGAGAATGGCACAACCACTTTGGAAAGCAGTTTGGCAGTTTCTTAAAAAGTTAAGCATACAGCCTTGGTCAGTGGCTCAGTTGGTTAGAGTATTGTCCAGGACACCAAAAGGTTATGGGTTCTACTCCTAGTCAGGGCACATACCTAGGCTGCAGGTTCAATCCCCTGTCAGCTGATTGATGGTTCCTTCTCACAATAATGTTTCCCTCTCTCTCTCTCTATCAATGAAAACATGTCTTCAAGTGAGGATTTTTTTTTTTTAAAAAAAAAGGTTAAACATACACTTACCAAATATCACAACCATTACAATTCTAGGGATTTGCCCAAGAAAAAAGTAAGCATACATCCCTACCAAGAATATATATAGACACCTTATTTGTAATAGTCTAAAACTTAATAAAAACCCAAATGTCTATCAAAAGATAAATGAATGAACAAATCCCAGTATATCCATACAATGAAATATTGATCAGGATTAAAATGGAATAAACTGTTGCAATATGGATGTATCACAAATTAATAATGCTGAGTGAAAAAAAAAGCCAAAGAAAAAACATATTCTATAATTCTACGTATATAGAAATCTGGGAAATGCCTATTAACCTATAGTTGCAGAAATCAGAGCAGTAGGTTCCATGTGTGTGGAGAAGGAGCAGGAGGAAAGGATTACAAAAGTACTAGTAGAAACTTCTGGGAGAGATATATGTATCATTTTTATTTTGGTTATAGCTTCATTAGTATGTAAGTTAACACTGAATTATACACTTTAAATATATTTGATTCATAGTATTTCAATTATGCCTCAATAAGCTACTATAAAATTACAGATCATAAACCAAAGGCAAATCAAATAGAAATCACAACTAAGGTAAATTTAAATTACTAGAAGCCACAGTAAATTGCATATGGATTAAACTTGGCAAATAAAAGTAATATTAGCTGAAAAAACAGCAATGCACTATATGTGATAAAAGAGCACAAAAGATTAGAAGTAGATTAATGTAAAAATATATACTACCAGGAAAACATTAATGCTATATTAATATCATGTAAATGAAATTTTAAGCAATAACTTTTTTAGAAGTAAAGTATTCAGTGTGTATAAAGGTTTCATTTTACCAGGAAGACATAATTATTACATTACGTGTACTGTATAGAGCTTCAAATTACATAAAAATTAATAAGACTCCAAAATAAATTATCAAGTCAACCAGAAAAATAGGTAGCATAACCTGGACCAAAGAGAGAGGAAAAGGAGGAAATTTTAGAAAAGAAGCCAATGGAATGCTTACTAACATTTCAATTTTGCAAGACTAGTTCAACTGCACCCAGTTCCAGTTTCTTGCTATAGTTACCAAATGTTATTCAGCTCTGCTTAGTTATTCATCGGAAAGCTATTTCAGCAATAATACTATTTAAAATCATCTGACTGGAACATGCGGGAACTAGAATACATTCATCACTAGACTACACACTTATGCCCCATTTGACAGTTAGTTGCATTGTGAATGTAACCAACTATGTTTTCACATTTTAGTGAAAAGTCGCTGAAAGATTGAGCTAGCATTTTCAAATACAACGTGCCATTTTATACTCCATTATCTTAACACACTCAAATTTCCCACTGCCAGCTGTCTATTGTAAAATCCAGAGGAGACTCTTTTCATGATATGAAACCAAAAGCACCTTAAAAGGTGATACAAATGAGCCTTTTCACTCTAAGAGACCTGGTGGTCTCCAGTGGGTAGAAGCTTAGGGGGATCATAGTTCAATTAGCCAGCCCCATTTCTGGGTTGTGTGGTGAGTAGCTTGGATTAAAAACAAACAAATAGCCCTAACTAGTTTGGTTCAGTGGATAGAGCGTTGGCCTGCAGACTGAAGGGTCCCAGGTTCGATTCCGGTCAAGGGCATGTACCTTAGTTGCGGGCACATCCTCAGTAGGGGGTGTGTAGGAGGCAGCTGATCAATGTTTTCTCTCATCGATGTTTCTAACTCTCTATCCCTCTCCCTTCCTCTCTGTAAAAAATCAATAAAATATTTTTAAAAAACAAATAAATCAATAATACATCACTCAGAATACTGAGTGATGAAGAAGACAGGGAGTGGATGCAAGTGAGCTGCACACATTACATCTGAGAAAGACCCACGACTGAAGAAGAGATCTACTGTGTGCAATTGCCATGGCAAAAGAAGGCAGCCTGATTGGAGTCCACCAAACTTTAAAAAGAATTGAATTGAAGGTCTCAGCTTTCCCACTGACAACGCTATGGTTCTGCTCAGTTCACTTAACTTCCGAGACTTAGATTCCTCACTCATAACATATATGAAAGATAAAAGTACTTGAGAACCTACTAGTGCCAGAAACTTTATATTTTATATATTTTTTCTCATTCAATTTAATTTTCCCAGCAGAACTGTGAAGTAGTCATTATTTCTTCTACTATGAAACTGTGCAAAAGGGAAGATCAAGGTAAAATTATTTAACCCAGATTTCTGCATTTGTAATTTGCAGAAATAAGATTCAAACCTTCACATTATCACCTTCCAAGCCAACAGTCAGCAATCCACAATCCAGAGGCCAAATCTGGCCAGCTGCCTGTTTTTCTACAGCCCACAAATGAGGGATAGTTGAAAAAAATCTTAAGAATAATATATCATGACTCAGGGAAGATATGAAATTCAAATTTTAGTGTCCTTGAACACTATTTAATTGAAATGCACTCATGTTTATTCATTTACTTATTTTCCTATGGCTGTGTCCTTGCTATAAATCAGAATTGAGTAGTTATCACAGAGACCTTATGGCACAATAAAGCCCAAAACATTTAATATCATCTGTTCCTTTACAGGAAAAGTTTACAGATGGTGTTGATGTAGTTATCAAATGTGATAATATAAAAAAAAGCATTGCAATATGTAGAGCACAATACAAATTTGAAAGATTCATATTCTGAGGAATAATCAGAGAATCATAACCAACAAAACCAACCAATAATAACAAAAGGAAGTAACATTTAAAAAGCAAAGAATAGGAAAGGAACCAAGATGGGGGCATAGGTAAACACCTGAACTTACTGCCTCGCACAACCTCATTAAAACTACAACTATAAGACAAAATGGATATCATCCAGAATGATGGGAAGGCTGATTGAGTGGAAGTTCTACAAGTAGAGGGAAAGAGAAAAGCGCGTCTAGACTGGTAGGAGGTGCAGAGGTGCGGAAGAGCGGAGGTACGGTGGCACGTGAAACGGGCTGGCAACTGGGTACGCTGTGGTCTTTTTCAATCAGAGGGAGATACAAACTCCCGACTGCTCTGAACTCCAGTTCCGGGTGAGACTCTGGGGACCCAGACTCATACGGGGAGAAACTGGACTGTCTGCCACCGGGCCGGAACACGAGGGCAGCTTTCTCGCAGAGGTGCTCACAGTGTTCATTGTTCCTGCATGGGACCACGGGACACAGAGACCCAGGGACCTTCCCAGGGCAGACCCTACGGGCAACCGTTGCTGTTTGCACTGCCCCATGATTCCCTGAGTCTCTGCCCCACCCAATTTACAACCCCATCCAAACTGTGAAGCAGAGGCTTTTGCATAGGTATGGCCTGGCCTTTTGCAATCTAAGACCTAACAAACTGCAGCTAGGTCAAAGAACCCCAGAGCTTCCAAAAGAAGGCCTAAGGCTCATCAGCAGCCTGCTATGCCTCACAGCTGCACCTCATCTGGGAACCTCCAAACCCCACACAAAGAGGAGGAATCTGCAGACCTCTCTGTAGCTCCTGCTGGGTGGCCTCAGGCAGTGGCTGACTTTGAACCTCCTTGAAGATCCAAGAGTCAGTGTACCCAGGGGTCAAAGTGAGACCACACCAGATTACAACTCTTCAGATCCAAAAGAGACACACTCAGGGGGCAGACTCAGTGAGCACCAAAGCCCCACTGAAGCAAGTCCTGCCCCATAATGGTGTTTCTAATACAGCAGTTCTCCCATTGTAGACACAACTGGTCCTCACAGCCAATTGGTCTCGAGGTCAGTTCCTCCCAGTGATACCAACAGCAATCAAGGCTTAACTACAACATGACTGTGCACATAGCCCACAAAGGGGTGCACCAAGGGCGTCCACCTCAGGTGACAGGGGGGGCTGAGCCACTGGGCCCTATAGGACACCTAGCACACAAAGCCACTCATCAACACAGGAAAGCAGCCAAACTGTAGAGCCAAAAATCATGTCACAAATGACAGAAATGGAGGAAAGCAAACTACTGGATATAGAGTTCAAAACCACACTTATGAGGTTAGTCAAGAATCTTCTAGAAACCCCCATTCTGACAATGGACTCTGTACCAAACCCTGACCCTTTGAAGTGTATATCTCTGCCTTGCTTCAGGACAAATTGTGTTAGTAAAAAGCAGGGGGTCCTGGGGACGAGGAGAACCTAAGGCCTTAGACTTAAGACCTTAGAACTTAGCTCCGTTAGCTAAGCTCCTCTGACCCCCAAATGCCTTTCAATATTATATTTCGTCTCTGGACTACTCTTATTTAACATCTATGCACAGCCTTCTCCAGATTCCTGAACCCTTCTTGATGCTGGGACAAGAAGCCCGGCATGGTATTCCTCTTTAGTATTTTAATAACTGAATGTTCAATGAAATGACTGTTGGCCACCTTCCTTCTATTACCTTATCTTAATAGTCACTTAAAGACACTTGAAAAAAATTGTAAACTGCTATTTATTATTAGACATTTGCAACATTTCCTATTAGTCTGAAAACAACAATGTACTGTAGCAATTAACAGGATAGAAAATGAATTAGTTTTATGCTAATTTAATCAGATAACTTTTCATAATATTGACAACTCAATATCACCTTTCTACTTAACTATCCTTGTCTCAAGTTTTTAATTTTCTTTTTGAGAACTTCCCTTCTGCCATTCTGACATTTCTCATCTAGGTAAAAAGTTAATCTTCAGAAGAGGTAGGGATATCTTAAAATCTAACTCTTTGAACTCAAACTATTATGTCCTAAATGACCCTGTTTCAATTTTTTCAAAGATTTTAACTTTTTTTTCACATGCCTTAGCTTCCTGACTCACCTTCCAGGTTATATAAGGTTATTCTGAGGACAAATAATATGTTTTTTTAAAATTATTTGGATATGTTAAGTACCCTATACCTCCCATCTTCACAATAAAAATATGTTTTCAGAATCAAATGACCCATTTTTGAGATCTGAATAATATCTTATCCCAATAGTTTTCTCTCATTTTAATTTTATTAAAATCTCCATACTTATAAACTTATAACCTGTCATCTTGAAAATCTGAGGAGAAGTGCCTTTTTGGTTGAAATCAAATAATTTTTAAGAAACACCTCGTTTTGGTTATCTCTACATGAATAAAAATAAACTCATGATAAAAGGCAGCTGGGTTGCTGGCTTGTTGGTGAATTAACTCATGTTTCACATCAAATTGCAAGCTATATTTGCAACTACACTTCCTGAAAATGGATTTCTTTTACATAACATATAATGCATACTTAATAACCATGATAATCCTCTTTTCAGCAGTCTATAAGGAAAGCCCATTTGCTTAATTTCATCCTAATTGCAAGCACTGGAGAGGCACATCTCCAGCATATGTAAATTAAGTACTTGGTAGATTCACAAATCTCAACATTTAAAAATACATACTTTATTGGATTATTATACTCAGTTTCACTATGAAAAGCATAGTGATCATTCTACGATGATGCTTCTCTATTAAATAATGTTGTAGAACTAAAACTAATACAATATTATATGTCAATTATATATTAATAAGACTGGGGGGAAAAGAGAGAAAGAGAAAAGGTAACAAACAATTAATGAACAATGAGATGTTGACTTAAGTTGTGTTTTAATTTTTAATGGGAGACACAAAGCCATTGGGATAAACACCGCTGAAGTGAGACTGAATCTATAAGAAAGGACAAATGTAAATTCTGTGAAAATTCTGCATAGAGAGAGATAGAATCCAAGTAAGGAGATTAGCCTTTACAAAGTCAATTAAATGACAGCAAGTGATATTCTGCACGATGTCGAGCTTGCTGAGTGGTAGCTATTATACAGTAAAGATGGTAGCTGTTTGATCAGAGAGGATTTTAATTTTGGTTGCAATTATCCAAAATCTGAACTCAAACTGGTTTAAATAAGAGTAATGTATTAGCACATATAGCTAAAAAGAGTTATTAGCAGGCTTATGCATGTTTTGTTTTTATCTGAGGATTCCAATTCAATTTTCTTCACTCTGTTCATCACCAAATATAAGCGTCATGGTAACAAAGGCTGAAATACTTCCTTATCTGTCACCCACAAACCCTCCCAGGGAGAGCTCATTAAGGTCGTACATACCTTTTCCTGAAACAATCCCTAAGGCAGATTATGTTAAACTGTGGCAAAGGCGGGTTAATTATGCTCATAGGCCGTTTCCAGATAAGGTTTATCAGACATGAGACCAATCCTAAGCCTAATAGTTGTTGTGCAATAAATGAGGGGTGAAACAGAAGCCTTAAGAAAATGAAAACTGTCTGCTATACAAGGTGTTTTGAACTATCAAGATGGAATCAACTAATGATTTCTCAAAATAGTGGTGTATCATTGAACTTCTGGCTTTTCCTTCCCATTTTTCCCTTTTGGACAATTTGGGAGGAAAAAATAAATCTGTTGTCAATTTATTGGGACAACTAGAAGCTGATAAGGCGGGAAAACAGCAATTTTGTCTAGCAGGAGTTATCACAGCGAAATAGGTTGATGGCTGGAGGAAGCATCATCAATAGTATTATTAAGAACCAGAGTTAATATTTCCTACTTGAAATTTTCCCAGAAGAGCTCACAGAAAAGTAACATAGTGCAGATAGTAAGTAAATTCTTGGTGTATGTGTGTTTCCTTCATAAACTTAATAATTGGATTCCCTGGGTCCTTAATTCAGTTATTGTTTTAAGCAGAGTGTATTAACTTACTGTAACAGTTACTATTTCAAGAGTCTATAAGAAACAGAACATAAATGATTAAGATAGAAGTTGAAGAGGTCACAATCTCTACACTGCACACAGAGTAAACATTCTAATTAAGCTGGTATTGTTCAGTGGTTATGTTATTGGCCCATGCACCAAAGGTCACAGGTTCAAATTGCCAGTCAAGAGCACATACCTGGGATGAAGATCCCCATCCCCAGTGGGGACATGTGTGGGAGGCAGCCAATTGATCTCTCTCTCTCTCTCTCTCTCTCTCTCTCTCTTCTCTCTCTCTCTCTCTCTCTCTCTCTCTCTCTCTCTCTCTCTCTCTCTCTCCCTTCCCCCCTCCTTCCTTTTCACTCTCTAAAAATCAATAAAAAAAAAAAAACAACCCTTGGGTGAGGATTAACCAAAAAAAATAGTCTCATTTAACTCTTCACATAGTACTTATGGTATGTTCTGCTACTGTTTTGTTCTACCCAATTTTAATGAGTCCTCTCAAAAGTCCCTGAGGCTTTAGTTTAATATTGAAAGAGGTTTTTCATTAACTGTTCCCTGATATAGCCAATCATCTTATTATTCTATCTTTTATAAATTTTTCAAATTATGAGGTCTCCTGAATACTTTCAAACAGTAACATTTCCACTTATGTCTATTATCAGACACTATTTATTCTTCTTCCTTCATATTTACTCTACATAAATACAAATTTCCTGTTTCCATCATAGCTGAGTGTTTATCAACTCAGCTCAACGTATTAGACTCACCTGGGTAATTTTAATGGGAAGTGAGTGGAGGTGGAAAGGGGAAGTCTTGGAAGAGACCCAAACCCAGTGAATTTAGAATGAAGTACCTGTGACAAATGGTGCTTGAGAGCTAATTCTTTAGCTTGAAAACATCTACATGGTGGGTTTATTTGGTTGGCTACATAAGAGTGTGTGATTTCTTTCTATGTTTGCCAACTCTTCAGCAGATGGCCTATGATGGCATCACATTCTGGTTTAATGCTTATTTAATAATAAAATGGTTTTCCTTCTCTTCTACTTCCGTGGAGAGATTTTCTGGGCTTTTTATACCCTCTTCTCTGGCATCTTCTTTCCTCTTGATACCAAGAATACAGATGATGCCAACTTGGATTATGAAGGAAGGCCACACACAGCAGAGTAACAAGATAGAAGGAACTTGGACCCTGACACTGTGGAGCCACAGGCCATCTACAGAAATTTCATGTGAGACGAGTAAAAATCCTATATAGTTTAAGCTACTGCTAGTTGGAATTTTCTGTCAATTGTTGCTGAACCTAATATTAACCAGATGGGAAGATAAAATGAAGCCATAGTGTGTGCAAAGGTTCTGAGGCAGTGTTTCCAGAAACAAAAGACTAGTTTGGCAAAAACTTAGTAACAAGGTAAGAAATACAAGAGGATGACTATGCACAGATGATATACACTGGGGATATATACTGAGTCCAGACTACCATGGTAACAGAAAAGTAATGAGAAGTTCATGAAAAATAAGGAAATGAACAGAATCCAATGTACTTTCTAGAAATTGGCTCTGGTTGTCTTGTGGGAAATGAAGAGAAGGCAGACAGTAGAGTACAGGAAGCCAGTAGGAGGCTGCAGCAGTAATCAAAGAAAGAAATGACTTGGCCCAGATGTAGGTGGTAGCAAAGAATATAAAGGGGGAATGAATGAATGAGAGTTTCTCTCAGAGCCCTTTCTCATCTAGAAGGTTGGGATATTAATACACTCTTCCTCATAACACTTCTGTTAGGATTAAATGGGATAATAATGCACGTAAAGTGATTAGATGCATCCCTGGCACAGAGAAAGACCTCAATGAAGTTTATCTATTACCATCACTATATAATCATCACTTGGAAGTAGAAATGTCAGGACTCAGTGATAAATTTTTAAAAAATATCTGATCTACTATGTGCTGGTCACTGTGATCAGAGGCTGTGCCAATCTGATTAATTAGCCAGAGTCTAGTGGAATAATGCCCATTAGTTTCAGAGTATATATCCAACTTTTTAATGACATTTTTATTACATTTATCCTTTTCAACTATAACAGCTATGAAATTTATTGCAGCTCTCAGAGATAAAGGGATGTTTTGTTTATTTCTCTAAATCTAATTAAATCTATTCTGAACCTCCACACTCTTGACCAGTGAGAATGTCTCTCTCGTAGCTTGGAGGGACCTTCTGTAAAGCTATATAATTACTTCAAGGTCTTATTTGTTCCAAAACATTCAGCAAGGACCTTTCATCATCCCACATCATCCCTCTAGTCACTAAACAGCAGGGAACACTGCTTTTTCACTGGAGAGTTGGGCCTCTCGGGCACCATGGTCCTTGTCAGTGAGGGGACTCCGGCCCCTGGTAAGCAGCTTTTGACTCCATCTGAGGTTCTGCTACCTCCCTGGGGTGCTGCCTGGAAACAGATCTCTGAATCCCACACATCAGGTGTCCCTTATAATCTGAGAGCCTTTCTCAGTTTTTGAGGGGAAAATATCTACTGACAATCCTTTCTAGTTCCTCTGTTATAAGCACTACAATCTATTTCCTCCCCCTTATCTTCCTACTGTTCAAAAGTGTTACTATTCTGTTTTACTTATATTTAGTTTGGATGTAAAAGGAGCAACCAATTCCTAAGTGTCCAAGGACTCGGAGCAATACTGTGGGGGCAGGAAGTGGGCGTTTATGACCATTCAGTGTGTGACAAATAGCTTCATCTATAAACTTATAGGCTGGGTAAACAGAGTTATGGTTCTAGCAAGTGTTGGGCTCTTTCACTCCCAGGAGGTCATTTATGTGTGGTTTTCAGGAAGAAAGGGGGAAACATGTACCATAGTTTTCAGGCTTATATCTTGCACTCTATCATGGGAATATTTCCATGCTTGCTCCATTTTCCAATATATCATCAAACAAATGAGATTCATCTATCAATGTCCCAGGTAAGAAAAAGAGAAGTTGTAACAGAAGTCATTCCTAACAACGTGCATATAAAACATGAAGAATGGTCACTTCTCATGGAGAAGCACTGACCTGGCTGTCTCCACAAAGCTTGATAATACAATCTTCTTATTTGTAGTCTTTCATCCTAAAGTGAGGGGAGGGGCATAGGAGTGTCCACTCATGTTCAAGTCATTGAAACAATTCAAACCATGAGCTCTTACAACAGAGCCCTGAGAACCCAATGGGAGTGGTATTAGTTGATTATTTAATGCTATGTTGAATGGGAAATTTTAAAAAAACACAACCTTCTTACAAATGCCTCTAACAGATAGCTCTTAGAGTTCTGAACCTTTTAAGAAAGACAGTCTGTGCTTTATGAAAACAGTAAGTAGAAGGGAGGATCTCTGATGTTTGGCCAAGCATTCTTCTAAAACATACATCCATTTTCAAACCCACAAACCAGTCAACTCAGAGCCTTACTGGTTCTATCAGGCCCTTCTCTGCCTCACCTCCTGCTCACTCAGACTCCAACAGGGTTTGGCCTCAGCCCCGGAAGTTCACAGATGCAGCTATCACAAACATAAATGGTGTAATCCTCCTAAATGGGCATAAAACACAGAGCTCTTTACTTTCCCGGGGAGCAGGAGAGCAGCTCAGGCCTTCAGCTCAATTCTGTAAACATAAATGTCTACTGACAGGAAAATGGGTAAATAGAATATGGCATGTCTATGTAATTGTTTCATAGTTATGAAAATGAATGGAGAGGGGTTACTAGTCTTGACCTAAGTAAATCTCAGAATCCTTGTATTTTTTTTGTTTTGGGTTAATCCTCTCCTGAGGTTATTTTTTCCATTGCTTTTCAGAGACAGTAGAGGGGAGGGAAGGAAGGAGTCAGAGAGGGAGGGGGTGGCAGAGAGAGAATGAATGTGAGAGACACACATGGACTGGTTGCCTCTCCACAAGCCCCACCGGAGGTGGGGAACAAACCTGCAATCCAGGTACAGGCCCTTGACCAGGAATCAAACCCCAGAACCTTTGGTCCACGGGCCAACTCTGTAACCATCTAGCCACACTGGCCAGGGCAGAATCCTTGTTTTTGAGGGAAGAAAAGGCATGTCACAAAAAGCAACCTAAGGTATTGACGGCATTTAAGAATACAAGCATTCACAACAGTAATTCTTGTTTAATGAATCATTCATTTAGGATAAAGTATGAAAATATTCTTTGGATGAACAAAAGTGATGCTAGTTGCCTCAGAGGTGGGAGAATGTGATCAGAGAAAAGTGCTTCACATATTTTATGTGACAACTACATGGATTTTAATTAGGTGATTTTCTGTATCTCTCAACGTGTTTGAAATAACTCATAATAAAGGAAAATTAATCACAATTTAGACTTCTTTTTCCTGGAGATGAGAATAAGGGTTGGGAGGGGAGATATTAGCGCTATGTTCCTTCTTCATACTGTACCGTGTCGCTCCTTGTTATTAAATCCACTTCACTAACAAACCCCAAATGTTCAGGGCATAACTGAAGTTCAATTTTACACGTGCAGAGCAGCTGGCTTCCTTGTGGTGGCTCCACTTTCCATTTGGCTCCATATGAACCCAAGTTTATACAACCACCATGATGAGCAAACAGAGCAGGAATAAGTAATCGCACAAGGGATCTCCCGTGCTTCCCAGCCTGGCCACAGGCGTCACCCTGCCATCCCTCACTTCAAGTCTTAGCCTGCATTACCCTCCCTCAAAGCAGCAGAGCCTGAGTCAAGTGCACGGCTATGTCATTATTTTGTAAAGTAATCCTAGAAACAGGAGGAGGGAGGGAGGAAGGGAGGGAAAGACAATTCTGGGGGTTGTTAGCAGGCGGACGGTCTCTGTGAGGCTCAGTCATGCTGGGTAGCAGCTCAGAGGCTAGATAAAATGTATTGCAGACTTGCCCATCTGAGTGTTCAAAAAAAGAAGTGTATGTCCACCTACCTCCATCCTCATCAGCCAAGAACTTCCCCGTAGTAACTCTCACCCTTCCTGCTGGGTGTACGCGTCAGAATGGCTAAGCTGGTCCTTGCCGATGTTCTACACTGGTGCACAAAAAAGCACCAGGGCAACAAGCAAGAGATAAGCAGGGGTAAGGTGCTGTCTAGTTACACCTCTCAGTAGCGGGTCGCCACTGTGGTAGCTGGAATAGAAAGCTGGGCTGAGACTGGGGAGCAGAGCACAGGAGTCATTCAATGCAGTTGCCTGCACTGCTCAGATCCACCTGAGCTCAGCATCACATCCAGCATGTCCAGGAGACACGTTCTAGTCGCTGCCACAGCTCCTCCCGAGGCTATCACTGGTATTTGTCATTTCTCTCCACCACACATTTAGACTTCCCTAATCCTTGGGCAACGGTTCAGTAGCACCAGAGTTCTTGCCTAGGGAGATCATTAGACCTTCATGAGAAATCAAAGCCCTCCGTTACTCCATTGTGGTTTAACCTGTCTACAGATGACCAGGCACAGAAGCACCTAGATATTCTCCTGGACACCAGATATACCGCTCTTGTCCCTATCGTGTAACATCTCTATCTTAGGTGATCAGGATCAATCATTCCCACCCAGACAGGAACTTCATATAGTATCTGGTGATTCAGCAGCATTAAGAGTTAAAAGAATAAGGTAGTAGAGGGTGTTTGGCCATCCGAATCCTTACCTCTGGTAGAAGTACTTCCCTGATAGGGCCCAAGACCTCTATTGCAGCAGAGCCAAGAACTGGGAAGCACAGATTCTAAGAGGTTACTTGGGATACTGGTGAGCGGAGCGAATCCTCCCTTTGGTTCTCATTCCCGTGTGATCTAGTTATTGAGGACAGAACACCATATTTCACCCTCTACAAACCACTGTTTCAGTGTATGTACTGCACCCTGGAGGACAACCCCAAACCAGTTGCTGCTGGTATGCTGGCTTCTTGTCAAAGACATCACTTGCTTTTGATCCCATGCAGACCCAGCCAACTATCAAATCACTAATAAATGGGTCAGAGATCTGTTCCCAAGAGCATTATATACCACCTCCAAGATCCAAAGAGGAATCCCCAGTGCAGATTCTCTCTTTTATAGGCTTCTAAGCGTTTTACACATATATGACAGGACCCTGAATCTTCCTAGAGTTTCCCTCATGCGCTGCTTCTCCTGTATCCTACTGACACATCAGAGAACATCCTAATGCCCATTCAACATGTCCAACTAGCCTGATGTTGGTAACTGAGTGAAGCATGATAGTATACAATGTCGAGAAGCTCAGAGTCTTCAGACCACAATGCTACAAAGAACAGGATAGTTAACAACCCTGGGACAAGACAGCGACTGTGCAATGACTACAGGAGATAAGGCTCTCTAAACGGCATGGGCTGAAAAACTGAACCACTCATTTTCAAGGTTTCTAAAGCTGTTCAAAACTAGCCAACTCCACAATTATCATTGCCACAATATCACTCAGTGCTGCTGTTAGTGTATACACCAGCAATTTTCCACCTTTTTCACCTCATGGCACACATAAACGAGTTACTAAAATTCTGCAGCACACCAAAAAATATATTCGTTTGCCAGTTTGACAAAAAACACGCACACATTGGTATAATTTTGATTCATTAATGCTGGATGGCTATTGTTGTGTTGGCTGTTGGGATTTTTTTATTGACAATCTAAAGGAAAAGAGGTCAGTGCCCCTGACTTCGTAGTCAGGTATTGCATGTTTTAAAAATTCTTAAGCACACCAGTGTGCAGCAGCACACCGATTGAAAATTGATGGTATAAGCCAATGGCTTATTATCTCCTGTACCTCTTCTCAGCCCATCATCAAATTCTTAATTACTCTGCGGCTACTGCATGCCAAAAATTATACCAGCCTACCTCCAGCAGTGGTGTCTGATCACTGTGTGGCCAGTGAGTCACCACTTCCAAAATCCCAGCATGAGTTCTGCCATAGCAACTGTTCCAGCCTGGGTTTCCCTACAAGCAGAGACCAACAGAGCTTGCATGCATGTGTTTTATTGTGGGATGTGCTCACCCACTAAAGTGATTCCCTCAGAGGAACCACTTAGAACCTCAAAATTCTCTGTCTGGGGATGGAAAAGAGTAGTATTTACCTACCAACTCTCACCCCATTGTCCAGGCTTATCTCAGGGGGCTATAACTCTCTCGCCCCTCCAGCTTCATCCAGAAGGACAGGTGTCCCAAGCAGGTGTGGCAGAGAAGTGCTGAAGTAGAAAGGGAGAGACCCACAATGCAGCCTAAATGGGGTGCTGTGAGGTTACCCCTATTCACACCAAGTTTCTACAGCAGAGGGTTTGGGGAGGGAGGGGCACTGAAAGGATGACGTAGGGCACCAGCAGTGTCCAGTGCAGGTCACGTTCCTGAAAGGAAAGGAAGTCTGAAGAGCCCGGTAAACACTAGCTGGAGGTACCACCCACCCCGTTAAATACATAACAGGATCAATCTGTACACTCCAGGAGGCCAAGGACAGGGCGTGTTTAATCATAGCAAGTGCTGAGCAAATATCTGAGTAAAAAACAAATTGAAACATGAGTAAAAGAAGAGATTAATAAGTGAGCAATGCTGCTCACAGTTGAATTCTGAATGGAATAAAATTAAAAAGTATGTATCTTACCTACTAAGTAGGTAGGTATAGGACCCCTCACTATCAAGTAACAGTGAACTGAAACATTTCATCCTGCTTTATGAAGCACACATTTTCCAGGCTGTCAATCTCCATGAAGTCTCAATAGCAGACGGACATTAGGGACCAAGAAAGGCTCAAATATAGGTTCAACCAGCCTATATTTACAGAAGACATAGAAAATTTAAATAATGACTCCGGGATTGTTCTTTAGCGCAGGTTAACCTGGAATGTATTTGAAATAAAATAAAGGAGTTGGCAATAGTGCTCTAATTTTTTCATCCCTCTTAAGACAAAAAGCTTGCATATCCAACATGGCCAGTTATGCTGAAACTATAGCCATAAAGTGTGTTTTTTTATGAGAAAAGTGCTAAATTGGCTTAACTCTAAGCCAATGACCCCAAGATCAATATTGCCAACTTCTAATTTTATGTCTTTTTCAAGTATGCAACCCTTTTTTACTATCAAAAAATGTATCAAAATCTCCCATTCTTGATAGCTATTCTTAATTCAGTTCTTTTTAATGAACTTGCATTTTAATAGCCAGAAGAGTGCTAAATATAATTGCAAATAGTCATATGGAAAATATGTCTCATTTACAGTCATTGCTTACTTGGTGATAGCAGAGCACTTGTCTTAAAATTCTTGATTTTAAAATTTACTAGTAGACTATTAGAAAAAGCCAAAACTCAGTTTTCTCACCTACAAGAAAGGGAATATCACATTCTTAACATGCGCTTATAAAGATTAAATGAGGAATTTTATGTAAAGCATCCAGCTTAGTACATAGCAAATATTGCCTCTCACACCTAGTTAATGTTTTTTAGCCTCATTGCATGGATCCATTGCCTACTTGTATGACATTGAACCCCCCCCCCCTCAAAAAATAGTTGTATTAATTAATCTACACAGTCCAAGTTGCTAAGCAAAGAACGTTTAGATCACAACAGCCATAGTGTAGGAACAGAGCCATTACTAATGTGACTATGCAGTATTGGACATTTTTTTGGCTAGTTCATTGAGAATTATTGTTAAATGCCAACTGTTTGCATTGGAATTTGACAACCTTGGAGTAAATTTAAGAATGACCCAAATCATGGAGTCTATAGTTAAAGAAAAATTATATTTGAAAGTAATCTTCACCACTTCTCTGATTATACAATAAATCAGGAATCTTCTTAGTAGGAATTCTAAATTCCTTATTTGTAAACTTTATAATGCATATGTGAGAACAACAATAACCCATCTTTTGGGTAATCTGAGAAAAATTAATGTACATTCTTCAGCATTGTACACATCTTAGGTAATATATCATGGAGGTAATATGTGTTGAAAGAGAAAAAAAGGTGATAACAAGGAAAAATGGCAATTCTTTTCTTTTCCTTATTGTTAGCCAACCCCTCCTCCACTACTACCACCAAAAAAAGAGCTACACCATCTAATGTTTATACACTTTTCATGTGGAGATTCCTGTTCTACCTGCTGCTAAATCCATGTGTGTATTTATTTACCTTTTTTTTCTGCCCATTACTGTTCTACTTTTTACTTTTGTGATTTAGAACTATTTTTATGGACTAGAAAAGAAAAAATAATACAGCAGAATCACAAATCTAATTCTCTTTGGTAGTCAGTGACTTTTTTAATAAAAGAAGTGCAAAACTTAAAAAAAAACAAATTGCATTGGGGTGGACTGCTCATTATGAAACAATTTTCCTTGGGTAAATAGTGGCTCAATTATCCTTAAAATTAAAAATTATATAATTGTATCTGAATAAATATGCCCTACACAATTTAGAAGTACATGGGCTTAGCAGGTTTCTACCAGTGAACCTGGCATAAATCATCCGCACAAAGACCCACTAAAAACGTTCACATCAGAAAGCAATTATAACTACTTAACGTATAACTACTTAAGATATAACTACTTAACATCTATTAAAACATTATTATTATTATATCTCATTAGAATTATACTCTATGAGGGCAAATGTTTTTGTCTGCGTTTTCATTACTTTGTCCCAAAACTTAGAACAGTGTCTAAATCAATAAAAATATTTGAATGAATAAATACTGTTATCAATGCTAGTCTAATTACTGTAATTGGCACTATAACAGAAAATAAGATATGAACAATGTGTTACTATACTTATGCCACATGGCTACAGATTTGATAAAGTTATAAAATAAAATGCCTACCTTTTAAAAGCCATTTTATTTCTTCTTCTGACTTGTTATATCAGTCAAATTTGTAGAATCAAAAATTTAACACATTACACATGAATTTGCCATGATTGAGAAAAAAAAACCACCACAGTTTATTCTAAAAAAAAAAAAAAAAAAAAGTAGTTACATTATGTATGTGTATTTTGAATTGAATGTTTGTGTTTGACTAGATGCTTTAAATAAATTTTCCATTTGAACTGTTATTAAACTCATTGTCATTGTATTCATCGGAGTTAATTAGTAAAGCTTGCATACACATATTTACCTATAACCAAAGTCGATGCTTTTTATTGTCATAAAAACTTCTTTTCGCCCTACCTGGTTTGGCTCAGTGGATAGAGCATTGGCCTGCAGACTGAACAGTCCCAGGTTCGATTCCAGTCAAGGGCACATGCCTGGGTTGCTGGCTCAGTCCCCAGAAGGGGGCATGCAGGAGGTAGCCAGTCAATTATTCTCTCTCATCATCAATGTTTCTATATCTTTCTCTCCCTCTCCCTTTCTCTCTGAAATTCATAAAATATATATATTTTAAAAAACTTTTTTTCTAAGAGCTATAAATTTACACCAAATTTTCTTTGTGGAAATGCAATAGAGTCCCAGATATTCAAATATTCAAAGTAAAACAAATTATATATATATATACACACACACACACACACACACACACACACACACATACATTGCCAGTATTTGTATTGCACTGTATTCTCTTATATTTAACTGGACTCCTTTTTCAGAGTGCAACTTTGTATAGCATTCACATGGAAGTAACTTGAATACAACAAAAAAGGAATATGTAAAGTTATCTATTACCATTAATTATGCATTAACCTCCTGTTTAAAATCTCCACATTTGAAGTGAAAATCATAAGTGAACTTTCTAATAAGCATAGATTCCATTTTTTTAAAGAAAGTAGGGCAGAAAAAGAATGAGAATAAAAGTTTCTTTATTACCAGAAAACAACTTTTCTAGTTATTTTTTCCCCCAATCAAATTTGAGTTTAGGTATAACATAAAACTGCATCCATCAGATCCCTTTCTTAGTCACATATTTGTGACTGAACTGGGTAACAATTTGACTGTTCTCCAATCAATTCAGTCAAAAGGATGTCTGAATAATACTAATTAAACTGGAATATCAAGAATGAGAATAACAATGTGAAAACCACTTGTTATGTTATAGGGAATTAAAAAAATTAAAACATATAAAACTGTCAAGTTTTCACATTGCTTGTCCAGTGTATTACTAAATATGAAAAAAAACAAAAATTACCAAAGATGAAAAGAAATAAAAATGTCGCCCATAATTCAGATAAAAATAAGTCAATAAAAATCAACTCTGAGATAACCCAAACATAGTATACAGTTGACAAAGACTACAAAGAAGCTTTTATGTAAAGAGATCTAAAGAATATGTTTGAAAATTTCAAAGCAATCATAGTCTTAATGAATAAACCAAATCTCAGCTGCAATATAGAACTATGAAAAATATCAAGTAGAAATTCTAAATCTGAAAAATACCGAATTCATTGAATGATATTAGAAGAAGAATCAACTCAGATTAATGAATAGGAATTATCCAAACTGAATAACAGAGAGGACAAGGGCTAAAGAAACTGAATAGAATCTCAGAGACATGTGGGGTAATATCAAATAGTCTAATAAACTACTGGGAGCATGTGTGATTAAAGTCCCAAAGAGAAGCATGAGAATGACACGGAAAAGTCCTTCAAAAATAACAGCTGAACATTTTACAACATTGGAGAAAAACACAGACATAATAGATACAAGTTTAATGAATACTTATCGAGACAGATATAAAATGAACTCTATATACAGAGAATAACTATTGAAAACCAAAGGTAAAGTGATGATCTTGGATAAAATCAGAGAAAAAAGACTCACCACATACAGGGCAGCAATACTATAATGCAAGAATTTCTAAGCAGCTTTGGTAGGAAGAGAAAAATGTGATAGGAAAAGAACCAAAGATGGGCTTTGTTTCATGATTTTGCCTAGAACTTGCCTTGTTTCGGAGGGAAACACCCTAAATTTCTTCTGCAGCCAGTGGCAAGAAAGATAAAGAAGAGGAAGACCACTTCAAATCAGTTCTTCATGTGCTAAACAATGCCTACAAAATCCCACAGCTTAAATATTTAATAGTTCTTTAAAAATCTATTTCTGTAAGAAATTTCTGAGTTGCTGCAAGTACGGCTTGTAACATAGTGTCAGAATATTGGACTTGGTCTTTTTAATTTGTTTTTCCCCTTTCATTAATTTACTAGAGTAGTCATTGCAACATGAGACTTTTCACTTAGGTCAATTATAATGTTGATTTCTTGTATTGATACTAAAACTTTCCCCCAGTTTTAGTATCAATACAAGAAATCAACATTTGAAAAACTAAGGAGAATTACATAAATAGGACTGAGAAAAGGTTCATCCATTTAGCTACTAGCATGTGAGTGCCAATTTTCAGTTAGAAAAAGATAAATTCAGCCAAAAGAATGCACTTGTCAGCTAGTGTAGAGATTTCTCAAGAGTACACCTAAATGAGATGTTGCAATTCTTGCTACATGCAACTTATCATTAAACCAAAGTGGTAGATGTTGTTGCAAAAGCAGAGATAAAGTCATAATTTTTTAAAAGTAAAAAAACAGGCTGGACTTAAACTTTTTAGCAAAATCATAGGGAACAGATAGCTGTATATCTGAATGAATTAATCATCAGAAGATGACTGACATTTTAACTGCTAAATAAAAACCTACGAAGTACATATATTGTATTATCTTAAATAAAAATAAAAACTATAAGGTATTAACAGTTATTCTCTGAGTTCTGGATTTCTTAATTATTTTTAAACTCTGACACTTGTTCAGAGTTTGTTTCCAAATACTTTATAGTAAAACTAAAACATTTTTAAATTAATTTGCACAATAAACCAGGAGTTTAGCAAAGGAAAAAGTTTATATTTGTAGGCAGGAAGACGATCCTAACAACAAAACTATTTGCCCATTATTTCCTCTCGCAAGATCTCCTTTACGTTACAGGCTGCCATTGACCTTACAGGATACCTTTGCTTTGCTTAGCTACCAACTAAATGAGCTCTATTTTCTGAACCTAACACCCAAGTATCTTCAATGTAGATGGAGGATCTCACTAAAACTGTAACTGCTTTGTGCAGTGTATTGAGATTTGGATGGCCTCTGCCTACATAGTTAATCCTTGGCCACTAAATTGTTCATGGATTTCTAAGTCACTTATCTGTGATATTTCTAAGTTTCATTAGTTCCAATGATCTTCTCAGATATCAATTTGGAAGGTCAGTGAAGACAGTGATAATAACTAGAATAAAGACTACTGATGACATCAATGCATGTTATCATGTGTTCGATGTTATGGTAAATCTGCACATGGATTGTCTAAAACTCACAATAATCTTGTGACCAAAAAATACTGAGTTATCACCACTGGGTCTGTGAGAAAAATGAGGCTTAGAAAGAGAAAATAATTTCCCAAGGTTACACAGCCAATAAGGGCTGGGTGAGGATTTGACTCTAGAGCCTGTCTATTCCAACCCTACCTGACCCTGTTTCCAGAAAAGAGGGCCCCTGCAAGGAGCAGGAGCTGACCTGATTCTGGTGAAGGATGGTGAATGATTGGAATACACCTGCGCTCTCTGGGCAAGTCACAGAATCTATCTGGGGCTTTGTTCCCTCGTCTGTAAAATGAAGATATTGAGTCCCATGTTTACACGGCCACTGTGAGATCTCTGGTTACAGTACCCTACAATATATCAGTTGTATAGTGTTAGTAGAAAGAACTTTAACTTAGCCGTACAAGTCCAAAATTCACCATTAACTTTTGTGAGTTGGGGCAAGTCATTTAACCTCTCCAGTTATTTGCCTCACTTCAGGGGTTTTTTGTTGTTGTTTTTTTAAGATGTTGGTAGCTTCAAAAAAGTGTGATATTGCACATAAAGTACTATCCCAACATCTTAAGTAAATTTTATAGAATTGAAATTATGGATTTGAGTAATTATGATAAATTGGCTTCTCACTCTTTTTTCTTATTATCTAAAACACCTAATGTGAAATATTTTGAGGTAATACTTATTTGTAGTAGGTTTAAACGGGGGGGGGGGGGGGACGGGCAGGAGGGAGGAATGGAGAGACGGAGAGATAGAGAGAAATAACCTCCAAGGTTCCATTCACACAGGAAAAGGGTAGAGATGTCCAAGAGAGGCACGCAACTCTATAAAGAAGGGGAAATGTACCCACTAACGCACTAGAAATTTTTAGTAAAAAGCAGCAGTGGAAAGTAAGCTACGTATACACTGACTCTTCTGCAGTTTGACCAAGTGAATGATTAAAAACGCTGTCATGTGTCACATTTTCCCCAGGGTGTCTATTTACCTTGATATTGATATTACTTTATCTCTGCGGGCCAAGGATGCCCTGGCTTCTGTAGAGAGATTAATGATTGATTAGATTAGCTCATAGTCGGGAAGCTTACTAAAAGGGAACTGGTTACTCTTAGCTGCCATTTTTTTCTGGGTTACCTGCAGGAAACAGGGTGCCGCAGGACTTGCCAGCCGGGAAATGAAGAGGATCCTGTTTCTCCTGCTCACCGTGCATGCTCTGGAAAGAGGTGAGACTTCCCGTGCTGGGACCATTTACAAGAACTCTTACCAGTCTAACTGTCTGTCGCCACTTTAAAAAAGTATACAAAGGTGAAAAACAGAGTAATTGGCGAGGATGTTAGGAAGAGAAGAATCAAAGCATGGTTAATCTGAACTGAAATGGGGCCTAGAGCTTTCAACTGGAATAGCCAAGACATCAAGATAATCTCATGAAAGGAAGAAAAAGTATATAATTTGTCAATTATCCTTCCCTGCTCTTCTGATAACCAAGACCTGCGGAGAATGTTTTGAAGTTGGAATATTTTTTTAAAATGTATTTGAGAGAGAGAGACATCAGTGTGTTGTTCCACTTATTTATGTATTCATTGGTTGATTCTTGTATGTGCCCTGACCTGAGACTGAACATGAAACCTTGGTGTATCAGGACGATGCTCTAACCAACTGAGCTACCCTGCCAGGGCAAAATTAGAATTGTTTTAGTTAATAGGAGAAATGCAAATGGAGGCTTTTATCCATTCATGAGCACTTTTTTCAGATTTTAAATATTTATTGCCACTGAGAGCATAATATACCATATCAATGAGGTCAACTGAGATTTGAGTCTCTTAAAGGAACCCCATAGATATATTTGAAAATACATTGTAGTTTCTAAAATATCCCACATAAAACAATTTAATGGCCATGAAACATGATTATCAAAAGATAATTGAGCTATATTTTATTAAGATTATTCTTCAAATAGTATCTTCATCTTTTAGCAATGTTTAAAAATCTTTTTAAATGATACAGGTTGAAATTATCTGAAGTATACAACTTCATAAAATTTTCAGCTTGGGAAATTTCCATAATCAGTTTCAATTTACTTTTCTGGATGATGCTTAAATACCTGTAAGGGATCTGCATTCATCCAGCCTTGAGGAATTAGTTTTCACTTAGTACTGTCAGTCTCACCGAAGTGATACATTAATATTCATATTAGTAATGTATTTAACCTGTGGAATAAAATGTGTATAGTCTAGGAATTATTGGTATTAAATGTGACATGAATAATCTTACTCCTGACTTATTCTATTTACATTAACTTTTCCTTGATCTTACTTTTGTTGTACAAATTTTGTCTCATTCACCAACAGATTTTTAAGTAAGCTGTGGGTCTTTATGTAAGACTACAAAGTCTGAGATGTACTGGGGTATAAATAAGTAACATAAATTGTGTCCCCTAAGAGACCTCTGAATAGGCCAACACCCAAGAAACCCTGAAAGTTTATTCCTTTGCCCCAGGGTTTCCCTGGAGTAGATCTGAACCTGAAAATGCCTACTGCAGCAGTGTTGATCAGGAGGTTCAAAACACCAGAAGGTTCAGTAATGGCTAGGACTTGGCCTGGAATTATATGTGGATGTTATAAGGTGGGACATGAGTCTCCGTGTCGGACTGCTGACTCAGTAAGTGTACATTGCCTTCGCCTAAAAGAGTTATAGTGTCCTTTGAAGAATAACAGAAAATTCTGCAGCCTCTATTTCGACATCCTTCAACATCCTCTGACTCTGATGAAATAGATGCTAAAGTCAGCTTGCTTGAAGGTCTAAACTTCACGTCAGGCAGGTGCCATAGGTTTGACGATATTCCCTGAGACATACATAATACATTTGCAAGTAACCAATGTTTAATATTTGGCTATAGGGGTCCTGACCCTTCAGTCCTCTATTCCAGGGGTGGGGAACGGCTAGCCCGCCGGCCATATAAGGCCCATGAAATCATTTGGTCTGGCCCTGCCAAGGCATTAGGGGTGAATTAATTAAATGTTTGTCCAAATACAGCAGGCTAATTTTTACGTTGATAATTTTGTATGGCCCCCAAATAACCTTTTAAATATACAAATGGCCATTGGCTGAAAAAAGGTTCCCCAACCCCAAATACTAAGTCAGCAATGTACCTGGAAGCTAGAAGTGTGCCCTTGGGGAAAAATTGCAAAGTATATGAATTAAAAGAGTTGAGAGAACTTTGGATGGTGGAGAATTGTTAGAGCTGCAGTTTTCTCTGCCTGTTACAGTTCTAGATAGCTAACCGACCACCCACAGCATTTGTCTAGACCACCTTTTCTAAAAGTATTTCACTCAAGACTCGTCTTGGAAAAAAGTCTCTATGGTCAAACACATTTCAGAAACAAGCTATACATTAGTCCCTCTTGGTTGGTTCACAATCACTGTGTTTGTTTTCCTAAAGGTTCTGAGAAGTCCTGTAAGAAAGAAACCTTACTTAACCCAGAGTTTCCCAAACGTATTGGCTTTTCCCTAAATTGCCTATATCCTATGGGAGCATTTTTGGATATTTCAGGTCTGTAATGGATACTGCTGTGGCTCAGCATGAACATCAGCTCCAGTTAGGCCAGTCGTCTCCTACCCAACAGCACTGGGGATACAGTCCACAAACCCTTCTGTGCTTCCGGGGAGACGCACAGAATCTGGATGGAGTCATAAGAAAACACCCAATATACCTACCCCTTTAAAAACAAAACAACAGTGTTTGCCAGTTGCCTCCACCTGGGTTCTTTCCCTGGGACTGAGATGAATGTAGTGCTAATCTACAATGTACCTTCCCCTCTTCCCAAAATACAAGCAAAGGCTGCTGACTCAGCTATATAATTAAAAGGAGATAATGCTAACTGGAAGTAAGTTACTGCAGTTCCTAAGAGCTGTAGGCAAGAACAGGATATTTACTATGAATATTTTCATTTTTGCGTCAAGCACTTCATTCTTAGCATATGTATTTTTACTAACCATGATACCAAATAGCAAGAAAGTCGTGGGTAAGCTGTATTGCCCCTTCTTCCGTTTGCCTCTTAAAGCAGCCCTAGGCAGTGTGGGCTTTCCCAATCCCCCAAGCCACCACTGAATCACCTCGTTTCTCTTTTCTACAAGTTGCCTGCCCCTTTAACAGTAACCACTTGAAAATTAAAGTTGCCCTTAGTTTGGTTCAGGAACACAGCTGTACAGAATGCCGGACAGAAATAATTTAGGATAAGTAGATATCCTCTCTGTTTTCCCAAATACCTTTATAAATTTTCTGCCAAACCTACATAATGGTTATTAAGGAGTTGATGTAGAATGCGAGAACTATGTGACAAAAAGGACACAGCTGTTTAAAGAGCTAAAAGTGAGTTTCAAGCAGAAGGAACGCAGGTGCAAAAATCCTGAGCTAGGAACCAGCATGTCCAGAGTAAAAGCATAAAAGAGGCTTTAGCCAAGAGCGAACAGGAAAACAGCTGAAGCCAGAGAAATAGGTAACTTCACCATCAAAGGCAACGTTAACCTCCCCAGAAATCAATAGCAATGTCACACTTCACTGTTGTGAGGTGCAATGCGAGGTTTCCACTCACCATCATGTGTGTGGATTAGGGACAGGTGAGCATACTCTTTAAAAGGCCATAAGGTTAATCTATAGGGGAAGGAGATTTTAAAACTCCTTAAAAAGAATTGATTACCCTCTCCCCCAGAATCTACGGTCACCTAACTTCGTTATTCTGCCCACTGCTGTCCAATTCTCTCGCCAATTTCCCCCCAGTTCACTCTGCTCTAGCCACACTGGCCCCCACACTCTCCCCCTCTCTATGTACTTCAGGGCTTTGCACTAGCTCCTCCCTCCCCTTAGAGCACTGATCCCCAGTATCCACATGGCTATCCTCACTCCCTTCAGGTGTCTGCTCCAAGTTCATGTATAAAGATGGCTTCCTTGAGTAACCTATCTCACATAGCACCTACCACTCCGTTTTCTTCTGTCCTTGTACCATGCTTTATTTATTTTTTAGCACTCATCATCTGACCCTATCACCAGCTGTTCATGTGTTTATTGTAACAAATTAAAATGTAGAATATAAAATGTAGAATTTGGGCAGAACCAGAATTTTATCAGTTGGGTTCACAAGGCAATGTTATCACTGCTGCCCTTATTTGAGATACCTCAAAATCTTTCACTAAAAACCAAGAGAAATAACCAGTCACTAACACCAACGTAGAGGGAATTTAGTGAAATTCATGCTGCCTACTAGGAATCATCCAGCTGGTCCAAAAACCCGTTCATCGCTATCCCATAAAACTGGCTCTGTCTCCTAACTTCCCTTTCTTCCTGACACCACATTATCAGAATCATTTATGGTCAGTCCTGTACAGCCTTCTTGGATTTTTAAATTCATTTTTATTAGCCCTATTCAACCTTTCCACACTGTGTAAATTTCAGCCTTGAAGTGGCTCAGACTTGTACAAAGCATTCGACCATAGAAACCTCCTCAGCATCCTTTTTGTCTCCTCCTTTACCTCCGGCATATGCCTGGCTCTCCAGGCCTGTGAGCACACCACTCAAACCTGTGTTTCCACTGACGTTTCCATACGCTGTCCTTATCCAGGCCCTCGTTCCCCTTTTCTGGGCGATCGTAATGGCTTCCTACTCTAACCCTTACCTCCCATCCCTTGCCCAACCAATTCATATTATTAAAATACAATAAAAACTTGGCATAATGTGATAAATGGAGTCCATAAATGAACTGATTATATTTTTACAAGTCAGGATACTATTTTGGTGAGATTACCGGGATCAGGCTGTCTAATACAAATCCATCCCAAGTCTAGACCCTTTTTTACTAGAACCATGGAAACAGCACTGGGCATTTTCCTTTCTTCTCTTGGATCCTCGATCCTAAGGGCCTTTAAGTTTGCCATTCTTGCATGGATAGTGCCTGATAATGAGTCTTCAATTTCTCACTGGATTTTGGAAAATTGTATTTAATTAAGGAAAAAAAGTTTATTGGTACTTCAGCATAATAATTACATACTATAGAATTGTTTGGGCCTTGTAAAACGTTTATAGAAATAATTTTATTAATAATAGAAAAGGATGATTACTAACATTTTAAAAGGAAGTTTCTCTTTATAAAATAATGCCATTTATGGTAACCCGTTGGACTTAAAAATGCATTTAAATGGTTCAAGGTATCTTCTTGATAAAAAATATGTATGATAATGGAGACAGACAGTGATAAATATATATAATATAGCCTTGACACTGGGTTAACTGAATAAATAGAAATTATACAGTTTTAATAGCCATTGTAATGTATGGATGGATAGGAAAAGAAAAACCATCTGTGTCCAACATTTTCTAAATTATTTTAGTCAAGGGATAGAGTGCAGGCCCTGGCTGAGTAGCTCAACTGGTTAGAGCATTGTCCTGATACACTAAGATTGCAGGTTCTATCCCCAGTCAGGGCACACACAAGAATTAACCAATGAATACATAAATATGTGGAACAACAAATCAACATTTCTCTCTGTATCTCTTGTTGTTTCACTTTCTATGTCTGTCTCTCCCCTCCTTCCTCTTTCTCTCCCCTTTCTGCCCTCTCTCTAAAATAAATCAATACTTTTAAAATTTTTTTTTAAAAAAAGAGTCCATAACTAGCCAATGAAGCAGAATTATCAGTACTTCCTGTTTATATCAACTCAAATGTATATAATATGGAAATATGACTTTGCCATTCCTTATTGAATAATACTTTCTTCAGATTTCATAATGCTTAGTGAATTGGCTTTTTGAAAATTCATGTGTGTCCAGAATAATGCCAAGCACACAAGATTTAAAAATATGATTGTTGCACTAAGTGAATTTCTGTAGAAAATAAGATAATTTTGCTTAAAGGAAATTTTAGTATTGGCCTGTTTTTTAAGGTCTATTTCAGCCGTGGGCAAACTACGGCCCAAGGGCCGGATCCGGCCCGTTTGAAATGAATAAAACTAAAAAAAATAAAAAAAAAGACCATACCCTTTTATGTAATGATGTTTACTTTGAATTTATATTAGTTCACACAAACACTCCATCCATGCTTTTGTTCCGGCCCTCCGGTCCAGTTTAAGAACCCACTGTGGCCCTCGAGTCAAAAAGTTTGCCCACCCCTGGAAGTGCCTAGTGAGTATTACTATATGTCCCTGTCTACACAAAAACCAAAGCACTAGACAGGCTTTCAGCCATCCTGCTCACCTTTCTATTTGTAAGGTTTAACAATCCTTACAACCTTGTCTTTAAAAGGGGAATATTCCCCTGGCCAGTGTGGCTCAGTTGGCTGGGCATCATTCTGTGCACTGAAGGTTCCTGGCTCAATTCCCAGTCAGGGCACATGCTTGGGTTGTGGGCGAGATCCCTCATAGGGGACATGCAGGAGGCAGCAGATTGAGATTTCACTCTCGCATCAATGTTTCTCTCTCTCTCTCTCTCTCTCTCTCTCTCTCTCTCTCTCTCTCTCCCCCCCCATCCTCTCTCTCTGCAAAAATCAATAACAAATCTTTAAAAACATAAATAAATAAAGGGAATATGAAGAGGAAGAATGACTTTTCCAGGACTTGTAATTACAAATTAAGACCTCAGAAGGGCAGGAATAATAAAGAATCTTTCAATACCATAAACAGAATACTGAATTCTAATAGTAATTCTCAAACCCACAGACAAAATACACTCCAAAAAGTTAATGTTGCTTATTTGTATGTTAACACAATTTTCCATATAAACAATTTATACACAGAGCTGAAGTTCTTAAATTGACACAAAAAAATGTGTAGTAAATATTGGAAGTGAACTGTGATTAACTACGAATCTCATAGGATTTTCGTGATTGAGATAATATGTAAAATATTTGGAACATTGCCTGACTAATTGTTGGTACTCAAATGTGAACCATTATCCTGATATTATTTATTCTTCTATTGCTTTAAAAACTAAGCCCTGCACCCCTGCAATGCATTCTAAGTTTCCCAGGTCAGGATGCAGGGGACATCAGCCTCACCCATCCCAAATCTACTCCCTTATTGTCATCCACAAATGCGTTTGCAGGGGTGAAAAAGTGCCCAACTTATGAAGGGAATGGGGGGTGGAATGAGATGCATGGAAAAACAATGCCTCCTTAGGAGTTTGGCGAATATATCATCTACACAGGCTACCACCCATGATGAACCCAAAGACATTGGTTTGAGTGGCTATCAAGCCACTATTGCAGCTGGGCAACTAACCCATTTATTCTATAGATTCTACTGTCTTAAAATTTTCAAGATCTGTAAAAAAAGGCCCCATTTGTTCCACTGATGGAATACTGAGAGATACATTTAATTTCCTCTAGAGTAGTTAATCGGCAGATGTCATATAGACCTCTAGATTTAGTATTAAAAGAATTGAATTCCTTCCCATGGATTAAAACTCAGAAAAGTGCACACCTGCCTGCAAACATCAATATCAATATGAAAAACCAGAGTAATGTTACACATAAAGATAAAACCAACAGAAGAAAAGCCCGACATGGAAATAAATGTTAACTTGATTGCTAGTTCTTCATTGAAGAAAACGTTTCTAGTGATACATTCATAATTTTCTCTAGCTCCAATATTCAGGTCAGCTTCCTAAACCAGGCCAGCAATGTTGAAGTTCTCAAATAAAATCATCACTCTGAAATCACCAATATCTAGTCCAACTGCTTAATAAGCACTGCAAACCGGAACCTTATTGATAAAATTTAAAAAGCAAAAGCAAATACACTGCCCTTTGCTGACATAGCCGAGCCTGTCAGCGTAGAACAGAAATAAAAATGCCACAGAAATGAAATTGCAAAAATATAAAATGCCCAGCAGGGCTCTGAAACCCCATGATTCTTCTGAACAAAATTGGAAAACAGCAACACAAGACAATTCCCAGCTTTCTGTATCAGCATGTATTCAATTCAGTGTTATTTAGGGTCCACCGATCGCTCCTGGTATACAAACAGCTTTTCTAGGGGATCAAGTTGCTTTCAGAGAAAGATTATAACAGCAATAGTTAAAGCATCCAAAATACCTTTTTAAAGTGGAGTTTGTACCAAGACAGTATCTTATTGTCTTTCCCCAATAGATTAGCAGTTCCGTGAGGGCAGAGATGTGTCTATTTTGCTCTTCATTTGTACATTTAATACTGTACCCTATGTCTGGCACAGAGTACATCTTTTAGGCATGTCTGTTGCATGCATTCATGAATATTGTCAGCTGTGTTGGAAGAGGTGAGTTGCATGGAGCACGACAGATTTTCTGAAAGTAAGTCTAACTTCTTTTCAAAATTCCAGAATGAGACATGGCTTACCAGAATGTTGCACAATGCAGGTAGAAATGAGACACGTTATTGCAAAAACCAAAAATTCTTTTAATGAAATGTGTAAACATTTAATGCCGAAAGGTCACTGTGTGAAAAAGATTTCACCAGTGTCACTGAGATTATGCCAATATTTACTGGAGCCACGTCAAAGTCCAGATTGCCCGCTTTAAAACCACGTGGCACATTAAAGAATACAGGATGCCATTTACAATTCGTTCAAGATAGAATTTAATTATATGAATCAACGTCTGCTCAACTGGAATGAAAAACAATTTTATTAAGCAGTACTCCATGGAATAGAAATCAATTTGTAATAATCACACTGCAAATTAACTTCAGTATTTGTTGTTTTTTGGAAGATGAGAAAATGATTAGCATATTTGCCTGCTAATCTTATAAACAGTATATGTTCTCTTCGAATAAATAAAATTTTTAAATCAGAGATATATTTCCAGTCTTCCACCTGGAAGACACATGGTGCAACAGCTCCTTCTGCAGGTAGGTTTTGTAAGAGCAGTGTTACCTTTTTACATATTTCATTCTGCATTTTCTCAATGCCTCCTTTTTGCGCTTCCTCCTTGCTTCTGTCATGCCCAAAGCTGAATGTTCCCATAAAAATGGCTTCAAAACCATTTTAAATCTTATATAGTCAATCTAGTTTTCCGTTTCCCTCTTAATAATTTTGTATTCTAGCGAAAGCACTACATAAAACCTGTGGATTCCATGTACTTTGGTGCAAACACAAGTAGTTGATTTCATTAAAGCTATTTAACAAGGGATAGATAATCTATAGTGGTCATTTACACTACATTCACATATACTCACACATTCCTGTAACACACTGAATAAAAACTAATTTTTTGCTGAAGTGAGAAATCCAACTCTGACAGGTTAGAAACAAATTCTTTTTGAAAAGGTTTATCAGAGGCTCCATTTGCATACAGGCTCCCACTGTGAATGTTATTGAGTAGCCATGATGAAAAGTATTAAAAATAATCTCTGCAATTTTACAGGGAGATTTTATTAACAAAGTTAGCGCCTCTGCATTAAACAGAGAAAGAGCTATTTTTTGTAAGCATAGCTTTGGGGTAAAAAGGTTCCATATAATTTCTTACTACTTCTAAAAGGGATTATTTTGTAATAATCCCTTGATTTTAGTCATCAAGAGAATACGATCTTGTACTAAAATCAGGAATCTGTCATATAGATGGTTATTTAAGCTCCATTTGAATATTTCCAGTAACAAACCACACTCACTTCTCCAAGAGGCTGTTCGCCATTTCAGCTAGCATTTAGCCGTGGCTACAGTCAAGGTCTGCCACTGAACCAAAGTCTCCTGCCAGCCCCTTCTCCCAGCTCTACCTTCAGAGCAGCCTAAAACCACTCTGCAGGCATCAGGAGGTGACAGCTCTTCGTTCCAGGAGGACAGCTGTGCCTTCAATTCTCCCCTGTATAGCCTGCTCTCCAGTCCCACAGAATACCATCAATGATTAATGGACATTTTCTGCCTTATTTTGACCTTTTGAAACTGTGACAATATCCAACTTTGTAAACCAGTCAATAAATTCCGGGAAGTGTGCTAGATTTAAAGGTTCTCAGATACAAGTGGCTTTCTGTAGTCCACTGACTATTAGTTGTTAACAATCCTACTGTGTTTGTCCTAGTTTCCAAAATAAGAGGTTTTGAACATGTGGGTTCTTCTGTGTTATTTTTATGGAATTTTAGTTGGTCCCTTATCACAAAGTGCTGCTTAAGGATGTCTTTGTCCTTAGTTCTGACTCTTCTCATCTCATTACTATACTTTGAGTCATTCACCTGAAAGATACAAGGTGCAACAGATTCCTCTATGGGTAGTTTGCATCAGTAAATCTAACAAATCCTACAGAGAATCATTTTTAGGAGGAGAAGGAGAGACCTTCTCTAGCCTGTATCGAATCACCTTCATTCTAAACCATAAAACAAAAAATTCTACCCTCACAGACTATAACTGTTAGAGAGGTGAGGACATCTGGGTGATAAAGGCATGACAGCAATTGCCATCACCTGAGATGGATTTCCTATTATTTAAAGTCAGGAAGATAAGTCACTACAAGTTAAAACCACTTATCTCAGAACAGAATCTGAGTCATTTAAATCTGAGTCACTTTTAATTTTTTTTTTAAAGAAAAAGCACCATAGAGTGTTGGAAAATGTCCTACACTTATTTGCATAATGACATAGGGAAGAACACTGACTACCTCCCATGCCCCCCCCCACACACACACACACTGCATATGGAATAGGTGTGTTGAACAAGTGAGTCTCACAAATAGTAGAAAACTCATCTCCTCGTAACCTGAGCAATCTAGCTCTTCCCAGTCTCTTGAGTGGGCTAAAGAGTAAGTTCCATGATTTTTCTGTTCACTCTCAAATAAAATGTCTTCTGGTCCCTTTGAACCTAGAAATAACTACCTCATAACAGTTGTGGGCATATCTGTTTGTGTTTAATAGCCAAAAATGTGCAAATTTACTTAAAGGTGAAGCTATTCCACAAGATCAGGGCCCGGTCAGTCCCATTGCCTGTGGTGCCAAAGAGGGACAGGTACACTTTCCTCCCACTCTCTAGGCTGCTTTTGGTTCCTCAAACACAGGGAAGGAAGAAGCCAGCAGAAGAGGTAAGAGCAGGTAACACTAGCTCACTGGGCAGCTTAGTGAGCTAGTGTTGTTTCCTCTGGTTATGGGAGACGTTCAATGTCAACATTTTCTTTGTGGCTTCTTTGGAGATCTTTCTCATCATCCTTGGAGATCTCTCACATCCAGCTAACACCTCAAAACTTACCTTCGGACCTCTGATTTCAAACTGCCTGCCTCTGCACAGAGGAATCCCACAGTTGGTGGCCCACTGTCCTCTAGTCAGTCCTTTGGGGGAGGGAGGGGAAGAGAGGGGCAACACAACTCCAGGCAAACTCGCTGTCCTGTTGGATCCATATCGGGTCCACAAGCCTAAGCAAAGCTTCCCACTCACAACCCTCTCCTTGGTTGCTCCAGGCCACTGAATCAGCCCCAACCCTTTAGCTTTCTCTAGTCTGAATCAGACACCTGTCCATTGTACCCCATGCTCCAAGGGTCACCTATCAAGGTCTCTGATTATTTTTCTCGAAGCCCCTTTTACTACACTTGAAATGAAGAGAAGCACACCCCTCCACTCCACCAACCCCACCACACTGACAAGTTTATCCAAAAAAACATTTTACCTAATTTTCATCTTTTGCCCCAGCAGAATTCCTAGGTTTCTGTTATAGAGTCTGGAGATGGGTAATAGAGCAGTTCTCACACACTCCTTTTTAAGGTCCTGCATCAGAGGGGTAGCTCTTCACTTAGGAATGTAGACACTCTCTGCATTTATTTATTTATTTATTTTTTGTCCTCTTTCCCCCTCCCCCCTTTTGAGAGCTTAGGTGAAACAAAGATAAAGAAGAGAGGAACAAAATGTCCCATTTTAGCATTATTATAAAGATGGGACCTAAGAGAATGATTGACACCACAATAGGCTCTGATAATCATTTGACTTATTTACTTTCAGTATTAGATCACTTTTCTCTGCTGTCCATTAATATTTATAGCATGCCATAAAATTCTGATCTATTTTTATAAAACAGCTAGAAAGGCACCAAAAAATGGAATTGCATATAGAAAAATGCTAGTTTCACCACAGATAAGTCACATAAAGGATCCCATTATACATACGCATTTAATGAAACATTAATTAAAAGGGAATAGAAACAAAACATTTTTTGTTTTTGTTTTGTTTGTTTTTTTTGATTCCTAGGCCGAGAATATGAGAAGGATAAAGTCTGCAAGGAATTAACCAATTTTGGAAAAGATGACTTCACATCTTTGTAAGTATGAAGCACTCACTCACCCTCTAGGTTACTTGACCTTGAATGAAACTGCATGTAAGGTTAATTTCAACTCAGCATGAAGGGCTGAACTGATTTCTGATAGACAGGATAGAGCCCAGGGTCAAAGGAGGCAGAGAAGGCAGGCAAATGGAGGACATCCAAAGACTCCGGTTGAACTACCATTGCTGTGGTCTAAAAATTTATTAAGCAATAGTTTTCTGAGGTAAATTAAAACGCAAACAGTACGTGCTAGGCCTGGCAAACAAAGGCAACAGGGTACGGAGCAGCTTCATTGAGAGAAGAGCGAACATGAGACTGTTTTGATAGAACTCTCAAGTTCAACTCCCGCCACTTTACAAGATCAGTTTACCTAGAACAAAACTGAAAGGCAACCTTGTACTCTTTCCATTCATCAAGAAAATACATGCACCATTCCTTTAAAAAAAAAAAAACTGAAAGGAATATTTTAATATGTGCAAATGTGGGAAACATTAATTCGAATTAAGTATGGGTTTACTTTTCCCCTCAGGTCAATGGTCCTCTACAGCAGAAAATTTCCCAGTGGAACTTTTGAACAGATCAGTCATCTGGTGAAGGAAGTTGTCGCCCTGACAGAAGCCTGCTGTGCTGACGGGGCTGACCCTGACTGCTATGACAACAGGGTAGGTTGGCGCGGCCTGGCGGGGTCTGTGCGGCCCACAGAGGGAAGCCAAGGCAGGTCTTTATGCCATATCTTAGGGAAATCCTAGACAGCGACTCCACCTACTCCAGTTTTGGAGGCAATACGAAGCCTGTTCCTCTAGAGCTCAGATTCATTCTAGCAAAACAAATCAACTCTGCCCATTAGTCCTACAGGTTCAAATGAGAAAACTGGGGCATATACTGATTCAGGAAATAGTTCTAATAGATTTTGTGTGTTCTAATAGATTTTGTGTATCCTAAAATCTACACATACCTTTACCATGCCAAGCCTGGTACTGACTGACCCCGAGCAATTTAGTGTTGGCCTCAAATTAATTTGGTGTTCAAAAGTTGCCCTGTATACATAAACCACCAGGTTTGGGAATTTCTCCCCTGAAGTATACATGCAGAAATTATAATGCTGAAATGACAGGGTTCAAAATACAGACTGAACAAAAGTGAACCTATATGTGTTTCTAGCAATTTACTAATGTAGTCATCAGGCCCAACGCAGACAGCATTTAAATGTATCTTGATAAAGGCCTCTACAGGCAAATGTCTCCCTGTGTAAGCCTGCAGCAATTACCGGGCGGAAACAATGTTCCAAAGATAATTGGACTAGAGTCTACACAATGATTATTCTTATCATTAATTGCCTTATCTGGCCCTTATCTACTTTCTAAGAATTTCATAATCATTTTCTCCGATCACTAAGTCTATAAACAACCGAAATTTCAACCTGACCTTCTGAACCACCTGAAAACAGGCAAGCATCAAACTACTGACCATGATTAGAACAAAAAAACATTTTTATTTGTTAATTTGAGAGAAGCTGCTGAATTATAAAGACATCATAAGAGAGCAGAGATGGCACTGACATTTTTGCACACCACCTTCCTCTTTCTCCTGCTTATTCAAAGTATTTTTTAAAAAACGTGTTGATGCTTTTTCTTTTTAAAAGTCTTATTTGAAAGGAGGTAATAAAAAGAAACGATGGGAAAGTTGACAAGCAAAGAAATGGAATGGAAGAAGATATTCACTAGAGAGAGAGAGAGAGAGAGAGAGAGAGAGAGAGAGAGAGAGAGAGAGAGAGAGAGAAGAATTATAAAAAAGAGTTCTTAAGTTCTGAGAGTCTGATGGAAGTTAGATGTGGGAGAGGATGAGAGATGTTCACTTCTACATAAGTGATTCATCATGTTGCTTGCCTTCATTGATAGGAAACATCTTTAGGTATTTTCCCTTGAAAAGATGACTAACATGTAAAATAAGTATAGGGATTTGAAAGTACTTTTCCCCAAGTAAATCCAAAAATAATTTTTTTCATGATAACTATATCTGCTCTACATTTTCATTTCAAATTCTTTCCAAAAAGATCATTTTTGTGGCTATAATTGCTTCGGTGGTCCTCTCATCATGGGCTTAGTCTGCACACCTGTTATCAGTGTATATGTGTTGAAGCAGTGGATTAAGTTGTACCAGTGATTTTTCAACCCATGATACACATGAGAATAAGCTTTGGGAGAAAACAGATCCTAAGGTCTCATCTTTGACCTACTGTTTCAGAATTTATGTGATAGGAAGCTCAGGAATTTAATTTTTATATATTTTATGAGAGATTTTGATGCAAAAATAGGCTCAAGAACCACTGGCTAAGAGAATGCAAACCAATGTAGAAGACTAAAGCACTTAACAAGAGTCTGCTCAGGTAATAAAGCAGGGAGAGTAGGGCAGGAGGGTCCTGATTCTTGACGGGGTATTTGCAGCAGAAATCAGGTGGGACGTCATGTGAGATCTTTTGGAAATGACCTCCCTTATCCTCAGTGATGCTAATTTCCTTGTGGAGAAACACTGGCCTAGAGGATAAAGCTTTTAATGACTGCAATCAAACACAGCCCATTTATTAATGATGGTTCTGTTTTCTCCTGCTTTGAGGAAAGTCATTTATTAACATAAATAAGACCCTGTACTTGCCCGTAACTATGATTATGCAAATTGCCACATTGCCAAATCATCTCATGGAGCCTTTGGCATGGGCAGTTTGTTATTAATAAGAATTTTAAACTAAAGATGTTATACTGAATGTAGGACTATAAGTTTGGAAACATGTATTTATGAGTTTTCTGGTTTCTCCTCTCTTTCTAGACGTCAGCATTGTCTGCTAAGTCCTGTGATAGTGACTCCCCATTCCCAGTGCACCCAGGAACTGCTGAGTGCTGTACCCAAGAGGGCCTGGAAAGGAAACTCTGTATGGCTGCCCTGAAGCACCAGCCACAGGAATTTCCTACCTACATAGAGCCAAGTAATGATGAAATCTGTGAGGCGTTCAGGAAAGATCCCAAGGAATTTGCTAACCAGTAAGTTGCTTTCATCAGAAGTAAAACTTTAAGGCATAAAATGTCAGAACTATAGTTAACCTAACCCCCTACCATATACAAACACCTCTTCTACAGCAACCTGGATAAATTCCAATAACAAGAACTTGACTTTCATCCAAGACAGCTCATTGCTGTCACTGTTGACTACTGTCAATGTCTTTCGTAGACAGAGAGAAAAACCACCATTCCCCAGCTCCCACCCAATTCGTCCTATCTAGTACTTGAAGCAGAATTACTTGGGTCCCCTGTCTTCATGACGGATTTTCAAATATTTGCCAGTAGCTATAGTGTTTCCCCTTAAACTAATGATCGCTATATACTCCTTCTGATAAAATTTTATTGCTATGCAAATTTTTAATACTTAATTTCCACTAAAGCATAAGAAATAAACAACTTTATTCCTTACATTCCAAGAAGCAGTTGTGAATAGGATGCACGTTGCACTACATAACGGAACATATTACTCAGACCCTCTCATTGCTTAACATCACTAAGGAGCCAGATTCTATGGAGATTCTTTAAAATTGTCTTGGAAGATCATAAAAATGAACACAAATGGTGAAAATTAATTATAATGAAAAAAATATATTTACTAAAAAATAATCAAAAGCAATGGCATTCAAATGGGATTTAAAGGCATGAAATTCAGGTCACAGTTTTATAAAAATTGGCTGGCTTGCCCATTCCTGTAAATTTTCAAAGTCTCTTTCAGGACCATAGGGTCTTATGCTCCTAAAAGTTAAAGAGATTTCAATAAATAAGTAAGCCTACACATAGCAATTTTCTGGGAGAGTAAACAGAGATAGATCATGAAAGGTAAAATTGCATTTAATTAATTCAACTAACAATAAACATCTACCATTGGCCATGCACCTGTAGATACTAAGTGAATAAAGGGACAAATGGACCCTCCTCTCAAGCAATCTACATGGAAATCTAGACAATAATATTTTGATTTAATGAAAATATTGATTGAAAGTGATTGGTATTATAACCCTTTCTGTACATCCTTAATGCTTTTTAGATATTAAAACTATAACTTAACATGTATTTTCTCTCCATGAAAATACGTATGACAAAGTAGATTTTGTTTCCCACAAATGGTTTGACCAATGCTCTTTCCCCTTCTCCCCCCCTCCCCACAGATTTATGTATGAATATTCCATTAATTATGGACAAGCTCCTCTGCCACTATTAGTCAGTTATACCAAGAGTTATCTCTCTATGGTAGGGTCCTGCTGTACCTCATCAAGCCCCACCATATGCTTTTTGAAAGAGGTAGGTACCATTTATTACATAGTTATGCTCTTTCTCATTTCTTCTATTAATGATATTCCTTTTTAAGATGGTAGAAATTCAGATTCTGGGATCACAAAAGTCCCTTAAGAGGCCTCTTTTGCATTTTGTTCATTAGAAAATAAGACATACCATCACTTCTGGAAAAGAAATATCAATAAGTTTCTTTGGTCAGAATTCAGTTTTGTGGTCATCAAAAAAAGTCATGATATTCAGAGTCTCTTTTTTCATTCCTGCACATTACTGTGAATGGATCTTAACTGCCTAAAGGGATTCTCTCATTTCTTTTCTAGAGACTCCAGATTAAACATTTATCGCTTCTCACCATTATGTCAAATAGAATCTGTTCACAATATGCTGCTTATGAGAAGGAGAAATCAAGGCTCAGGTAAGGATTAAGCATCAGTATGTGTAGCTGTTTGATTCTGCACTATCTATCCACAATATTAGGGTTCCCTAAGAAAGTGTTTGTGTTAGAAGATATTGATTATAGTCTTATGCTCCAATAGTTCTCAAATGTATACCCAGTTCTTTTTTGTCTACACAGAATATGAACAATAAGAAACAAGGCTATGTTGTAAAACATGAGATTTGCTCTTAATCAACATTTTCCATATACTCATTAGGGAAAACCAGGTGACCATTAGAAATTATTTCCTCCATGTTCATATTAGCATTACAAATCTACATATATAAAACTCTAAGCAACCGAACAACGGGTCGACCGGTCGACTGGTCACTATGGTGTGCACTGACCACCAGGGGGCAGATGCTTAATGCAGGAGCTGCCTCCTGGTGGTCAATGCACTCCCAGAGTCAACCTCCTGGGGCTGGCCAACCTCCAGCGGTCCCTCCCCTCTGCCAGCCAGCCCTGATCGGCCCCAATCAGGACCTAGTGAGATAGCCTCAATCAGCCCTGATTGCAGGCCTGGCTGAGGGACCCCACCTGTGCACCAATTTGTGCACTAGGCATCTAGAAGAAATATAAATTACAAATATAAAGGCAAAAATAAAATCACCTGTTATTTGCTTTGTCCATTTTTGTCTTGGGAGGAAACTTCTTGGATTCTTATTTGTTATATGAAGCTTTGTGCTGTATAATATGTATCTCTTAAGTTTTGTGAATGTATGCCTATTTCTTAGCTACTCTATTTGTAACTCTCCTTTGATTTTTGTATGGCTGCTATTAACTCCATATTTTAATTTTGTCACTTTCTATATTTTGTCACTTTCTACATCTTTCATATCTCCTCAGACATCTAGATTTGCCAGCTTTATCTCATCTTTATAGCATTTACAGTCTCTTTAATTCCTTCTACTCTGATCCACAAACTTTTTTCCTTTAATGGCAATAAAATAATTTATTTTGTGTTGGCACCAGATCCTAAGCTTCCTTAGTGGGAATAGAAACTACTTTCATTAGTCCTTTAAAAATAATTTTCCATTAGAACTACTCAAATACTAAATGTCATTTTCTCTAGACCTTCAATTTGGTTTTCTTTTTACATTAAGATAGTATAGTTGGCAAGTAGAACATAGGAATTTACAATATAACTAGGGGCCCAGTGTACAAATTCGTGCACCTTGAAAGGAACTGTGGGCTGTGCGCAAGGCTGCAGTGGGCATAGGGGCGGGTCTCCACCCATCCTCTGCGACCCCACCTGGCCCCTCCTGCCATGGCCCCTGGTCCCCTGTCTGCTTGCAGCCCTGCTGGGTCCTGGGTGCTGAAGGGAAGCTTGGGTCCCAGGTGCCAGAGGGAAGCCAGTGTTGGAAGCCAGGGGAAGGAAGGCCTACTCTTGCATGAATTTCATGCATCAGGTCTCTAGGATTATGATAGAATATTAATAACAATTATAAAACATTACTAAAAGAAATTGATGAAACAAAATAAAGAGGAAGACATTCCATACCCGCAGATTAGAAGAATTAATGTTGTTAAAAATGTCCATACTATTCCAAAGCAATCTACAGAGTCAAGGCAATTCCTACCAATATCCCAATAGCATTTTTTGGCAAAAATAGGGGGGGAAAAGGCATCCTAAATTCAAATGGAATCTCAAGGGGCTCCATATAGCCAAAACAATCTTGAAAATGTAGAACAAAGTTGAAGGCCTCGTACTTTCTGATTTCAAAACATACTACAAAGCAACAATAATCAAGATGCAGTAGCACTTAGTATAAAAAGATATATATACCAATGAAGCAAAATAGAGAGCTCAGGAACAAACCCTTATGTATTTAGACAAATGATTTTTGACAAGGGAGCCAAGACTACACAGGGAAAAAGGAGTCTCTTCAAATAGTATTGGGTAAATTGCGAAAGAATGAAGTTGAACCCTTACCTTAGACCATATATTAAAATTAACTTAAAATGAATTAAAAACCTAAATATAAGACCTAAAACTGTAAAACTCCTAGGAGAAAGCATAGGGGAAAACTTCAGGACATCAGGTTTGGCAGTGATTTCTTGGAATTAACTCAAAGCATAGGCAACAAAAGCAAAAATAGACAAAGGAGATTATATCAACCTAAAACTTCTGAGCAGTAATGAAAACAGTCAACAGAGTGAAAAGGCAACCTACAGAATGGGAAAAAGTATTTGCAAATCATATACCTAACAAGGGTTTAATATCCAGTGTTCATTAAAAAACTGCTACAACTCAACAACAAAATACCAAATAACCTGATTAAAAGGAATTAGAGATTTCTCCAAAGGAGATATAAAAATGGCCAACTAGCATATGAAAAGATGCTCAACATCACTACTAATCACAAATCAAAACCACCCTGCCATTTCACACCCATTAGGATTGCCACTGCCAAAAGCATCCGTGAGAATGTGAAGAAATTGGAATCCTTGTGCACTGTTAGCAGAAATGCAAAATGGTGCAGTCATGATGGAAAACAATGCAGTTTCCTCAAAAAAATTAATAGAATTACCATATGACCCAGCAATCCCACTTCTGTAAACAGACTAAGCCAAAAGTAGGTTTGCAGTTTTTATTATGGAAAATACAATAATTAATAATTAATACAAGAATAAACTCTGTTTCATGTGCTCATAACTGTAAACCTACTTTTACCCCAACCTGTATATATTCCTAGGTATTCAAAGCAGAATCTTAAGAGATATTTACACATCCATGTTCATGGCAGCATTATTCACAATTGCCAAGAGGCGAAAGCAACCCAATATCCATTGACAGGTGAATAGATAAAGAATGTGATATATACATACAATGGAATATTATGCTGCCTTAAAAAGTCTAGTCACATGCTATTACATGAATAAACCTTGAGGACATTATACAAAGCAAAATAAGCAGTCACATACAAATACTGTATGATTCCAGTCATATGGAGTACCTAAAGTAGTCAAAATCATAAAAACAGAAAGTAAAAACATGGCTGCTAAGGACGGAGTGCCAGAATCAGCATTTAATGGATCTAGAGTTTCAGTTTTATAAGATAAGAAAATTCTAGAAATCTGTTACAACAATGTGAATTTACTTAACATTACTGAATTATACACTTAAAAATGAGTGAGATGGTAGTCCAGCTGGTGTGGCTCAGTGGTTGAGCATTGAGCTATGAACCAGGAGGTCAAGGTTAGATTCCTGGTCAGGGCACATGCCCAGGTTTTGGGCTCAGTCCCCAGTAGGGTGTGTGTGGGAGGCAATTGATCAATGATTCTCCCTCATCATTGATGTTTCTCTCTCTGAAATCAATTTTAATACATATATATTATTATTATATATGTATAAATGGTTAATATAATAAATTTGCTATTATGTTTTTATCACAATAAAGAATATTTAATTATATAGAACATATTCCTGATACATTAAGTGAAAAGATAAATTTATCAGCAGTATAGCATAATCCCTTATAAAATACGTAATTCCCTGTAAACCTTATAAAATATGTAAGGGTTTCATGCCCTGACATCAACTGTATTAACACTGTGGTTTAGGCCTATAGGTCTTTACTACTTTATTTCTACTGTAGTTTGTAAGTTGATTTATAAAAACATTTAAGATTATGAGAGGCCCCCAAAACACCATATTGGTCTTAAATAGAGAGATATTAGTGCCTTCTTTATTGCCATTTTTTTTTAATCCTCACCCAAGGATATGACATGTTTTTATTGATTTTAGAGAGAGAGGAACGGAGAGACAGAGAGAGCAAGAGAAACATCTATGTGAGAGAGAGAGCCATCAATCAGTTACCTCCCCTATGTGCCCTGACTAACTGGAGATCAAACCCACAACCTAGGTATGTGCCCTGCCCAGGAATTGCACCCACAACCTTTTGGTTTATGGGATAATGCTCCAACCAACTGAGCAACCTGGTCAGGGTTTAAAGGCACCCTTCAACTATGTAGATCTGGCCAAAAGAGAATGTGAGTACTGAAAATTTGAAAAAATCATTTGGGACGACTGAATTTTGAGTAGTAGCTTCAGCACATAGGCTCCATTGCAGAGCAGATGTGCCCCATGCAGCTCTTAAGGATGAATTGCTGAAATTATGATATTATTTGTCTAGCGTGTTTGCTCATAATGAAACCAAGGAAACTGAGATTTGGAGAAAGCTAACCGATTTTTTTTTAACTGTCTAGCCATCTCATAAAATTAGCCCAAAAAGCACCTACTGCTAATCTAGAGGATGTTTTGCCACTCGCTGAAGATGTTACCACAATCCTCTCCAAGTGCTGTGGGTCTACCTCTGAGGACTGCATGGCCAAGGAGGTAAGAGAACACCCATCGTCATTGTTGTTGTCGTCGTCGTCGTCATCATCATCATCATCATCATCATCATCATGTGCCACACACTAAGTGGCAAGCACTCCTCTAAGCTGCTTTTTATACGTATCATCTCAATGATACCTACATATATCCTATGAAACTTAAATACATTAAATCCACTTTACAGATGAGAAAACAGAATAGTAGTAAGGGTCAATAATTAAAGTCACACAGCTGGTAAGTAGCGAAGTTCACACACAAGGACAAGGTTATCTGATTCCCAAGAACTTAGTGCACCTGCAGAGCCTTGTACCACATCACTAGCCACATATAGTTATTTAAGTTAATTATTATTAAACTAATGACATTTAAACTTCAGTTCTGCAGTCACACTAGCCCCCATTTCAAATGCTCACTAGTATTAGTACAGATACAGATAATTTTCATCATTATATAGTAAAGTTCCATTAGACAATACTGCAACCATTTCACTATTAGAAATTATTGTTCTTATTATAACTGTCAGAATTTGATGGTCATTTCAGTTTTTTCCACCGTTTTTCATTTGCACAATACTTTCAAGTAGATATGAGTTTGAACAGTTATTTTAAATAAAATCACTCTCATTTATCTAAAGTCTATGGATCTCTTCAGGAACAGCAATATTGTGCTGCCTGCTCTTTTCCCATGAAGAATATGTGTCTGTGTTAATGGGTCTTTTCTATAACTTGACTTATATGGCTAAGTCATTAATAGGTCTCCCTCTCTCTCTCCCCTTTCCTCCTTCTCAATATATCTGTATAAAATATACTACTACATCGATCTTCTAGGTATACTTTACTTTTATCTAACTAGTCCTCTATTATTGGGTTTAGGTGTTTGGGTTTTTTTGTATTTTAAGTGACTCTGTCCTTAAGAGTCTTATAACTAAATCTTCTCTTCACCATAATTATTTTCTGAGGATAAATTCTTGGAAGTTAAATTGTACATTTTAAGGCTTTTAGTACATAGTGACAAATTTCCCTCCAAAAATATTATACCGATTTACTTTCTAAGAGCATTCCCACTGACTTTTTTATACCCACTGCCAATGCTGGTGAAGCTGTGGTAACCTTCCTTACTTTGGATCTACCAGAAAACTAACAATGCATAAAAATCACAATTGCTTTTGTAGCTGCCTGAACACACAGTAAAAATCTGTGACAACTTATCCACAAAGAATGATAAGTTTAGGGACTGTTGTCAAGAAAGAACACCCATGGACATATTTATGTGTGTCTACTTCACGCCAGCTACTCAGCCGCCAGAGCTGCCAGAAGTTGCGTTGCCCACAAGTAAAGATGTGTGTGGCAAGGGAAACACCAAAGCCATGGACAGGTAAGTAGAGATGATCTAATTATCTCCTTGACAGTATGGATATTCACTGGTATTAAATGACAAAGAAACTAGATGGGGAAGAAATGGTAAACCTTTACCTGGCATCACTAAGGAAAGAATTAAAATAAATACACCATGAGTTGCATATACTATGAATAGTATATGCACATTCATGGCATAAATTTCACAAGTAGGTCAAATTGCCAGAAAAACATTTATCAATATCAGAGAGCAGAATTTAGACTGCACTGAAAATCTATACTTATCAAAATACTCATTGTTTTTATAAATGCATAGACAGCAATGGGATAAGATAATCAAAGAAATTTATAGAAGTCTATTTTCACAGAATAGCCACATAAAGTACCTACTTGATACTTTATATAGAATTAATTGTGATATAGTTACACAAAGGACAGTTCCATATGTATTTGATGCTTTAGATAGAATTGTGTTATAGTTACACATGGACAATTCCATATGCATTTGAAGTAGATATATATAATGTAGTATGTGACTATAGATATAGTACAGAAAGAGCTTTAGTTCAGTATTAACTAGTCACAATAACTTTAAAGCAACTATTAATAACTTGTATTTCAATGAGAATATTGTTTTGAATCCTAAACTTGCTGATTTGGATTCAGTTTTAGCTAAACCTTTTATTTTTAATTAAAGATGCAGAAACCAGGTGCTCTGCCTTTGTCATAGATGCAAATTTCAAAACATGATACATATTCACAAGTATACCCATGCATGTTAAAGTGCATCTTCTTTCTCTCTCATGCCAGGTATACATTTGAACTATCTAGGAGAACTGACGTCCCAGAAGTCTTTCTCAGTAAAATACTTGAGCCAACCTTCAAAAGCCTGGGAGAATGCTGCGACTCTAAAGATCCTGCAGGCTGTTTTGATGCTAAGGTGCAGTTTGCTAAATTTCTCCAACAACCCGGTCTAATTCAAGCTGTTGGCAAACTGGAGCTTATGGGCCACAGTTAGACGGTTGCCTGTTTTTGTACGGCCTGTGAGCTAAAATGGCCTTACATTTTTAATGGCTTTAAAAAAAGATTAGCATTTCATGACATTAAAATTATATGGAATTCAAATTTCAATGTTCACACATGAACATGCTCACTGTTTATGCATGGTTTATGACTGTTTTGTGCCATAACAGCAGAGTTGAATAGTTACAACAGAAACTATATATGGCCTACAAAGCCTAAAATGTTTACGACTGGGCCTCATACAGAAAATGTTTGCCAATGTCTGGTATAGATTAAACACTCCTACTGACAGGTTACATAGAATTCTGATTTTGCGCCCCCTGGAACAGGGCTAAGATAAACATTTTTGTGCAATTATTATTTTCTTACAGGTTCCACAACTGAAGGAGGAGCTATCTTCTTTCATTGACAAGGGACACGAACTATGTGCCGATTATTCAGAAAACACATTTACTGAGTACAAGAAAAAGTAAGGGACTAGTTCTACTTGTGTGCCCCAAATTGATCAATATGGCCTGGTATTGTAGTTTGAAAGCATATTGAAGACTTAAGATGTGCTAAGTGAGCAATAAAAAGAGGAGGTTCAATTAAAATAGTTTGTTTTAAAAAGTAGTTAGAATCTATTATCTGTGTAAGAAACAGCTATTTGGGGGGGGGGGCGGGGGGGAGGAAGTTACATATATCAGCTTAGAACACAGCCAAAAATGAATAAATTACAAGATCTGTAATGACTTGATTAAAAAAACAAAATTGCCCTGACCGGTTTGGCTCAGTGGATAGAGCATCGGCCTGTGGACCGAGGGATCCTGGGTTTGATTCCAGTCAAGGGCATGTACCTTGGTTGCGGGCACATCCCCAGTGGGAGGTGTGCGGGAGGCAGCTGATCGATGTTTCTCTCTCATCGATGTTTCTAACTCTCTATTCCTCTCCCTTCCTCTCTGTGAAAAACCAATAAAACATATTTAAAAAAAAAAAAAAAGAAAACAAAATTAAGTTCGTTAACATTGTTGCCCTAAAACAATCTGTAAATTTTCCTATATATAAGAAACTATAAAACTGCTGGAAATGTTATCTAACTTAAAACTATTTTGTCTGACAAGAGGACCCAAATTTTCAATTAAGTATAGTATTACCCATCACCAGTATGTAGTCTCTATAAATTGTAAATATACCTGTTAATCAATCATTCATAATGTACAGTAGTCATTTTTCTCCATTAAGAGGAGACGGCATTTCTTCACAAGTAGGTTTTTTACGTTAAAATAAGGAGCCATAATAACGAAAGCAGTTTTACTGGGTTCCTGGAAAATGTCTCTGTTGAGAAGACACTGTCATTCTGCTTCATTAAGTCAGCGGTTCTCAACCTGTGGGTCGCGACCCCATTGGCAGTTGAACGACCCTTTCACAGGGGTCGCCTAAGACCATCCTGCATATCAGATTTTACATTATGATTCATAACAGTAGCAACATTACAGTTATGAAGTAGCAATGAAAATAACTTTATGGTTGGGTCACAACATGAGGAACTGTATTTAAAGGGCTAGAAGGTTGAGAACCACTGCATTAAGTAGATGCCTTAGATCTGTTTCACAGTATCTTGAACAACACAGGCCTCAAGTCAGCACAAATAAACTCCACAAAAAGGCCTTCCGAAAGAATCCCCAGAGCTGGACACCTCCTTCAATGACCCCCATAAAATCAACCTTAGCAAAGCTGTAATAGAAAACATAAAAACAGGGAAAGCCTTAGGTGCAAAATTGTTTAACATTTTATCAGAAAATTATATAATGAAATAATATGAAGATAGCATAGAATAATGTTAAGCAGATAGTGCAAGATTAAGTTTTTCCCGACAGTTTTGAGCACCAGGTTTGCCTGGGGCAATTGAGTGATAATTTATATAATCTTAATTCCATATTAACATGTCCTAGAATTGAATTTAAGGTTGTGAAATTAGAGAAGATTGGGGCTATTCCATCTAAGTATTTGAAATCCTTACTTTTTTCTCCCACCCTCTGAGTTCCTTCTGGTCTCGCTTGCCTTTCCCTACAACTGGAACCGACTCGTTTCAATAATGCTTTCAGGAGCAAACTAGTCCCCTGACCCTCATATCCCTTCCCAGCATTCATCTTGCCAAGCCCAACCCCAACTCCAACTGGAGATAAATTTGGGTCTCTTCCACCTCCCATTGCCTACTACTGGGCTGGCAAATATTCCTGGAGAAAGTCATAAAACCAGGCTGAGTGTCCACCATGAGGGTAGAGTTACCAAGATCGTAGACAGTTCAAACTGGGAAAGAATCAAATGAATTCAAGTCCTATACCACCTTGGCAGTGAGATGGAGAGCTGGCCAATAGCAGAACTAAAAACAAGAGCCAAAGATTCCTGACCTTGTTTTCCAGTATAGTTGGTGAGGCAAACTGAGGGGGAATTTGTTCAAAATAGGAGAGAAGAAAAAACGCATTACAGTGGCATGAATTTCCATAAGGGAAATGTCCTTGCAGGAGCTTGAAACTTAGAAGTGGAGAGAAGATGAAAGGTTAAGGAAAGCAATGAAGTTATCCACGATGATGTAATTGAGGGAACAAAAGGGGGAAAGCTGGAATTCAAGGCAGCAGCAATTTGTGCGTTTACTTTCTCGATCTTAAAAGAGGCACAGATTTTACTTTCTAATCTCAAATTGAGTCATTAAAGATAGTTCCCCAAATAGAAACATAATTTTCTTGAGAGGAGCAAGTACTTCTATTCTCATTTTTTATTGTACCAGATCTTAAGTGGCTAGCTTTTGCATTAGAAACCTTTATGGAATACATCTAGTAAAAGCTTACCAAAAAATGGTCTTTCAGACTGACAGAACGATTGAGAGCAAAACTGCCAGATGCCCCAGACACGGAAATGGAAGAACTGATTGAGAAGCACTCAGATTTTGCCTCCAAGTGCTGTTCCATCAACTCCCCTCCCCTCTACTGTGATGCTAAGGTAAGAAGATTTGATAATCCATTATTCCTGCACAGTTTTTAAAGACTCGTGCACTCAGATTTACTCATTTATTTTTGTGATTGAAATGTCATTGTGTCTTTTCCTGGTGCTGTGATAACTTCGTTGTATTTACAATGAAAGAAAAATGACTGTTCTCATGCTATGCTAATTCAAAACAAATTGAGGGAGTTGCAAATCTTAGGAAATTTTATACTTTTAAAGGAAAAAAGTGAGAATACAGACAGCCAAGTGCAGTGTTTTTCAAATTGTAGATTATAACCTATTAACAGCATTTTTAAATGAAAGAAGAAAAAAAGACAGTAGGAATATTAATCCATCTAACAGAGTGTGGTTAAATATTTGTGAAAATTTTATTTCATATATATATGTGTGTGTGTGTGTGTGTGTGTGTGTGTGTGTGTGTGTTCATATGTATGTATATAGATAGCAATTGGTAGATTGATTTTTTTAAAAAGACACAGAACTGCCACTTGACCCAATGATCCCACTTCTAGGAATATATTCTAAGAATCCCAAAACATCAATCAGAAAAAATATACAGACCCCTATGTTCATCACAGCACTATTTACAATAGCTAAGATCTGGAAACAGCCCAAGAGCCTAGCAGATGAGTGGATAAAAAAGATGTGGTACATTTACACAGTGCAATACTATGCGGCAGTAAAAAAGAGGGACCTCTTACCCTCTGAGACAGCATGGAGGGACCTGGAGAGTATTATGCTAAGCAAAATAAACCAGAGAGAGACAAGTAATACATGATCCCACTGATATGTGAAATATAATGATCAAAATAAACTGATGAACAAAATAGATCCAGAGACACAGAAGCATGGAGCAGACTGATGAATCTCAGAGGGAAAGGGGCAGAGGGACCAGGAAGAGATTAACGAAAGAATTTATATGCATATATGCATAGCCCATGGACACAGACAATAGTGTGGTGAAGGCCTGAGGGGAAAGTGTGGGGTGGAGAAGGTCAATGGGGTGAAAAAGGAGACCTCTGTAAAACTTTCAACAACAAAGATAAAAAAATTTTAAATGCAATAAATGAGGAATTTTAAAAGAAAAATAGATGCTTTCAGGAAAAATGGATCATACCATACCTTATATCTTAATTATTAATTATTTAATTTTCAATTAAATGTATTGGGGTGACATTGGTTAATAAGATCATATAGGTTTCACATGTATATTACTATGATACATGTTCTGTACATTTCATTGTGTCCCCACCATCCAAAGTCACATCATCTTCTCGCACTATGTATTTGTCACCCTTTACCCTTTAATTTAATTTGCTTCAATGTAACACAAGGAAAAGAAATGCAATTTAATTGCTAAAGGTTACACAAATATTTCTTTACCATAAGAGTTATTTTCTAAAAATTAAAAAATATATATACTAATATTAAAATGCTGGAGTCATTTTTTATTACAAGTTTTTCTTTTAGACACTACCAATTGGTTTCCAACTCTGAAAAATAAAGAAATTTGAACTCATATTTTCTAGTTTCCCTCCCCACTCCTCCTAATTTGTTAGTTCTTGAGTTCATCTTTCTTTAAACATAATTTCCCTACCTCTAGCTCCCAGATCCCTCCCATTCCTGTCTCCCACCTTCCCTCGCCCCCTCTCTGAATTCTCTTTCTCCCTTACATGTAGCTGCATAATTGCCAGATCATTTATTTTTTATCTTGCGAGGCATTTTCTCTTGGAGGTGAATTATTGAATTCCTTTCACCGAACCTGAGCTTATTAGTTTCCTCCTATAAAACTAACGTGAGGTTGGTACTTGGTGTTCTAGCTTTGTGTAGACTGACGGAGTGGAGGACAGAGGAGAGCCCAGTCAGGCTGTGTGATCCATTGCTGGTAGACCTGATCTCTGATTACTCTAACGTTTTGTTACATATTTTACACTAGGATTTCCTCCACCAACTCAGTTTCTATCCTATTTCATGGGGAGATGTCTGTTAGCCTTTCTCATATGCATTAAGCCCATTTATTCACATCATCCATTTGATCTGTAACTCTCCAGCAGTCAATTTAATTACTAGAAGAACTGAAAGATAAGAACAGCGCTTTCATTCACTATACTGCTAACTTGGAGACATAGTGACAATTCCAAGAATTCTGTTGTCTCACCCATTCCATTTCTGGCATATAGATGCAAGGCTAAGATCAACTCGATGCCAGATGTCATATCAAAATATTTTCCTCTTTTGCCTACTTCTTTTTTTAATATATTTTTAGTAATTTCCGAGAGGAAAGGAAAGGAAAAGAGAGATAGAAACATCAATGATGAGACAGAATCATTGATTGTCTGCCTCCTGCAAGCCCCCCACTGGGGATTGAACCTGCAACCCAGGAATGTGCCCTTAACCAGATTCAAACCTGGGACCCTTCAGTCCACAGGCTAACACTCTACCCATTAAGCCAAACCGGCCAGGGCATGCCTACTTCTTTCTGAAGTTCATGATATTAAGTTTCATCCCTCCCCCACTCTGGTGGTGGCTGAGATTTTTTTGAGTGGGTTTTATTATTGCTTGTCATGTGTTAGTTAAGTATCATTTATGATGCATTTTTTACTCATTTTTTGCACATAAAATAATTTACCTACAATTTAAAAGCAAATACCACTTAGTCTAATTAATTAATGCCAATTAGAAGCTTTAACTGTAAGTTAAAGAATGTTTTCCCCCCAAGAAGCCATATGAATTTTTATTCATTTATTAAAACATAAAAGCAATGAAGCCTGGTTTCATTTTATTGTTCTATTATTTTTAATTCTGTTTCTCTTATTTATTGTTGTATTAGAGCACACTTAAAATACCCAAGAACCTAATTTTAAAAGTCATATAAATCTGGGAAGAAGACTATAAGAGCACCTATAATTTTTCACTCAGTAATTCCTTCTGGAGATCGTTCAACTTCCATTTAAATATCTACACTCAATTTTCTCCTTGAGATAGCCAATTTCATTGCCAGATAGCTTCTCTTATGAGAATACTATTCTGCTAATTAAGCCATGATATTCCCCTCACAATTTCTGCTGAGTCCAATCTGGCTTTCTCTATCAACCAGAAAAAGTCTATTCTGTTTTTAATAGCAGCTTTTTTTAAATATTTGAAGTGACTTTTAAAAAATTGGGCTGTATAAAGTCTGGAAGGTGAAGGTGGGTGTGGGAAGAAATCAGCCAAACTACTTGTATGCATATGGACACAGACGATAGTGTGGTGAAGGCCTGGGGCGGGGCAGACTAGAAGGTGACAATGGCGGGGGGGGGGGGGGGTGAGGGGGACATATGTAATACTTTCAACAATAAAGGTTAAAAAATAATAATAAAATAAAAACTTGAACTATGCATACCAATTCTCTTAATAATTTAGTGATGTTTTGTTTTTCACTGATAGTGTCTAATAAAGTCTTAAAATGTCTAACAAAGTCTTAATCTATTTGATAAATTGAGTTATATCATCTTGTTCATTTTTTATACTCTTAGAGACTCTGATTTCTCTTCCAATTTCTACATTTACTCTCTAGTCCCAAATCTAATTGCTAATCTTATTTGTAAATATTTATAAAGTCAGAATTCCAGATGAAATGAGTACAGTAGGATACATGCCCATTCTTTAAATCTGGCTGATAAATATATATTTATCTTTTATTAAAATTCACACCAACTAAAATTCTAAACAAACAAAATAAAACAAACCCGAAAGATCTAGAGTGTTGGGATATTTTTGTCATTATTGACATGAAAACATTTAGCATTAAACAAATTGAGCAGTTCCTTCCTTTCCTACCAGTTTGCTTTTGGTAATATAACAGGTAAATTTAGGTTGCCTTATCCCCAAAAAATAAAATCATCTTACCAGCAGAATTTGCTCTGAGGATCTAATTCAGTTATTAAAATGGGGGAAAGTCTGAATATTTTTTTACATTCTGTCAAATATATCACTTTTGCAACTCTTCCCCAGTCCCTGTGATCCCTAATAAATACAGTTTCCTTTTATGACATCATACAAGACAAACAGCTTTATGCACAAAATGCGTGCTTTCTTCCCTCAAGCATCTTGTTTTTCATTTCTTTGAGCTGCTTTTCAGTGTATTTTTCATTGTAACATATTGTCATTTAAAAACCATTTTCAACTACAATGATGAGAAGGCAAGTGTTTAACTTTCTATTTTCTTGCTTGAGGAACCAGTACATTTATAGCAGTGGTACTGCTGAGTAGCCAATCTTTCAGTAACTGCTAAAGAAGGGTGAGGTGAATGGAGCAATGGAGATACTTGTGCACCTATGATTACTTAGAGCGCTCAGAGGTTGGCCCTCTGCTGTTTCCATTAACCTTTTTGATAGTCTTTCTCCATTGATCTCATAGCTAGATAAGCAAGACCACCTCTGGTTTCTGACTTCATGTTCTGGTGAAATCTGGTAGAACAGCATTCACTTTAAAATTCTCAATGCTTAGTATGTATATTTGTCCCACTTACCCTATTACATTTGAACTGTAATTTATTATTAAATGTCCTTATCCTATATTTGCTTGACTAAATTTTTTTTTTCCTTAAAAGTAACGCCCATTCACTCCAAGTCATATTCAGGGAAACATCTCTATCTGCCATTCTAACTTTACTTGGCACAGTTACTCAAAGCATGGCAAAAGGGGCATCTGAACCACACGTTTGCTTCTTATATGATAATCTAGCCTTACCCTCACCCTGATCTTGAAATGACCAGGAAATAGAAAAACCAGTGCAATTTTCATTTCCCTTCACCATGGAACTCTATGTTGCCATTGAGGTCCACTGACTGCAGAAAAATCTTCTGCTGCGAAATTAGACTTGAAATGATTTTTTCTCTCTCCACTATCATTCAGGCAGGGCATCCTTATGATGCTTCTGAGAACTCATTACTATGCTTCCACTAAAATGTTCCAAAGGAGTGCTAGCAGGCATCAACTATGATTTCCCAAAGCATACAGAAAGCCACGCTACATGCTGGAGGTGATCATTAAAATTTTGAAAACAGAGACAAATGCAAATAGCCAAGTGGGCACTGGGCAAAGAGGACACTATCTTTTCCCCTTTCATGCCCTCCCCTGCTCCCTCTTTCTTCCTCTCTCATATTTCAGGAAAAGCTGGCATATCCACTAGAATTTCTCTCTCTGTATATAACTAGATTTTGTGACACTCAATGTCATAGTTAGCATTTATTAAGTCAATACTATTTGATAAGCAGAATATTAATAGCCTTCCTAGGCAGAATATTAATAGCCTTATACATTTACTAGAGACCAAGTGCATGAAATTCCCCTCAGGCCAGCCTACACCCTCTCAAATCCGGGACCCCTCGGAGGATGTCTGACAGCCAGTTTAGGCATGATCCTGGGGATTGGGCCTAAACCAGCAGTTGGACATCCCTCTTACAATCCAGGACTGCTGGCTCCTAACTGCTCACCTGCCTGCCTACCTGATCACCCTTAACTGGCCCCCTTGCCAACCTGATCACCCCTAACTTCCCCCATCACCAACCTGGTTGCCCTCAACTGCTCCCCCCTGCCGGCCTGGTTGCCCCTAACTACCCTTCCCACTGGCTTGGTTGCCTTTCACTGCCCCCCTCTGCCAACCTGGTCACCCCTCACTGGCCCCCTCTGCCAGCCTGGTCACCCCTCACTGCTCCCTCTGCCGGCCTGGTCGCCCCACGCAGTCTGCTGTTCAATCATTTGGTCACCCCTCACTGCCCCCCTGCCGGCCTGGTGACCTCACACAGCCTGCTGCTCAGTCGTTTGGTTGTCCCTCACTAACCCCCCTGCCAGCCTGGTTGCCCCACACAACCTGTTTGGTCGTCCGTTCAGTTGTTTCAGATGTGATGGACCCTGGCTCTTTATATATATATAGATGATGTTTATAGAATAATCGAAAACAATTCTAAATATTAGGTACCATTTTAATTCCCCTTTTACAGATGGGTTGAATGATATATACAAGATTGCAATATGTTTGAAAAATCATAAGTGTGTTCCACATGAATCTGTTACTCTCCATGTCATTGTCAGATTTCAGCCCTAATTTAATAACAAAAGCATAATATTGATATCAAAAGCCTATTAACTATTGGTTAAAGTGCAAAATTATTTTTTATTGTCAAAAATATAAAAAATGACCCAGGTCGGTAGTATCACTGAATTCCATTATCATATTCTACATTTTATCCTATGATTCTTTGATTTTCATTCTGTGTCATATCATCCTCTTCTACCCACACCTTAAATTTATATGTTTTCCAGAGAATTTTTTTTTCATGGTCTTCTTCTCTATACATGACATTACATTTTCTCCACGTGTTCTCATCCATGAATATGCCTTTAATCTCCAAATCTCTACCTCCAGTCAGGATCTCTCCCCGCAGTACCAAGCTGTTTATTCAAGTGATTAAGGGTTCTATTATCCCACAAGAAATTCAAACTCAATATGCCCCAAATATTCCCCTTAAAAACCTCTTCTGGTATTGCCTAAATTTATTACTATCATTATCATTATTGTAATAAATTAAGATACAAATAGTGATCCTTAATTTCTCCTTTTTCCATATACTAGTAAACCCAAATATATTCCAAATCCTACCAATTTTAACTCTATCTCTCAGTCCCACCTCCCAACTTCTTCTACATTATTGATACTTTTACCTGGATTATCTCTTCCCAATTGGCCTCTTATCTCCAGTCCTCCACATGCCTCACACCAATCCCATCTCTATACCAAGGACAAAATAACCTTTGTAAAACACAAAACGGTTAGTATGTTCCTCTAATTGCTCTACCTCACTTCTAAATTGAAGTCCATTCTTTTTTAAAAATCAAGAGCGTTTGGTCCTGTGTTTTCCTCTCCAGCCTGATTTATCACTGCTCCTATTCTTTCTGCTTTGGTTTTCCTATACCACTTGCAGTTTTCCTAAGTACATCAAACTTGCTCTTACCTAAGGCTTTTGCACATGAAGACTCATCCTGTATTGCCCTATCTTCATTCTATAACCTGGCTGTCTTTCATCAAGATTCAGGATTCAACCTAGATCTTTCCTGTGGGAATCCTTGCCTGGCACTCAAATTCTTCTGTTGCCCCTTAACATTCTGTTCACACCTAATAATTAGCACTTATTTTTCTCTTGTCTATTTTTCACAGGACACTGTAAATTCTTCAAGGACAGAGACTGTAAAACTAAAAGTGAAGGATGGCCAATAAAAAGTTCAATATAAAACTGCATTTTAACAAGAATCCTTCTTTCTAATCAAGGTTCAAATTGTGTTTACCTTCATGATTTAGTAGTCTACAATAAAATGCTTCATGAATAATTAGATAGCATTTTTTTTTCATTCCAGATTGATGCTGAAATGAAAAATACCCTACAGGGCTGATGAATATATATTATCTTAGGTAAGTATTGCTTGTAAAGGCAGAAAAAAAACACACACAAAAAAAACAAAAAAACTATCCAGCTTTGTGAAATGTATTTTAAAAATCATAGAATAAATAATCCAATAGTGTTCTTCCCATTCTAACTATTATTCTCTATTCAAACTCATTTTACACTGAGAATATTAAGCATCTGGAAAAGTTAAGGAGCTTACACAAGTATACACAAACAACTTCTGGCAGATTTAGGACTAGAATCTGGGTCCCCAGTCTGGTACTAGATCCTATATAATAAAAACCTAATGTACTAGATCCTATATAATAAAAGCCTAATATACTAAGTGCCTGTCTGGTCATCTGGTCATCTGGTCGTCCATTCAACCAATCAAAGCATAATATGCTAATGATATGCTAAGGCCGCCCAACCGCTCACTATGATGTGCACTGACCAACAAGGGCAGACACTCTGACCAGTAGGTTAGCTTGCTGCTGGGGTCTGGCAGATCAGGACTGAGCAAGATGGGCCGGACATGCCCTGGAGCCTTCCCGTGGTCCCTCCCTGGATGGCCTACCTCCTGCGTCCCTTCCCCTGCCCCAGTCATGCACCGGTGGGGTCCCTTGGCCTGGCCTGCACCCTCTCACAATCCAGGACCCCTCAAGGAATGTCAGAGAGCCAGTTTCAGCCCAATTCCGCAGGCCAGGCTGAGGGAACCCCACTGGGCACGAATTCATGCACTGGGTCTCTAGTCCGTTATAACATCGCATCTAAGATAATGACAGCATGGAGATCATTTCAGGCGTTTTGATGCATTCAATAGAAAAATATATAAATTTAAAGACAGAGTCCACCAAGTGTTAAAGATAGCACAGTAGTTCTTAGGATGAAAGAAGATTCTGCAAATTAAAGCAATATTGTTAAAATATTATCACTTGCTTTTTTTCAGATATTACATTTCACCCATTTAAAAATACTGGGAGATATTAAGAGTATAAAGTAGCTTAGACAGAATCTCATACCTTAAACTGATGATTATCTCAACTCTGCACATTTCAACAAAAATGTTTTCTCTCCAAATTCCACTGTATTCATTTTAAATATATTACTTCTGAGATTTAAAAAATTATAAAATTAATGGTTTTGGTTTATCTCAGATCTTAAGTGAGCTGAGCCTTTTCAATGATGCATACTTTTATTTTGCTGATTTACTGACAACATTCTCCAAAATTATATAGAAGCAAAAGCTATTGACTAGTGAAATTAAATCATTCCATCATATTCAGGTTTTCAACTCTCAACTATTTGAATTACCTGAAAGAGTGAAAAAGCAAATTAACACTCAGAGAGGCAGTACAATGGAGGTGGTCAAGGAAACTCACTTCTGGAATTGCGCAATCTGGATCAGAATCCCCACTCCAACTATCTATCTTTGTGAACCTGAACAAGTTATTTAAACTCCCTGAAGCTTGTTATTTAAATTCCCTGAAGCTTGGAAATATCTACCTCTTAGAATTGTTTTAATGATTGAGTTGCTGCATATAAAATGCCTAGAAAACAGTAGCAGTAATACTAGTAAAACAGAATTTTTGGACTGGAACTCAGATTCTTTGTCCGCCAGAGTCGAAGAATGAATCCAGGGACAGAGGGTAGTATAGCAAAGGTGCAGCGTTATTGAAGAACAAGTACAGATTCCCACGTGGGGAGGGGAAAAGAGTCCCACTGACTTCCTGTTTACATGGTTTATAAAAGCTGCAGTTCCTGTGTCCTGATATCCTCTCTGATTGGTTAATATTCCATTTCGAATTGGTTACTGTAGTAATTCCTGAGGCCTTCCTCCCTCATTGTCCTCCCATTCCCCTCCTTCATTTTGTAAATAGAGACCTTGTTTGGCTACTTCCAGTTCCCTTGTCTTATGTAATGTAGCTGCACTTGGCTTCCTTGTGTTATGGAAATGTATCTTCTCCCAGTCTGTAGCCCTGTGTTTTTTCCATGGACCCCACTTCAAAACATTCCCTAAACCTGCCTATATTCCCCTAAAATTCCTATTTCACTAGCAAAGTTTTTCTCCCTGCGGCTGCTTCTATGATTTTACTCTGACTAGAACAAGTAAGATCCCCAATGCAAAAGTGGCACATGTTTAGTGTTAAGCAGTTTCTAAAACCATTTTTAGGCAGGCTAATGCTAGTTTTCCACTTGACAAAGATGCACAATAGATTCTTTTTTAAAAATTAAGTTATAGAAAAGTTTCTGGACACAAAACTCCTATCCAGACTGCTAGTCAGAAAGACCAGAGTTAAAAAAATACAACCCACATATAGAACGAGGCTTCTGCACTGCACTCGGCAACTATCAGCCCTCTGTCCCCTTCCTGCTCTCAGGAGAGAACTTTGGCTTGTGTGAGGTCGAATGCCGCACAGGATCCTAAGAGGAACGCTTCTCCTCAGTTCCTAAAACCAGTAAGCCGACCCTGGCTGGCTAAGTATTTCTTTTCAGTGAATGCCCAGCCCTCTGCAGAGCTTTGAACAGTTTGTAGAAGCAGAAGCCTTTGTCGCAGGTGTCCGCATTCTTAGGTTCACCTACAATTCGATGCTATTTCATTCTTAGCTAAACTATTATAAACTGGAGTTGTTGTCCTGACAGTTCTTGACCCTCTTATTTTTTCTTCAATTCCCTAAATTGATTGTGACCACATTTGCTGGCCCACTGGACAAGAGAATTACTGTCTCGCAATAAGTCCCACAAAGCCAGTTATCTTTTCTCTTCAGCTTTAGAGAGGATTAGTGTTCCCGGGGTTGCCAATGGAGGAAGAAGTCGGTTCTCACTGCACAATATGGTTGACTGAAAACATACTCCAAGTACCAGAATCACACTCAGCACAGCCAGGTGCTCACACTACGGCAGAAACCTCACTCCAAGGCATAAACTCCATGAGAACAAAGGAAGGTGGAATTTCTCGCACTGTGCAGATAGAATTGTGATACAACTCCACTGTACTGTCTTGGAGAAGGGGTAGAAGACACATTTGCCTTATTACAAAGGAGGCGATTTGATAACAACTCCCATTCTGGGTTTTACTGAAATACAACTACTGAATATTATCTCAATCCTGGGACTGGAAGTCGGGGTAGGGGAGGCTCATGTGCTATTCATTGGTCGCTGCCTTTTCTGCTCTGGCAGTTGAATATTCACTCTCATAAAGCAGTAAGTTACACACATCCTTAAAGAAAAAAAGTGCACAATGTCCCTTAGTGTACATGATGGTTTTATATGCAGGTCTTGGGAATTTCCTACATTTTTTATTCTGGACTCCTTAGGTGGGCAATGGGGGATACATGGGTCATGCTAGACAGGTTTATCTTGAAACAGAAAGATAACTTGACTGCTGAGCAGTGTATATAATTGCTTCCCATTAGCTCTGTGTTTCTAACATTCATTTCCATTATTCTCATAGATCTAGAGCTGGAACCTTCCTGGAAATGCCATCTGAAGCCTAACCTAGGCCAAACCAGGGCTCTCAGGGAGACAACTCAGTACTCACTAATTTTCATCAGCTCCAATATCTTTGTACAATAAATATGATTTGCCATCAAAATAAATTGGAATACAATGCAAACCATAAATGTTTCTGGGGGTGATGTTACAGTGCAGGCCTCCAGCAGTATTCCTGTGTGTGCCATGCCGGCACAACCATGGGTGAACCTGAGAGGGGGCGGTGAAGGATGGAGCAGACAGACAAGAGAATAAAGCTGGGGCTAGGTGGGACGCTGCCCTTTCTGATGGAGAGATAGTGCCACAATCTGCAAACTGAGTCTTTATTTTATAGCCAGAGTATTGGCCTGGTGCACGAAATTCATGCACGGAGGGGGTGGCTCCCTCAGCCCAGCCTGCACCCTCTCCAGTCAGGGACCCCTTGGGGGATGTCTGACTGCCAGTTTAGGCCCGATCCCACAGGCAGTTGGACATCCCTCTCACAATCTGGGACCGCTGGCTCCTAACCGCTCACCTGCCTGATTGCCCCCAACTGCCCTCCCCTGCCAGCCAATTTGGTTCTGATTGGTCGGTTTATACGCCAGTCAGCGTTAAAAGCTCCACCTCCTAGGCAGCCATTGGCTCCTCACAGTTGACCCAGATTTGGTTCTTTTTGGGGGGTGGGAGGGCGGCTGTTTATTAAGTGGTTATTACAGGGGTCAGACCACATAAGTGGTGTCAGCCCCGGGAATGCGACCTCTCAATGTTGATCACAAAGCCCCCAAGGCTGGTCCTGGTGAGCCCCAAGGTCAGAAATGAAACTGAAAGGCCTTGGTCACATGCTGCTTCCAGGCGCCCAGGCTGGGCAGCAGGGGGAGATGCCCATGACATGCCAGGTCTCCCCATCAGACACCACCGAGATCTGGTAGGACAGCAGCTGCATGCCTGCCTCTGCCAGGAGCCCAATCATGGTAGGCAGTATGGCAGGGTTGGAAGAGGCACTTCTGGTCTGAAGGCAGCCCCGTTGAGTGCCTGCAGCACAGGTGTGGTGCCCTGGACAAAGCCCACAGCCTGGTAGGGGGCACCTGCCAGGGCCACGCTCAGGGGGCCTTCCCTGCATCCTTGCTCTCCTAGCACAGTGGGGTTATGGGAGGTGGTTACATTGAAGCTGGCCTCCTTCACCAGCAGCTTGGCATTTACCAAGTTCACATCCGCATGATTAGAAGCGTCTTCGAGGAGGTCGACAATGACTTCAGGGCTCAGGCAGTTCCCGGCATGCTTCAGGGATAAGCCCTGCGTTCCCACCTGGATGGTCCCTTTGGGGGACCCTGCCCAGGCTCGCATCAGGGTCCCCAGAGCTTCTGACAGACCGATCCAAGGTTTGGTGTGTGGAGAGAAAGCGCTGGTAAGGGCCTGGGCATTCACGACCCCCGCAAGGGTTCTGCCCTTCACCATGTCCATGAACTGGACCGCAATCTCCTCCCGCTGCGGCTCTGGGCCTCCTTGGTGCTGGCGCCCAGGTGGGGGCAGCTGATGACGTTCTCCTGGTCCACCAAGGCAAGTCCCGAGGCAGCTCCTCCGTGAACACAGCCAGCTCTGCATCCCGCACTGCTCCAACTGCAGGGCCCAGAGGAGGGTGCCCTCGTCCATGATCCCTCCGCGGGCGCAGTTCACCAAGCGCACGGGGCAAAGGTGCTGTCGTTCAGCAGGCCTGTTGTGGAGGGCAAGAGAAGGGTGTGCACAGTGATGAAGTCACAGAGGGGCCAGATCTCCTCCAGGGGCAGCTGCTGAATGCTGAAGGAGGCCGAGACCTCTGGTGACATGAAGACCCTATAGTCTTCATCCCGAAGGATTGCATCTGGATGGCCACCTCTCTCCAATCCCCCACAGGCCAAGAATTCCCAGGGTCTTTCCATTCAACTCGGTTCCCATGAACTTCTTTCAGTCCCATTTGCCAGCCTTCATTGAAGCCATCGCCTGGGGAATCTGCCTGGCCAGACACATGATCACCCCATGGGTGAGCTCAGCAGCACTAAGACTGTTCCCATTGGGAGTGTGTGTTCATGACCAGGATGCCCTTCCTCGTGGCGGCCTCCAGATCCATGTTGTCCACGCCGGTGCCGGCCCTGCCCACCACCTGGAGCTTCTCTGATGCATTGATGACTTCCCCAGTCACCTTGGTGGCGGAGCAGACAATAAGGCCTTTGCAGTCCTGCAGCTCGGCTATCAGCTCCTCTTTGCTCAGGTTCTGCTTCTCCACCACCTGAAGCCCTCCATCTTGCAGGATCTTCCGGCAGCAAGGGTCCAGGCTGTCACTGATGAGCACTTTCTGTAGATTTGCAAAGGCCATTGCTGGAGCCAGCCTTGTTATCTACCACTCTCCCTGGACAGAAACACCTCTAAGCCCCCCAGATTTGGTTCTGATTGGTCAGTTTCTATGCCAGTCAGTGTCTCTGGGCCTATCAACTGGCCACATCAGGAAGGCAGGGCTGATCAGCAGCCCCTGTGGAGTCCTGGAGAAAAATGGAGGCACAGCTAGCTGCTGGCCAGACTCAGAGAGAAAGAGAGAGGCAAGTGCTGGTCAAAAGCTGCCAGAGGCAACGGATCAGTCTCTGCTTCTCTCTTCAGGCCTCTCTCTGGCCCTGATTTGCAGTCCCTTCAGCAGTCAGTGCTGGGGCACCTCACCTAAAGCAGAAGTAGTCAGCGGCAGGTTGCCATGGCAACTCAGCACTGACTTCTGATCTGGTCAAGCTTTGGTCCTAAAAGTGTTACACCCTGACTCATTATTGAGATTCCAGGAGGCAAAGTAAGGGTGTGGTCAAGATTTTTACAATGTTCTCTCAGGTTTTGAATCTACTCAATTACATGCACCTGATCAAGCTTTGTCTCCTTGCTGTACCTCCTGTAGCCCATATCACTCAGCCATGTGGGACCACAGGTTCCGACCATAAGGTCAAGCTTACAACTACAGCCTTTGGCTTTGCCCTCCAAGCTAGGACTTGCATGTGGTTTTGCCATGCCCTCTCATTAGCCCGAGGCTTGAACTTGTCCAAACACTGTAGCCGCTCTCCACACCTGTGATTTTCACAAAGATACTATAGCAAACAGCCTCAACCTCACAGCCCCTTTTTTCTAGATCTCTGCTGGGTCTCTCTAAAATACTGACCACTTTAAGCATTCACTTTACAGTTCCCAACACACTCAGCTCCATTCCTTGATTGCTTCTTAGGCTTAGGTGGTATTAAGAAAAAGTTAGCCAGCTTCCACCAAAATTGCCTAAGATAGCACACTTCTTAAAGGAGGAGGAGGAGGAGGAGGAGGAGGAGGAGGAGGAGGAGGAGAAAACTCTTGAGAATACCTTCTTGCTCCCAGCTGCAAATTGTATGGCATTAGTTAGGTAGTACCTGCCTTGCAAAAAAATAAAAAAATCTTTGTGGGCTGAAAATGTTTAATTTTACTAAAGATTACTCCTAAGAGCAATTTACTGAGTCAAAGTTCTAAAAACATATTAATTTCAGCTTGATTTAATTATATAGATAGGTAGATTATAGATTATATTCTATGTGCTTTCTTTGCCCAGAGAAAATGAAGGTGTTCTAACTTAACATATTTTGCTTTGAAAGAAAGATTCTTTTTTTTTCCAAAATATATACCCCTCTGAAACCAATACAAATCAAGGAAAACCTATATTTATAATTAATTGCCTCAAGGAATTCGAGTTCATCTAATGGGAGATACAGAGTTACATGTAGAGATGAAACATATTCATCTTGTTCATCAAAGTCTCTTGTTCTTGAGAAATTACATTTATCAATTGCTAAAAACTAGTCCATTTTGGTCAAGTATTTTTATGGCTGAGTAGGTAGAACCGGAAGATTTTGGCACAAAGTATTCACTAAATATTGTATGACTGGTTGAAGCAATGTTCTCATGATGCCCTAGCTATCTTTCCCAATGAGCTCTGAACACCTTTCACAATTTTTTAAAAGTAAGAATCACTGACCTAAATACTTCATCAGCTTAGTACAGAAGTTTTAATTTTAAACCTTACATGCATTATTATGCCTGCATCCATTCCATTTTGTAGGCAGTTGAGACCTTTGAGAAATTGCAAAATCTAGGCTTTCTTCCTAAGTGCTTCCCAACATTAAAGAAATGTTATTGAATGCCCATATCCTCTCACCCATAGCTGATTTGACTGGCTAATGTCAGTTATATAAGTAGTCCTCAATTTTTTATACCTTATATACCATCTTCTTTCAAAAACCTGGCACCTCACTATGATAGACACAAACAAACAGAAGTCTATTTCATTTCTAAGAATGACATTTATAAACTGCATCAGTCAGGGTTCTCCAAGAAATAAGAGTAATAGGAGGCAGAGAGAGATGGAGAGCTTATTTTAAGGAATCAGCTTACTCAATTGTGGAGCTCGCAAAGTGTGAAGGCACTAAGGCGGGCCAACATGCAGGGTTTTCACGTTACAGTCTCAAAGGAGAATGCTCCTTTAACAGTGGTTCTCAACCGTGGCTGCACTTTAGAATCACCTGGGAATCTTTTTAAAATCCTGATTTCTGGGCCTCATCCTCCAGAAATTCTGTTTCTTTGTTATGGGATGGGGCCACAACATTAGTAACGAAGAAACAGAATTTCCAGAGGATGAGGCCCAGAAATCAGGATTTTAAAGATTCCCAGGTGATTCTAATGGTTGAGAACCACTGTCCTATCCTATACCAACCCTCAGCTTTTGTTTTTAGGGCCTTCTACGAATTGAATGAAGCCCAGGTGCATCCTCAAAAGTAACTGCTACTTAAAGGCAGCTGGGTATAGATGTGCATCACATCTACAAAATATCTTCAGAGCAACATCTACACTGATGCTTGGCTAAACAAATGGGCACCATAGCCTGGCCAAGCTGACACATAAAACTTAACCATCACACACAACTTCTGTTGTTTTTGTTGTCCTTTACAAGGTTTAAAGTCTTTTAAGTTTCACTACTAACTTCCTGTGTTTTTCTGGATTCCTAAGTCATCCCACAGGCGATTTTTAAACAACCACCTGGGAGCTAGCCCCTTAAAAGGTCTACATAGGATTAGTGTATTAATTAAGGCTTCACCATGAAATTCTTGGGAAAAGCAAAGCTCCTGTTTATGGAGATTTTAATTCAAAAGCACAACAAGGGAAAAGCACTTCTATTTTGTCATTTAATTCAACAGCCATATGCTCTAATAAATCAAGAATTTACTCACCTTGACAGTTTACCTACTTTGGAGATAGATAGCTAAAAATAAAGGCTCAGAAAGTTGTCTATTTATGCCTCTGGTCTCCCATGTGTGCACCTCTTCCCACCACATGAGTCTCATCCCCACCCAACTTCTCCACCAGTGATTCTTAACCTTAACTGCACATTAGAATCATCTTGAAGAATTTTGAAGGGACACAAAACAGAGTGGAGCTGAGAACCTCCCCCCACTCAGAAATTTGGATTTAATCACTCTTAATTGGAAACTGCTGTGCAAACCAGCCTGCAACTACTGTAACTGCTTTAGAAGCTTGGCACCCTCACCCAAAGTAAAAAAATAAAAGCATCTGAGATAAACTAATTAAGCACCTGTTGGCTCAGTGACTGATTATATCACACAAGGGTAAATTTCTAATACGGCTTTATCTCAATCGGCCATTGCATTATGAGAATTGTGTCAATTATACAATGAAATTGTTGTCTTCCATTAAAGAAAACCCAGCCATAGATACTCAAGTAAAAGATAGCCTCTCCCAGTGGCTACTTCATCCTTGTCCATTTCTTCCAGGCTCTGAAATACTCTTTTCTTCATTAAACTAAGAGGCTACTTAATTGTGCCTTCAACCACACCCACCACCACCAGGCTCCTACTTTCATTAATTTAAGCTTTGGGGCAAATTCTAGTTTGTAGTTAATGATAGTACCTTCTTACCCATCCATAGGTCAGGAGTTTTGGGATTCCTGTATTGTGTCTACCCCAGGAAGAAATTTCTTAAAAATGTGTGTCCTCACTCTTCAACATCAGAAGTAGGAATCTTGGCATCAGTGTATGCTGCGCCATGAAAAGCCTCAGGAAGGCATGCCAGTTTCACGTAAAAATCTTTGCCTCCACCTTGTGGACAGCAGGTCTAAATGCAGATGGCTGTGCAGAAATCTACCCTGAAAGCAGATCTTCACGGAACTGACAGCACATGGTCACGTGGAACAGGCTTACTCTGCTACAGCTCCATTTACAACCTGAACAGCTTGAAGCCAAGTTAGCAAGATACAGAATTTTCTATCTTTATTCTCAGGGATTTTAACACTTGTGTCAATTTGGCTGCTTTGTACACACAGACTAAATGATTCATCTAATTTTTTCATTTAGTTCCTGAGACTTAATAAATGTGAGAAAATATTCAACCCATTTTACCTCTAAACAGATTGCATTAGTGATGGGAGTACAAAGACCTTCTCCACATTAAACTTCTGCTAAGATTAGGTAAGAACATTGTTAAAAAAAGAAGAAAGAAAGAAAGAAAGAAAGAAAGAAAGAAAGAAAGAAAGAAAGAAAGAAAGAAAGAAAGAAAGAAAGAAAGAAAGAAAGAAAGAAGAAAGAAAGAAAGAAAGAAAGAAAGAAAGAAAGAAAGAAAGAAAGAAAGAAAGAAAGAAAGAAGAAAAGAAAGAAAAATAGTAATTTTTTTAAAAAATATATATTTTTATTGATTTTTTTTCACAGAGAGGAAGGGAGAGGGATGGAGAGTTAGAAACATCGATGAGAGAGAAACATCAATAAGCTGCCTCCTGCACACCTCCTACTGGGGATGTGCCCGCAACCAAGGTACATGCCCTTGACTGGAATCGAACTTGGGACCCTTCAGTTCTCAGGCCGAAGCTCTATCCACTGAGCCAAACCGGTTAGGGCAAAATAGTGAAATTTTTTTAAAAAATATATTGTGTTGATTTTTTTACAGAGAGGAAGGGACAGGGATAGAATTAGAAACATCAATGAGAGAAACATCGACCAGCTGCCTCCTGCACACCCCCTGCTGGGGATGTGCCTGCAACCAAGGTACATGCCCTTCACCAGAATTGAACCTAGGACCCTTTAGTCCGCAGGCCGACGCTCTATCCACTGAGCTGAACTGGTCGGGACAAAATAGTGAAATTTTTACACACTGTCTTTTCAAAATACTTTCCTACATTATCTCATCTAATCTTCATCACATCACACGATTTAATTTACAGACTAAATGGGTTCAGTGAGATAGCAAATGAATTAACAACCTAACAGCAAAGAATAGTCTAACTATACAAACATACTTAGCTACTGCTTAGCAGCTCTAAGCTAAAGCAGCTTAAAACAAACTTGCTCCCGAATCTGGGGGTGGCCTGGGCCAGGATTTCTCATGCAGTTGCTGTCGAGCAGTGCCTGGGGCTGGGCCACTTTGAATGCTTTTTCCTTCACATGAGCTAGACTGGCCTCAGAGGAATGGAACAGCTGGGGTCTGTAACACTGGGCTCCGTGGGCATCCCTCTCTAGGTGGTCTATTCAGGGGATCTCCACACAGCAGCCTCAGCACAGCCAGACTTTTCACATAGAGCTGAAAATTTTCAGAGGGTTTCTCAAGACACACAGAAGTTCAACCCCCCACCCCCCACCCATCCACAGTTTTACTTCCCATGGTTTCAGCTATCTGTCGTCCAGGTAAAACATTACCTGGAAAGTTTCAGAAATAAATAATTCTTAAGTTTTAAATTGTGCACCATTCTGAGTAGCATGATGAAATCTCACACCATTAACTCTGTCCCTTCCTGGTCGGAAATCATTCCTTTGTCCAGTGTATCCCCACTTTCTATGCTCCCCACCCCTTAGTCACCTCGTAGCCATCTAGGTTATCAGATCTACTGTCCCAGTATTAAGTGCTTGTGTTCAAGTCACTTTTACTTAATAATGTCTCAAAGCTCAAGAATAGTGATGCTGACAATTCAGATATGCCAAAGAGAAGCTATAAAGTGCTTCCTTTAGGTGGAAAGGGAAAAGTTATCAACTTAATAAGCAAAGAAAAAAATATGCTGAGGTTATATGATATGCTAAATATATATGCTAAGATCTATGATAAAAAAAAATCTACCCATGAAATTGCCTAATTTAATTAAGTTTACCATAGGTGTGCATGCATAGGAAAAAAATTGTACATATAGGGTTTGGTACTATCCACAGTTTCAAGCATCCACTGGTGGTCTTCGGACACATTCCCCAGGGGTAAGGGGGGAACTATTGTAACGGCAGGAGCTGTCCTTTCTAATCGACCCTCAGAAGTCTGGCAGCATCGCTTCCACCACATTCTATTCAAGGGGCAGGGCAAACACCCATCCACTTCCAAGTGGAGAGGAAATAAACTGCATTTTTTAATGAATGGAGCATCAAATAATTTGTGGGTGTTTTAAAACCACCAACTCTACATTAGCTTCATTGACCACCGTGAGGTGAGTACTACTACTATCCACATTATATAGATGTGGAAGTTGAGGCACACTGTGGGTAAATTGTCCTCCCAAGGTCAAAAACTAGTTTTCACTGTTAGGATTTTAAAATCCAGATAGTGTGACTCCAGGCTATCTACATACACATAACATCTATACATACCCTATTGACATTAAAATTGGTAGCTGGATATACAGGACAATTCTGAAGGATATTTCACTATCAACCTTAATTATCAGGTTAAAAAATCGAAAAGCTTATATTTATATTTCCCTTTATCCCATTTCCACAAGAAAATCACATCTAGCTAGGTTATGTTTTACAGAATACATTATCTTCTAAATGTGCAGTTACTGGGCATCTAGTCAGCATTTACAAAGTACAGTCCCTATCCTCAGAGGAACTCCTTTCTCCTGGGAAAGACAGTCACCTTCACCTCCAATGAACCAGGGAGTGAATGACACAGGCAGAAAGAAGGGAACCCCTGAGGTGACGATGAGAAGAAAACTCAGTGCGAAGTTGCAAAACGTGAATATCAACACAGGCTCCTTGAAGTAAATTGCTGCTCTCCGCCATTAAACTCAACTCCAGGGGAGGTTACTTTGTAAAGCTTCTTGCCCAATGCAGGGAGCACACCGTCTGTCTGTCATTTCCATTTCGCTTCCTGCAGCCCAGCAGCCAAGTCAGCTTTCCTGAAATTCCATCTGGGAACTGAAGTCCAGAAGGAACTGAAGTGGAATGGTGCATCAGTCATCAGCTTCCACTTGAAAAGTCACCATAAGTTGTTTGGTTTTATATTTCGTGTTTACTTTAGTGATAGATGGGAAGATGACACATCAAATAATAATAATTAAAATAAGTCATGGTGCCACCTGTCCAGTCAGACTCTGGACCCCCTACCTGGGCAACTAGCGGGGAGACAGAGTAAGCCTTCAAAGGCCCTCAATTAACCACCAGCTCTAGACCTGTGAGCAGTGGTTCTCAACTGAGGGTCGCGACCCCTTTGCGGGTCGAACAACCCTTTCACAGGAGTCGCTTGAGACCATCGGAAAACACATATATAATTACATATTGTTTTTGTGATTAATCACTATGCTTTAATTATGTTTAATTTGTAACAATGAAATTGGGGGTCACCACAACATGAGGAACTGTATTAAAGGGTCGCGGCATTAGGAAGGTTGAGAACCACTGCCTTTGAGCTTTATACTTAAGCCCCTTTTTTACTCAAATCTTCTCAAGGTTTCAATAACAATGGATTTGTGTTTTTATTATTATACTAGAAGCCCGGTGCACAGATTCATGCACCAGTGGGGTCCCTCGGCCTGGCCTGCAGGGATCAGGCTGAAACTGTCTCTCCAACATCCCCCAAGGGTCCTGGATCATGAGAGGGCAGTTCTCAGGTGATGCACCCCGGAATCAGGATCCTTCCTCTCTTCTCCCAATATTATGTCACTTTCTCTCTGTATCTGTCTTGCTTCTTTCATCTCACCTTACCCTAAATTTGGCGGTAACTGATGACTTGTGGGCATTTAGCTGCAAAATGCAATTATTTAGCAAACAGGATTTACTTAGCCTGGGATCTAGTCAGCCTAGGGCAGGACCCTGCTCAATATCAGGCTCCCGCCCAGGCCCTTCTGCCCAGAAGTCATGTGGCAGTGGGAACCTCCTTCCCACCTGAGCTGCTCCTTCACCTCCTTCCCTCCCTGGAGGTTGCCCGCTGGTGCTACTGTCCACCCGGAAGGAGGGAAGCCACAGCTGATTTTCCAGCTGAGAGTGGTAGCGGGAAAATTCGCTGCCTTCATTGGAAATTGATATTAAGTGGATGGGCCAGTGCGGGCACCAGACATCAGGGTCCTGAATGTCTCATCATTTAGCTAATCAAGTTGAAAGGTTTCTATAAAGGCCAGACCCATGACCTCTGCAATGGGCTAGAGGCCTTGTGGGGAGCCAGACCTGAAGTGGGGAGCCAATGGGCTAGAGGCCCAGAGCACAGATTCGTGCACCAGTGGGGTCCCTCAGCCTGGCCTGCGGGGATCCGGCCAAAACCTACTCTCCGACATCCTCTGAGGGGCCCTGGATTTTGAGAGGGTGGTTCTCAGGTGACGCACCCCGGAATCGGACTCCCTCCTCTCTGGTTCCGGGAGTGTCACCCGAGAACTGCAGCTGCCAAGTCACTGCAGCTTGGCAGCTTCTGCATTTAGTGTCTGCCCCCTGGTGGTCAGTGTACATCATAGCTACTGGTTGGATGGTCGAATGATTGGCCGTTGGCCGGCAGCTTCTACCCAGAGACCCAGGCTATGAGAGCACACTAACTGCAAGACCCAGATCCCCCATACCTTCCTTTGTGTGCCAAGTGCAATGAAGCCAACGCTCTTCATCATTCCTCTAGTCACAAGGATCTAAGGCACAGAAAGGACAATAAATGGCCATTGAAATGCCACCATTTTTGACTTGCATATCTCTGAGATTTGAGCCTTTTCCGCGACTTTATATTAAATACATTACTCCCAAGCCCTCCCAATCAGATATTGATATGTGCAGCTGCCAATCCAAAGCACAGTATTTACCAAATAGGAACAAAGTTTATATCTTGTTCACCTTCCCCTCCTTAATAAAAGACCGATTTTGCTCATTGAATATAATGCTTAGCACATCAATGATATGGGCATTTTAGGATTGGGCTCTTTCTTCAGTACCCAGACAAATTAAGTAAACACATTATTTGATTTTACACCCGATCACACACAACGTTAAGACAGCTCTACTGTCCACACTTGGTGAGGTTGCTTTCCCCAATCACCATCCACACTTTCTAGCTTCTGTTTTAAGTCACAACATTCTCACTTCCTTGCCAGGCTGAGAAAGGGACTTGTGATTCAGATCTGGCTTATGCAGGTAGAACAGAAAGAAAGGGGATTTAGAGGGAGAGGTCTCTCTTCTCATAATTCACAGCTCATTTTACTCCCAAAGCTTTTTGCCCCCTGCACCGTGTTGGGCAACAACTGTCTCTTCAGAATTTCAGTGGAAAGAATTACATTTTCCCTTGAAGCTTAAACAAATCAACAGTACTGATCAGTATCTTCTTTAAACCCAGGCACACTTTAGGGCACCATACTTCAGGGTGCCCTGTTCTAGACTTTGTCCAGCCAGAAACCCTCCCCATTGGGTCAGGCATCCATGGGCCAAAGGGACATGCCACACAAGAACCCACTCTCTTCCTCCTTCCAGACTTCACCGTAGTATCCAGGATGCCAGAATCCCATGTACACTTCCAACAACAACTTCACAGGTCTCTTCTCTGGGCAGACCACAGTCACTGGGCCAAGAGGCAGTAGTTTGTAGAGGATGTGAACAGGGTTTAAAAATGTTATCTGATTGATTCATGGTGCCACTGAGCTAAGACTAGACTTGGCTCACTTCAAGATCTCTAACTAGAGCCTCCCAACAGTATTTTAATAACTGAAAATTATAGCTTACTATTTGTCAAGCATTGTTCAAAATACTTTAACTTCACTATCTCATATTCACAAACACAAGTAAACCTCTATGAAACGGCTATAATAATTATGCCAATTTTATAAATCAGAAAACTGACACATAAGGAGATCAAGTGACTGGCTATAGGCTACCCATTAGTAAACTGTGGTGCAGCTGGGATTCAGGCTTGGCAGACCTCAGAGCCCAGGAACTCAACTTAGACACCCACTTCTCTGCCCATAGGGCATGGTGCTTAATTAAGGAAGAGCAGCTTCTCAAAATTATGCTTGAAATTACGGTAAAAGAAACTTTTCATGGTTTGGTCAGAAAGGTATTTTCTACCTATATATTCTAATACTTAGGCTCATTTCATATGCTTTTGTTTAGATTTTAGGGTTTTAAAGTTTTCTTTCTTTTAGGTATTATTATAAAACTAGAAGCCTGTTGCATGAAGATTCATGCAATAAGCCTTCCTTCCCCTGGCTGCTGGCACCAGTTTTCCTCTGGCACCTGGGACTCAGGCCTTTGGTCCGGCCGCAGTGGAGAAGCCAAGCCTCTTCAGTCTTCAGTCTTCGCTCTGTGCCTGCATATGCAAATTAAGCACCATCTTTGTTGGGTTAATTTGCATAGTCACTCTGATTGGCTGGGGGATTTGCATGCTTCTCTTTTATTAGTGTAGATTGCTGAAAATACAGTGGAATTGTTTAAATGTGTCCAGCATCTTGAAAATTTCAAGATGATAACAAATGATAAGACACTTGATAGTAGTTTCTGCCTATGAGAGAAATACATCAAGAAAGTATAGAAAAGAGGTAAAAATCAAGAAAATCTCCAAAAACTCCCATATGGATGAGATCATCCAAAAAAAGACAAGAATTGCTTTTTCCTAAGAGAAGCCTGTGTTTATCTCCCTGTTACTTTTTCAAAAAAACAATTCTTTTAAATGAGTTGTTCTTACTCCCCCAGATATTCAGTACATTGTTTCAGGCAAAAGAATTGAAGAAACGAACTAGAAAATGTGACAAAGACAGGAGGCTCTACAATTTTAAGTTACATTAATGAAAGGGAAAATACAAATTTCATGCACAGATTCAAGAAACCAGTTCTTAAAGAATATTTATAAGTTTATTGTGATAGATCATGTATGCGCCCTGATATACAAAATAAATTTATCAAAAGTAGAAATAAAAATCTGTTTTTGAAATAAGCATCTTTGAAACTTGTTTTAAAATTCCTCTGCTGTTATGACTATAATGGCTTAAGTTTTATTTTATATAATGTACACTATATACTCTATTAACCTTTTTAAATTTTATTAACTTTTAAAAAAGAACTAATCAGCAATCTAATACCATTCAGTGTAATTCTAGGCTATCCTAAGTTATCAAGTGCCCAAGAAAAGGAAATTTATTCTAGTGCTGGCCTAAGAAAAAAAGATTATAGACATAGAGGGGTAGACATAGCCATAAAATACATAGATATGGAGGTATAAGTATAGGTTTATGTCCAAGTTACATACACCAGATTTCCTTTCCATTAATGTAACTAAGAACTGACTGCCACCTGGCCAGTGTACCTCAGTGGTTGAGTGTTGACCTATGAACCAGGATGTCACAGTTCAATTTCTGATCAGAGCACATGGCCAGGTTGTGGGCTTGATCCTCAGAAGGAGACATGCAGAAAGCAGTTGATCAGTGATTCTCTCTCATCATTTATGTCCCCATCTCTCTCTCCCTCTCCCTTCCTCTCTGAAATAAATAAAAATATATTAAAAAATAATTGAAATCTTCACAAATCAAAGTATTTAGGAAAATACTTTAACTGGATTCTGTGAATTGAAAGGCCCTTTCCTTTCTCATTGGTGGAATACCGGAAGAGAACTGAACTGCAAGTGTAGAGACCAGAGATTTATCCCAGTTTTGCCATCACATTGTATGACCTTGGAGATTTCATTCAATCTCCCTGTTTTCCCATCTGTAAAATATTGGAAATAGACTAAAGAACCTCTATAATTCTTTATCCACCCATTTTCTCTGACAAGAGTATACATGTGCAGTATCTGAAACTTTTCATAAATATTAATTACTCAATTGCCCCACTAGATGGTAGCAGATTCCTGGTTACTGTATCATTGCAGGACTGCAATTCAACTTTCTGAACATCTCTAACTTCTACCATCAAAAGTTAAGAGAAGGACTTTGCCTTAGTTGTCAAAAGACTTGAGTTTTACTCTCAACTCTGACATTTATTACTAGAGGCGTGGTGCACAGATTCATGCACTGGTGGGGTCCCTCGGCCTGGCCTGTGGGGATCAGGCTGAAACTGGCAATCCAACATCCCCCGAGGGGTCCCGGAGTGCAAGAGGGCACTTTACAAAGTTGCTCTTGCTCAGCAACTCCTGCATTGAGCGTCTGCCCCCTGGTGTTCAGTGTGAGTCATAGCTACAGTACTGGACGGTCTGCTGGTTGCTTAGGCTTTTATACATATAGATTTGTGTGATCTTGGCCAAATGAGCCTTTGGAGTTTCTGATTACCTTCCATAAAGTCAAAGGGCATCTTCCCGATCTAAAACTATGACTGAATATTATAACCATTGCAAGAATAAGACACATTTAAATAGTATTGTCTTCTTTTTCTACCTTGAGTCACTTCAATAGTCTGCATTTGTGATAAAGAAAAATTCCATTTTCTATCTATTGAGACCATGAGCTATTAACATTTTTATTTCCTCATTTGCAAAAGTGGGAAAATAATTCACCAAGGGGTATTATAATGAGCAAATAGATATGACAAGTAAAGCGGTTAATAAAAATTATCCATTACTATTTGTAAATTGTTATGATTTTCTTCCATGATGTTTAGACTCCCTCAGACCATTATTCCTAACAAGTTTCCTGATATTTCCAGGCACAAGCCAGTGCCTTTGTGCTGACTCTCACTTAAAGGTTCAGAATCTGCCCTGAACAGTACATGGTCCAGAAACATCTCATGAAATCCTCTCATCTAAGTGGCTACAAAAAGTCCCAGGCCTTGGACCTGCAAGTCCTGAAGGAGTCTAGGTGTCCTGCCTTAATCAGTTCCCATTGAGACTCCTTAAATGAGCCCCCCAAGGGCCTTCCAATCTGTAGTTGAGTCCTGTAGTCTCTTGGATTCCCCCTCTAAGGAATGGGAGTCGACCTGAAGGCCTCCAGGTAAACATGGTGGGCTTCCAATCTTAAACAAACAAAACAAAGATTACAGAAGTCCATGTGTCTGGTTCCTCCTTGAGCTGGCTCTGTTCATTCACCACAATCATCAATTATATTACTTCTAAATAAAAATATTGTGTTACATATTGCATGACAAGAGTTGCCATGTTCTCTTAGGTTTGGGGTTTAAAGCCTCAAAGACATAAAATACTGAAGAGGCCGAAGGTATCAAGTCATTAAACAAATAAAATTCCTAGGAGCCACTGTGCTTCTTTGACCTCATTAGCTGTCATCACTTTGAAAATATTTGATGTTATAACCTAGCAGAATTAAGGTGAAAGCAGAGCAAAACTAGCTATAGTTCCTACCAGAAACTATCTCTTTAATCACCCCATCTGATTTTTCAAAGAACTGCACTGCAACCGATTTCTGTTTTGTTCTCTCTCTCTCTCTCTCTCTCTCTCTCTCTCTCTCTCTCTCTCTCCTCTTCTTCCACCTCCTTCTCTCCCTTTCTTCCCTTCCTTCCTCCCTTTCTTTTATTTTTCTTTCTTTTTTCTTTTTTTAAATATAATCTTTATAATGACAGGCTTCTGTTATGGACTAAGTGTGTTTCCCCCAAAATTCATTTTTGGAAATCCTAAGCCCGAAGTGATAGCATTGCAGGTAGGTCCTTTGAGGTGATTAGGCCATGAAGATGGACACCTCAGGAGTGGCACAAATGCTCCCATAAAAGAGGCCCCAGAGGGTGCTCTTCCTTTTCCTGCCATGTGAGGACACGGCCAGGAGACGCTGCCTTCTATGAACCAGGAAGTAGATGCTCACCTGATACCGAGTCTGCCTGGGCCTTGACCTTGGACTTCCCAGCCTCCAGAACTGTGAGAGCTAAATATTTGTTCTTGAATCTGCCTCCCCACCACTCTGTAATGCTTTTGTTAAAGCCACCTGCAAGAGAGTTTCCACATCTTTCTTTCCAACCATCAATAACCAATATCAACACTAATAAAAGAGAAAAATGGTAATTGGCGTACGAGCTACCCTTTTCATTGGCTAATCAGGGCTATATGCAAATTAACTGCCAACTAAGATTGGCAGTTAACTGCCAACAAGATGGAAGTTAATTTGCATATGTAGGCACAATGCAGGGAGGCGAAAGGGAAAGCAGGAAGAAGCCTCCTGCCACTGACAGTGATCAGAAACCCAGGGGGGAGCTAAGAGCTGGGGGGCAGGGCAAAGGCGGCCCTGGGGCCGCCTTTGCCCTGCCCCCCAGCCATGATCGGAGAATCAGGTGCCTTTTCCGCCCTGGCCAGTGATAGCAGGAAGTAGGGGTGGAGCCAGCGATGGGAGCTGGACACGGTCGAAGCTGGCAGTCCCAGGAGCTAGGGGCCCCTTGCCTGGGCCTAAAGCAAAGCCCATGATCGCGGGGCCACTGCAGCTGCGGGTCCCCGCTGCCAGGGCCGGACGCCTCAGCCAGAGGCATCCTGCAGGGGCAGGGGCAGAGCCCGCGTGATCGTGGCGCCCCACCCCGTTGCCACTGCAGGTCCCTGCTGCCCGGGCCAGACGCCTAGGCCAGAGGCGTCAGGCCTGGGCAAAGGGCCGATCCTGCGATTGGAGGCTGATGGGGGTCAACGCCTGAGGGCTCCCAGTATGTGAGAGGGGGCAGGCTGGGCTAAGGGACACTCCCCCCGCCCCACATACACCCAGTGCACGAATTTCGTGCACCAGGCCCCTAGTGAATATATAATACAAATTCCACTCAGGAGAGTAACAAAAATTATAAAGTACCTGGGAATAATACTTAAAACTTTTATAGAGAAAACTATATATTTTACTAAAGAGCATAGAGGAAGACAAAGGAGAAATGCTACTACCATTGAGGTAAATATTTCATATGGCAAAATATCAGGTTTTCTCCAATTCAATCTATAAATTCAATACATTTTGAAACAATATCCTCTCTCTTTCTCTCTCTCTCTCTCTCTCTCTCTCTCTCTCTCTCTCTCTCTCTGTGTGTGTGTGTGTGTGTGTGTGTAATACATACCAAAAAAACTGGCATTTTTATTTATTTATTGAATTTATTAGAATGACATTGGTTATTATAATTACATAGGTTTCAGGTGTATAATTTTATAATACATCATGTGCATGTTGTAGTGTGTGTTCAGCAGCCTCATTTTACTTTCTTTGGAATTTCAGTGTGTAGCATATAATTTCTCCAGTAGTATTACAGATGTATATGTAACAGGGTGAATCCAGTGAAGATATCAGTGTTGACAGGGGTGGTGAATCAGATAGCATGGCCCAGCCCAGGTCACATTCGGTGAGGATGCAGCCCAGCCACTCTAGATCAGAGCAGGTGATGAGAAAGCAGAAGCAGGGATGGGCTGGGTCTAGAAATACCCAGCACTCTCAGTGGTTTTCAACCTTCGTAATGCCGCAACCCTTTAATACAGTTCCTCATGTTCCCCAACCATAAAATTATTTTCGTTGCTACTTCATAACTGTAATTTTGCTACTGTTATGAATCATAATGTAAATATCTGATATGCAGGATGTATTTTCATTGTATGCGACCCACAGATTGAGAACCGCTGCAGTTAGCAGGGATGAGGACAAGAACCTAGAGACTCAGGAGCACCCCCAGATAAGAAGCTACCAAGGGTAATGAAGAAACCAGAAAATATGCGTGGGTACCCCTTTAATGAGGCAGTACTAAGAATCTATCTGCTCGCACCATTGGTTCCCTATTTACTAAAGATGACTCAGGGCCTTCAAAAAGGCACATAAGATTAAAATACTTCTTAAAGGAATATCCCACACTTAAGAAAGAATAATGAATACAAACTAGAAGAAAGAGAAAAGTTGACCTCCGGTTATGTATCCTTTAGCTCAGGAAAAATTCTGTAGATGCAGACCACACTACACTCAGTTCATTGAGGACAGACCTTGAGCCTGGCCTGCCCTTTTATCACCAGAGACCAACCTGCGGCCTGGCACACATGTGCTCTCAGTGAATGTTTGCCTTCATTGTAGTTGCTGTGGATGACACTGCTGAGCATATCCAAAAGCAAACGCTGTGACAGTGTCCTGTTGAGTGACCCCAGTGCAGAGTTATAAACCCCTGACCTCTGGCCCTCTCCTGACCTTTCAGATGAATGCAGATATAAGCACACAATAGAATTCACCCACCCCAAACAAGAACTAAAGCCAGGATATAGGCTCCAAAAGAACATAAACTTCCTGCTTGCCTATTACATTTGGTGACCCCTGGCACCCTGTATAGCATTCTCACTAGCGGTGAGTTCTTTAGAATTGCTTCATAAGCACAGTACAATAGCCTGGAAGTCCGGCCTGGTCTTGGCACCTACTAGCTGTGTAAACTAGATCAAGTCATTTAATTTTGTTTTTTCATAAGGTAGACTAACAGCACAGTTTCAGCAATAATAGTCCATTTCAACAATTATATTCTGATTCTAAGCTGATTGTAAAGAAGAAAAAATTGGATTCAACGGGGCTAGCCAATGTTCCTGATCTTTGTAAATTCCCACACAGTCTTTTACTCCCCCTAATCCACATACTTTTCAGTGTGTGAACAACTAAACTGCTTACAGGAGATTTACACAAGGAGGATTCCAGCAAATTACATATAATCATCTTTCTGTGTGCTTTAGAGCAGTGCATACTCTCACCTACTCCTGAATTGGTTAACTAACAGTCTAAAAAATGTTCTTTAAATACCTTAAAGTGAAGCTATAAAAATATAAGGTTCCTATGTTTTATCTAATAAATTTTATATGCAATGGTCTTTAAGATTACTAGAGAGGTCATACACATGATAAAATTAGCAAATGTTGGCAAATTAAATCATCAGTAGATAACTGACTAGAAAAATAGGCTATGGAGGTAGAATTCTGTGATGCTAAGTGCAATCCTGCAACACTGAGACTTACGGTAAATGGTGTCCTTGAGCAGAAAAGAGCTCCAATCTTTTAAAATGGGGCCTTCAAGGAGGCCCGGGAGGGGCAAGGGCAGGAAGTAATCAGTTTGGAAGCTGAGGCAGCTCAGAGTGCAGTTATGAAGAAGAAGCTGTTTAACTTTGATCTTCACATAAACCCCTATCACCACCATCCCATCGTGGCACTGGTGCCTTCCGTCAAATTTACAATTGCAAAGGTTCATCAGTTCAAAGTGCATTACCTTCCAATCTAACAGAAATTTTCTATCCAGTTCCAGTTAGGAGTAAGTTTGAATAAACACATTATATCCTGTCTCACTGAATGTAGCTCAAAACCTAGACTAATAACTCAGAGCAAGCGGATTGGGAAAGAAGGTAAGACGTGGAGTACCACTGAAAGAGCAGTGTATTTACCTTTCTTTACCACTGGTATCCCCTGGCCTAAATTCCAAGCATGCTGAAACCTAGAAGCAAGCATCAGTAAAGACAGAAGTTCCAGGAAAGCTCTCTAGTTTAAGCTTGAGGAGTGGATAAGGGGTTACTTAACAGCACAAGGAATGAGGGCCTGCAGGTACCTAAAACTCTGAGGGAGGAGCAACTTTCTCCCAACTAAATGGAGGTGTGGTCCTAAGACCTAAAACAGTGCAGTGTTCTCACTGTTTTTCTCCTTGTCTTTCAACCACCAAGCTACAAACTCTGGTGGAGTCATAAGACATGTCTGACAGAGCAGAATACATCTAGTTCTAGCTTTCAGGCAGTAGGACTGAAAAAGGGAGCCTCAGAGACCTGAAAAGTAATAGGAAAATCACAGAGAGGGAGGAACTCACAGCAACCAGATAAAGTTGGCTGTGAACTTCTGGGCTCACCCCCATGCAAGCTGTGCACACATTGATCTCACACTAGCCTGCATAGAAAAGACTCTGAGAATGAAACAAAGAGTTAGATCATTGCCCTTGTCTCATACTTGCCACTGAATGATACAGGCACAGGTCAGATCCAAATAGGACTGTAAAGACTTTGAAAATAAGAATGAAAGAAGTGATGCCACAACTCATTCTACAGACACTGAAAGAAAAATTAGGGGATACTATGCAGAGGCCTATGCATATAAATTTGACAACTATCTGAATTCATCCCAGATAAAACAGAAAACTGAAATTCTATCATAATTATTAAGAAAATTAAATTTATAGTTATAAATATTCCAAACAAGAAATCCTTAGGTCCAGATAGTTTCACTTGTGAATTTTACCAAAACATTGAAAGAAAAACACAAATTCTACATAACTTCTCCCAAAAATTAGATGATAGGGGAACACTTTCAACTGATTTTGAGGCTAGCATGATTTTCAAACTAAAACTAGACAAAGATAATACAAAAAACTACAACCAATAACCCTTGTGAAGATAGATTTCAAAATTCTCAATAAAATATTAGCAGTATCAAAAAGAATAACTCATCATGGACCAAGTGGCATTTATTGCAGGAATGTAAGGCTGGTTTAATATTCAAAATTCAACCAATATAATCCACCATATTAACAGTTTATAAAAATTTTTAAAAATCACAAAACTATATCAATTAATGCAAAAAATCATTTGATAAAATTTGATAACCATTCATGATTTTAAGAAACCCCTTAGTAAATGAGAACTAGAAAGCAACTTTCTCAATGTAATACTATTAGCATCATACTTAACTTTAAAAGAATGACTGTTGGCCCAAGGATGGGAACAAGGCAAAAATATGACTCTCACCACTACTATTCATTATCATACTTATCCTATATAATAAAAAGCCTAATATGCTAAGTGTCTGGTCATCTGGTTGGCCATTCAACCAATCAAAGCGTAGTATACTAATGACATGCTAAGGCCGCTCAATTGCTCACTATGATGGGCACTGACCACCAGGGGGCAGGCAGTTGACCCATCAACCAGTAGCTATGATGTGCACTCACCAGGGGGAAACACTCCAACTGGTAGGTTAGCTTGCTGCTGGGGTACGGCAGATCAGGACTGAGTGAGAAGGGCCAGACAAGCCCTGGAGCTCTCCCATAGTCCCTCCCACGATCCCTCCCCAGCTGGCCAACCTCCCATGTCCCTTCCCAGCCCTGATCCTGCACCAGTGGGGTCCCTTGGCCTGGCCTGCACCTTCTCGCAATCCAGGACCCCTTGGGAGACGTCGGAGAGCCGGTTTCAGCCTGATCCTACAGGCCAGGCCGAGGGACCCCACTGGTGCACAAATTCTTGCACGAGGCCTCTAGTGCTATTTATAATAATTTAAAATTAAAATACTAGGTAAAAGTCTAACAAAAGATATATAGAATATATATAGATAGATAGATATAGATATAGATATAGATATAGATAGATATAGATATAGATATAGATATAGATATATAGGTATATATGCTGAAAATTACAAATGCAGATGAAAGAAAGCAAAGAAGACCTTAAAAAAATGAAGAGACATACCATGTTCATTAACTGAAAGACTCAATGTAGTAAAGATTTCAATTCTTCCAAATTGATCTAGTCAGACTTATCTATGAGTCTCATGGAGCATAGCATTAAAGAAGCAGAGAGGGTGCAAATAGAAACATAAGGCATCCAAAATATGAATATGACAATTTTGCAAATGGTGGATATATTAGTCTTCCATTGCTGTTCTAACAAATTAGCAAAAATGTAGTAGCTTAAAATGGCTCAATGTGTTATCTCAACATTCTGGAGCTCAGAAGCTAAATCAAAGTGTTGTCAGGTCTGCTTTCCCTTCTGAAAGCTCTAGAGAAGAATCCTTTTCCTTGCCCACATTCCTTGGCCCATGACTGTCTTCCTCTATTTTTATAGCTAGCAACATTGCATATCCCTGTACCTTTTGTATATCATTGCATTTCCTTCTTGATGCCTCTGCCTTCTCTCCTTCCATTTTTAAGGACCCTTGTGATCACTTTGGGTTCACCCAGACAACTCAGGATAATCTCCCTATTTTAAATACAACTGATTAGCAACCTTAATTCCCTCTGCTATGTTATTTAACATATTCACAGGTTCTGGGGATTAGAAAGTGGAGATCTTTTTTGGGTGAGGGGGTGGCATTATGGTGCATAGTATAGCAAACCTTACTAACTGATGAATTTTAAGAATCTGACATGGAATTGAAAATATATGGAGATATTTAAAACAAAGCTGAAGCTTAGGAAGAACTTCACCCATAGGCCAAAGAAAACTTATATATGTCTGAAAGCTCAAATGTTTTTATTTTGTTCTTATAAATTCTCCAAATCTTACTAATATTACCCAGAAGGTCAATAACTGTTTTAGGTCAATAGCTCCATAGCATGAGGTTGAATTAGCAGTCCATTTGGTGTTCTGTGTGGTTAGAAAACTAAGCGAGTATATCACATACGATAAAATATAAGCCTAAACTGAATTTACAAGTGCATCTTACCATCATTAATGTAATCAGAGAAAAGGCATCAATTACTTATTGATGGACCTTGAATAAAATGAATATCATTTCATTAGTGAAGAAAAACTCTGAAAAGAAAATAGAATAATAGATGGAAAAATATAATAACCTAAATTATTCTTACACAATTTTTGTTTTCCAAGAATAATCATATGACTATATAGGGTGAAGGAAGAAATATTTACAAGGACAATACCCTTGGATTAAATACAGGGTGGGGCAAAAATAGGTTTCCAGTTGTGAAAAATACAGTTCATTTTTGTATTATTACTTATTAATTATTGTGTTATTTTCCATACAAACAGCTGTAAATCTACGTTTACCTTACCCTGTATAAAAACATGTCCATCTGGAGATAGCCCAAGAGAAATGTTATCTAGGATTCTATTAGATGGAGGATGTCTGTTGTTTTTCAATAAACAGTGTTGAAAAGTGTATCCATGGAGAACAGAGGCACCAATGACTCTCAACCTTTCTCCACAGTGAGCACTTATGAGAGATGATGGCATTTATATGTGCAATGGACATAAATAAAATTTTATTTCAGTCCCATGTATAGTATTTCTGATGCTACCTCTCTTTCTACCACTCCAGGTAACATGTTTTTATAGGCATACACAAGAGCCCACTAGCTTCTTGGATTCTCCCTATTTTTAATGCCCAAATAATTAGCACCTAGGTCTTTACTATGTGTGATTACACAGCGTCCAAACTCCTTCACAAGTTGGTTGTGGCTATGACAGGTTTCCCTGCCATGTTTTCCCATCCCTGCCATCTCATAACTACTCTCCATGCTGGTGACGTTGTCTCTGCTCTGCCTCACTCCAAAACTAGACACAACCTTCCTTTCTCTAAAACATAGCTGACATGAGACTTTATTCTTCAAAACACTTCACTAAAGGAATTCTGCTATAATATAAGCTACTCTTAGTTGGGTATCTTTGTTTTGACACTGATGTATCTCAAACACCTACAATATTGCCTGGTATGTAGTACATGCTCAGTAAGGCTAGTTGAATAAATGGAAAACTTATGAAAACATATGTAATTATAGTAGGAAATCCTATCCTTAAAATCCACCAGTCATTCCTCAACTCTCAACTAAATTCCTAGGATCCATTAACTTTTCCTACTGAGAAAAAAAAACCATCTTTACTTTGTTCTAGCTTCCCAGGAGAAGTCAAATCAGTTGACCCCATAATAATCGTCAGAAATGCTGTTGTGACCACAGAAAACACGGTTGTTTACATGCTTTGTGGAGCAGTTAAATTTCTTTTATTTCAAATCCAGCATTTCAAAATAGGACTTTATTTTTACCTTTGCATATAAAAGATTCCTGCAAGTGTTCACTCCAAAACCCCAAACTCCGTCTAACCCAAAAGTGGCAGGGCATTCATCTTTAGCATGTGCCAATGAAAGTTCTGCAGATCCAGGTTTTTTTCCTTAAACACTTCAAGGAATCTAGATCAGTTCTCCAGCTCCCTCATCTCCCTCCAGCCTTGTATACACACAGCAGTACAGAAAGTGGAGAGCATTTCCCAATCCATCATTAAGAGAAGCTAAGAAGGAGAAAATCAGTTTTTATTTATGGGATCACAGATGTCACGCCTCCCCCCGCCCCACTCCACCTCACCACACACAATGGCAAATCCCTCTGCTTTTGCTCTGGACCCATCTCATCTCACCTGTCCAGCCTTGCTCTGTTATTTCCTCTCTATCTCCCCAGCATATCTCTACTGGCTCCTTTCCACCAGCATTCAAATATTCTTCAGTCTGTCCTAACTAAAAACAAAAGTCCTTCCTCAATTCTCTGTCCTGCTTTAGTCATTATCCTTTTTTTGTCTCTCTCTCTAAAAGAAAAAATATATTGGAACTTTTCAACTTTTTTCCTCAATTCTTAATGATAACTCTGCACATGGCAACCTAATTCCCACCCCTAGTATTCCACTGCAGTGCTTTTGACAAGATCATCAGTGCTCTTGACAAGACCTCCACCCTATTTTCAATATATTTTAGTCCTAATATTTCATAAATTCTCAACAATATTTGATGATGTTGGTAACATTGTCCTTCTCAATACCTCCTCCCCTGACTTAAATGATACTGAATTCTAAGTTTCTGGTTTTTCTTCCTCAGTATCCTTTGTGGACTCCTCCTCCATTGCCCATTCCTTGCTCATCGGTGTTCTTAAAGGTTCTGTATGACGGCATTTTCTGTTCACACTCTTTTAAGCTTCCCGATGACATCGTTTACCATCTTTATGCTGATGGCTTCCAACTAGATATTTTCAGCCCAGATTTCTTTCTTACTTTTTAGATCACAATGCCCATCCCTTTGGAAAATGTTTATTGAAACCTCAAACTCAACATATCCCAAATTAAAGTTATCTTCCTCAAAATATTTGGCAGACTTCAGTCTCAGCTGAAGTTTGTGCCAGTTCTGAATGTTAATAAATGTAATAGAAGAAATAGAAAAGTTTCACTTTTGGACTAAAACAAAACACAGAGTAAGCCCTGTTATCCTGCCAGTGATGATCACAGAAGCACATGAGAGGCTTAAGATCAGTTTTTAAATGATGGTCTTTGCTTCTTTCTCAGCAACTCAGCCTCACAGACCCCTTCACTCTACCGTCTAATTACTCTGTTAATCATTTTCAATATCCTTCCATTTTACTACCATGCAGTATGACAATAGATTACCCTCACTACAAAGGCTATCTTTGAATTCCCACGGGCATTTAGTAATGTTTTATTATCCCCAGGCATAATCCTCTGAGAAGATTAGATCACTAAAAGCAGTTTTGTGGGATCAGCATAAAGCAACCAAGGGGGGCTTGCCTATGATGTGGGGTTTGAAACCTGAAATCCCGCAGCTTACATGGGGGCATCAGAAGGAGCTCTGGGAAAGTCACCCGAAGCTGACTTGCTTTGGCTTGTGCAAGTCATTGACCAAAAAGGAACTTCAAGAAATTTCTTGTGGCTTCACAAAACCCTAGACTTAAATACTTGATTTTATACACTTTTTACATCCACACACAAATTGTCATTTTATTAATTGTTAAACATTTTTATTAGCAATGTTTTCATTTTAACGAGAAGTCTCCATGATCAGAAAAGACCAAGAGTTATTTGACTTAATTAAATTCTTTGTGCAAATTTAAACTTTGCAATCTATTGATGTCTAAAGAAGAAAAACACATTATGGGTGATAGATGAATTCAGAAGCATAGTCAGTTTCCTAAAAGGGCATTTCACAAAAGGGAGAGATTTGGGCAACCAAAGACCACCTAAATGGCATTCATGGCCTTCAAGTTGGGAAAAGTATATCTAGAGAAATACTAAAGAAATTCTAAAAAAGAAAAGTGGAGGAATATATAGTGTCTTACCCACCTACTAATCTATCTCTCACACTGAATTCAGATTAATCATTTAAAAACACAAATCAGCCCTAACTGGTTTGGCTCTGTGGATAGAGCGTCGGCACATCCCCAGTAGGAGGTGTGCAGGAGGCAGCTGATTGATGTTTTTCTCTCATCGATGTTTCTAACTTTCTATCTATCTCCCTTCCTCTCTGTAAAAAATCAATAAAATATTTTTTAAATGATAATAAAAAAATAAAAACACAAATTAAATCATTCTAATTGCCCTGTTTAAAATTTATAAATGGTTTACCATGGCCCTTAGAAAAAAATACAATATCCTAACTTGACCTAAAAATGGCTTGGCCTGGCCAGTGTGGCTCAGTGGTGGAGCATTGACCTATGAACCGGAGATCATGGTTCTATTTCCAGTCAGGGCAAATGCCCCGGTTGTGGGCTCGATCTCCAGTAGGGGGCGTGCAGGAGACAGCCTATCAATGATTCTCTCTCATCATTGATGTTTCTGTCTTTCTCTCCCTCTCCCTTCCTCTCTGAAATCAATAAAAATATATTTTTTAAATGGCTTATATGCCTGGACCCTAATTATCTTTCTAAGATCACAACAAACAATAATTCCTACTCCTCTCTCCAGGCTAGGCATACTGGGCATTGTGGGTTTACTTGTGTACCCCAAAAATGTCATATGTTGAAGATCTAACTCCCAATACCTCTGACCTTCTTTGGAAATAGGGTCATTGTAGATGACTTCATTCTGGACCTCATCCAATATGACTGGTGTTCTTATAAAAAGGGGACATTTACACATAGACAGAGATGTAGGGAGAATGCCATGTGCAGATGTAGGCAGAAGTAGGAGCAATGCTTCTACAAGCTAACGGACACCTGAGCCTGCCAGAAATCCGCCAGAAGCTAGGGGAGAAGCATGGAACCTCATAGCCCTTTGAAGAAACCAACCCTACTGACATGTTGACTTAGACTTTGAACTATGAGATAAATGTATGTTGTTTAACCCACCACTATGTGGAACTTTGTTGCAACAGCCCTAGGAAACTAATACACTGGGTTTGTCAACTCTTTGTATGGACCTTTGCCCATGCTGTTCCTTTCACCTAAAGAGAGCAACTTCCCTCTTTTCCTCGATCTGCATTTACCATAAACTCAACAAGAACCTCAGTTTCTTCAAAGCACTGTGCCCTCCTAAAGCATTTTTTTTTTTTTTGCTTAATATCTGTCTTCTGCATCAGGCTATAAGTCCCAGATAAGACTGTGTTGATTTCATTCATAACTGTATCCCTCCGTGACTGGCACATAATCAATGCATGAGAAATATTTATTGACTGGGTCCCTTGATTTTCACTTGGAATATTCTGTTCCCAAATATTATTTCAAAGATTCTGCATCCTTAGTAATAATTGCCACCAAAATATTTCTATCCTCATGTATATATTCATGCACTTGAAGGCTGCCACATATTTCTCTAATTCATTGTTGTCATACCTAACATTTTATTTTATTCCACCACACATCTGTATAAGCAATAACATTTGTAAATGTACCAGTCTCCAGGAATGTTTTTAATTTGGGCCCTATATTACTGAAAAGAATTTCAATTATTTGGCATGCTGACATCTTCATAAGATTCTATCTGTCCAGCAAGGCAGTTGAAGGAAATTGTGTGTGAGAGAACACTGAAGGAAAACTTTCTAAAACAAAATGTTTGTTTAACCTGTGTTTCCTGGTATAAAAATTTCTGGTGAGGTATTGAGGTAAGAGGTTTGGTGAGAATTATCTAGAATCTATAGAAGAGTGAAAGTTAATCTCAAAACATATATATAGTGATATATTTGTAAAAGGGTAAAAGAAAGAGCAAATGGTTCTAGGTAGGATATTTCTCCCTCTCAGGTCAATTCTAACTTAATTTGACTTTGGACTCCAAAGAATTACACTAATCCTTGAACAGAGTCTACTCATAAGACAGATCAGAAACCAGTGTAATGAGCTCTTAGTGAGGGTGCTCACTAAGTGGAAGCATTTTGATATATCCTAAAGAAATGTTCCGGAGTCAATGTAAGTTCAGAAGACAGCCTCTTAATGAGATAATAGCTAGAGGTACCACATGAATTAGTATCATGTCTTCAGATGGATTCTGTGGTCACAAGAGAACGAAAGGGTGGCAAGTCTGTTTTGAATTCCATCATATACCAGCAATGACATAAACTGTAGTAAAGCCTACTGCTCTTAAGCGCAGGAGGAACAATGTGACTAGACTTGTCCTAGTCATTCTTTCAGTAAATATTTCTTGAGCATTTATTCTGTGTCAACTATTGTGGCAGAGGCTGTTAATACAAAATTGAATAAAAATAATAGTAACAATAAGAATAGCTATTCTTATTGAGTGTTGATTACATGCCAATCATCCTACTAAATGCTTTCAATACTTTTTTTTTCCTTTAATCATCACCATAGCCCTTTAATATAGGTACTATCATTGTCCTCATTTTATGAACTTAAATTCTAAAGGGGTCTAGTAGTGTGAACAAGATCAAAGAGCTTGGATTTATTTATAATTGTGCCTGATTTCAATGTCCAAGTTCCTACCCAATGCATTATACTAACTCACAACATACAATGACTCAATTACTATAATTTTTCCCCCAAATCCATAAAATTCAGGGTGAACTTCTGAGCTGAGAAAGATATTTAAAAGTAAGTTTGAGAAAGGGGATTTAACTTCACAGTAATACAGAAATGGCATTAGTAACATTTTCATTAGAATGAGTTTATGGACCATTTCACATAAGCTCCCCCAGTTTCCAAAGTCAGGATTATGGTAATTTTGGCTCCTCTCAAAAGTGACCTCAAGAGAAGCAGAAATGGCCCTAGCTGGTTTTGCTCAGTGGCTAGAACGTCAGCCTGGGGACTGAAAGGTCCCAGGTTTGATTCTGGTCAAGGGCACATGCCTAGGTTGCGGGCTTGATCCCCAGTAGGAGATGTGCAGGAGGCAGCCAATCAATTGATTCTCTCTCATCATTGATGTTTCTATCTCTCTTTCCCTCTCCCTTCCTCTCTGAAATAAATAAAGATTTATTTTAAAAAAAGGAAAGCAGAAATGAAAGAAAGGGCCTTTGGACCCTCAAGTCCAATAGGGGTGTGTGTGTGTGTGTGTGTGTGTGTGTGTGTGTGTGTGTGTGTTCGGAAAATAAAAATAGTGTAGAAAAGAGACCTGGAATTTAGTCAAAAAATAAATGTTTTATTAAAAAAATCACTAAGACAGAAATTGAGTTTGCATACATTTTAGGGAAGAAGCCATAGTGTTCATGAGCTTCTCTAAAAACACTCTGACCCCAAATTTTGAACCAAAACAGAAAAGGAAAAGATTTTTCAAGGGTCCAGAGATAAGATGGTATAGAGATGTAACTACTAGCTGAACTCAGGATTCTTGAAATAATTTTAGGGCTAACCCAAAACAAGAGATTAGTTGGCCTCTGCCTTATTACAGCACCTGTGTATTCTCTGACATGTATCATTTTAGGACTTGTCTTTCATGTTCAGGAGGGCAAGCATCTTCCCCACCCTGATCTTTCCTTCCATTAATTTAACAAACCTGGCATCTCTCTGCCTCCCTCAATCACTTAGTCCTAGAAGAGGAGTGACTTCACCTAATTGGCGAATGGGATAGAGAAACTGTTGAAGCTTTCGGGAAAATGTGCTCTCTTCTACAGCTTGGGTAAAATCTGTGCTTGGAGAGGGGCTGCCTGCTCTGTTCTAGTGTAAACAAAGACAAACAGATGAATCTCCTGATTCTAGAATAGATACAGCCCTAAGAAGCCAACTCCTCCACAGATAGAAGTCAATTTCTCCAATAGCAGTGTTATCAGTAAGTAAGGGCATTTTGTCCTCTACCTACTGACTCTTTTCTTCTCAATTATTCGGAAACTGAATGAGGAAGCAGTATCCTAACCTACTAGGTTCCTTCAAAGACCCCAAAACTAAAGATAAATTGATAACAGTAGCTTGCAAGCAAAACACAAAAAAAGAGAAAAAAGCTTCTTTTTGGTATATTCTGGAAATAAAAGACTAGAATTGGATAAAAACGGTTTTAAAAAATAATATTGGTTCCGTTTTTTCATCCCCAAGCATAACTAATGTAGCCTTGGTTGGCTAGATCCAATGTGACCCATTTGTAAATGGGTATGTTAAGAGTGTCACTGAAAAGCCCAGAAATGTGGCAAGAAGATGGCCACTAACCCAAGTTTTGCAGCCAATAGAAACATTTGATAGAGTAGAATTGGAATTAACCTTAGAGGATGAGTGGGGATAATTCTGAATAGTGATGGATCGTTTTCTATTTAATGCTGAGGCATTTCCTTTTTAGCCATCCTATCTTTTATTTTCTTGTCTATTCATTGTAATTGAAGAAGGACTTGTAGATAGTGTGGGGGCCATGACAGTGTGCTTTGCCCACCTCCTACTACGGACAGTGTAATTGACCAAGGGACCAGCTTGGAAATCCATACCAGTATTTGCATCCAGGCAGCCCACCCATGGTCTGTTCCAGGCAATGACTGAGTACAGCAGTGATAGTAAGGCAGATCCCATTCCAGAGAGACATGAGATGTTTGTTGGCCAACTTTGTCTGGAGGATTCCCTGTTGGCTTTGCCAAAACTATGTGGCACTTCATCCAACCTTCTCTCCCTCTCTCCTTCACTCTAGGTTAGACTTGCAGAGTGGTCAGATGGTTCTCCCAGCCTTCCCTGGGAGATACCTTCCTTTCACAATGATATATTTTCCTAGTAGAACCCTTTTATACATGTTTAATCCCATTTTTTGGAGGACACCAAAGGAATGTTTTACAGATAAGTAGGGTTCATTTACATTGGAGAGGAACTAGAGACCAGGATTTACACAACGCTATGAACTAAGACAGTGGTCGGCAAACTGTGGCTCATGAGCCACATGTTGCTCTTTGGCCCCTTGAGTGTGGCTCTTCCACAAAATACTGACTTCTGTGCATGGGCCACAAAGTTTCAGTCGCACTGTATGTGCATGCCCACACGTGGTATTTTGTGGAAGAGCCACACTCAAGGGGCCAAAGAGCCGCATGTGGCTTGCGAGCTGCAGTTTGCTGACCACTGAACTAAGAGAAGAATAGAGTTAGCTAAAGCTTTAGAATATATTTAAAGCAACTTTCCTGCCAATGCAGAGTGGCTCTGTACTTTAAAAGATGGATTTCGAGCACTGCCAGAAAGAGGTACTAGCATTTGGGTTTGTCAGAACTGATGCTGACTTTTCAGCAAATATAAGTATCAGAGAAGAATTAACAGTGGGGTTCAGTTGAGAATGAACTGTTAGTGGAGACTCAAAACAAAGAAAGAGCAGTATCAGAGAAATCCTTAAAACTGACCACAAGTGTTATCAGCGCCACATAAAGAAGTAATTGGGGATTAATACTGGAAATACATTATCTGCCTCTATCCAGTATGGTTTCCAAAGTGAATAGACCAAGAAGCAACACTCTTTACAAATTTGTGCCTGGACAATATATATTCTTATTTATGTGTGTACACTTCCAAAATAATTCTGACTCTTTCCAATCCCTCCAATGGATCATACCTCATAAACAACTGGAAATGAAAAATTTTGCACTCGGGCTGTGGTGTATTTATAGATAGATTCTAGAGCTGTGTTGTCTAATATCATAGCCATTAGACACATGTAGCCTTTTAAATTGAAAATTAAATTACTTATATTGGATAAATGTAAAATTTAATTCCTCGCTGTGCTATTCACGTTTCAAATGTTCAAGAGCCATATGTGACTAGTGCTTCTTGCCTTGGACAGCACAGATATAGAACATTCATCACTGAAGAAGGTTCCATTAAACTGTAATGTACTAGAGGAAGTCCCTCAGGGAAACTTAGTTCCCTGACTTTTTAAAGTAATTCTCCGATCTTTGGTGTGGGAAGAGAGTGCTGTAAGGTCACTCTTCCAGCACAGCTTCTCTTCACATCTACTAAAGAGGCTGAAAGGCTGTTACAGGCCATTGAAATTTTTAGGAGCTACAGAGCTGTTTCATTTATGCATTCATATGAGGATCAGTAACAAAAATATTATACAATCTTTAGTTAATTTGATATATTTTTTCATCTCTTTATTAATGGGATTAAGTGTTAGGACAATGGAGTAGCCTCTTCAGCCTCCAGGTAAATAAGCAATGGGCCTAAAGAAGGGATGCACCACCCTATTGTTGACCTATGGATATAGCAGTCAGCATGATGGTTAGTGTGTCTGAGAAGAGCCAGGGTTTGGGAGTCTCCTGTAGCTAGGGGAAGAAATAGAGCTTCAAATGGGAAGTGGAAAGGTAACACACCTTCCTCTCCAGAGACACCATAGCTCTGCTCCCAAGAGAGTCCACGTGTTCAGGGCTTACTGAGCTTTACACAGAAGGGCGGCATCTCAAGAGAAAGAAATCCTTCTGCTAGAATTGTTGACTCTGCTGGGTGGCGGAGGGGGCGACGGGAGTGGGGGGAAGCACGGGGAGGCAAGCATTGATGAACCCAACTGAGAAACTCCAAGGCTTTGGGTCTGACATCTAGGTGACCAGAGAAAGGTATGGGTGACCAACTGATTGAGAGAGCACATCACTTGGGCACAGAGACTGGACTGGAGATGCAGAGAACCACAGAACCGCACTTAGAGCATCCTAGAGGCATGGTTGTCTGGTCTCTTGGGGGTACTTTTCTCATACTCCCACGACTTGAGTTATTCTGCTGATTTTAAATCAGTTTGGTTCTATGGCTCCCGTTGCTCTTCTTGGCCTTCATTGAGACTGCCCATTCCTCATCGAAGATGAGTTTATTTTCAGCTGCATTTCCCCCTTTAAAACAGGGCAATTTTGCCCAGGAAAGCCTTGGCCCATAAACATTCTCCTGCTCAGTTATTGCCACAGTCTCAACTCCATTCTGCTCAAGCCTCTTTTCCTCCTCCAAGTCAGACTTGCCTGCACTGCTACCAATGGGTACTGTCCCTCCAACCAGAATTATATAGAGAAGAGTTTCATTTGGTAAGAATGGATTTATATACTCAGTTCGCCTTCTAGAAGATTAGAGTTCTTTGACATCTTCATCTTCATTTATTATTTCAATCTTCATTAAATTAATCCTTCATTCACTCATTCAACAAATACTTATTGAAGGCAGATGATGAGTCCACACACTGGCTTAGCATTGACAATACAATGGTGAGCAGACATACAAAGGTCCTGAAATAGCTGCTTACATGTCAGTGAGGATAGACAGACAACAAACAACTAGAGATGTACATTAAATTATTTCTAAGAGTAATAAATGCTATTTGAAAATAGGTTGCATAATAGGATTTAGGATATTGAAGGAGGGGATCGATTTAGTTAAGTTGATTAATGAAGGTCTCTCAGAGGAGGTGCAAATTGAGCAGAAACATGAATGATAAGGAGTCAGTTATGTAAAGACCAGGCTTTGCCAGGCACGAGAACAGCAAGTGTACAGGCTCCAAGACATGAATAATGAGCTTGGCACGAACATGGGAAAGAAAGAATAGCGGTGGGGTTAGAACAGGATACGAGAGGGAGAGATTGGAACAAGATGAAATTGGAGAGTTAAGATTATAAGGTTCTATCAAGGAGTTTGGATTTTGTTATAATTTTAAAGTAAGATTTTTAAAGACTTTGGAATAGGGTAGTGACCTTATTTGACTTAGATTTTAAAAAGAGTTCTATGGACAACATATGGAAAGGGATTTATATCAGCCAGGGTCCTAGCAAGAAAAAGAGCCACACTCAAAAGGGTATAACTGTAGAGTTTAATGGAGGAAATACATGTAGAGCGTGGGTAGGATTGAGGCAGCCAGGAAGGGATAGTGGCTAGGGACTAGCAACAGAGAGGAGCTATTACTACCCCAGAACCTGCAGAGCTGAAATGACAGAAGAAAATCACTCCATAAGAGCCACTACCAAACTGTGAGAAGGAATAAGAGGCAAAATAAATACCCCTTCCTCTCTCTCTCTCCCTCTAATCTTCTACTGTGACACTTAGTTTTCTGGACCTAACCATCAAGGCAAGAGAGCCAGCTATGGGGGCAAGACAATGCATTTTGTAAACCTGAGGGTAAAAGCAGAAAAAGTTAGAGAGTGAATACGGGGTGGTGGAGTGGAGAGCATACAGGACAGGTGGCAGTGGAGCTAGTATAAAAAGGATATGTCCATATTAAATACCATTTTCTTAAAATAAAGGGTGCAGAGATGTTTAGAAATAGTGTGCTAACTAGTTTATTAAGGTAATTTCATTTTATTAAAGAAAACAGTGCCTATGAAAAATAACTTTAGTATCTTTTGAGAAAATAAAGGAAAAACCAATTATATTAAAATCATAAAATAAAAAATAACAAAAATCAGGTGATATGAGAAAATCTACTTTATCTTCTGGGTTTGTTCCCCAAGGTATGTATTAGTGCTGTCCTCCCTAGCTCTTAAATAAATACTCTCTCAGGTAAAAATATGAATGATAAATGGTTGTGGGCAGATATTAAAACTATGCTTTCATGAGAAGCAAACATTAACTTGATGAAGAATGTCCTCACAACCATAGTGCCTGAGACCCAGTTTTTCTCCCACTCTTGCATCATCTCAGTGTTTTCTCCACTCCTCAACCCCTTCTGAAGTCTCTTTTTGGGATACTGAGCCATAAGACTAATAAAAACAAGAGAGTTTTCTTAAAACAGAGGGAAAAAAATCAGAGATTCTGTTAGCATGGTAGTATACCAGACTTATGAGAAGGGGACAATCTTAGCAATATTAAGTAAGGCTGAAAAGGGGACAGAGAAATCTTGATTGGGAATCTTGTTACTGGAGGAAGCAATCTTAGAAGTAGAAAGATTTGCTTGCCTTGTAGATGCTTTACTCTCTTTTTCTTATCCCCCTTTACTTGTGCAGAAGGTCTAAGTTTTTCCCAAAAAGTAAAATAAAAATAAATGCTGAGGGCTTAGGTAGCAAAGAAAAGAGCATGATAATAGGAAACTGGCTGAGGGTAAAGAAGCAAAATAAATATTTATTTCTGTCCATAAGAGAGTAAGGCAATTTGGAATTATCCTCCAGGCCACTAGAAAACTGTACAAAATACAGAAACCAACTATTTGCAGATATCGGGTAATAGGTAGCACAATCATTATGATCCTGGAGAAATGGAGGTGATGTGTGTGTGTGTGTGTGTGTGTGTGTGTGTGTGTGTGTGTGTTGGGGGGGGCGGTGGTTGGGAAGAACTAGTTGAACCTCATCATCAATCAGTGATACAGGGAAGAAGAACCCAAAGAGAGTTTAGAACTCTCACTCTATTAAGCAGACCTAGATTGAACTGTAGGGAGGCCAGAATGTAAATATTTTAATTAAATGACAAAGATTATCAGACTTGATTTTACAATAAGACTCAGCTATATAATTTATAAGAAACCTATTTTACAGGTAAGACAAAGGTTAAAATTTAAAAGATGAAAGAAAAATATAATATGCAATCATTAATCATAAGAAAGCTGGAGTAGCTATATTAATATCAGATAAAGTAAACATCATAATGTTATTATGAAATGTTATACATTTTTAAAGTGGTCATGGTACATTCATCACAGTAGACCAAATATCATGCCATAAAAACCAGTTTCAACAAATTTAAAAGGATTAAAATTGTACCACATTTATTATATTACCATAACCAAGTTAAATTAAAAATATATAACAGAATAAACATCTAGAAAGTCCTCAAATATCTGGAAATTGAACTTTTAAATAACATATTGATTAAAGAAGAAATCACAAAACTAATTAGAAAATGTTTTAAAAGTTAAAAAAAATTAAAACCTAGTATATTGTAATTGGTGGGATGTAAAAAACAAATAAACAAACAAACAAACAAAACAAAACAAAAAACAGTGCTTAGAGAGAAATTTATAGGCTTAATTGATTGCATGAGAAAATATCTCAAATCAAAAATCTAAGCATTATCCTTAAGAAGCTGGAAAAATAAGATCAAATTAAACCCAAGTAGAGGGAAGAAAATAATAAACAACAGAAATCAAGAAAAACAGAAAAGAGAAAATAGTGAAAATCAAAGAAACAAAAAGGAAGTTGCTTTAAAAAAAATCAATGACATTAATAAACTTATGTTTAGACTTATTATGGAAAAAAAATAGAGAAAAAATTTTCAAGAATGAAATAGAGGACATCACTATATATTCTGTAAACATTGAAGGGTAAAGAGGAAATATTACCCCCCAAAATGACAACTTAGGTGAAATGGCCACATTTTTTGAAAGACACGAATTACGGAAACCACTTGAAGAAGCAATAGAAAATCTGAATAACACTGTCTATTAAAGAACTTAATATATAATTTGAAATCTTTCCACATACAAGAGTCAAGGCCAAGTTACTTCAATAGTGAATTCTTTTAAGCATTTACACACGCGCACCCCCACACACACAATACCAATCTTACACATACTTTTTCAGAAAATAGAAAAGAATTAACACCCAAGTTGACTGTTCTCCCAGAGAATGTGAACATAAGTGTTCAGTTAATTCTTTCTAATACTGGGAGGGACAGCCACAGGCTCCATCCAGGGCTGTCTGTGTACCCTCAGCTCCGATGGGTGTGTTTCCTGCCCCTGGTGGAGTGGCCAAGCACGCCAGTGCCATGGTTCTGTTGTGGGACCATTGCTAACACATGGTGCTGTGGGTTTGATTTACTCTTTTATGTGTCATATCCTGAAAGGTCAAGTCTAGTCTTGTTGCTGTTGATGTTCTTAAGGAGTTCTTTCAAGGATGAGAGACCCAAACAGGTTGAATTTTAGAAGTGAATAAACTACCTTCTCTAAGGTTGGCTAAAATGAATGTGAAAAGGGGCATTTCTTAACAGAAAGAATCATTAAGCAGTTTATTCTGGCTCCCTTTTCATTCTGGCATTACTTCTAATCTAAAGTGTCTCTGAGGAAATTGTGTTTGACCACAAGTCCCACAAACAATTTCTCGTTTCCCATAATAAATCCAAGAGAGAAACCTCAATCTTCAAACCCACCTCCCTTCTTACTCTCTCTTCCACACTAGACAAATTTCCCCAGGGATGAATGAAGATATTTACAGCAGCTCAATAAAGAGCTCCGTACCGGAAAGTTGTCCTGGCCCAGGAAAGTTTGCCTGCTTCCTTTCCACTGTCCACACAGAGTATTGATGGCATGCCCACCTGCCAGACCTCAGAAATTAAATGCTGCCCTTCCTAGAGTCCAATTCTCCTGCATTGTCTTTAACCTGGAGGTCGGGGTGTGTGCGCTTTCCTGTACAAACGTTTTCACAGGTCCCTGAAATCCATTGGCATAACTCCTAGATAGAAGAGTCTGGAGACCTCACGAAAACTATTTCCCTTTTGGCATCTGGAGATAAACACATTTGTGCTATATTATTTTAAATATGTAATTATTTAAAATACACTACTGTTTTGAAACAAAGTCTGAACAATAAAGAGCTACACAGACGACAGGACAAAGCTAAAATGGAATCGGGAAAGAAAGCACTTGGGAGGATTCAAGAAGTTCCTGTTTCAACCTGGGCAGGTAAAGGAGGCTGGGGAATGGGCATGGGGCAACGCTGGCCTTCTGGAATAGCCTTTCTCCTCCTTTCCAGTCCTAGTTCCTCTCTCAGGCTGCCTTCTTTCTCCTGCCCTCTCAGACTGCTTTCAGGAAATGACCCCCTATTTAATCACACTAAAAGTGTACCTAAATGTGTAATAAGAAGTAATGAATTTTCTCTCCTCAGGGTTTGCCTTTTTTAAAAAAATTAATCTTTATTGTTCAGATTATTACAATTGTTCCTCTTTTTCCCCCCATAGCTCCCCTCCACCCGGTTTCCACCCCACCCTCTGCCTTTACCCCACCCCGCCACTGTCCTCTTCCATAGGTGTATGATTTTTGTCCAGTCTCTTCCCGCAACCCCCACACTCCCTTCCCCCAGAGAATTGTCAGCCCATTCCCTTTCTATGCCCCTTGTGGGAAACAGTTTATTGCCTTCACTATCTGATAAGCATATATAGAGAACCCCCCCCCCCCCCGAAGACTGGGTGCCTTTGAAGCCCTAGCAAAGGTTGGAGCTAGGCGCCACCTCTGTTTGTCCAGACAGTGGTGGCTGAAACTACTCCCCCATTTATTATTATGTAAATCCTTGCTGATGGGCTAGTCTGCCTGTTGCAGGGGGTCACCTGCCTAAGGGCTATGCTATGGGTGCATCCCAGATCAATAAAAGCTTGGTGAGGCCTGAGCACGGGAGGAAGTTCTTCCCCTTGAGTTGGACTTGCCTGCCTGGTCCCCCAATATTTCCAATTATCTCTTATCTTTTCATTTTCATTTGTGTGCGGCTCTGCTTCCAGTTCCTGAACCCTGACCCACGCGGGACGTGGGAAGGAAACACTCAGCAGCCCCTGATTCTATTCTATTCACCAGTTTATTCTGTTCATCATATTTTTTATTCATTTGATTTTTAGATTCATTTGTTGACAGATATGTATTTGTTGTCACTTTGTTGTTCATAATTTTTATCTTTACCTTTTTCTTCTTCTTTCTCTTCTTAAAGAATACCCTTCAGCATTTCATATAATACTGGTTTGGCAGTGATGAACTCCTTTAGCTTGTTCTTATCTGTGAAGCTCTTTATCTGACCTTCAATTCTAAATGATAACTTTGATGGGTAGAGTAATCTTGGTTGTAGGTTCTTGCTATTCATCACTTTGAATATTTCTTGCCACTCCCTTCTGGCCTGCATAGTTTCTGTTGAGAAATCAGCTGACAGTCATATGGGTACTCCCTTGTAGGTAACTAACTGTTTTTCTCTTGCTGCTTTTAAGATTCTCTCTTTGTCTTTTGCCCTTGGCATTTTAATTATGATGTGTCTTGGTGTGGTCCTCTTTGGATTCCTTTTGTTTGGGGTTCTCTGCATTTCCTGGATTTTGTAAGTCTATTTCTTTCACCAGGTAGGGAAAGTTTTCTGTCATTATTTCTTCAAATAGGTTTTCAATATCTTGCTCTCTCTCTTTTTCTGGCACCCCTATAATTCGGATGTTGGTACGCTTGAAGCTGTCCCAGAGGCTCCTTACACTATCTTCATATTTTTGGATTCTTTTTTCCTTTTGCTTTTCCAGTTAGGTGTTTTTTGATTCTTCGTATTTCAAATTTTTGACTTGATTCTTGGGATCCTCTGGTCTGCTGTTGGATCTCTGTATATTATTCTTTATTTCAGTCAATGTATGCTTAATTTCTAATTGGTCCTTTTTCATATCCTTGAGGATCTCACTATATTTCTTAGAGGTTTCTAGAAGATTCTTGAGTAGCCTTATAACCGTGGTTTTGAAATCTATATCCAGTAGTTTTCCTCCATTTCTTTCATTTATGACCTGTTTCTTTGTCTCTGCATTTTTGCTGCTTCCCTGTGTTGATAGAATGGCTTTCTGTGCTAGGTGTCTTATAGGGCCCAGTGGATCAACCTCCCCAATTACCTGAGATGGACACTCTTGGTGCACCTTTTTGTGGGCTATGTGCACAGTCTTGTTGTAGTTAAGCCTTGATTGCTGTTGGTATCACTGATAGGAATTGACCTCCAAGTCAATTGTCTGTGAGGACCAGTTGTGTCTACAATGGGCGAACTTCTGTGCTAAAAACACCTTTATGGGGCAGGACTTGCTTCAGTGGGGCTTTGGCACTCACTGGGTCTGCTCCCTGAGTGTGTCTCTTATGGATGTGAAGAGTTGTAATCTGGATGGTCTCACTCTGACCCCTGGGTAGACTGGCTCTTGGATCTTCAAGGAGGTTCAAAGTCAGCCACTGCCTGAGGCCATCCAGCAGGAGCTACAGAGAGAACTGCAGATTCCCACTCTTTGGGGTTTGGAGATGCCCAGATGAGGTGCAGCTGTGAAGTAATACAGGCTGCTGATGAGCCTTAGGCCTTCTTTTGGAAACTCTGTAGTTCTCTGACCCAGCTACAGTTTGACAGGTTTTTAGGTGGAGAAAGGCCAGGCCATTATTATGCAAAAGCCTCTGCTCACAGCTTTGTGGGGCTGTAAATTGGGTGTGGCATGGTCTCAGTGAATCACTGGGCGGTGCAAACAGCAGTGGTTGCCTGATGGCCCACCCCTGGATATGTCCTTGGGTCTCTGTGTCTAGTGGCCCCTGTGCAGGAACAATGAAGGCTGCAAGCACCTCTGCAAGAAAGCTGCCCTCATGCTCGGGCCCAATGCCAGACAGTACAGTTTCTCTCCGTATGAGTCTGGGTCCCCAAATTCTTGCCTAGAACAGGATTTCAGAGCAGTTGGGAGCTTGTATCTCCCTACAGGTTGGTTGAAAAAGACAACAGCATACCCAGCTGCCAGCCCCTTTTGTGCGCGTCTCCGTACCTCCACACTTCCACACTTTTACACCTCCTACCGGACTCAATGTGCTTTTCTCTTTCCTTCTAGTTGTAGAATTCCCACTCAGCCAGCCTTCTTGTGGTTCTGGATGATATTTGTTTTGTCTTTTAGTTGTATTTTTAATGTGGTTGTGCACGGCAGCAAGTTCAGGTGTGTACCTATGCCTCCATCTTGGTTGTCTCAGTCAGGGTTTGCCTTTTATCAGAAGACAAAGGTCTTCCCAACACCACTTTGGATTAAACCAAGAGGAATACTATTATAGAATGAACAAACCAGATTTGGGAACAGGCTGTAGCAGACATCACTTTCTCTATGGAGGAACTGGAAAATGCAATGTAGATGGGGAAATAATCTCAATCAATGTGGAAGGCAGTACTCCGGCCACTTTAGCAAAAGGCTAAGGGGCCAACAAGGGTCCTAGTGAAGAGGCAGCCAGGCCCTATCACTCACACTCACACTCACTTACACTCACACATTTGAAAGAATCGAACACATCTAACACAGAGTTAGTATAGGATCTCCAACACCCCAAGATCTTTTTTCGTCACACTTCCAAATAATTGGAAGGGGTTCCTATCCCTTCTTCCTGAATATGAGATATGTTTCTCCTTCCTACCTGTGTTAGCATTCCCTTGCTCCCTGCTCCCTGTTTTAAATGTTCCCCTTTGTCTTTTCACCTCAGCCTGTCCAAGTTCCTTAAAACCTATTGTGATTTCCTAAATTATTACCTCCCCGTCCAACTTAATGCTACCAACCAACTCCTACAGGGAGTTGTGTTAGCTGCTTTCAATCAGTCTTACAATACTCCAAGGGTAACTACAGCAAGTACAACCTAATTTACAGGACCTAAGGTTTTAGAAATCAACCTGGCAGCCGCCTGTGTGTTTACTATTTAGTAATTGGTGTTAACCTTACACAACTCTTTCCTCCATACCACAGGGTGCACTGCTGGCAAGAAATGGCTTGGCTGCCTATCAATGCTACTGAAAACTTGTTACGTCAACCTTCCTAGGGTGCCCCAGGCCTAGAGTAAGTAAAGTGGTAAGTGAAGAGAAGTAAAACAGAATGTAATTCGAATCACAAAAGCGATTGTTCAGATATTCCCTCTTTTGGCCAAGTGAGGAGTATTAAAGTTAAGTGAGGCACATGGGGAAAATATAAAGAATATTTAAAGGAAGTTAATAAGGCTTTTTAAATCCCCAAAGCAGCATCTTGATTTGTGAAACAAAGGCTGAACTTGGGCGGAGGGAGAGGAGTGGGAAAGGTGGCTGGTCATGTGATATACCTGAGGTGCCCAGCTGGGACTCAGACACCAGATGAATTAAGCAGATGTTATAGGAGTTCATTTGCTTTCAGACTAAGGACTATCTTGGGAAAGAAGGCTTTGTGGTCATGAGAGTGAGAATAAACTAAACGCTCATGGTTTAAAGAAAATGCTTCAAGGTCAGAAAGAAAAGCGACGTTGAGAAGCTCACAGAGCCTGATCCTCGGATAACTCCTGATCAGGCCCTCATGGCCTCAACTCCAATTCCCTGGGTTACCTGTGCAAAGGCCTGGTCCTTTTAACAGATGCTAGGACCCAAAAAGTAATTGGGAAACATCTGTTCTCAAGGACTTCTTTTATTCCACTCTAAGCTCTACACACACACACACACACACACACACACACACACACACACACACACAGTAATCTCTCTAAAATACATCCTAAAGACATCTTAAAATTCTTGGCTCCTTTCCTCTCCCCTTCCAAACCTCTTCCCCCAGTCGCTCTGCCCTTTGCAGCATGACTCTGGCTGGCCTCTCTAGTTTCTCCATGTCTCCCCATTTACCTATTGCCTCCCTAGACTTGGCAAAAGGAGCAGACTGTGGTCTCGTCCAAAGCCTCCCAACTATTACAGAGGCTGACCAACTTGTCCTGGTTTGCCTGGGACGTCCCCAGTTTTAGCACTGAAAATCCTACAGCTTAGACCCTTCTGTGTAAACAAAGAAGACAGTTTGCCCTATTGTGATAAGATGATTGAGTCAAGGTATTGATGCCCTCAGCTCTAGAGGCAGGAGGGCAGAACCTAGTGTAGCTGACATTCCTGGATCCATAACTTCCAGTCACAAGGTGTCTCCTGAATTTACCCAAATGGCCTATGTAAATATTATTTTCTATGTGTGCCATGCTATAAAAAAGTTGATGAATCATTGGTCTAGACAACTTTTTAGTACACTTAATTGGAAGGGGTAGATAGAGAATATTGCAAACTGATAGCTTTTCTTTTTCCCCAGTGCCCTCAGTTAGAGACTATAGATTTAGAAAAAATCTCAGAGGCACAGACCAAGGTTGCTCTTCCTCTCTTGAGCTAGGGTTTCAGCACAGTGGTGCAAGGTCACAGTCTGACTGATGTATCAGGAGAGAGGCTACCCATGCAGCACTACTTGCCATAGCAAGCCCCAGCGGGGGAGCATGACCCAAGCACAAGAGGGAGGCCAGACTAAAGCATGAGGAGACATCAAGGGCTCTTAGTGTAACAGGAGACTAGGATCACAATAGTTTATATTCATTGAGTGCCCACTATGTGGCAATGCTTCACTAAAAACTCACATAATTATCCTGTTTGACTCCCTCCAAGCTCTGTTTTATAGATGAGGAAACTAAGGCTCATTGAGATTAAATTACTTGAAAACATCACTCAATGGGTAAAGAAAGGACCTGAAATTAAACACAAGTCCTTCTGATATGGAAACCATCTCCCATCTGCTCTGGAGCAGAGACAGCAGCTCCCTCCATAGATGCCCCCAGCACTAAGAGCAATCCCAGCTGGACCTTAACTGCCAAAGATGACAGAACGCCTTCGTAGGTCACAACTGGAATTTAGATAGCACCAGATCTTCCCCAGTCTCTTCTCAAAGCGTCAATTAAAAGTGATGATTTTAAAACATAAAGCAGATAATGCCTTTCTTCTGCTCAAAACCTATCTCACTGTCAGGAAAAACCACAGACCTACACATGGACTCCAAGGTCATGGTCCACCTCATTTCTCTAACTGCACCTCCAACTCCCCTTGCCCTCCCTCACCACCTCTACTTCTGCAACCTAAGCCTTCCTGCTGTGTTTCAGGCAGGCTAAATCCTCTTCAATCTCAGGGCTTCTGCACTTGTGGTTTCTTCTGATTGGGGTATCCACATATGCCATCCCTCAGTTTTATTAGATCTCTGCTCCATGCCATCTTCTCACAGAGCTCTCCCTGACCACTCTAATTAAAATAGCAAACCCCAAATACTCTTACCAACTGCCACTCTTTATGTCTTCTCCTTGCTTTATTTTTCTGTGTGCCAATATTGGATATCCTATGTATTTTACTTATTCATTGTTTTTCTCCACTCTCTAGAATGAAAGCACAATGAGAATGTAAATTTTTTTTTTGGGGGGGGTCAATTTTGTTCACTACTTAGCATGTGGAGTGATAAATATGTGTTGAATGAATTGTTTAATTAATGAATAATTGCTAGTGTTATACATTGCTTTCTTCCTATAAACTCATAGAATCATTCTCTTACCCTTAGGTAACTCCATCTACTTGAATTGGCTAAGGTTCTAGGTGAACTTAATGACATTGGACTCGTAAGATGAAAAATAACTGCCTAAGGTTTCTATTGATTTTGGTCTTAACTGTGGGATGAGGAATATTAGATTTCCTGAGCAAAGGGGGTGGGGGCCTTAAAAGGAAATTGAGATGTAAAGAAGAAATTGTTTCTTGGTTGAAACTATCCTAGTTATCTCTGCCTTGAATCCTGTTTTGTGTGGTACATTACCTACCCTGGATCAGGCTTCTCCATTGTGAATGTAAAAACCTCAGACATCAATAAGAAATGAATGGAAATTTTTATATTATTTTTTCTCAAATAATGCTTGAGGATCAATTCTATGATGTGGTCACTATAATCGTTTATAGTCCTATAAATAGTTCACTGTTTCAAGTCTTCGGGACATTTGTATTTTGATAGAAACAAAGGAAAATATGGACTATGTATTAGATTATCTGCTTCTGCATAACAAGTTACTCCAATACTTAGCTACTTAACCATTTGTGGTCTCGCATAGCTTCTGAGGAAGGGGCTTAGCTGGATGTTTCTGGCTCAGGGTATCTCAGGAGGTTGCAGTCAAGATGTCAGCTGGAGCTGCGGTTGTTTGAAGCCTTCACTGGGATGGAGGATCTGCTTCCAAATTTGCTCACGTAACTATTGGCAGGAGGCTTCAGTGACTCAATGCTTGAACCTCTCCATAGGGCTGCCCATAACCGGAGAGCTGGCTACCCACAAGTGCATGGTGCAAATCAGAGAGAAGCTAAGATGGAAGCCACAGTGTCTTTTATAACCATACCTCAGAGTGACACACCATCACTCCCACCACATTCCATCAGTCACACAAACCAACCCTGGTACGAAGTGAAAAGGAATTACACAGCAGTGTAAATACCAGAAGGCAAGGACAATAGCAGGCCATTTTGGAGACCTGCTACCTCAAAGTGCTTTTAGGACACTTTGTTAATGGTCGTTCTGGTTCTGTCCATTGAATTCTGCCTTGTGAATTTAGGGGAAGTTTTGTATCTGCTCCAAACTTCACTTGTCTATAGATTAAGAACAACACTTACATAGTACCTGCTTCATCTCATACAGATAGGTAGACTGAACTCCAAGCATACAAGCTAAAAGGATAAACAAGGCAAAAGAACAATAGCATCGCTACACTAAGGGCAAAGCCAGCTGCTGACGGTAGAAGACCAGCAGAAGACTATTGCATCTAGTGAGGTTTCTAGGAGTGCATGAAAGCCAGGAATTCCAACTGAACCCGAGTTTTATGAAAGGTGTAGCAGTGATGAACTAAGGATCAGACAACAATCAGACTGTGTGCAGAAGAAAAGAAAGAGCTGAGCATCCAGTAACCTTTATAGATAGCAGTGTGGCCCCAACGGGGCCCGTCCCCAAAGTCAGATCTGATGATGGTTTAAAAGTCAAAACTAGCAAATAGCAGTAATCTGCTACCATAATTCAAAGAATTCCAGGAAGCTGTGGTATCACTGTGTACCATTCCCTGCTTCTCAAACACAGGGTCACCTAGCAATATTGTGATAGAGCAGATTCTGAGTAAGTAGATCTGTGGTGGGATAGAGAGCCTGCATTTCTAATAAATGCTCAGGTGATGTAACTGCTATTGCTCTGCAGACAAAATTGAGCAGGCAGCATACCTAGTAATATTAGGAGCAATCGGGGCCCCACTGAAGGGCTGGCATCCAAGAGCCACCTGGGAATATCCACTCAGTTTCAAATCATTTCTCTTCATCCTGCTGCCAGCTCCCCCGCAGCTAGTAAGCTCGATAAACAAATCCTTGGAAATTGGAATAACTGGTTCTTCAATCTTTATAAAACAGGTTTTAAAAAGTAAGGAAAAGTCAAAAGACTAATCCTATACAAATAAGATTTGGTTTCAGACTAAAATGCTCACTCATGCTGGGTAAATAGCTCCTTCAAGGCAAAATGCTTCCCTAAATTGAACTTCCTTTTATAAAACTCACATGTCCCTTCTGTCCTTGAAAATGGTTTGCCTCAAGGGAGTATTTGATCTCTTAGGAGTGTGTCACATTTTATGATTCTTGATTTTAATTTGAAGTTAAACTAAATGCTTAAACATGTCATAAATATTTAAATTAGATCCTTAGTTTTATACATAAACAGAAGTAAAGTATTCAAGTTGTTGACAATAATTAATCCTGGGTAGGTGTAAAGATTACAGGGAATTTAAATGTTAGTTTTTGAACAATTTTATGTATCCCAAATTTTCCATAAGTAGTGTGTGTATATAAAAATATATATATAGTTACTGTATATGCAAGAAATTTCTCTGGTCAAGCCATATAGCCATTATCAGATTTTGTTGTCTCTCAAGATCAGAAATGTAAGCAATATTATGCTTTAGACATAATACTAGGAAGGGTGTATAAACACACACACACACTCATCTCTGTTCTTAAAGAATTTATAGTTCAGTAGTTCAGTCAGTGCTATAAGTATCACAGGTGTGGGGAAACACAAAACGATGCTTACGTCAGTCACAAAACGATGCTTACGTCAGTCTGGGCAACTCAGGGAAGTCTTAAAGAACAAATCAGTTTTCCCAACAGAAAAGCAAGGAGAGGACATTCCAGGGCAAGGGAAGGACATGAAAGACACCTTCACTGCCTAATTTTTCAGCCAGTCTGATTTTAAAGCATATTACCCTCATTAACTTGTTAGTCCATAGCAAATCTTGGAGGGTTATTTATGTGAACAGTAAATGTGGTTGATTAGAGTTTGATGTTAATGAGAATCTCCTATCAATTGGATGGCCAAAAGAATGTGCACAGAGAAACTAGGGTGAAGAACCCTAAAAGACTTTAATCCTAGCCCATAAGGGCATTCCAAAACAAGTTGTTCTCCACTGTTCCTGAGAGCCAGGTTTTTGAGGGTATATTTAGGAAAATAATTTTTTTTCTTGCAGCATTCCCATCCACAAACACACATAGCACACACAAGCATACACTCTCTCCATCACCACCAACACCACAAAACATCTATATATCTATCTACACTAATAAAAGAGAAACATGGTAATTGGCGTACAACCACTACCCTTTTCATTGGCTAATCAGCGAGATATGCAAATTAACTGTCAGCCAAGATGGTGGCCGGCAGCCAGGCAGCTTGAAACTAACATGAGGCTTGGTTGCCTCAGTGACGGAGGATCGTTGGAGGAAACCAACGTTCCCCGCCTGCGGCTACAGGCCTCTGAGCAGGCAGTTTAAGAAACATTGTAACAAATACCGCAGGACTTCAGCCAGCAGATTCGCAACATTGTAAGCAAAGGCCAGAAACCTACTTTCAACCGCAGAGGCCTAAGAGCTGGAGCCAAGCCTCAAGCTAAAGCTGGCCCAGAATAAAAAAAAAAAGAAAGAAAAGAAAAAAGGAGCAGTTGGGAGCCTCAGTCCCAGCCTGAAAACAGCCCTCAGCCCCTCATCCAGACTGGCCAGGCACCCCAGTGGGGACCCCCACCCTGAAGGGTGTGTCACCAGCTGCAAACAGCCATCATCCCCTCACCCAGGCTGGCCAGGCACAGCAGTGGGGACCCCCACCCTGATCCAGGACAGCCTTCAGGGCAAACCAGCCGGCACCCAACCGTGCACCAGGCCTCTATTCTATATAGTAAAAGGGTAATATGCCTCCCAGCACCGGGATCAGCGGAGCCATGAGGCCTCCGGGCACCAGGATAAGCGTGACAGGGGGCAGCGCCCAAACCCCCTGATCGCCCTGCGGCTCTGTGTGTGACAGGGGGTGGGGCCACAACCTCCCTATCCCCCCTGCTCTGTTCATGACAGGGGAAGGCGCCCCAACCCCCTAATCAGCCCTGCTCTGTGCCTGATAGGGGGGAGCTCCCCAACCTCCCACCCCCCGCCACGGGCCCTGCTCTGTGTGTGACGGGGTAGAGCCATAACCTCCCCATCGGCCCTGCCCTGAAGTGTGAGAGTGGCGGCGCCCCAACCCCCTGATCGGCCCTACTCTGTGGGTGATAGAGGGTGGTGCCCCAACTCCCTGATTGGCCCTGCTCTGTGCGTGACCGAGGGTGGCGCCGCAACCTCCCCATCGACCCTGCCTTGAGTGTGACAAGGGACGGTGTCCCAACCCCCCAATCGGCCCTACCCTGAGCGTGACTGAGGGTGGCATCACAACCTCCCAATCTCCCTGCTCTGTGCATGACAGGGGGCGGCGCCCCATCTCCCCAATCAGCCCTGCTCTGAGCCTGACCAGGGGCTGCACCTAGGGATTGGGCCTGCCCTCTGTCACCCGGGAGCAGGCCTAAGCCAGCAGGTCGTTATCTCCCAAGGGGTCCCAGACTGCGAGAGGGCACAGGCCGGGCTGAGGGACACCCCCTCCCCCCCGAGTGCACAAATTTTTGTGCACCGGGACTCTAGTATATATATAAAAGGCTAATATGCTAAGTGTCCAACTCTCTGACTGGTCACTATGACCTGCACTGACCACCAGGGGGCAGACACTCAACACAGGAGCTGCCGAGGTGCAGTGATTTGGCAGCAGCTGTTCTCAGATGACACACCCCAAAACCAGAGAGGAAGGAGCCCAATTCCTTGAGGGGCTGTGTGAGTCCACCTTCAGTCATGGGTTATGTTGTTGCTGGAGCACTGTTGGTGCTGACTCTGGTTTACTGCACACTTGCATTTGCGTTCCACACCCTGTGCACTCCAGACTGCTTAGAGGATATCGGAGAGCCAGTTTCAGTCTGACCCCCGCAGGCCAGGCCGAGGGGCCCCACCTACTGGAGGGACCCCACTCACTCCTCAGACTCTGGGGAGGGACTGCAGGAGGTTGGCTCCAGGGTGTGCCTGGCCCATCTCACCCAGTCCCGCCCCACCGGCCACCTTCTAATTAATTTCCTTATACTGTACACTAATCCCTAGTAGACATATAATACTGAACTTCATGGAAACCAAGAGAAAGAAAATAAACTAATCAATATTTTAAAAACTAGTCCACTTCTGAGCAGGGGAAAAAAAACAAACCTCAAAATTATGCACCATTAATATTGGCCAAGAAGCTTTGCTTATCCATGGCTCTACTTGCCTATTTAACAAACACCTATCAGTTCTAGGGATTCAGATCTGACTGAGACAAGATGTTTGCCCTGAAGAAGTTACTAATCAAAGGCCAGGGCACAGTGCAATAAGCTGTGATAGATGGAAGGAGATGGGCAGCGTGCTAGGAGCAGAGGCACAGAGCACCTCAGTCGGCCTGGGAGGGAGCTGTTCTGAAAAGTTGTCTGGTTCTCTGGGAAACTACAGAGAATTACACGTTGCTCAGTGTGGCGGGAGCAAAGGTGAATGTGAAAGAGTGGCAGACAATAAAGCTGAAAATATGGACAGAAATGGGGTCATGAAAGGCCATAGATTCTAAATGAAAGAGTTTGAACTTTATCCTTGAAAGCTTCAGGGAGCTATTGAAGGATTTTAAGCAAGGAAATGGCATGATTAAGCAGATCGATATCACAGTGGTGTGGAGGACAGATTGAAGGGAGGCCACACTGGGGACAGGAAATGCAGTTAGGGAGCTACTGCAGGACCTAGAGGAAGTTAATGAGTTCAAGTTAGTTGTGCAAATAAAGAGAAATGGAAGAATTTAAGAAATAGTGAGGAACAAGGTCTTCACAACAAAGTGAGTTACCGAGGGTATCTGCCTCAACTCCAGAGTCTGAGATACTTTGTGTATGCTGGGAGGGGGGAGGATCACAGGGCAAGTGCTAATCTCAAAGCAGTTTTCAGTTAGAGTAAGAAGGTGAAAGGAATGTTCATAGAGGAGACACGATGTAGGCGGGGGGCAGTTTGTTGGTGAGTTCTGGAGGCCTCAGTTGAAAGTTCTGAAGGTTCAGGTGGGTAGCAGGGCGGAACAAGTTAAAAGACATACAGAGCAGTTTGGCAATAAGCATTAATATAAAGATAGGTTACCTGGAAGTCTTGAAGGGGAATGTGGGCTCCATGTGGTCAATTTCAGATGTGGCATATCCATGTTAGGCAACTTATTTGACCATAAAACATTTTAAAATCATAATTTAATGCATTTTTAAAACATTTTAAAGATCATCAAAAGGAGTTTGTGAAAATGATGAGCTCTTTGATCAAAGTAGGTGATTTTAACAATGGTCTTAAGGATAAATTACATGCTGCAAAAAATTATCAAAAATGTGTTATTTGTGCTATGTATTGCTTCTAAGAGAACAAATTAGAGGAAGCAAATATTTTTGTTAGTTTTAGTAAGAACAAAAACAAGAAATGATAAAGATAGAGGTCTGCCCTGTACAGAGGCCCTACTACCACATGCCCAGAGGTTCCTCCCAACTCCATCCAGACCAAGCTGGGCTATTTCTCCCCAGTGTCCAGCCCTCTTTCCAGGTTGGTATCAGCCTTTTAGTTCCTTCAAAGGACCCTATTATTAGAAAGGCAGGTTCGAATTTAGAATGATTGGACTTCTTGGAGTTTAAACCTAAAACTGATGGGGGAGATTCTACCTCCAGCCCTAGCCCCAGCCCCCAGCCTAAAAACTTCCAGTTCCATCCCAAGCTACCACCCAAATAGCCAAGGTCAGCAACATGGCCTTCCTAATGCAATGTCATAATCAGGCCCTTGAAGAGAGCTCACATATGTTTGATGGGGGATTCCAGGGACTAAAGCATCCAGAACATAGTGTAGATGGCAACGGAGGGAGTGGTGGCAAGAGATGCAGATCAGCTCATCCTCTTGACCATAAAAACTCCTAAACCTCAGGGATGAGCACAGCTGGAGGAGGGCCAGGTTGGGGTCTTTCAAGTGCAAGACTCAGAGCCAGGGCCGTTTTGCCCAGGGCTAAGTGTGGAGCTGCATCCAGAAGTGAGAAAAAGCATAGATACTCCTCACCACATGCAGACTTCACCAAGAAGCTATAGGGGGGAAAAAGTAACAGTTGTTAAAAACAAGAGAGCAGGCCCAAAATGGAGTCACTTATGCTAAGCTTCACATCACCAAATTGACACTTCATTTGATTGGAGTTTTGGCTCTTCCACAAATAGAATCTTAAACCAGTCAATCAGGAATCACCTGATCAGCACTAGTTAGGTAATGTGCCTGATAGACCCATGCCATGCCCTATAAGGAAAGTAACTTTGCAATAGCCAACCTGCTTTCCACTAGTACAATTTTCTTGTTCCTGCTCCCTTGTCTCTGTAAAAGTATTTCATTTTGTACAGCTCCTTGGGTCTGTGTGTACTATTTTCTCATAATAGAAGCTTTTGGAAAATTACTATGTTTTACATAATTTTATATATATATATTGCTCTTCCTTTTCACATACATACTCACACACACACACACACACACACACACAAACACACACCTCTATTTTATTTCTAAATTACTTATCATTGTCTCTTTAAATAGCATATGAATCAGGCAATGCATCTGGCAAATGACTAGCTTGTACAATATCCATATATTTCCTCAATGGAAATAGAATCAGAATACTCACTAAAATTATTCAATGGTGCAAAGATTGTGTACATTCTATGAAATCTTTACATTTTCAGAATATTTATGAGCCCATAGACTCATAAATATTAGAACTTGAAATTGATCTCAATAATTAGATGAGGACAGAGAGGGGTTAAGTGACTTTCTTACAGTAACAAAGAAGTTGGTGAAAGAAAATAAAACTGATGTGATTAACCAATTACTTAATTAATCAATTAATCAGCTTTTCATTGAATTCTCATATCTCTGGTTCTCATCATTATGCCATTACTCATAGTAGGGTAACTTTAAACAAAGTCATATAGAACAACCAGAGCTGCACAAAATTGTGAGGTCATTCATGCTTTTCTTTCACAAATTTCTCTTCCATGGATTACCATCAAGCTCCTCATTTTCTGTATGTGTTACCTTGGAACCATCACTTAATATCTGTGAGCTGGTTGCCCTACATTACATTGGAGATAATGCCTGTTCATAAAGCTGCTTAATCTCCTAACCATCTAACTGTGAAAAGAATTTTTTCTTCCTTCCTCTCTTTAAGATGGTGATTTTCAACCTTTTTCATCTCATGGCATGTATAACTAATTACTAAAATTCTGGACAAAAAATAGGTATAATTTTGATTCATTTATACCAGACAGCTATTGTTGTATTGGCAGTTGCTGTTTTTTATTTTATAATCTAAAGGAAAAGAGGTCAGTGCCCCTGACTAAATAGTCATGAATTGCATGTTTTAAAAATTTCTTGTGGCACACTGGTTGAAAATTGCTACTTTAAGACAGTATGGTTTCCTAGTCTCTAAAATCCTATTTGTATCAAAACAGGAAAAATATCTCTTGATTTAACTTACTCTTTGACCAACTAATTTATACCATTTTCCAAAAATACTTCTACATTATTTTAAAAAATAAAAAATTGTTTGACTATAGAAAAGGAATATTTATCACTCCTTTGTGATTATATATTATACTGAAAAATAATTATGTACAAACTAAAATTTGACACATTAACTTTGCTACAAATTTATTACAATCACAAGGGAAGGTATGGTAGGAAGAGTACTAGATTGGGAGGCAGGAAACCTTGCCTCTAACTCTGGCTCTGCCATTATTCAATCATGTCATTTAGGGCAGAGGTCGGCAAACTCATTAGTCAACAGAGCCAAATATCAACAGTACAACGATTGAAATTTCTTTTGAAAGCCAAATTTTTTAAATTTAAATGATATAGGTAGGTACATTGTTATTAACTTAATTAGGGTACTCCCAAGGCTTAGGAAGAGCCACACTTAAGGGGCCAAAGAGCCGCATGTGGCTCGCAAGCCGCAGGTTGCCGACCACGGATTTAGAGTAAATCACTTAGTCTCATCTACAAACTCAGGGAGCTGAGCTTGGTGATTTCTGACGTCTTTCGCCCCAGAAAAATCTGTTTCTCAATACTTATATAGATGCTCAATCATCCTGAGATTTTTCTCCTTCCTTGCATATTTCGAACTTACACAAAATTATCAAGGACTTTACCATTTCCTAGAGATTTGCTCTTGGAAATTGGATACAGACTGAAATTCAATAATAAGGGAATATGAAAGCATAAGAGTCATGGTTACACAAATGCTCAGATATATGTGGAATAATATGAGTTTCATCTCATCTGTATTGTTAGGCTATAGATGAGATGTAGCAGTTTCTCTCAGGATATAGCAGTTTCTCTCAGGATATGCATTAAAGAGAACTAAAAAAGAATTTGAAGAGTAAGAGTACTTATTTTTGCATTTAAAGGAAAAGGCTATGCCAGCTGTCAAAGTTGACAGTAGATATAATACAGTACTGTATCACTTTTCAAAACTTGAACATGATAAATGATGAGATACTTGGAGACATTTAAATTTTTTTTAATCACCTGAGGATAGTATTCTCTGAAGCCATGTTTACCTGCTGCTTACCCAACCACAGCCTATCTAAGAGAACACTTTTGTTCATTTTATTCATTTACACATTGCCTCATGTATTCAGAAGCAATTTTTAAAAATTGGATTTCCAGTATTGGCCAGTGTGACTCAGTTGGTTGAGCATCATCCCATGCACCAAAAGGTCATAGGCTTGATTCCTAGTCAGAACATATGCCCAGGTTGTGAGCTTCATTCCCAGTAGGCAGGGTGCAGAAAGTAGCCAATCAATGTTTCTCTCTCTCTCTCTCTCTCTCTCTCTCTCTCTCTCTCTCTCTCTCTCTCTCTCCTTTTATCTCTAAAATCAATACAAGAAAATATATTTAAAAACTTGAGTTCCTTCAATTCAAAAGCAATTTTAAAAGCAATTTCAAAAAAATTAAATCTTGCCACTTGTTCACTAGATTCCCACTCTTTTCACCTATTCAAGAAAATTGCTACAGCAATTCTCCCCTAACCCACATATATGTGTCCTCTTTCATGAATATTTTCCATCTACATAAAAGTGCTATAATTTCTCCCATGAAAAAAAATAAAGCCATTTTACCTCACATCCCCCATAGCTTCTCTTCTTATATAAAAATTCCTCACAAGAGTTGCCTATATTGCCTATCTCCAACTATTTTCCTTCATTGTTTCTTAACCCTACTCAACCAGGCTTTTGCCTTTACTATATTACCAAAATAGCTCTAGTCAAGGTCAAGAATTACCTTCATGCTGTTCAATCCAATAGTCAAGTCTCAGTTCTCATTTTAGTTGACATATCTGCAGCACTTACATAGATGATCACTTCCTTTTCCTAGAAAAACAGTTTCTTCATTTAGCTTCCAGGATAACTTAATAAAAATAATAGTAATGACTAACACTAGCTAGAACTGTTCCTTTTGTTGTTGTTGTTGCTCGCCTGTATCTGCCATAATCCTTCTGGTTTTTCATAAAGGCTTTACAAATGAATTCAATTTTGATATGATGAAAACTACTTCCCTTACATCTTATTAGTCTTCGGTGGAATTCCTGCAATTCCTCCTTGGATGAAGTACTGTGGTACTACTCTGATTCACTACGTTAACCAGAGTATAATGTGGGAGTTGGGGTGAGGCGGGGGTGGAGAAGGACAGGCAATTTCAAAGGCGTCCACTTGGCCTTTTCACAGGGGAGGGAACCAAAGTGATGGCTCTGTCAGTTGCTGAGTGTAGCCACTGTGATTATGCACTCAGGGACTGGAGAAATGATCCAAGGTGGGTTATGGGTTGAGCCTACTATGAGTTGAACGTGGGCCAGGACTGCATTTGTTTCTTGGCCCTAATCTTTAGCAGTCTAACAAGGGTGCCATGGCAGCATTTTGAAGCCTCTGGTATCAGTACTGGCTCAGCCTTCATATCCAATAATCACAAGATCTGAGTATTTCCCCAACCCCAGTGTACAGTGTATTAGTAAATGACCATAGAGCCCTTTGGCAATAAATTGGTTATCAGTTTCTGGAAATATGTGTTGTAGTAACATATAGACCTTCCTTATGGGGACTGGCTTCCTCTTTTCAGTCAATAGGCTCAGGTCTATAAAATGTACGGGTGATTTTTTTATTGTAGCAGTTGACTTCAAGCCTCTACTTGCAAGCTCTTAATGTTATTTGGTTATATAATTCAAGCAATATTTTCATTGGCTACCCATCTCTAATGTCCCTCAGAAACCATAGTTCATCAGCCATTGCCACAGATCTTTGTATGTCCAGGAACCCCTGGTTGCTATCTAATTGTGGTGCCTATTTCAGTAATTATGTCTCTGGAAGCAGCCTGAGAAAGTCCTGGGTTAAATCTAATCTGATCAAAGGAAAGCCCATGGTAAGTTTGGTCTAACACAATATAAATATTCCAGGTAACTTCCTCTGTCTTAAATGCTAGGTCCACAGACTCTACCCCAGAAAAACACAAGCACCAGACTTATGAAACCACATGGATAATTAAAGACAACGAATTAGAAATGCGTAATTTAAAATAAACCAACAACACTGCTCCTCTTTTCTTCACTTACTTTGCAGGCATGTCAGTCCAGACAAGGAGGTGCAGCGGGTGTCTGACTCAGCACGGGAGAGCCACCAGGGCCCAGAGTGGGATTTGGGAGAAGATCAGGGGGAGAAAAGCATTTCTGTGGCAGGCAGCCCAGCCTAAGGGACTGGAGCCCGAACATTTCCACGGAGGCGTAGCCCAGTGCAGGGTATGGAAGCTGAGGAGGATAAGGGAGGCACCAGTGGAGGATCCTGATGCAGGTGTCAAAGCCCGCAACAGGAGGAGGGTGTCTGTGGGGGCGGTGGCCTGGAGCGGGAACTGGAGCTCAGGTTGGGTGAGGAGGGTATCTGTGTGGGGATGATTCAGTGCAGGGTGGCAGAACCAGGAGGGGTGAGGAAGGTTTCTGTGTGGGAGAGTAAAGAGCCCCCTTGGAGTAAAGAGGGTGCCCACAGTGGAGGGCATGTGGCAGCAGCCCAGCACAAGGCCCTAAAACCTGAGTCGAGTGAGGAGGAAACACCTGGGAGGGAGGGGGCAAGAACAGTGATGGAGTGAGCGCCATACATTCAGATTAATCACTGAGTACATTGAGGGTAATGGTGCAGGTTTTTCACTGCCAGAGAATGGATTTATAATTATGGGAAGGAACCCTATGGTGTTGTCTGCAATGGAAGGCTTCAGTGTCAACTCAGGACTTTATAAAATTATCTGTATGATAGATGGAGAAATAAGTATAGATGTGTGTGTGCATGTGTCCCTATACTCTCTAGCTCTGAGAGGGTATGATGAGGGCAAAAGCAATATGCACACCTAGCTGCCACCTTGGTGTCTAATGACCTTTATCCACTGGAAACAGGGCATCTTTGAAGGAATAGCTGATTCCAAGTCTGGGAAAGAAAAAGTATAAGGTAAGCCTGTAATATCTTATTGTATCTGAAAGTGAAGAAATATTTAAAAAATGATGGGGACTTGTCAAAAGCCACTAAAGCCAGACTACAGGGGCTCCACTGGCCAAGTCAGGGATCATTTGAAGATCAGAATAAATGCAAAGTAACAGATGACAGCCCATTAAATACAATAGAATTGTACCGCATGTACCACACTGGTGAAGGTGTTTCTGAGGGGGACTATGCATGTGTGGAGTCAGGGGGTATATGGGAAATCTCTGTACCTTCCTCTCAATTTTGCTGTAAACCGAGAACTGTTCTTAAAAATAGTTTTTATAAAAAAAGTAAAATAAAATAGAAAATCATGGGTCCATATTTAAATAAGCAAACAAGTTGAAACCATTATGAGAAAGAGTATTTTACATGAAAAAAATGTACCTTTTACTGAAAAAGAAAAAATGGAGAAAGGAAAAAGTAACTTCACATTGGACAACCTGGCAGACACCACCTCATTCAAATCATTAAAGTGAACACCACCAGCAATAAAACACATGAATTGTGCTCCACCTGATAAAATGCAAAGAAAACAGTGGAGTATCACTTTTGCAATATTCCTGTTAAAGATGCATAACCCGAATCTAAGCATAAGGAAATGTTAGACAAACACAAATAGAAGGACATTCTGAAAACTAATTGGCCTATAGTCTTCAAAAGTGTCAGAATCATTAGTCAAGGAAAGACTGAGGAGCTGTCCCAGATTGGAGGAGACTAAAGCGGTAAGACAGAGAACTGCAGCATGTAATTTCGAACTGCATCCTTTAGCTATAAAGGAGATTATTTACATGTGGTCTGAGGGTATGTCTACTCAAGTCTCCAGAAATCAGCTTGAAGTGAAATAAAATACAGGTGGGTCTTTGTCCTTCCAAACCCCTGGCAATATACTGTTTTCATTAATTAGCAACTTACTAAAAATCATAGTCATTCTTATTAATAATTCATAACAAATTAAACTTGGTTTTCCATCTTCTCAGCCAACTACTTACTACATAATCACTGTTGAGGTTGACAGACCAAAGATTATCAAGAACATACTTGAAAAAAAATAGGTTGGGTATATGTATTCAGTTAGCGACACCCCTGGGAACCACAGGAGCATCTTGGTAAGGGGGTGGGGGTTGAGAAAGGCTTCTTATGGGATGTGAGTTTATGCTGGATGCTTCCATGGAGGAGTGAAGGATTAGAAGCTCTGGATTGGAAGCTCTCAAGAAGCAGGGGAAACTCAGTGACTGGGAATCTTAACACATTTTGTCTAAGAAGTAGAAGATTAAAGCAAGCCTAAGAATGGCCATTGATAAAGAAGCAGCAATAATTCATGTTAGGCAGAAGAGGGGAGTGTTTAGTCATTTTTGTTGTCATGTAGGACCTTGAGGATGGCTGTTCTTGGCATTGTTTATTTTTATGGAGAATGTTGTGGTCTGATTGTCATAAGCACCATTTTTTATTTTCTCACCAAGAAAAAGGGGAGGGGGGTGTAGATAAGTAATACTATAAGGAGACACAGTGTTAACAGAAGGCGTAATCATTGACAACCTGTTATTAAGGGAATAGTCAAAACATTAGAAGAAAACATTGAACTAAAATAATAATAACGAAGAGGAGGAGGAGGAGAAGGTGGAACAGGAAAAGGAGGAGAAAAAGAGGAGGAAAAAGAGCTGCTGCTAACTGGCTGCCAATTCTAATAACACATTTCATATATTGCTGTGAAATAATATCCCTCTACCTTGGCGGACCTTTCTAACTTTTAGGTTTGGAGGAAGCATGCTTTTCTCATGTTTCCATAGAGAGAAGTATGACTGGACATAATACAAAACACTGACAAAACCTGGACAGTGTTCACAGATTGTGGCAGTTACTTCAGACTGTAGAATAAAGAGTGAGGGTGAATTACATTAACTTCTTTTCTGTAATGACTTAATGCCTCATTGCTTCTCTGGACCATAAAGAGTTCCCAGACTACTCTTCTAAAAACTCTCCTTTTCTTTGTACTTTTTCTTTGATCCATTACCAACCAATTGTTCAAATGGATAGGCAATTGTCTCTCCATCAAAAAGGATAGATGGAAAGGATGGGGATATAGTCAATATGGTGAGGGCTGCAAGCTAAGCCAAAATGAATGAAAGGCAAAAGAGTCTCTAAGGGGAAATACTTATTTTAATTCTTTCTCCCATATCACACAGTTAAAATTCAGCATAGAGGGATCATTGGAAGATACTGAAGAGCCATCACTAATATCATGTGTAGAAATTGTATCTAAAACTGTTAGGGGCTGGGGCACAGTCAAAAACACTGATCAAAAGGTATACTTTTACTTCATATCCTTCAAAAATTCTCTGAAAAAATCAGTCTTCTCTGGTCTATCTGAGAAGTAAAAGCAAACAATTGTGTGTAATACACACACACACACACACACACATATATATAATTTACAGTTGCATGTAATATATTATGTACACACACACTAGAGGCACAGTGTATGAAATTTCATGCACTGGGGGGAGGTCCCTCAGCCCAGCCTGTGCCCTTTTGCAGTTCGGGAGCCCTCAGGGGATGTCCGGCAGTAGGATATCCTTAGCTCTGCAATGGAGGCTGGAGAGGCTCCTGCCACTGCCGCTGTTCCCGCCAGCCATCAGCCCAGCTTGTGGCTGAGCAGAGTTCCCCCTGTGGGAGTGCACTGACCACCAGGGGGCAGCTCCTGCATTGAGCATCTGCCCCCTGGTGGTTAGTGCACATCATGGAGAATGGTCGTTCCAGTGACTGGTTGTTCCGCCTTTCAGTCAATTTGCATATTACCCTTTTATTATATAGGATATCTATCATGTGCTTTTTGCTCTAAACATACACTAGTGAAGGAAAGCATCAAATATCCTCTGTCTACCATGATTTCCATTCATATTTTTAAGAATATATATTGTTAGAAGGGTTGAGCTGTCCCTGTGGATGAAATGCTCTGGTAAACCAGGTGCAAACTCATTACCACCAGCAGAAGCCTTCTGCTAAGATATCTGGGGGGAAAATAGCAATAAATATCCCTGGCTATTTTTTTGTTCTTGATTTATTACTTCTTATAAAACTATAACTCATCCCAATTTTATTTATAGTATTAGAAGATAATACTTAGAACATTTTAGTGCATTCACTCCTTATGATTAATGAAACAATTTAATTTTCTATCCAATCCTATATAGTCAATTCCATAAACTGATTCTGCTCCCCAAATTCTGATGTATGTCCCATTATAGCAGGTACTATCTCAAACAGAGCCAGTGCTTCCCTCGGTTTCAATATTTGTAATATGAATGCACACCCCTTTTGCAAAAAGCATATCTTTCAAGGATTCACAGAGCTAAAAGTGGTTTCAGTACCTCCGTATTTCAAGAAACAGATATTAAGTCAGTTCAGAAGTAAAAAAAGATTTGTTCCCATTTGAACAAATCTTCATGGAAAGCAACTTACTTAAGTATTAAACAGTCTGTACTGTTGGAAAATTGTCCTTCAGAACAAGTGTTTTTAGCATAGACTATAGAGAAGAGCTTCAGCATGCTTGTGGACTTTGAAATGTCATGAAAAATTTTGTTTATACTGACATACAGATTTCTCCAGGAGGTGGATTCACAGCTATAAGCAATGAAATGAAGGCAGCCACTGCAAACAAAACATCACAAAATGAATTTTCAGTTTTAAAGCCAGTCCTTGTCCTTTCCATAATTTAAACTCTGGATCTTCTCCATCTATTTTCAGGTAAGATCAAACACAGTTTTTTCCTTATATCTATATTTGTTTCTGAAGTCTTTCACTAGGTAACAACCTCATATCCTCTTCTCTAAAACTGAGAGAAGCAAGGATTCATTAGAGGAAAAAAAATAGTTAAGAGGAATGGTCTTAACAGAAGTGAAAAATGCCAAAGTTAAAGTCCTTTTAAAGATTTTTTTTGTCCACTCTGGAGCAAAATAAAGTACAAAATTTGCTAAGAAATAATGTGTAACTTTCATAGTGCTAAACAGAATCACAATAGAATGTCAAGACAGCTAAGATATCCGGTAAGTACCTTTGTTAAGTCAACATTTCCCTCAAATAGTAAACGTTAATATTAACATGCTTTCCTAGAAAATGGTCATCTCTACCATAAATCACACAACAAATGCACAAAAGAGTCCATTTTTGAAAAATATTTTAAAATCTGCAAATACGGAATTATAAATGCATAATATATAGTAAAAAATTGTGACAAATTTTATAAAATGGTGATATTCTGCACCTTTGCCTCAAGTAAAGCTGCTCTTCCACCAATAAATTAAGGTAAATTCAGAACATGATAACCTGATATGGAATTTTTTTAAAGAAATCCCAAACTGGCAAGACTAGATCAGTTTTCAGAATTAATACAACACCAAAGTATCCTGTGTCAATAGAAGTTTTATCAGACATTTTAAAGAAAAAGCATTTTTTTCATTAGCACTACTTTTATTTCAATATATATGGCAACATTTAGGAGTAATATTTTGGTTTGTTCATTCTTAAATCACAGAAATTAATCAAGTATTACTATATTATATATCAAATGCATTCAATGAACAAGTCATCACTTAATGCTGCCTTGGTGTCCAACACTGCCCTAAGTAAGTAATGATACTTGGGAGCATGTAATGGTGAAAAGGAACAGGAATGATTTTTTAGCCTAAACATGGACAGAATGGATGGAAAATGAGTAAATCATTTTGTCTTAAACCAGCATGGGTAGTATTTACAAAATCTTGATAACCACAAGTCAGTAAGATACCAAAAAGTTAATTGTTTTAAATAATAACAGCAGCATCTGTATGCTTAACTACCAGATATTCTACTAAGAAATTGGCATAGTATTCTGGGTCTCGACTGCACAGAAACCCTATGAAGTAGACATCTGTAATATGACTTTGGGTCACAAGTAACAGTACCCAACCCACAGAATCCAGGAATAAGAATGTATTTATACACTGGCCAGTGTGGCTCAGTTGTTTGAGCATTGTCCTGTGCACAAAGAGGTCATTGATTCAATTCCCAGTCAGGACACATGCCTGGGTTGGGGGCTGGATCCCCAATAGGGGGAGTGCAGGAGGAGATGATCAATGTTTCTATCTCTTTCTCCCTCTCTAAAATTAATAAAACATATTTTTTAAAAAGAATGTAGTTAGAACTCTGAAATGTCAGGTTTTACAAGAAATGTTGCCATGTTTCTTATTCTGACTCTTCTTTCTTGCTCTATGGATTAATTTCCTCTGGTTCTCATGTCTATATGTACAAAAACATGACCACTAATAACTCTCAAGTTTTACATCTTTAACTTTTAACACCAAAGAATGGCTATCCTTTCTGAGTTGTAATTCTAATATTCCTGGAAAAAGACCACAGTTGGCCAAGATTTATTCAAATGCCTAACACCAGGCCAACAGGGTTAATTAGGTCATGTCTGTTACATCAGGTAACAAGATCTTGAAATGTCAATATTTTCTCAGTTTAATTTTCTTTCATGCTTGTTCACCCTCCCCTCAATTGGTTAGAGAAATCTGGAAGATTTAGCATTTTTTATAAGGAAATTAAAAAGAAAAAACACATTTGTGTTCATTTCTAAGTTTAGTTTGGTTGTTGTTGGCCTGGTTGATTTTGTTTTGCTTTTAATGCTTCCTAATTAGTCTCTTGAGACTCTAAAGGAAGTCCCTAAAGGAAGTGGGTCAAAAAGTTTATATAACAAAGATTAAAAAGCAAAAAAGAGGGAAGAAAATGACTTGGAAGGAAGATGGTTGAGGGTTACTTGGGCTGAGAGAGAGAGGAAAGGAAACGGTGGAGCCAAGATCTCAGAAGAGGACAGAATCTCCAGACCAGAAAGATCACAGGAGTTAGGGGTGCGAGGAAGCAGTTAGCATGAAAATATGGCCCATTATGATAAAGTGGCCGACTCTGGGAAGCAGAGTGGAAGCCAATATAATAAACTACCTTTGTGCTTACAGAAAAGCCATGTCACAGGCCGTCATCACTATTGGGCAGAGAATGGCTGCCATTCCCAGCTGCCTCTGCCTCAGCCATGTATTATCCAGCTGAGCATCTAGCTTTGCCCAAAACTCTGGAGAGCCTCTTGTGGACACTATCTTTATCATCAGTCCAGGACACTCATAAATACCCCAACATAGAGCATAGGAAACTTGAGCCACCCAATGACAGCAGTGGTAGGAAAGAAAAGCCCAGGACAGGTATATGGGTGGGCTGATGAATAGATAAATTTACCCATGTTTCACCACCTTAGCAATTTTCAGGACTATCATGTAGATTAGAGGGTAAAAGAACATTTTCAAAAAAGAACATTTTCAAAAAAAGTGCTGGCATGGGTTGCAGGGTGAAAATAGGAACCTCCTAGAATATAAATATTCTCATTTGGCACATGAGGCAACTGATTCTTATAAAGGTATTTACCCAAGACCATGTCATAGGGCTGGGAAAGGCTCTGAACCACGGTGCAGCCATAACACTCCAATTTTTGTGGCAGCTTCTTTAATAAATAAAAATGTGCAAGATGCATTTGTGGACATTTTTAGAATCAAAATTCCAACTTCTGCAACCATAGGAACAGATAGTTATCCGAACAGCCTTGGAAATGGAGGGTCCTAAGATATTGTGTACAGTATTGGGAAAAGGGTTTGATTTGCTTTTGTATTTTGAAGGAAAATATCTGTATCTATCACTTGTCTTTCTAGGTCTTTGTGTCTTGAATAGATTAGGGTCCAAGGTTATTTTGTGTATGTTTCTGTTTTGATAGGAAATTGATATATGCACATTTGGATCATGTGGTCCATTAAAGTGCCCATTTACAAGGGGCAGTGGGAACCCATAGGCCATTGAAAACATGTGACTTTAAACCATATGCATTTTTCAAAATCTTAAATGAAATTCATGATAATTGTAGGAAAATCTTCAAGTGTGAATTATTATGCTTCTAAATAGTTTTAATAGTGTTATACTATTTTACTGTTTGAATATACCAGATATATACTAAATGTCAAGTTAGACAAACTTAATTCAAATTAACATAAGCAGCTAATGGATATTTTGGCTCATATAGCTATAAAAGATGTTGAAAATATGATGATGTCAATCTCAATCTCCCCCCTCCTCCCTCTCATATTCCATCCATCATCTCTCCCATTCTGTCCTACAACATATACATGGAGAACAAGGCTCTAGAAGCTCTGAGTTTATAACATCACAGATCATTCTTCAAGATCAAAGAACTTCTCTCTAGCTTTCCAATATCAAATTCCTTATAAAGACCTTGAATAACCCAAACTGTCCAGCCTTGGACCAATACCTAAAGCAAAGGAATTGGGCATGAGGACTGGCCATGTCTGGTCCAGGCGTCCACCCTTTTGTTTGGAGTGTTGTCAATGTCAGCCCTACCAGAGCCAGTGTTGCTAAGGGATAGGAGTGGTGGTGGGCTGGAGCCAGCTCTAGCTCTCTGGCATTGACTGTGGGCATCTCTTCTCAGTTCCAGATGGGTAGCCTGAGATCCGCCATGGTGGGAATATTTGCACAGCAGAAGTCAGAATACACAGCAATCCAGTACTATTTTTTATCTTTCTGAGAACAGGTTGTTAAATATTTACTAGAAACTCCTGGATGAAAGCATTCCCCTAAAGGGCTGAGGTAAGGAAGACAAAGAGTACAGGGTAGAGACGTCAGTATGCTATGAGCAGACCCATTTGTGCCCTCTGAGTGCAACAAGAAGTTGCATTTATAAAACCAGCAAATTATTACCATTTACAATGAATTTTTTTTGAACTGAATGCTGGGATTAAAGAGGTCTTTTTAAAATTCTACCTATTTTCAGACTACCCTCAGCAGAGTTTGGGAATTGTTTTCTACATAGCATTTACTTACCTGAGCAGTAGTCAAAGAGAGGAAAATAATATTAACATGTTCCAAGAAAAAAAGAATACTATCTGCATTCAGATAATTCTGTAAAAACATTTCCTGTGTACCACAGCATTTCATTTGGAGTAAATTTCCTCGGGTCACTTATGGAAAATAACCTTATTGATGAGTCTGTCTTTGCCAAGGCAAGTATCAGCCCTGACGCATACACCCATAGTAAATACAGACATATTTAGATAAATACAATAAAAACTTTTTCAAATACCCACAGGCTTTACCACAGCATTCATTTCACAAGTATAATTTGAACACTATCTACATTCCAGTAGATATTTTTATCATCTTATTTGATCCACAGGACAGCCCTATGAAACATGTGACATATGAGGACACTGAGGCAGAAAGAAGATAAATAGCTCTGTCAAGGTCACATAGTCATTGAAAGGCATTGCCAGGAATCATATCCTGATGTAACACCAAATTCCATGCCCTCAACTGCCAACACACCCGCATGAAGTGTGAGTGCCGCTGTTTTCTCCCACAGAACACATAGATCATTAACCTCTTATTGGGTTCATTTCATCTTTTATCTTTCAATGAGATATCTCTTATATTTCCTCCTAAGTCCTGTTCCAGCCAGGGTGTAGCCCTCAGACTTGGGTACAGGTGCTTTAACCTACTTTCACATTCTCTTTCATTTACTGGAGTTCATTGCTCCCTCCCTGACACAGAGGTGGCCACGTTAACCCTTAGAACAACACGTGGCTGAGGAGAAGGTACAGGTGACTAGAGAGAGAAGCTATTAGAAGAAACAGCTAATGATATCCCTAGGGGCATTTGCATTTTAAAAAGAATTACTGGAAAATTAGCCAATGCTACCCCTGGATCAAAGATATTTTAAAGCAACAGAACTCTCAAATCAGACCAATTAGACAAATTTCCAACTCTACATTGACCAACTCTAAAATATCTGTTCACCTTTTTAATTATATTTAAAAGTTAGTGTGACTGAAACAAGGGGAGTGTCCTCAATCAGTACATAAACACAGTAATGAATACTGTGTTATGTTCCACCGGGAACATAACATGGACATCTTTTCTTTCTTTCCCTCCTGACTAAAAACCGTATGAGGGCAAGGACAGCAGCTACTGTGTTCACCAATTCTTATTAAGCCCATGCCTCAATACCTAGCAATGGTACGCACTCAAAAAATAAATGCCGAATATATTGTGAATAAATAAATTCCCTATGTATAACTTCTTGGCGTTACAGTTTTTTTTATCATACTGTTATATTATTTGCAATTTTTTCTGTGATATAGTAAACTATAAACTTATTGGAAAGGTTTTTAAACTTTGAACTTAAAGTAGTAACAACTTTTTGCCATCTCTCAAAATAATTAGAATAAGCCAGGGTCACAAAGTCAATGAGAAATCACTGCTACAGATAGTTATGCAAAAAGGTTTAAATACTTTTAAAACACTACTTTTTAGCCTTCAAGACGAAGGTTCCGTTAACCTTGCGAAAGCTGTGCATGTGAACAAATGTACTCTGGAAAAAGAGAAATTTGAGTAATCATGGCCAGAGAACAGAGGGATTCAGACCTGAATGATCCCCACAGGTGGCTAACTGCACATCCGTCACAGTGACAGCAACAACCACTCTGCTGGGACAGAAGAGCTGCACTGATTTCCACTCGACATGCTTCCGCTAAAATAGATTAATTCTTGCTCATCAGAATCTGATTTGGGCTCCGGCTTAGCCAGCTAATTTTCAGCCTAGGGGAATAAAGGCACGGTACCTCTTGATCATTTCATGGAAAAGAACCCCACAAAGATGAAAGACAAACAACACACCAAGAGGCTACCGATGTCAACTATTTCCTGCCCCTCTAGCCCATTAAACATCATCTGGTTGGGGTTTACTTTTAAAGGCATAATTCCCCTAGCAATTAGGAGTGGGATTGCTAGGGTGCATGCTTTACTATTAGGAAAAATGCCACTGGAGCAAGGCTAATTAAACCTTTGCTTTTCATCACAGTCTAGCTCTGGTTGCTACAGTTCTCTGTGATTTGAAGCGATGGTCTTGTGCTATGTTTTATTTTCAAAGAAATATAGGGTGCTTTAGAGCAAACGGCAGTAAGCAGAAAGGAATATTTCAGTAGAAATTTGATTTTTAAGGAAGTAGTAGTTGGTGGTTTTTCTTCACTGTATTTCTCATATTAAAATGGCCATGCTTTCTTCATAACCAATTGTCTCAAATACGCATGTATTAATTAAATGCATATATGCCTTCCAGAGGCATTTTGTCAGACACTGAACACAAAATAGTGACTAGATCCTGTGCCTTGCCCTCCAGGTTACCAAATCCACTGGGGAGACACCGAGATACGTGCTATTAAAAGGAGGTAAGTACCAGGTGCTATGGAAACCCGATGTCTGGGGAAGGTAAAGGAGGCAGCCCACAGGCAGTCACCATCTAGCTGAGTCTTGAAATATAAGTAGGACTTGACCACGATTATGAACTTCCAGTTAAACCTGGCAAAGCACAGTTCCCTCATGGAACTCCTCTTTGGGGATTTATTTTTAAATGCGCTCTTTATTTTGGAGTAATTTTATAGATTTACAAAAAGTTACAAAGATAATACAATTTCCCTTAATATTATTATCTTTCTTGACCATGGTACATTTATCAAAACTGAGAAGTTGCCCTAGCCGGTGTGGCTCTGTTGGTTGAGCCTCCTCCCATGCACCAAGGCATGCAGGATTGATTCCTGGTCAGGGCACATGCCCATGTTGCTGTTTCTATCCCCAGTAGGGGGTGTGCAGGAGGCAGTCAATGGATGATGGATGCTTCTCTCTCATTGACGTTTCTCTCTCCCTCTCTTTTTCTCTTCCTCTTAAAAAAAAATCAACAATCAATAAAACATATTTAGAAAAAAACTAAAGTTAACATTGGTATGGTACTATTAAGTAAAAAACAGACATCATTCACATTTCACCTTTTTTTCCACTTATGTCCTTTTTTCTGTTCCAGAATTCAATTCAGGGTAGATACACCATTGCATTTAGTTGACAGGTCTTTTTAGCCTGCTCCAATATATGACACTCATACCCTTTGTTAAAGCTTTCAAGTTCATTAAGATGGATCTTGAAATCCTTTTGGTTGGGTTAATAGTTCATATATAAGAGACTAAAGGCATGAATCTACCCCTATCTCCAAGAAACTTGCTCAAGCCACCTGTAATTAAGTTTAGAGGAAGAGGCATGTCTTTAAAAAAGAATTGTGAGAGCCCTTGGCCCAGTGGCTCAGTTGATTGGAGCATCATCCCACACACCAAGAAAGGATTCTGATCCAATTCCTATCTAAGTTTCAGGTTTGATCCCTGGTTGGGACACATGTGGGAGGCAACTGATTGATGTTTCTCTCTCATATCTATGTTTCTCTCTCTCTCTAAAAAAAAAATGAATAAAAACATATCCTCAGGTGAGGATTTTAAAAAAATTGTGAATAAAGCTATAGGCACATAAAAGTAGGCTGGAATCAAATAAATTTTAAAAAGCCTCATTCTGAAAGTATTATACCACTTAGGAATAAATCTGACTGTGACTGTTCTTAACTAAAAATGACCCCGGGGGCCCTCAATATTCCGTGTAGGCTGAGAAAGCTGCCTAGCCCCAAGGAGGACATATTTTTCAACGTCCTCTTCAACTATGGCCAAGAAGGATATCGGGGAAATAAACATTTTCGTGAGGGTAGAGTCAAGAGCCACAGAGGATAACAGACCAGGAGCTTATTCTCTGGGAATAGAAGAAGAATCTAATCAAGAGTAGACCTCATGCTCAGAGAGGGGAGCGGGTGGGGGAGGCTTGAAACATTTACCCAATGTGATCTCATAATTGCTGCATGCCTCTCCTTATTTCTCTTTCTAAAAGAGGGTATTTGCTGCAGTTATCCTCTCTCTCCTATCATTACATTTTGGATGTGTGGAGTCTCTTGAAGAAGAGAAACTACTCAGACATGATGTAGCAAGGACAAACACAAAATTGTTTACTCTCATCTTGATGCTGTTCCTGGACTTGGGATTTTTTCATCTGGGAGAGAAATGAGTATGTTTTATGTGTGGAACAGAGGGAAGCAAATATTTGTGGGTGAGATTGGAGACTTCTAGATTGTGTTTTACACTATTCTTCATTTCCAGTCTTTCTCTGAGGGCCATTATACATTCCTCCCTGTTGACCTAGGCTTGGTCATGTGACTTGCTTGGGACCATGAAATATGAACAGATGCTTTAATAGCCATCAGTGGTTCTCTTGTGCTCTATTTTCCCTGTGCTGTGAACTCAGCTATATCCAAATGGGAGTACTCCATCAACCTGGATCTCGCAGCAAAGATGACATGGAGCAGAGCTTCAGCCAACCAGTAATGGACTCTGCAGAAGTCAGAAATTAATCTTTGTTGTTATAAGCCTATGAGGTTTTTGAAGCCACTGTTGCTTTCTCCTGTTCTCATGACATCAATGAGGTTGGGAAGAGACCTGTGGAAGCTTAGCTCATCAGGTTTCCACTTCACCTAGGGATCAGAATATATTCCTAGGAAAGCACACAGAGATGAAAACCCTACTTTGAGAAATTAGGAGAACTTTTGGTATAATTCCTGTGCTTATTTCAAACTAGAAAACTGAAGTTACTCTTTTTTAAAAAATATTTATTGTTGAAAGTATTACATATATCCCCCTTTTTCCCCCAATTTCCCCTTCTAGCCAGCCCCCACCCCTCACCCCAGGCCTCCACCACCTTACTGTCTGTGTCCATGGGTTATACATATATGTATATGCATACAAGTTCTTTGGCTGATCACTTTACACCCACCTATCCTTCCCTGCCTTCCTGCTGAGATTCCGCTGTCTGTTCTATGCTTCTATGTCTCTGGATCTATTTTGTTCATTAGTTTATTTTGTTCATTAGGTTACACATAGGAATGAGATCATGTGATACTTGCCTTTCTCTACTACTTGAGTATCTCTTGAAGATACTCTTATGGTAGCCCAGAAACAAAAGGCTTGAGTGCCTAAGACAACTGGAAGAAGCCTTTACTGTAGAGCTAGTTCCCCATTTATTGGCTTCTAAACTGTCACTAGCTACTTGTTGAGTCCACTAGCTTGTCACTGCAGTGGGACCTAGGGAAAACAGAGCTAAAAGAGCTCAAAATATTTATCCAGAAAAGGAACAATAATAACCACCTTGCCTGTCTGGTAAATGGGGAAGAAGGCTGGATTACTGAAACATCCTATCTAATAAAGAGGGAATATGTTCATTGACTGCCCTGCCCTCAAAGATGGCAGTGCCCACAGCCAATAAGGAGGGAATATGCTAATTGACTGACCCACCCTCAAAGATGGCGGCGCCCACAGCCACGAGATGGCGGTGCACAGTCCCCTCAGCCCCGTCAGGGTGGCAGGCCTGGGGGCAGGCCCAGCTGCTCCACATGCCTGCCTTGGGAGAACCCCAGTTCCCTCAGCCCCCCAGCCACCCAGGGCCGCCAGTGGCTTGCGCTGCCAGCAGTGGCAGCAGCAGAGGTGTGATGGGGGGCATCGCCTTCCCCTGATCGCCAGGTTGCCTCCTGCCCCTGAGGGATCCTGGACTGTGAGAGGGGCCAGGCCAGGCTGAGGGACCCTCCCTCCAGTGCATGAATTTTCATGCACCAGGCCTCTAGTTTGATATATAAATTCTTTTAAATTTTATTTTCCAAGTACAGTTTGTAGTTGTGTATTAGCTTCAGGTGTAGAGGCCAGCAGTTAGATAATCATATACTTTATAAAATATCCCCCTTCCCCCATATTTTAAGTACCCAGCTGGCACCATTCATAGTTATTGCAATATTGTTGACTATTTTCCATGTGAAAACTTTTGCTTTATAAAGCATGTCATCAAATTGAAAGGTTATAGCATACTAGAGGCCTGGGGCATGAATTCATGTATCAGTGGGTTTCCTCAGCCTGGCCTGCGGGATAGGGCAAAACCAGCTCTCCGATATCCCCTGAGGGCTTCTGGATTGTGAGAGGGTGCAGGCCAAGCTGAGGCACCCCACCAATGCACTATCAAAGCTGGGGGTTGATGCAGGAGGTTGGCCAGCCTGGGAGGGGCCCTCTGCTGCAGGCCTGGTCCCCCCCAACTGCCCTCCCCTGCCAGCCGGATGGCCCCCAACTGTCCTCCCCTGCCAGCCCGATGGCCCCCAACTCCCTCCCCTGCCTCTGCCTCAGCCCCTGCCACTGTGGCTTTGTCCAGAAGGATGTCTGGAAATGTCCAGAAGATGTCCAGTCTAATTAGCATATTACCCTTTTATTAGTATATATGGTGTAGCTCAGTGGTTAAGGGGTAAGATCCTGGAGCCAGACAGCTCAGGTCAGCTCTCATTAGCTGCATGGTTGTCTTAGGTGGGATCCTGGCAAACAACGCTTATTGGAGGTTCTCTGGGGATCAACACTTGTGAGGGAGTGAGGGGAGCAGGGCCGAGTGAAAGGAATAACTGGACTTGTTGGGTAGTTGCATCAGAGGCTCTAGCTCAGGGGTCCTCAAACTACGGCCTGCGGGCCACATGCGGCCCTCTGAAAACATTTATCCAGCCCGCTGGGTGTTTTTGCCACCGCTGCCTGTTGCTTAGCAGCCGACTCTTCGACTCCCCTCCTTCTCTCTAGACTCCACCTCTCAGTCTCAGGTGTGATCGGATGAGTTACGAACTTGCCTGTGCAGAGCCTGCTGCTGCCTGAGGACCGAGGTAAGAACAAGTTAGGATTTTTTTTTTTTTTAAAGTTAGGAGGTCTATTTCTTTTTTTATTTTTTTATTTTGCAGTTAGTAGGCCCTTTTTTTGGAAGTTAGGAGAGTCTTTTTTTTTGAAGTTTTATTTTTTTACTTCAAAATAAGATATGTGCAGTGTGCATAGGAATTTGTTCATAGTTTTTTTTTAAACTATAGTCCGGCCCTCCAACGGTCTGAGGAACAGTGAACTGGCCCCCTGTTTAAAAAGTTCGAGGCCCCCTGCCCTAGCTGATCCCCATGGGGAGCTGTGGAGCTGCAGTGGCCTTTCAGAGATGTCCTGAATAGACATAAGTGACACTGAATACAGGATGGGAATAACCTTGGATGAAGCAACTTTCTGTGGCCAAAGAAAATTTCTGGGAAGGCCACCACAGCACTAGTTACCACAAACAAGTTACTTAACCTCCCTGTCCCTTGGTTTCTTCATTGATAAAACGGGAGAAATAATAGTACCTCTCTCAGCGGGTTGTTATGAAGATAATTCGGAACATTGCCTATCACACGGTGAGATTATATAAGTGATTTGTTAAAAAAAAAATGTCCACTAGAGATTTTCAAATATACTTTAACAAATAGAGAGAGGATTTTTAAAATTAGTTATTGTTTCTATGGACATAGTCACTCTGAAGTACTTTTAAATATTTGAACGCAATTAATTCTCAAGTAGCTTAGAAGCTCTCCATGAAAGTACTAAGAAAAATATTCATTTGCTTGGGAGCTGCTTTTTAACAATCATGCAAATATAAAATTTATCTCAGACTATAATCAAATTAGTATATATTTTGAATTGCTGAAATATGAATTAAAGACATAATTTTTGACAGGCGCTGCAATAAATATATGCATTTTCTCATTTCTCATTATAACCAATATGAGAGATAGATACTATACAGTTACTGCCTCTATGTACAGAAAGGAACCTGAGACTCAGAAGGTTTTACAAGACTGGAATTCAAAACTGACTCCTAAGGTTTACTCTTAAACATCGCACTCTCCTTTTTTCCATATAACTAACCCACACCCCTAGCTCTTCCAAGTGTTTGAAATATTTTATTACTTAAGCATTGCACTCAAAGAAAACGTGGCCTGCTAGTGCTATCCTGCCGGGGTCCAGCCCCAGCGGGTCCAGGGGTCCCCAAAGGTGTGGACGGAGTCGGCGAAGAAGGAATGACACGGAGACAGTGTTCAGTTGATCAGCAACCTAGCCAGGATCTCTAGCCCAGATCTCCAGAGAGGTTCTGCTTCGGATCTCCAGCGAGGTTCTGTAGCCATGTTCCCTCGCTAGGTTCTCCAGCCAGGTTCTGTCCAGGCTCTCCAGTCAGGTTCAGTGTCCAGGTTCCAGTCAGGTTCTCCTGCCAATCTCTGTAGTCAGGTTCAGTCCAGGATCCCTTGCCATGTTCTCCCGCTAGGCTCTGTCTCTAGGCTCTGAGGCCAGTCCCTCTCCAGGATCCTCCGGCATGCTCTCGCCAGCGAAGTTCTTCTGTCTCTAGGCTCCGTGTAGGTTCTGTCTTCTTGATTCTGTTCTAAGTTCTGAGTGTTTCTGTCTTGTTACAACTGTATTTATACCAGTTGATTCAATCCTATCAATCTCTATTACAAAGGTTAGGGCGTTTCTTATCTCCATTCCAGGGAGAAAAGATTATGTAGTTTAAGCATGATTGTTCATAGTTAAAGGGATTAATTACCCGCCTGGCACTTAGTTGAGGGGTTTTATTCCCTCCCTAACTTCAGGGGAAAATCCCTACCTGGGGAAAACAACCTTTCTCAGAGACCTTGGTTAAAATACATAGTGCCAAGAAGGTGAGCAAACATATTAAGAACAGTATGCCATATATGCCAGGTCCCTTGAAACAGCAAGCATGGACCGGCTCCAAGCAAATTCCCCCTTTTTTATTTTTTAAAAGCAGGCATTAAAAAGAAAAACCTCAAATGCTCTCTTATATCCATTTTAAGAGTAGGATTGGCGCTTTCCGCTATTACCTGAGTCCTGATCTATCACCCCAGGGAGAGCTTGCCAATCCTGCACTTTCCCGGGGTGGAAAGGCTGTAGTGGGGTTAAGGATAAGGCTCCTTGGGCCTACCTTCTCCCATGCCTCTACATTTACCTTTCCGGCACCTTTCCTTCCTCAGAAAAGCATGGAAGTATTTCTTGTATAAAATGTTCCATCTGACTGGGAGTAACCTTAATTCCTCTGCTAGCAAGCATATGTGTTAAAAGATCAATACAGAGTCTTATTTCTTTAGACTCAGTATGGCACATCTTCTTAATCTAACGATCAATACAGAGTCTTCTTTCTTTGGACTCAGTATGGCACATCTTGTCAATCTAAGTTCTGTACTATCCACCTTCTTACCCTACTTATCCTCTGTAGGGGGGTCTGCAGTACCCTGGTGGAGTCCTATCCGTCCCGAGTGTGGGGTTCTCAATGGGGGGGGGGGGGGCTTACCTAAGGGAATCCTGTTCCAGGGGTTCCCAAAGGTGTGGACGGAGTCGGCGAAGACTATCCACCCTCTTCCTACGGTGGAGTCCTATCCGTCCCAAGTGCGGGGCGCTTACCTAGGGGTCCCTGTTCGGGCGCCATATGCCAGGGTCCAACCCCAGCAGGTCCAGGGGTCCCCAAAGGTGTGGACGGAGTCGGCGAAGAGGGAAAGACTCAGAGACAGTGTTCAGTTCATCAGCAGCCTAGCCAGGATCTCCAGCCAAGTTCTGGTCTCGATCTCCAGCGAAGTTCTTCTGTCTCTAGGCTCCGTGTAGGTTCTGTCTTCTTGATTCTGTTCTAAGTTCTGAGTGTTTCTGTCTTGTTACAACTGTATTTATACCAGTTGATTCAATCCTATCAATCTCTATTACAAAGGTTAGGGCGTTTCTTATCTCCATTCCAGGGAGAAAAGATTATGTAGTTTAAGCATGATTGTTCGTAGTTAAAGGGATTAATTACCCGCCTGGCACTTAGTTGAGGGGTTTTATTCCCTCCCTAACTTCAGGGGAAAATCCCTACCTGGGGAAAACAACCTTTCTCTGCCGGGGTCCAGCCCCAGCAGGTCCAGGGGTCCCCAAAGGTGTGGACGGAGTCGGCGAAGAAGGAATGACACGGAGACAGCGTTCAGTTGATCAGCAGCCTAGCCAGGATCTCCAGCCAAGTTCTGGTCTTGATCTCCAGAGAGGCTCTGCTTCGGATCTCCAGCGAGGTTCTGTAGCCATGTTCCCTTGCTAGGTTCTCCAGCCAGGTTCTGTCCAGGCTCTCCAGTCAGGTTCAGTGTCCAGGTTCCAGTCAGGTTCTCCTGCCAATCTCTGTAGTCAGGTTCAGTCCAGGATCCCTTGCCATGTTCTCCCGCTAGGCTCTGTCTCTAGGCTCCGAGGCCAGTCCCGGTCCAGGATCCTCTGGCATGCTCTCGCCAGCGAAGTTCTTCTGTCTCTAGGCTCCGTGTAGGTTCTGTCTTCTGAATTCTGTCTCCTGAGTTCTGAGTCTTTCTGTCTTGTTACAACTGTATTTATACCAGTTGATTCAATCCTATCAATCTCTATTACAAAGGTTAGGGCGTTTCTTATCTCCATTCCAGGGAGAAAAGATTATGTAGTTTAAGCATGATTGTTCGTAGTTAAAGGGATTAATTACCCGCCTGGCACTTAGTTGAGGGGTTTTATTCCCTCCCTAACTTCAGGGGAAAATCCCTACCTGGGGATTCAACCTTTCTCGGAGAGGTGACTTTGGTTAAAACACAGCGCCAAGAAGGTGAGCAAACATATTAAGAACCGTATGCCATATATGCCAGGTCCCTTGAAACAGCAAGGATGGACCGGCTCCCGGCAAATTCCCCCTTTTTTATTTTTTAAAAGCAAGCATTAAAAAGAAAAACCTGAAACGCTCTCTTGTATCCATTTTAAGAGTAGGATTGGCGCTTTCCGCTATTACCTGAGTCCTGATCTATCACCCCAGGGAGAGCTTGCCAATCCTGCACTTTCCCGGGGTGGAAAGGCTGCAGTGAGGTTAAGGATAAGGCTCCTTGGGCCTACCTTCTCCCATGCCTCTACATTTACCTTTCCGGCACCTTTCCTTCCTCAGAAAAGCATGGACGTATTTCTTGTATAAAATGTTCTGTCTGACTGGGAGTAACCTTAATTCCTCTGCTAATAAGCATATATGTTAAAAGATCAATACGGAGTCTTTTTTCTTTAGACTCAGTATGGCACATCTTCTTAATCTAAAGATCAATACAGAGTCTTCTTTCTTTGGACTCAGTATGGCACATCTTCTCAATCTAAGAATCAATACAGAGTCTTCTTTCTTTGGACTCAGTATGGCACATCTTCTCAATCTAAGTTCTGTACTATCCACCTTCTTACCCTACTTATCCTCTATAGGGGGGTCTGTAGCACCCTGGTGGAGTCCTATCCGTCCCGAGTGTGGGGTTCTCAATGGGGGGGCTTACCTAAGGGAATCCTGTTCCAGGGGTTCCCAAAGGTGTGGACGGAGTCAGCGAAGACTATCCACCCTCTTCCTACGGTGGAGTCTGATCCGTCCCGAGTGTGGGGGTTCTCAATGGGGGAGGGGGGCTTACCTAGGGGAATCCTGTTCCAGGGGTTCCCAAAGGTGTGGACGGAGTCGGCGAAGACTATCCACCCTCTTCCTACGGTGGAGTCCGATCCATCCCGAGTTCAGGGCGCTTACCTAGGGGTCCCTGTTCGGGCGCCAGATGCCGGGGTCCAGCCCCAGCGGGTCCAGGGGTCCCCAAAGGTGTGGACGGAGTCGGCGAAGAAGGAATGACACGGAGACAGCGTTCAGTTGATCAGCAGCCTAGCCAGGATCTCCAGCCAAGTTCTGGTCTTGATCTCCAGAGAGGCTCTGCTTCGGATCTCCAGCGAGGTTCTGTAGCCATGTTCCCTTGCTAGGTTCTCCAGCCAGGTTCTGTCCAGGCTCTCCAGTCAGGTTCAGTGTCCAGGTTCCAGTCAGGTTCTCCTGCCAATCTCTGTAGTCAGGTTCAGTCCAGGATCCCTTGCCATGTTCTCCCGCTAGGCTCTGTCTCTAGGCTCCGAGGCCAGTCCCGGTCCAGGATCCTCTGGCATGCTCTCGCCAGCGAAGTTCTTCTGTCTCTAGGCTCCGTGTAGGTTCTGTCTTCTGAATTCTGTCTCCTGAGTTCTGAGTCTTTCTGTCTTGTTACAACTGTATTTATACCAGTTGATTCAATCCTATCAATCTCTATTACAAAGGTTAGGGCGTTTCTTATCTCCATTCCAGGGAGAAAAGATTATGTAGTTTAAGCATGATTGTTCGTAGTTAAAGGGATTAATTACCCGCCTGGCACTTAGTTGAGGGGTTTTATTCCCTCCCTAACTTCAGGGGAAAATCCCTACCTGGGGAAAACAACCTTTCTCTGCCGGGGTCCAGCCCCAGCAGGTCCAGGGGTCCCCAAAGGTGTGGACGGAGTCGGCGAAGAAGGAATGACACGGAGACAGCGTTCAGTTGATCAGCAGCCTAGCCAGGATCTCCAGCCAAGTTCTGGTCTTGATCTCCAGAGAGGCTCTGCTTCGGATCTCCAGCGAGGTTCTGTAGCCATGTTCCCTTGCTAGGTTCTCCAGCCAGGTTCTGTCCAGGCTCTCCAGTCAGGTTCAGTGTCCAGGTTCCAGTCAGGTTCTCCTGCCAATCTCTGTAGTCAGGTTCAGTCCAGGATCCCTTGCCATGTTCTCCCGCTAGGCTCTGTCTCTAGGCTCCGAGGCCAGTCCCGGTCCAGGATCCTCTGGCATGCTCTCGCCAGCGAAGTTCTTCTGTCTCTAGGCTCCGTGTAGGTTCTGTCTTCTGAATTCTGTCTCCTGAGTTCTGAGTCTTTCTGTCTTGTTACAACTGTATTTATACCAGTTGATTCAATCCTATCAATCTCTATTACAAAGGTTAGGGCGTTTCTTATCTCCATTCCAGGGAGAAAAGATTATGTAGTTTAAGCATGATTGTTCGTAGTTAAAGGGATTAATTACCCGCCTGGCACTTAGTTGAGGGGTTTTATTCCCTCCCTAACTTCAGGGGAAAATCCCTACCTGGGGAAAACAACCTTTCTCTGCCGGGGTCCAGCCCCAGCAGGTCCAGGGGTCCCCAAAGGTGTGGACGGAGTCGGCGAAGAAGGAATGACACGGAGACAGCGTTCAGTTGATCAGCAGCCTAGCCAGGATCTCCAGCCAAGTTCTGGTCTTGATCTCCAGAGAGGCTCTGCTTCGGATCTCCAGCGAGGTTCTGTAGCCATGTTCCCTTGCTAGGTTCTCCAGCCAGGTTCTGTCCAGGCTCTCCAGTCAGGTTCAGTGTCCAGGTTCCAGTCAGGTTCTCCTGCCAATCTCTGTAGTCAGGTTCAGTCCAGGATCCCTTGCCATGTTCTCCCGCTAGGCTCTGTCTCTAGGCTCTGAGGCCAGTCCCTCTCCAGGATCCTCCGGCATGCTCTCGCCAGCGAAGTTCTTCTGTCTCTAGGCTCCGTGTAGGTTCTGTCTTCTTGATTCTGTTCTAAGTTCTGAGTGTTTCTGTCTTGTTACAACTGTATTTATACCAGTTGATTCAATCCTATCAATCTCTATTACAAAGGTTAGGGCGTTTCTTATCTCCATTCCAGGGAGAAAAGATTATGTAGTTTAAGCATGATTGTTCATAGTTAAAGGGATTAATTACCCGCCTGGCACTTAGTTGAGGGGTTTTATTCCCTCCCTAACTTCAGGGGAAAATCCCTACCTGGGGAAAACAACCTTTCTCAGAGACCTTGGTTAAAATACATAGTGCCAAGAAGGTGAGCAAACATATTAAGAACAGTATGCCATATATGCCAGGTCCCTTGAAACAGCAAGCATGGACCGGCTCCAAGCAAATTCCCCCTTTTTTATTTTTTAAAAGCAGGCATTAAAAAGAAAAACCTCAAATGCTCTCTTATATCCATTTTAAGAGTAGGATTGGCGCTTTCCGCTATTACCTGAGTCCTGATCTATCACCCCAGGGAGAGCTTGCCAATCCTGCACTTTCCCGGGGTGGAAAGGCTGTAGTGGGGTTAAGGATAAGGCTCCTTGGGCCTACCTTCTCCCATGCCTCTACATTTACCTTTCCGGCACCTTTCCTTCCTCAGAAAAGCATGGAAGTATTTCTTGTATAAAATGTTCCATCTGACTGGGAGTAACCTTAATTCCTCTGCTAGCAAGCATATGTGTTAAAAGATCAATACAGAGTCTTATTTCTTTAGACTCAGTATGGCACATCTTCTTAATCTAACGATCAATACAGAGTCTTCTTTCTTTGGACTCAGTATGGCACATCTTGTCAATCTAAGTTCTGTACTATCCACCTTCTTACCCTACTTATCCTCTGTAGGGGGGTCTGCAGTACCCTGGTGGAGTCCTATCCGTCCCGAGTGTGGGGTTCTCAATGGGGGGGGGGGGGCTTACCTAAGGGAATCCTGTTCCAGGGGTTCCCAAAGGTGTGGACGGAGTCGGCGAAGACTATCCACCCTCTTCCTACGGTGGAGTCCTATCCGTCCCAAGTGCGGGGCGCTTACCTAGGGGTCCCTGTTCGGGCGCCATATGCCAGGGTCCAACCCCAGCAGGTCCAGGGGTCCCCAAAGGTGTGGACGGAGTCGGCGAAGAGGGAAAGACTCAGAGACAGTGTTCAGTTCATCAGCAGCCTAGCCAGGATCTCCAGCCAAGTTCTGGTCTCGATCTCCAGCGAAGTTCTTCTGTCTCTAGGCTCCGTGTAGGTTCTGTCTTCTTGATTCTGTTCTAAGTTCTGAGTGTTTCTGTCTTGTTACAACTGTATTTATACCAGTTGATTCAATCCTATCAATCTCTATTACAAAGGTTAGGGCGTTTCTTATCTCCATTCCAGGGAGAAAAGATTATGTAGTTTAAGCATGATTGTTCGTAGTTAAAGGGATTAATTACCCGCCTGGCACTTAGTTGAGGGGTTTTATTCCCTCCCTAACTTCAGGGGAAAATCCCTACCTGGGGAAAACAACCTTTCTCTGCCGGGGTCCAGCCCCAGCAGGTCCAGGGGTCCCCAAAGGTGTGGACGGAGTCGGCGAAGAAGGAATGACACGGAGACAGCGTTCAGTTGATCAGCAGCCTAGCCAGGATCTCCAGCCAAGTTCTGGTCTTGATCTCCAGAGAGGCTCTGCTTCGGATCTCCAGCGAGGTTCTGTAGCCATGTTCCCTTGCTAGGTTCTCCAGCCAGGTTCTGTCCAGGCTCTCCAGTCAGGTTCAGTGTCCAGGTTCCAGTCAGGTTCTCCTGCCAATCTCTGTAGTCAGGTTCAGTCCAGGATCCCTTGCCATGTTCTCCCGCTAGGCTCTGTCTCTAGGCTCCGAGGCCAGTCCCGGTCCAGGATCCTCTGGCATGCTCTCGCCAGCGAAGTTCTTCTGTCTCTAGGCTCCGTGTAGGTTCTGTCTTCTGAATTCTGTCTCCTGAGTTCTGAGTCTTTCTGTCTTGTTACAACTGTATTTATACCAGTTGATTCAATCCTATCAATCTCTATTACAAAGGTTAGGGCGTTTCTTATCTCCATTCCAGGGAGAAAAGATTATGTAGTTTAAGCATGATTGTTCGTAGTTAAAGGGATTAATTACCCGCCTGGCACTTAGTTGAGGGGTTTTATTCCCTCCCTAACTTCAGGGGAAAATCCCTACCTGGGGATTCAACCTTTCTCGGAGAGGTGACTTTGGTTAAAACACAGCGCCAAGAAGGTGAGCAAACATATTAAGAACCGTATGCCATATATGCCAGGTCCCTTGAAACAGCAAGGATGGACCGGCTCCCGGCAAATTCCCCCTTTTTTATTTTTTAAAAGCAAGCATTAAAAAGAAAAACCTGAAACGCTCTCTTGTATCCATTTTAAGAGTAGGATTGGCGCTTTCTGCTATTACCTGAGTCCTGATCTATCACCCCAGGGAGAGCTTGCCAATCCTGCACTTTCCCGGGGTGGAAAGGCTGTAGTGGGGTTAAGGATAAGGCTCCTTGGGCCTACCTTCTCCCATGCCTCTACATTTACCTTTCCGGCACCTTTCCTTCCTCAGAAAAGCATGGAAGTATTTCTTGTATAAAATGTTCCATCTGACTGGGAGTAACCTTAATTCCTCTGCTAGCAAGCATATGTGTTAAAAGATCAATACAGAGTCTTATTTCTTTAGACTCAGTATGGCACATCTTCTTAATCTAACGATCAATACAGAGTCTTCTTTCTTTGGACTCAGTATGGCACATCTTGTCAATCTAAGTTCTGTACTATCCACCTTCTTACCCTACTTATCCTCTGTAGGGGGGTCTGCAGTACCCTGGTGGAGTCCTATCCGTCCCGAGTGTGGGGTTCTCAATGGGGGGGGGGGGGGCTTACCTAAGGGAATCCTGTTCCAGGGGTTCCCAAAGGTGTGGACGGAGTCGGCGAAGACTATCCACCCTCTTCCTACGGTGGAGTCCTATCCGTCCCAAGTGCGGGGCGCTTACCTAGGGGTCCCTGTTCGGGCGCCATATGCCAGGGTCCAACCCCAGCAGGTCCAGGGGTCCCCAAAGGTGTGGACGGAGTCGGCGAAGAGGGAAAGACTCAGAGACAGTGTTCAGTTCATCAGCAGCCTAGCCAGGATCTCCAGCCAAGTTCTGGTCTCGATCTCCAGCGAAGTTCTTCTGTCTCTAGGCTCCGTGTAGGTTCTGTCTTCTTGATTCTGTTCTAAGTTCTGAGTGTTTCTGTCTTGTTACAACTGTATTTATACCAGTTGATTCAATCCTATCAATCTCTATTACAAAGGTTAGGGCGTTTCTTATCTCCATTCCAGGGAGAAAAGATTATGTAGTTTAAGCATGATTGTTCGTAGTTAAAGGGATTAATTACCCGCCTGGCACTTAGTTGAGGGGTTTTATTCCCTCCCTAACTTCAGGGGAAAATCCCTACCTGGGGAAAACAACCTTTCTCTGCCGGGGTCCAGCCCCAGCAGGTCCAGGGGTCCCCAAAGGTGTGGACGGAGTCGGCGAAGAAGGAATGACACGGAGACAGCGTTCAGTTGATCAGCAGCCTAGCCAGGATCTCCAGCCAAGTTCTGGTCTTGATCTCCAGAGAGGCTCTGCTTCGGATCTCCAGCGAGGTTCTGTAGCCATGTTCCCTTGCTAGGTTCTCCAGCCAGGTTCTGTCCAGGCTCTCCAGTCAGGTTCAGTGTCCAGGTTCCAGTCAGGTTCTCCTGCCAATCTCTGTAGTCAGGTTCAGTCCAGGATCCCTTGCCATGTTCTCCCGCTAGGCTCTGTCTCTAGGCTCCGAGGCCAGTCCCGGTCCAGGATCCTCTGGCATGCTCTCGCCAGCGAAGTTCTTCTGTCTCTAGGCTCCGTGTAGGTTCTGTCTTCTGAATTCTGTCTCCTGAGTTCTGAGTCTTTCTGTCTTGTTACAACTGTATTTATACCAGTTGATTCAATCCTATCAATCTCTATTACAAAGGTTAGGGCGTTTCTTATCTCCATTCCAGGGAGAAAAGATTATGTAGTTTAAGCATGATTGTTCGTAGTTAAAGGGATTAATTACCCGCCTGGCACTTAGTTGAGGGGTTTTATTCCCTCCCTAACTTCAGGGGAAAATCCCTACCTGGGGATTCAACCTTTCTCGGAGAGGTGACTTTGGTTAAAACACAGCGCCAAGAAGGTGAGCAAACATATTAAGAACCGTATGCCATATATGCCAGGTCCCTTGAAACAGCAAGGATGGACCGGCTCCCGGCAAATTCCCCCTTTTTTATTTTTTAAAAGCAAGCATTAAAAAGAAAAACCTGAAACGCTCTCTTGTATCCATTTTAAGAGTAGGATTGGCGCTTTCCGCTATTACCTGAGTCCTGATCTATCACCCCAGGGAGAGCTTGCCAATCCTGCACTTTCCCGGGGTGGAAAGGCTGCAGTGAGGTTAAGGATAAGGCTCCTTGGGCCTACCTTCTCCCATGCCTCTACATTTACCTTTCCGGCACCTTTCCTTCCTCAGAAAAGCATGGACGTATTTCTTGTATAAAATGTTCTGTCTGACTGGGAGTAACCTTAATTCCTCTGCTAATAAGCATATATGTTAAAAGATCAATACGGAGTCTTTTTTCTTTAGACTCAGTATGGCACATCTTCTTAATCTAAAGATCAATACAGAGTCTTCTTTCTTTGGACTCAGTATGGCACATCTTCTCAATCTAAGAATCAATACAGAGTCTTCTTTCTTTGGACTCAGTATGGCACATCTTCTCAATCTAAGTTCTGTACTATCCACCTTCTTACCCTACTTATCCTCTATAGGGGGGTCTGTAGCACCCTGGTGGAGTCCTATCCGTCCCGAGTGTGGGGTTCTCAATGGGGGGGCTTACCTAAGGGAATCCTGTTCCAGGGGTTCCCAAAGGTGTGGACGGAGTCAGCGAAGACTATCCACCCTCTTCCTACGGTGGAGTCTGATCCGTCCCGAGTGTGGGGGTTCTCAATGGGGGAGGGGGGCTTACCTAGGGGAATCCTGTTCCAGGGGTTCCCAAAGGTGTGGACGGAGTCGGCGAAGACTATCCACCCTCTTCCTACGGTGGAGTCCGATCCATCCCGAGTTCAGGGCGCTTACCTAGGGGTCCCTGTTCGGGCGCCAGATGCCGGGGTCCAGCCCCAGCGGGTCCAGGGGTCCCCAAAGGTGTGGACGGAGTCGGCGAAGAAGGAATGACACGGAGACAGCGTTCAGTTGATCAGCAGCCTAGCCAGGATCTCCAGCCAAGTTCTGGTCTTGATCTCCAGAGAGGCTCTGCTTCGGATCTCCAGCGAGGTTCTGTAGCCATGTTCCCTTGCTAGGTTCTCCAGCCAGGTTCTGTCCAGGCTCTCCAGTCAGGTTCAGTGTCCAGGTTCCAGTCAGGTTCTCCTGCCAATCTCTGTAGTCAGGTTCAGTCCAGGATCCCTTGCCATGTTCTCCCGCTAGGCTCTGTCTCTAGGCTCCGAGGCCAGTCCCGGTCCAGGATCCTCTGGCATGCTCTCGCCAGCGAAGTTCTTCTGTCTCTAGGCTCCGTGTAGGTTCTGTCTTCTGAATTCTGTCTCCTGAGTTCTGAGTCTTTCTGTCTTGTTACAACTGTATTTATACCAGTTGATTCAATCCTATCAATCTCTATTACAAAGGTTAGGGCGTTTCTTATCTCCATTCCAGGGAGAAAAGATTATGTAGTTTAAGCATGATTGTTCGTAGTTAAAGGGATTAATTACCCGCCTGGCACTTAGTTGAGGGGTTTTATTCCCTCCCTAACTTCAGGGGAAAATCCCTACCTGGGGAAAACAACCTTTCTCTGCCGGGGTCCAGCCCCAGCAGGTCCAGGGGTCCCCAAAGGTGTGGACGGAGTCGGCGAAGAAGGAATGACACGGAGACAGCGTTCAGTTGATCAGCAGCCTAGCCAGGATCTCCAGCCAAGTTCTGGTCTTGATCTCCAGAGAGGCTCTGCTTCGGATCTCCAGCGAGGTTCTGTAGCCATGTTCCCTTGCTAGGTTCTCCAGCCAGGTTCTGTCCAGGCTCTCCAGTCAGGTTCAGTGTCCAGGTTCCAGTCAGGTTCTCCTGCCAATCTCTGTAGTCAGGTTCAGTCCAGGATCCCTTGCCATGTTCTCCCGCTAGGCTCTGTCTCTAGGCTCCGAGGCCAGTCCCGGTCCAGGATCCTCTGGCATGCTCTCGCCAGCGAAGTTCTTCTGTCTCTAGGCTCCGTGTAGGTTCTGTCTTCTGAATTCTGTCTCCTGAGTTCTGAGTCTTTCTGTCTTGTTACAACTGTATTTATACCAGTTGATTCAATCCTATCAATCTCTATTACAAAGGTTAGGGCGTTTCTTATCTCCATTCCAGGGAGAAAAGATTATGTAGTTTAAGCATGATTGTTCGTAGTTAAAGGGATTAATTACCCGCCTGGCACTTAGTTGAGGGGTTTTATTCCCTCCCTAACTTCAGGGGAAAATCCCTACCTGGGGAAAACAACCTTTCTCTGCCGGGGTCCAGCCCCAGCAGGTCCAGGGGTCCCCAAAGGTGTGGACGGAGTCGGCGAAGAAGGAATGACACGGAGACAGCGTTCAGTTGATCAGCAGCCTAGCCAGGATCTCCAGCCAAGTTCTGGTCTTGATCTCCAGAGAGGCTCTGCTTCGGATCTCCAGCGAGGTTCTGTAGCCATGTTCCCTTGCTAGGTTCTCCAGCCAGGTTCTGTCCAGGCTCTCCAGTCAGGTTCAGTGTCCAGGTTCCAGTCAGGTTCTCCTGCCAATCTCTGTAGTCAGGTTCAGTCCAGGATCCCTTGCCATGTTCTCCCGCTAGGCTCTGTCTCTAGGCTCTGAGGCCAGTCCCTCTCCAGGATCCTCCGGCATGCTCTCGCCAGCGAAGTTCTTCTGTCTCTAGGCTCCGTGTAGGTTCTGTCTTCTTGATTCTGTTCTAAGTTCTGAGTGTTTCTGTCTTGTTACAACTGTATTTATACCAGTTGATTCAATCCTATCAATCTCTATTACAAAGGTTAGGGCGTTTCTTATCTCCATTCCAGGGAGAAAAGATTATGTAGTTTAAGCATGATTGTTCATAGTTAAAGGGATTAATTACCCGCCTGGCACTTAGTTGAGGGGTTTTATTCCCTCCCTAACTTCAGGGGAAAATCCCTACCTGGGGAAAACAACCTTTCTCAGAGACCTTGGTTAAAATACATAGTGCCAAGAAGGTGAGCAAACATATTAAGAACAGTATGCCATATATGCCAGGTCCCTTGAAACAGCAAGCATGGACCGGCTCCAAGCAAATTCCCCCTTTTTTATTTTTTAAAAGCAGGCATTAAAAAGAAAAACCTCAAATGCTCTCTTATATCCATTTTAAGAGTAGGATTGGCGCTTTCCGCTATTACCTGAGTCCTGATCTATCACCCCAGGGAGAGCTTGCCAATCCTGCACTTTCCCGGGGTGGAAAGGCTGTAGTGGGGTTAAGGATAAGGCTCCTTGGGCCTACCTTCTCCCATGCCTCTACATTTACCTTTCCGGCACCTTTCCTTCCTCAGAAAAGCATGGAAGTATTTCTTGTATAAAATGTTCCATCTGACTGGGAGTAACCTTAATTCCTCTGCTAGCAAGCATATGTGTTAAAAGATCAATACAGAGTCTTATTTCTTTAGACTCAGTATGGCACATCTTCTTAATCTAACGATCAATACAGAGTCTTCTTTCTTTGGACTCAGTATGGCACATCTTGTCAATCTAAGTTCTGTACTATCCACCTTCTTACCCTACTTATCCTCTGTAGGGGGGTCTGCAGTACCCTGGTGGAGTCCTATCCGTCCCGAGTGTGGGGTTCTCAATGGGGGGGGGGGGGCTTACCTAAGGGAATCCTGTTCCAGGGGTTCCCAAAGGTGTGGACGGAGTCGGCGAAGACTATCCACCCTCTTCCTACGGTGGAGTCCTATCCGTCCCAAGTGCGGGGCGCTTACCTAGGGGTCCCTGTTCGGGCGCCATATGCCAGGGTCCAACCCCAGCAGGTCCAGGGGTCCCCAAAGGTGTGGACGGAGTCGGCGAAGAGGGAAAGACTCAGAGACAGTGTTCAGTTCATCAGCAGCCTAGCCAGGATCTCCAGCCAAGTTCTGGTCTCGATCTCCAGCGAAGTTCTTCTGTCTCTAGGCTCCGTGTAGGTTCTGTCTTCTTGATTCTGTTCTAAGTTCTGAGTGTTTCTGTCTTGTTACAACTGTATTTATACCAGTTGATTCAATCCTATCAATCTCTATTACAAAGGTTAGGGCGTTTCTTATCTCCATTCCAGGGAGAAAAGATTATGTAGTTTAAGCATGATTGTTCGTAGTTAAAGGGATTAATTACCCGCCTGGCACTTAGTTGAGGGGTTTTATTCCCTCCCTAACTTCAGGGGAAAATCCCTACCTGGGGAAAACAACCTTTCTCTGCCGGGGTCCAGCCCCAGCAGGTCCAGGGGTCCCCAAAGGTGTGGACGGAGTCGGCGAAGAAGGAATGACACGGAGACAGCGTTCAGTTGATCAGCAGCCTAGCCAGGATCTCCAGCCAAGTTCTGGTCTTGATCTCCAGAGAGGCTCTGCTTCGGATCTCCAGCGAGGTTCTGTAGCCATGTTCCCTTGCTAGGTTCTCCAGCCAGGTTCTGTCCAGGCTCTCCAGTCAGGTTCAGTGTCCAGGTTCCAGTCAGGTTCTCCTGCCAATCTCTGTAGTCAGGTTCAGTCCAGGATCCCTTGCCATGTTCTCCCGCTAGGCTCTGTCTCTAGGCTCCGAGGCCAGTCCCGGTCCAGGATCCTCTGGCATGCTCTCGCCAGCGAAGTTCTTCTGTCTCTAGGCTCCGTGTAGGTTCTGTCTTCTGAATTCTGTCTCCTGAGTTCTGAGTCTTTCTGTCTTGTTACAACTGTATTTATACCAGTTGATTCAATCCTATCAATCTCTATTACAAAGGTTAGGGCGTTTCTTATCTCCATTCCAGGGAGAAAAGATTATGTAGTTTAAGCATGATTGTTCGTAGTTAAAGGGATTAATTACCCGCCTGGCACTTAGTTGAGGGGTTTTATTCCCTCCCTAACTTCAGGGGAAAATCCCTACCTGGGGATTCAACCTTTCTCGGAGAGGTGACTTTGGTTAAAACACAGCGCCAAGAAGGTGAGCAAACATATTAAGAACCGTATGCCATATATGCCAGGTCCCTTGAAACAGCAAGGATGGACCGGCTCCCGGCAAATTCCCCCTTTTTTATTTTTTAAAAGCAAGCATTAAAAAGAAAAACCTGAAACGCTCTCTTGTATCCATTTTAAGAGTAGGATTGGCGCTTTCTGCTATTACCTGAGTCCTGATCTATCACCCCAGGGAGAGCTTGCCAATCCTGCACTTTCCCGGGGTGGAAAGGCTGCAGTGAGGTTAAGGATAAGGCTCCTTGGGCCTACCTTCTCCCATGCCTCTACATTTACCTTTCCGGCACCTTTCCTTCCTCAGAAAAGCATGGACGTATTTCTTGTATAAAATGTTCTGTCTGACTGGGAGTAACCTTAATTCCTCTGCTAATAAGCATATATGTTAAAAGATCAATACGGAGTCTTTTTTCTTTAGACTCAGTATGGCACATCTTCTTAATCTAAAGATCAATACAGAGTCTTCTTTCTTTGGACTCAGTATGGCACATCTTCTCAATCTAAGAATCAATACAGAGTCTTCTTTCTTTGGACTCAGTATGGCACATCTTCTCAATCTAAGTTCTGTACTATCCACCTTCTTACCCTACTTATCCTCTATAGGGGGGTCTGTACCACCCTGGTGGAGTCCTATCCGTCCCGAGTGTGGGGTTCTCAATGGGGGGGCTTACCTAAGGGAATCCTGTTCCAGGGGTTCCCAAAGGTGTGGACGGAGTCAGCGAAGACTATCCACCCTCTTCCTACGGTGGAGTCTGATCCGTCCCGAGTGTGGGGGTTCTCAATGGGGGAGGGGGGCTTACCTAGGGGAATCCTGTTCCAGGGGTTCCCAAAGGTGTGGACGGAGTCGGCGAAGACTATCCACCCTCTTCCTACGGTGGAGTCCGATCCATCCCGAGTTCAGGGCGCTTACCTAGGGGTCCCTGTTCGGGCGCCAGATGCCGGGGTCCAGCCCCAGCGGGTCCAGGGGTCCCCAAAGGTGTGGACGGAGTCGGCGAAGAAGGAATGACACGGAGACAGCGTTCAGTTGATCAGCAGCCTAGCCAGGATCTCCAGCCAAGTTCTGGTCTTGATCTCCAGAGAGGCTCTGCTTCGGATCTCCAGCGAGGTTCTGTAGCCATGTTCCCTTGCTAGGTTCTCCAGCCAGGTTCTGTCCAGGCTCTCCAGTCAGGTTCAGTGTCCAGGTTCCAGTCAGGTTCTCCTGCCAATCTCTGTAGTCAGGTTCAGTCCAGGATCCCTTGCCATGTTCTCCCGCTAGGCTCTGTCTCTAGGCTCCGAGGCCAGTCCCGGTCCAGGATCCTCTGGCATGCTCTCGCCAGCGAAGTTCTTCTGTCTCTAGGCTCCGTGTAGGTTCTGTCTTCTGAATTCTGTCTCCTGAGTTCTGAGTCTTTCTGTCTTGTTACAACTGTATTTATACCAGTTGATTCAATCCTATCAATCTCTATTACAAAGGTTAGGGCGTTTCTTATCTCCATTCCAGGGAGAAAAGATTATGTAGTTTAAGCATGATTGTTCGTAGTTAAAGGGATTAATTACCCGCCTGGCACTTAGTTGAGGGGTTTTATTCCCTCCCTAACTTCAGGGGAAAATCCCTACCTGGGGAAAACAACCTTTCTCTGCCGGGGTCCAGCCCCAGCAGGTCCAGGGGTCCCCAAAGGTGTGGACGGAGTCGGCGAAGAAGGAATGACACGGAGACAGCGTTCAGTTGATCAGCAGCCTAGCCAGGATCTCCAGCCAAGTTCTGGTCTTGATCTCCAGAGAGGCTCTGCTTCGGATCTCCAGCGAGGTTCTGTAGCCATGTTCCCTTGCTAGGTTCTCCAGCCAGGTTCTGTCCAGGCTCTCCAGTCAGGTTCAGTGTCCAGGTTCCAGTCAGGTTCTCCTGCCAATCTCTGTAGTCAGGTTCAGTCCAGGATCCCTTGCCATGTTCTCCCGCTAGGCTCTGTCTCTAGGCTCCGAGGCCAGTCCCGGTCCAGGATCCTCTGGCATGCTCTCGCCAGCGAAGTTCTTCTGTCTCTAGGCTCCGTGTAGGTTCTGTCTTCTGAATTCTGTCTCCTGAGTTCTGAGTCTTTCTGTCTTGTTACAACTGTATTTATACCAGTTGATTCAATCCTATCAATCTCTATTACAAAGGTTAGGGCGTTTCTTATCTCCATTCCAGGGAGAAAAGATTATGTAGTTTAAGCATGATTGTTCGTAGTTAAAGGGATTAATTACCCGCCTGGCACTTAGTTGAGGGGTTTTATTCCCTCCCTAACTTCAGGGGAAAATCCCTACCTGGGGATTCAACCTTTCTCGGAGAGGTGACTTTGGTTAAAACACAGCGCCAAGAAGGTGAGCAAACATATTAAGAACCGTATGCCATATATGCCAGGTCCCTTGAAACAGCAAGGATGGACCGGCTCCCGGCAAATTCCCCCTTTTTTATTTTTTAAAAGCAAGCATTAAAAAGAAAAACCTGAAACGCTCTCTTGTATCCATTTTAAGAGTAGGATTGGCGCTTTCTGCTATTACCTGAGTCCTGATCTATCACCCCAGGGAGAGCTTGCCAATCCTGCACTTTCCCGGGGTGGAAAGGCTGCAGTGAGGTTAAGGATAAGGCTCCTTGGGCCTACCTTCTCCCATGCCTCTACATTTACCTTTCCGGCACCTTTCCTTCCTCAGAAAAGCATGGACGTATTTCTTGTATAAAATGTTCTGTCTGACTGGGAGTAACCTTAATTCCTCTGCTAATAAGCATATATGTTAAAAGATCAATACGGAGTCTTTTTTCTTTAGACTCAGTATGGCACATCTTCTTAATCTAAAGATCAATACAGAGTCTTCTTTCTTTGGACTCAGTATGGCACATCTTCTCAATCTAAGAATCAATACAGAGTCTTCTTTCTTTGGACTCAGTATGGCACATCTTCTCAATCTAAGTTCTGTACTATCCACCTTCTTACCCTACTTATCCTCTATAGGGGGGTCTGTAGCACCCTGGTGGAGTCCTATCCGTCCCGAGTGTGGGGTTCTCAATGGGGGGGCTTACCTAAGGGAATCCTGTTCCAGGGGTTCCCAAAGGTGTGGACGGAGTCAGCGAAGACTATCCACCCTCTTCCTACGGTGGAGTCTGATCCGTCCCGAGTGTGGGGGTTCTCAATGGGGGAGGGGGGCTTACCTAGGGGAATCCTGTTCCAGGGGTTCCCAAAGGTGTGGACGGAGTCGGCGAAGACTATCCACCCTCTTCCTACGGTGGAGTCCGATCCATCCCGAGTTCAGGGCGCTTACCTAGGGGTCCCTGTTCGGGCGCCAGATGCCGGGGTCCAGCCCCAGCGGGTCCAGGGGTCCCCAAAGGTGTGGACGGAGTCGGCGAAGAAGGAATGACACGGAGACAGCGTTCAGTTGATCAGCAGCCTAGCCAGGATCTCCAGCCAAGTTCTGGTCTTGATCTCCAGAGAGGCTCTGCTTCGGATCTCCAGCGAGGTTCTGTAGCCATGTTCCCTTGCTAGGTTCTCCAGCCAGGTTCTGTCCAGGCTCTCCAGTCAGGTTCAGTGTCCAGGTTCCAGTCAGGTTCTCCTGCCAATCTCTGTAGTCAGGTTCAGTCCAGGATCCCTTGCCATGTTCTCCCGCTAGGCTCTGTCTCTAGGCTCCGAGGCCAGTCCCGGTCCAGGATCCTCTGGCATGCTCTCGCCAGCGAAGTTCTTCTGTCTCTAGGCTCCGTGTAGGTTCTGTCTTCTGAATTCTGTCTCCTGAGTTCTGAGTCTTTCTGTCTTGTTACAACTGTATTTATACCAGTTGATTCAATCCTATCAATCTCTATTACAAAGGTTAGGGCGTTTCTTATCTCCATTCCAGGGAGAAAAGATTATGTAGTTTAAGCATGATTGTTCGTAGTTAAAGGGATTAATTACCCGCCTGGCACTTAGTTGAGGGGTTTTATTCCCTCCCTAACTTCAGGGGAAAATCCCTACCTGGGGAAAACAACCTTTCTCTGCCGGGGTCCAGCCCCAGCAGGTCCAGGGGTCCCCAAAGGTGTGGACGGAGTCGGCGAAGAAGGAATGACACGGAGACAGCGTTCAGTTGATCAGCAGCCTAGCCAGGATCTCCAGCCAAGTTCTGGTCTTGATCTCCAGAGAGGCTCTGCTTCGGATCTCCAGCGAGGTTCTGTAGCCATGTTCCCTTGCTAGGTTCTCCAGCCAGGTTCTGTCCAGGCTCTCCAGTCAGGTTCAGTGTCCAGGTTCCAGTCAGGTTCTCCTGCCAATCTCTGTAGTCAGGTTCAGTCCAGGATCCCTTGCCATGTTCTCCCGCTAGGCTCTGTCTCTAGGCTCCGAGGCCAGTCCCGGTCCAGGATCCTCTGGCATGCTCTCGCCAGCGAAGTTCTTCTGTCTCTAGGCTCCGTGTAGGTTCTGTCTTCTGAATTCTGTCTCCTGAGTTCTGAGTCTTTCTGTCTTGTTACAACTGTATTTATACCAGTTGATTCAATCCTATCAATCTCTATTACAAAGGTTAGGGCGTTTCTTATCTCCATTCCAGGGAGAAAAGATTATGTAGTTTAAGCATGATTGTTCGTAGTTAAAGGGATTAATTACCCGCCTGGCACTTAGTTGAGGGGTTTTATTCCCTCCCTAACTTCAGGGGAAAATCCCTACCTGGGGATTCAACCTTTCTCGGAGAGGTGACTTTGGTTAAAACACAGCGCCAAGAAGGTGAGCAAACATATTAAGAACCGTATGCCATATATGCCAGGTCCCTTGAAACAGCAAGGATGGACCGGCTCCCGGCAAATTCCCCCTTTTTTATTTTTTAAAAGCAAGCATTAAAAAGAAAAACCTGAAACGCTCTCTTGTATCCATTTTAAGAGTAGGATTGGCGCTTTCTGCTATTACCTGAGTCCTGATCTATCACCCCAGGGAGAGCTTGCCAATCCTGCACTTTCCCGGGGTGGAAAGGCTGCAGTGAGGTTAAGGATAAGGCTCCTTGGGCCTACCTTCTCCCATGCCTCTACATTTACCTTTCCGGCACCTTTCCTTCCTCAGAAAAGCATGGACGTATTTCTTGTATAAAATGTTCTGTCTGACTGGGAGTAACCTTAATTCCTCTGCTAATAAGCATATATGTTAAAAGATCAATACGGAGTCTTTTTTCTTTAGACTCAGTATGGCACATCTTCTTAATCTAAAGATCAATACAGAGTCTTCTTTCTTTGGACTCAGTATGGCACATCTTCTCAATCTAAGAATCAATACAGAGTCTTCTTTCTTTGGACTCAGTATGGCACATCTTCTCAATCTAAGTTCTGTACTATCCACCTTCTTACCCTACTTATCCTCTATAGGGGGGTCTGTAGCACCCTGGTGGAGTCCTATCCGTCCCGAGTGTGGGGTTCTCAATGGGGGGGCTTACCTAAGGGAATCCTGTTCCAGGGGTTCCCAAAGGTGTGGACGGAGTCAGCGAAGACTATCCACCCTCTTCCTACGGTGGAGTCTGATCCGTCCCGAGTGTGGGGGTTCTCAATGGGGGAGGGGGGCTTACCTAGGGGAATCCTGTTCCAGGGGTTCCCAAAGGTGTGGACGGAGTCGGCGAAGACTATCCACCCTCTTCCTACGGTGGAGTCCGATCCATCCCGAGTTCAGGGCGCTTACCTAGGGGTCCCTGTTCGGGCGCCAGATGCCGGGGTCCAGCCCCAGCGGGTCCAGGGGTCCCCAAAGGTGTGGACGGAGTCGGCGAAGAAGGAATGACACGGAGACAGCGTTCAGTTGATCAGCAGCCTAGCCAGGATCTCCAGCCAAGTTCTGGTCTTGATCTCCAGAGAGGCTCTGCTTCGGATCTCCAGCGAGGTTCTGTAGCCATGTTCCCTTGCTAGGTTCTCCAGCCAGGTTCTGTCCAGGCTCTCCAGTCAGGTTCAGTGTCCAGGTTCCAGTCAGGTTCTCCTGCCAATCTCTGTAGTCAGGTTCAGTCCAGGATCCCTTGCCATGTTCTCCCGCTAGGCTCTGTCTCTAGGCTCCGAGGCCAGTCCCGGTCCAGGATCCTCTGGCATGCTCTCGCCAGCGAAGTTCTTCTGTCTCTAGGCTCCGTGTAGGTTCTGTCTTCTGAATTCTGTCTCCTGAGTTCTGAGTCTTTCTGTCTTGTTACAACTGTATTTATACCAGTTGATTCAATCCTATCAATCTCTATTACAAAGGTTAGGGCGTTTCTTATCTCCATTCCAGGGAGAAAAGATTATGTAGTTTAAGCATGATTGTTCGTAGTTAAAGGGATTAATTACCCGCCTGGCACTTAGTTGAGGGGTTTTATTCCCTCCCTAACTTCAGGGGAAAATCCCTACCTGGGGAAAACAACCTTTCTCTGCCGGGGTCCAGCCCCAGCAGGTCCAGGGGTCCCCAAAGGTGTGGACGGAGTCGGCGAAGAAGGAATGACACGGAGACAGCGTTCAGTTGATCAGCAGCCTAGCCAGGATCTCCAGCCAAGTTCTGGTCTTGATCTCCAGAGAGGCTCTGCTTCGGATCTCCAGCGAGGTTCTGTAGCCATGTTCCCTTGCTAGGTTCTCCAGCCAGGTTCTGTCCAGGCTCTCCAGTCAGGTTCAGTGTCCAGGTTCCAGTCAGGTTCTCCTGCCAATCTCTGTAGTCAGGTTCAGTCCAGGATCCCTTGCCATGTTCTCCCGCTAGGCTCTGTCTCTAGGCTCCGAGGCCAGTCCCGGTCCAGGATCCTCTGGCATGCTCTCGCCAGCGAAGTTCTTCTGTCTCTAGGCTCCGTGTAGGTTCTGTCTTCTGAATTCTGTCTCCTGAGTTCTGAGTCTTTCTGTCTTGTTACAACTGTATTTATACCAGTTGATTCAATCCTATCAATCTCTATTACAAAGGTTAGGGCGTTTCTTATCTCCATTCCAGGGAGAAAAGATTATGTAGTTTAAGCATGATTGTTCGTAGTTAAAGGGATTAATTACCCGCCTGGCACTTAGTTGAGGGGTTTTATTCCCTCCCTAACTTCAGGGGAAAATCCCTACCTGGGGATTCAACCTTTCTCGGAGAGGTGACTTTGGTTAAAACACAGCGCCAAGAAGGTGAGCAAACATATTAAGAACCGTATGCCATATATGCCAGGTCCCTTGAAACAGCAAGGATGGACCGGCTCCCGGCAAATTCCCCCTTTTTTATTTTTTAAAAGCAAGCATTAAAAAGAAAAACCTGAAACGCTCTCTTGTATCCATTTTAAGAGTAGGATTGGCGCTTTCTGCTATTACCTGAGTCCTGATCTATCACCCCAGGGAGAGCTTGCCAATCCTGCACTTTCCCGGGGTGGAAAGGCTGCAGTGAGGTTAAGGATAAGGCTCCTTGGGCCTACCTTCTCCCATGCCTCTACATTTACCTTTCCGGCACCTTTCCTTCCTCAGAAAAGCATGGACGTATTTCTTGTATAAAATGTTCTGTCTGACTGGGAGTAACCTTAATTCCTCTGCTAATAAGCATATATGTTAAAAGATCAATACGGAGTCTTTTTTCTTTAGACTCAGTATGGCACATCTTCTTAATCTAAAGATCAATACAGAGTCTTCTTTCTTTGGACTCAGTATGGCACATCTTCTCAATCTAAGAATCAATACAGAGTCTTCTTTCTTTGGACTCAGTATGGCACATCTTCTCAATCTAAGTTCTGTACTATCCACCTTCTTACCCTACTTATCCTCTATAGGGGGGTCTGTACCACCCTGGTGGAGTCCTATCCGTCCCGAGTGTGGGGTTCTCAATGGGGGGGCTTACCTAAGGGAATCCTGTTCCAGGGGTTCCCAAAGGTGTGGACGGAGTCAGCGAAGACTATCCACCCTCTTCCTACGGTGGAGTCTGATCCGTCCCGAGTGTGGGGGTTCTCAATGGGGGAGGGGGGCTTACCTAGGGGAATCCTGTTCCAGGGGTTCCCAAAGGTGTGGACGGAGTCGGCGAAGACTATCCACCCTCTTCCTACGGTGGAGTCCGATCCATCCCGAGTTCAGGGCGCTTACCTAGGGGTCCCTGTTCGGGCGCCAGATGCCAGGGTCCAGCCCCAGCGGGTCCAGGGGTCCCCAAAGGTGTGGACGGAGTCGGCGAAGAAGGAATGACACGGAGACAGCGTTCAGTTGATCAGCAGCCTAGCCAGGATCTCCAGCCAAGTTCTGGTCTTGATCTCCAGAGAGGCTCTGCTTCGGATCTCCAGCGAGGTTCTGTAGCCATGTTCCCTTGCTAGGTTCTCCAGCCAGGTTCTGTCCAGGCTCTCCAGTCAGGTTCAGTGTCCAGGTTCCAGTCAGGTTCTCCTGCCAATCTCTGTAGTCAGGTTCAGTCCAGGATCCCTTGCCATGTTCTCCCGCTAGGCTCTGTCTCTAGGCTCCGAGGCCAGTCCCGGTCCAGGATCCTCTGGCATGCTCTCGCCAGCGAAGTTCTTCTGTCTCTAGGCTCCGTGTAGGTTCTGTCTTCTGAATTCTGTCTCCTGAGTTCTGAGTCTTTCTGTCTTGTTACAACTGTATTTATACCAGTTGATTCAATCCTATCAATCTCTATTACAAAGGTTAGGGCGTTTCTTATCTCCATTCCAGGGAGAAAAGATTATGTAGTTTAAGCATGATTGTTCGTAGTTAAAGGGATTAATTACCCGCCTGGCACTTAGTTGAGGGGTTTTATTCCCTCCCTAACTTCAGGGGAAAATCCCTACCTGGGGATTCAACCTTTCTCGGAGAGGTGACTTTGGTTAAAACACAGCGCCAAGAAGGTGAGCAAACATATTAAGAACCGTATGCCATATATGCCAGGTCCCTTGAAACAGCAAGGATGGACCGGCTCCCGGCATTTCTCAGAGACCTTGGTTAAAACACATAGTGCCAAGAAGGTGAGCAAACATATTAAGAACAGTATGCCATATATGCCAGGTCCCTTGAAACAGCAAGCATGGACAGGCTCCCGGCACTATCCTTCACAAAGATTCTTAAATAACCCAACATAACCATTCTGCAGCAGCGTTTTTGTTTTTGTTTTTTTCTTTTCAGCTTCTTAACAGAAGACTCAAGCCTCTCGTCTCAGATAAAGTATTAAGATACTGAAATGTTAAACCTAACTTGTATTCATGATGAGGATTGTCACCTTGCATGTTATTCTAGAACCATTATATAAAAAGATACATTTTGTATTAAGTTAGATTTTTAGTATGAGGATATGTAGCATAGCATCTATACCAGTGATGGCGAACCTATGACACGCGTGTCAGAGGTGACACTCGAACTCATTTTTTTGGTTGATTTTTCTTTGTTAAATGGCATTTCAATATATAAAATAAATATCAAAACTATAAGTCTTTGTTTTACTATGGTTGCAAATATCAAAAAAATTCTATGTGTGACATGGCACCAGAGTTAAGTTAGGGTTTTTCAAAATGCTGACACGCTGAGTTCAAAAGGTTTGTCATCACTGATCTATACTCAGCATGTTTTCAATCATAGTATCTAATCAGTCTCACCCTTAAAAAAGCTGATCCTTTAAAAACAGTTTATATATAGTCACTAATCCACTAATTCATAGCTACTTGTAGTTCTGCCCAAAGTCAGCAATTGTGTCTGCCAGTTGAGAAACCTAATCAATAATTGAAGCTCCACAACTGCTAATGCTCAACCGATGCACCCTGTTGACAATTCTACCACTGAGTGTCAATGTTTGAAATACCCTGACCAAGCTGAATTTTTACCAGGTCAGGCTGACATATAATGTCAAGTTAAATAGGATGAAAGAAATCAGCAGTGTTCCAGGTACTTGAGAGTGGTTGTTTTCAAAACAAAACATATTACTGTGATATTTCCTTCCAAACTCCAATCTTCCCATCCCCTCACACCACCTCTGATAAGTTCAGGTAGTAGACTGAGATACCTTAAGCTCAGAAAAGATAAACCCCTGCCTAACTGGTATGGCTTAGTGTGTGAGGATCGACCTATAAACCAGGAGGTCAGGGCTTGATTCCAAGGCATATGCCTGGGTTGTAGGCTTGATCCCCAGTGGAGAGGCATGCAGAAGGCAGCCCATCAATGATTCTCTCTCATCATTGATGTTCCTACCTCTCTTTCCTTCTCCCTTCCTCTCTTAAATCAATAAAAATATATTTAAAAAATAGAAAAGATAAGACCCCCCCCCCAGCCTAACTTCCCCAAATACTAATCAAATTCTCTTCAAGCAGTGATTGATCTAAGTGTAGGTGTGTAATTCAGATTTACCCAATGAGACATAAGGGGAAGTCTACTGGGCAGACTTCCTATCCCAAATATAAAGGCCAACCCTAGCTAAGAAGAAACGCTTTGCCTATCTATTCACTTCTTCATGCTTTAATATGACTGAAAGTGTAATTGCTATCTTGTGAACATGAATGGAAGAGCCAACAGGATCTCAGAAAGGCCAGCTCTGACAGCATCTACACACTGAACAAAAGCCAGAAGCTGTCTAGCCCAGCCTATTTCAGCCAAAATCGAAACTCAGTTCTTCCAAACACATGCTGACTGATACAACTCCCACACTTTGCTCCATCTCTCACTCTCACTTCTATGCCCCAACATTCTGTTAGCTGCCTTTTACATTGTTGAGAGTAATCTCATTTGTTTGGTTCCGTAACAATTTTTAAGGTTCTGTGTTATGCCTATGGGTTGCTTCTGAATGTTGAAACAAATAAATAGTGTTTCCATTATGATGGCTGTGTTAATATTCTAGTAGAACCAAGAATTGGACAACAATTACAAATCCAAAATAATTATGCCTAAGCCACTTAAAGGAAATTAGCAAATTCTGTTTCCTTACATTTCATAAATAGTTAAAAATGCATCTACTATATATTTGGAGTATTTAGTGCTCATAAACATAAACATAAGCCTTTTTCACCATATCCCCAATATATTCCAGGTTCTTATTTTTTGGAGTCTAATACATTCTTTTTTAAAAATATATATTTTATTGATTTTTTAAATAGAAGAAAGGAGAGGGATAGAGAGTTAGAAACATCGATGAGAGAGAAACATCCATCGGCTGCCTCTTGCACACCCTTTATTGGGGATGTGCCCACAACCAAGGCACATGCCCTTGACCGGAATCGAATCTGGGGCCTTTCAGTCAGTAGGCCAACTGTCTATCCACTGTGCCAAACCGGCCAGGGCATGGAGTCTAATACATTCTTTTCCTTAAAGTTGGCTAACTTCTCCAAATTGAACTGATTTCTTAATATTTGAACTATGACTTTCTTGTGCAACTTTTATTTTTCCAGACTTTTCTAATTGCTTTTTTTTTTCAATACCTTTATCTTATACTCAAGTTTTCCAAGTTTGGGGTTATTTTATCCATTTAATGGTTTACTTTTTCTATGTGCTTTTCCAAAGCCCTTTGTCCTTCTATTTTAGTTTTGATTGGTTTTCCTCTAGACCTGATGCACACCTATAATTCTGGGACTTACTGTTCAACAAGATTGAGTCAACTGTTTTTTTGTTGATTCTTGGTCTCAGTGTAATTTCTCAGTGAGGTATATTCTTGAGTGATTTCCTAAAAACAGGTATAACATACACTGTTTGGAATTTGATTATTTATAAATTGTTTTGCCTTACACTTGATTTATAGGTTAGTTGGATCTAGAATTTTAGGTTTAAAATAATGTTCCCCTAAAACTTTTAAGACATTACACTATCATCTACATCCAATTTTGCTGTCACCATCTTGGTTTTTATTTTTCTGTATGTGATCTCTTTTTCTGGACCACTTTCAGGTATTTTTATTCTTGGTTATCTGAAATTCCACAATGCTATGTATATATATTTTTAAATTGTCTGCTGTTCTAGGCATTCAGATTTTTATATGATGATGTGTATCTGCCTTCATTTCTGAAAAAAATTCTTTATTATTTTATAGATTGATACCCTTTATCTTTTCTTACATATTTTTCTCTTTTCTTTTGATCCTATATTTTGGGATATTTTATAACCTTCCAATTATTCTTACATTTTTAAAAATGGAACTAATATTTTTAACATCCAGTGTTCTCTTTCATTCTTTGACTGTTCTCTATGCTCCTATTCCAATTTTGTACAGGTAGTGTTTTTCCAAGTATAAAGCAAATTAGAATGATTTCTTAAAAAGTTATCTTCTACTCTTTGAAATACTTATTTTCAGAAGGTTGATTTCTTCTATTACTGTCAGTCTTTCTCAGTAGTACTTAAAAGATTTCTTCAAATGTTTTGTGATTCTTATTCTGCATACACATCTTCACATTTAGAATGAGAGAAAAGTATTCGACAGGGTGCTTTGCGTCTGTGAGTGAGTTGTTGACTTTAAGGCCTGAGTGTACAGAAAGATAATTATTCATTTATGTTATATTAACTGTTTTTTAAAAAAATAGGGTTCCAAATTTTCCCCAAGGCAATTTTTTCAATTATCTTAGAGAAGAATTCTAAATATGTTTTTTTAATTGTTTTCAGAGAGAAGAAGGGAGAGGGAGAGATAGAAACATCAATAATGAGAGAGAATTATTGACTGGCTGCCTCTTGCATGCCCCCTACTGATTGAGCCTGCAACCTGGACATGTGCCCTGACCAGAAATCAAATATGACCTCCTGGTTGATAGGTAGATGCTCAACCATTAAGCCACACTGGCCAGCCAGAACTCTAGTTTTTTTACTTAAGGATAAGGTCTTGCCATTAAGCTAACTGACATGTAGAGGTGGGGGTGGGTTCTATCTACACACACATCCTATTAATCTCCACTCTCAGCCAGCTCCACTTCCCATTCCCATTCTTGCTGCTACTTGCAAAGTCTTAGTCTGAACATAACTGAAATTCTCCTGGCCATTGCAAGCATGTCAAACTCGCGGCCCACGGGCTGCATGCAACCCACAACAAATATTTTTGTGGCCCAGACAATATAACAGTATGTAAGAAACGTTTTAATAAAAATTTTGTAACTTAATTTTTATAATATTCTGTTATACATAATTATTCATAACTACAACATTCGATAATGACTGATTACTATAATCGTGTTGCATTCATTTCCCTTTTACGCCTTATGCACAGGCACACCATTTCTCTCCACTAATACTAGCAGCGAATATTTTAGCAGCCGATTGTCATGTCATTAGTCTTGTACTGACTTGTTTGATGTGTGCAATAGGAAATATTTCACTTTCAGAGAACAAGAAAAATAGGTTTACTTGCATTACACTTATCAATTTGTGCAATTATTCAGTGTCTGATAAGTTAATGTTCAAGAAAAAAGATTAATTTTTATCAAAATGTTCTATTATTTTATGTTAACGATTACTCATTTATTTCAGCCCTTTGTATTCAGCACGTCTCTATCGAAATAAACCTACGTTTCTATGAAAATTGAAGCTTTTGTTTTTTTGTGGCCCTCATAAACTTAAACCTTGTTTATTTGGCCCATGTTAGCCTTTGAGTTTGACATACTTGATCTATGGCCTTAACTGCATCCTCCTTCACATGTGTTCAGGCTGCAGCTCATCATCCAAACTTGCATTTACCTGTCATCATTAGGATTTTGTGGGAGTCTCTGGTCCACCTGTGTCACATTCCATACTTTTTAAATTCCTATACAATCATTTTAATGAAGTCATATTAACAAGTCTTAGTTTAACAGTTTGTACAGAAGTTACTTTAAAAAAATAGTCTTGATGGTGGGGGAGGGAGAATATATTTCAACAGGCAAACCTAGGGGCAGAGGCTACTTGAGTAATCCAGGATGAAGGTGAAAGCCTTCTAGACTAAGATATTTATAAAAAGTTAATTATTTATGTCCACTAAGGAGATAGTATAGTATCAAACTAGTGATTCATTGAATGAGTGAAAGAGGAAGAGGTGGGAATTAAGACTGACATTCAGGCCTCTGGCTTAAGCAACTATGTGACTGACGGCATTGCTTATTGACATAAGGGATATGAGATAGTGTTCTGATGGGATAGGTGAATGAGTTTAATTTGGATGTAACATGTGTTGTTTAAGGCCAAATATTCTGAAATCAGTTGAATCTATATGTTCAGGCGAGGGCTCTGGGCTGAATGTGCAGATTTAGTAGTTATTAGCTTACAAATGCTATTTGCTGCCAGGGGGTTGGGTCTGATTGCCCTGATAGAACATAAAAGGTAGGAATTAGGCCTCAGGCAGAATCCTGGAGAACAGTAATCCTAACATTAATATGAAGAAGAGGAAGAAGAGCTCACAAAAGCATCTGAGAAGGCACAGAAAGAGGGGGAGTACTAATGAAGCACTGATATCTAATTGTTTGAGGAAGGGGGGAAAAGGCATGAAAAATTCTAAGAGTCAGGCAGAAATACAAGGTGTTCCACATTTTAACAGGTGATAGCTCAATTTCGAAAATGAAATGTATTTGAATGAACACTGCCTTTATAATTATTCAGAGTGTGTGTATAGCATGTGGGGACACCCTATATGTGAGAAAATCCAGGGGCCTGAAGTGTCCAGACGCTCTATTATCCACCCAATGTACCCACTTGGCAATGCGCAGCTCTGAACCGGTCCAACCGCTATCCCTTACGTAACACTTACTCACCGTACAAAGTGATCACTGAGAAATCTAGTAGCCACCTGTCACGGTACAAAGTTATTACAACACAACTGACTATATTCCCTGTGCTTACACCGTCATCCCTGTGACTTATTTTATAATTGAAATGTTGTGCCTCTTATTCCACTTCACCTTTTTCACCCATCCTGTCACCCACCTCCCTCTGGCAACCATCCATTTAAGAAGCTGTATCTATTAGCTTTGACCTAGAAAAGAGTCAGGGACATAGTAGATCCAATAATGATGAAACAAATGTATGGCAATTCTCTGCCCTGCACCATTCTATTTTACCCCTCCCAGATTTTAAATGTCTTTATCTATTTTCTTAATTCTTCTCCAGACACCATTTGTCTGGCAAACATTTTTTCTTTTCACCCAAACAGAAAGCCTTAGAAGCTTTCCCTGACAATTTGGCCTCTCAAACTCAAGAGGAACGGACAGCTTCCTCGTGGGGGCCTCCACTGTACCTGCCACATGTTTGTATCATAGCACTAAGTGTTTATTTCACAGCTCTGTCTGCATGTACTTCTTTCCCCCTTGACTGTCAGGTACTTGAAGTTAGGAATCAGGTCTCATTCTTGGTTCTCCAGCAACTACCCCATTCAACTCTTATAAATTAATGAATGAACAAAAATAGAACATAGTGCAATATTTTCTGGTGGCCCCATATTACCATTTTGAGCATTAGCCTCAATACTCTTTAGTTTTGAGACATTTAATCAATAGATTTCAATTACTATAAAATCAATACATTTTACTTTTAAGACCTGTTGTGCTATCCTTGCTTCCATACTAAATAGCCATATTCTTAACTTCTTAAGTATGTTTTATACTATATATATATCAACACTAATAAAAGAGAAAAATGGTAATTGGCGTACGACAATACCCTTTACATTGGCTAATCAGGGCTATATGCAAATTAACTACCAACTATGATTGGCAGTTAACTGCCAACTAAGATTGGCAGTTAACTGCCAACTAAGATTGGCAGTTAACTGCCAACAAGATGGCGGTTAATTTGCATATGTAGGCACAATGCAGGGAGGCAAAAGGGAAAGCAGGAAGAAGCCCCCTGCCACTGACAGTGATCAGAAACCCAGGGGGGAGCTAAGAGCTGGGGGGCAGGGCAAAGGCGGCCCTGGGGCCACCTTTGCCCTGCCCGCCAGCCATGATCGGAGAATCAGGCACCTTTGCCGCCCTGGCCAGTGGTAGCAGGAAGTAGGGGTGGAGCCAGCGATGGGAGCTGGGCACGGTCGAAGCTGGCAGTCCCGGGAGCTAGGGGTCCCTTGCCTGGGCCTAAAGCGAAGCCCATGATCACGGGGCCGCTGCAGCTGCGGGTCCCTGCTGCCCGGGCCGGACGCCTAGGCCAGAGGTGTTAGGCCTGGGCAGGGGCAGAGCCTGCAACCGCGGGGAGCTGGGGGTCCCCTGCCCAGGCCTGACACCTTTGCCGGAGGCCTCAGGCCTGGTCAAGGGGCCGATCCGGTGATTGGTGATCGGAGGGTGATGAGGGTCAACTCCTCTGGCCGAGGCATCAGGCCTGGGCGGGGGGCTGAGCAGGGGATTGGGGGGATATGATGGTCCCCTTGCCCAGGCCTGAAGCCTGGGTCAGAGGCGTCAGGCTTGGGCAGGGGGTGGAGCAAGTGATCAGAGGGAGATGGGGGTCCCCTGCCCAGGCATGATTCCTGGGCCAGAGGCCTCAGGCCTGGGTGGGGGCCAGAGCCAGTGATCGGGGGGAGATGGGGGTCCGCTGTCCAAGCCTAACACCTCTGGCGGAGGCGTCAGGCCTGGGCAAGGGGCCAATCAGGTGATCGGAGGGTGATGGGGGTCTACGCCTCTGGCCGAGGCATCAGGCCTGGGCAAGGGGCAGAGCCAGCAATCGGAGGGGTCCGGGGGTCCCCTGCCCAGGCCTGATGCCTGGGCCAGAGGCGTCAGGCTTGGGCGGGGGGCAGAACCAGTGATGGGGGAAATGAGGGTCCCCTGCCCAGGCCTGAGACCTCTGTCAGAGGCGTCAGGCCTGGGCAAGGGGCCGATCCTGGGATTGGAGGGTGATGGGGGTCAACGCCTGAGGGCTCCCAGTATGTGAGAGGGGGCAGGCTGGGCTGAGGGACACTCCCTCCCCCCCCCCACCCAGTGCACGAATTTCATGCACCAGGCCCCTAGTATATATATATACAGATATACACACACACACACACACACATATCTTCTCTCTTCCTATCAGGACTAAACTATTAGTCTTACTAACTCAGCTTTCCTATCAATTTTCTTTGTTGTTTCTCATCTCCTATGTTTTGAGAAATCTATAGATGGCCAAGACTAACAAATTCAAGCATTTTGAATAAAATGGATTCTGAGTGACAATTTGGGTTCTTCTCTCTGAACTATGGTGCTCAAGCTGGGATGCTAGACATAGAGAAAGCTGGTTTTGGAGTTCAAGGTTTCTGAGTTTTACTTCCGTGTTCTCCGGCAGGTTAGATAGCATAATGAAGAATTGCTGAGGTGCACATTTCCTTTTTATAATATGTTATAGAGAATTAGACCCGAATTTCTTAACTCAGTTATTGTTGCGCATGGCAATACTTGATGAATTCTCTGTGGAAAAATTAATCAAATTTTCTCATGTGATGATCAATTCTGACTGTCTTCTGCTACTTCTTCCAGTTCAGTGATAGAATCAAACACCATCCCCTACCCTTTATTAAATCCACTACCAGCACCAGTATCATGATGCTCAGAGTTCTTGCCTCTATTTACATTTCCAGATTGAAAGATCATTTTGGCCATTGTCCCTGCTTTACTATCTCTTTTTTTTTTCACTTCAATGTATTCTTTTATTGCTATCCGTGGTTCTTTCTCATCCCTTCTATTTGCTGCCCCCCTCACATCCACACTCTCTAATTATAGCTTAGGGATGAATGGAAATTTCCTAGAGCTGTAAATATCACATGCAGTCCTGGGTAGGTCCAACAGAAAGCTTATGTCAGGTGTCATCTGTGGTGTACATTCCCGGATCTTGCTCATTTGAATACTTATTATTACTAGAGGCCTGGTGCATGGATTTGTGCACATTGAAAGGAAATTAATTAGAAGGTGGCTAGCAGGATGGGACTGGGTGAGATAAGCCAGACATACCCTGGAGCCAACCTCCTGCAGTCCCTCCCTGGCTGGCGGCATCTGGGTTGGCGCTGGGGCTCGAAGGGTATCTGCAGAGTGAGTGGGATCCCTCTGGCAGGTGGGGTCCCTCAGCCTGGCCTGCGGGGATCAGGCAAAAACCAGCAGTCCAACATCCCCCAAAGAGTCTCCGAGTGCGAGAGGGCACTTTGCAAAGTTGCTGTTGCTCAGCAACTGCTGCATTGTCAGCGCCCTGGTGGTCATTGTGCATCATAGGTACCGGTTGGATGGCCGAATGGTCACAGGCTTTTATATATATACTAGAGGCCTGGTGCACAAAAATTTGTGCACTCGGCGGGGAGGGGGGGGGTCCCTCAGCCTGGCCTATGCCCTCTCACAGTCTGGGACCCCTCGGGAGATAACAACCTGCTGGCTTAGGCCTGCTCCCGGGTGGCAGAGGGCAGGCCCAATCCCTAGGTGCAGCCCCTGGTCAGGTTCAGAGCAGGGCTGATTGGGGAATTGGGGCACCGCCTGCTGTCATGCACAGAGCAGGTCGGATCAGGAGGTTGTGATGCCACCCTCAGTCACGCTCAGGGTAGGGCCGATTGGGGGGTTGGGGCACCACCCCTTGTCACACTCAAGGCAGAGTCGATGGGGTGGTTGCGGCGCCAGCCTGTCACGCACAGAGCAGGGCCAATCAGGGGGTTGGGGCGCCTTCCCCTGTCACGAACAGAGCAGGGCCCATCAGGGAGGTTGTGGCCCTGCCCCCTGTCACACACCGAGCCGCAGGGCGATCAGGGGGTTTGGGCGCTGCCCCGTCACTCTGATCCCGGTGCCGGGAGGCATTACGGCTCCGCTGATCCCAGTTCTGGGAGGCATATTACCCTTTTACTATATAGGATAGAGGCCTGGTGCATGGGTGGGGGCTGGCTGGTTTGCCCTGAAGGGTGTCCTGGATCAGGGTGGGGGTCTCCACTGGGGTGCCTGGCCAGCTTGGGTGAGGGGATGATGGCTGTTTGCAGCTGGTCACACACCCTTCAGGGTGGGGGTCCCCACTGGGGTGCCTGGCCAGCCTGGGTGAGGGGCTGAGGGCTATTTTCAGGCTGGTGGGTGATTGAAGCTCCCAACTGCTCCTTTTTGTCTTTTTTTTTTTTTTTTATTCCAGGCCAGCTTTAGCTCTGAAGCTTGGCTCCAGCTCTTAGGCCTCCGCTGCTGAAAGCAGGTATCTGGTTTGTTTGGGTTCTATAATCGAAACACTGTTTCAACTCCAGCTCTGAGATCTCGGCTGGCTGAAAGCAGGTTTCTGGGGTTTTGTTTAGCTTCTATATTTGTAACAATGTTTCAAACTGCAAGCTCAGAGGCCGGCAGCGGCAGGCGGGGAATGTTGGAGTCCTCCATCACTGAAGCAAGCAAGCCTCTAGTTCGCTTCAAGCTGCCTGGCTGCCGGCCGCCATCTTGGCTGGCAGTTAATTTGCATATTGCCCTGATTAGCCAATGGGAAGGGTAGTGGAGGTACAACTAATTACCATGTTTCTCTTTTATTAGATAGGATAGATTGTTGTTGTTGTTAATCCTCACCTGAAGTTATATTTTCTACTAGGGGCTCAGTGCACAAATTCGTGTACCTTGAAAGGAACTGTGGGCTGTGAGGCTGCGGTAGGCACAGGGGTAGGTCTTGGCCCATCCTCTGCACCCCCGCCCAGCCCTCCTCCCGCAGGCCCCCAGGCCCCTGTCTGCCGGCAGCCCCGCTTCTACTGCCGCCTCTCCCATGTGCTGATGGCGCCAGCCCCGCTTGAACCTGCTGAAGGTGCAGAGCGATTGGGGCCAGTGCCAGCAGTGAGTATGAATGGGGCTAGTGCAGTCAGCAGGTGTGAGCGGCGGCTGCTACCCCAATTGCCCCTCAGGAGCAGGGGAAGGTGGAGAAGCCCTTAGGGGCAATCAGGGCTGGCAGTCACCACTCACACCCACTGATGGCGCCAAGTGATTGGGACTGGTGCCGAACACCAGCAACAGGTGCAAGTGGGGCTGTCATTGGCAGCAGGTGCGAGCAGTGGCTGCCAGCCTCAATCTTGCCTCAGGAGCAGGGGGAGGTGGAGAAGACCTGAGGGGCAATTGAGGTTGGCAGCTGCCGCTCGCACCCGCTGATGGCTCTGAGCAATTGGGGCCAGTGCTAGGCACCAGCAGTGGATGTGAGCACCAGGTGGGACCGCAGCACCCCGGAACAAAGACTTTTCAGTAACCACCAGAGGCTTGCCCCGATGATAGTGACTGGTCCCTCACCTTGGTCTGGTGCCCCTGCTCCACCATCCCACCATGGCTGATGCTCACCATGTTCTACACACGCCCCCTGGTGGTCAGCACACATCATGGTGACCAGTTGTTCAGTTGTTTGGTTGTTCCACCATTTGGTCTATTTGCATATTAGCCTTTTATTATATACTAGGGGCCTGGTGCACGAAATTCGTGCACTGGGTGTGGGGGGGGGGGAGTGTCCCTCAGCCCAGCCTGCCCCTCTCACATACTGGGAGCCCTCAGGCGTTGACCCCCATCACCCTCCAATCGCAGGATCGGCCCCTTGCCCAGGCCTGATGCCTCTGGCCCAGGCATCAGGCCTGGGCAGGGGACCCACAGACCCCTCCGATTGCTGGCTCTGCCCCTTGCCCAGGCCTGATGCCTCGGCCAGAGGCGTAGACCCCCATCACCCTCCGATCACCTGATCGGCCCCTTGCCCAGGCCTGACGCCTCCGCCAGAGGTGTCAGGCTTGGACAGAGGACCCCCATCTCCCCCCGATCGCTGGCTCTGGCCCCCGCCCAGGCCTGAGGCCTCTGGCCCAGGAATCATGCCTGGGCAGGGGACCCCCATCTCCCTCTGATCGCTTGCTCCACCCCCCGCCCAAGCCTGACGCCTCTGACCCAGGCTTCAGGCCTGGGCAAGGGGACCATCATATCCCCCCAATCCCCTGCTCAGCCCCCCGCCCAGGCCTGATGCCTCGGCCAGAGGAGTTGACCCTCATCACCCTCCGATCATCAATCACCGGATCAGCCCCTTGACCAGGCCTGAGGCCTCCGGCAGAGGTGTCAGGCCTGGGCAGGGGATCCCCAGCTCCCCACGGTTGCAGGCTCCGCTCTTTCCCAGGCCTAACGCCTCTGGCCTAGACGTCCGGCTCGGGCAGCAGGGACCCACAGCTGCAGCGGCCCTGTGATTGTGGGCTCCACTTTAGGCCCAGGCAAGGGACCCCTAGCTCCCGGGACTGCCAGCTTCGACCATGCCGAGCTCCCATCGCTGGCTCCACCCCTACTTCCTGCTATCACTGGCCAGGGCGGACAAGGCGCCTGATTCTCTGATCATGGTGGGCGGGCAGGGCAAAGGCGGCCCCAGGGCCGCCTTTGCCCTGCCCCCCAGCTCTTAGCTCCCACCTGGGTTTCTGATCACTGTCAGTGGCAGGGGGCTTCTTCCTGCTTTCCCTTTCTCATCCCTGCATTGTGCCTACATATGCAAATTAACCGCCATCTTGTTGGCAGTTAACTGCCAATCTTAGTTGGCAGTTAACTGCCAATCTTAGTTGGTAGTTAATTTGCATATAGCCCTGATTAGCCAATGAAAAGGGTATCGTTGTACGCCAATTACCATTTTTCTCTCTTATTACTGTTGATGATTGCTTTTTCAGAGAGAGAGTGGAAGGGAAGGAGGGATTGGGGAGAGAGGGAGACACACACACATCAATGTGAGAGAGCCATATCTATTGGTTGCCTTCCACACATACTCTGACCAGGGGCAGGGAAGAACCCGCAACCCAGGTATGTGTCCTTGATCAGGAATCAAACATGCAACCCTTTGGTCCTAGGACTGACACTCTAACCACTGAGCAACACCGACCAGGGCTGAATACTTTTTAAAAATAATATGTCTTATTGATTTCAGAAGTAGGGAGAGGGAGAGAGAGAGAGATAGAAAACACAGATGAGAGAGAAACATTGATTGATGCTTCCTGCACAACTCTCCCTGGGGATGGAGCCCCATTCCAGGCATGTGCCCTGACTGGGAGGGGAACAGGCGTCCTTCTGGGGCATGGGATGATGCGAAGACGCTCAACCAACTAAGCTACACCAGCTGGGCGAATACTTATTTTTTAATAAGTGCTTTGCTTAGCAGTTTTTTTTTGCTTTGAGAATTCAATATAAACATCAACATATACAGTATTGGGAAAAAGAATATAAATGGAGCCACTTCAAAGTGGAGTTTGAGCTGCTATCGCAGAGGAACTGCCTTGCATGTCTTGCTCCTCAAACCTTTGGGATGTTAAAACTGGGCAATATAACCTTTGCTCTGGGCCTAAAGCAACACTGTATTCCAAGCAACTGCTTGCCAAGGTAACAGGAAAGCAGACATTCTGATTATCAGGCTGAAAATTCTAGGCATTCTTTAAAATTAGCATCACTATGTTAGCTTAACTGTACCAATAGCAATTCCTTTCTTCTCTTTCTGTAATGGTTCCCCTTCCCTTGCTCATAAATACTTCTTGCCTTCACCTCCTAACTTAACACTATTTGGGTTCTGCCTGAATTGTTGCTTTCTGGGTCGTTCTTCATTTGCATCTCAAATGAACTTTTGTTGCCTCTCATTTGGCCTTTTATTTTGAAGTTAGGAAACTGAAGGAACTCACCTTGATGGACTGACATCTCCTGGAACCAGGGATGGTATCTACAGAGATGTGTTTGCATCCACTGCTCCCGCAGACCACGCCTTTGACCCTGGAGCCTTCCTGGGTTCAGACCTCCCTCCTTTGGGTTGAAGTTGGAGCCTTTCCCTGAAATTGGGAGGGATTTTCCCTGGGGGAATAGTAGCCTCGGGAGGGGTGTCCCACTGGCCTCCTATATGGAGTTGCCACAGTGGGAGGGGCTCTCCTCAGGAAGAAACCCCCCTCACCTGGGCAAGGCTGCCCTGGAAGTGAGCGGCTTGAACTTGCAACGGCCTGAGAAAGAACACGTCTCCCCTCAGAAGGGGCTTTTCATGCTGTGGGAAGTCCCCTGGAGACAGCAGCTCACAGGGATTTTTCCTGGGTGGGGGAACCCTCATCTGGTTGTGCCTTCCTTTGTTTCCTTTCCTTGTCTCTGTTGTTCTGTTGTCCTAGAGCAGGGGTGGGCAAACTTTTTGACTCGAGGGCCACAATGGGTTCTTAAACTGGACCGGAGGGCCGGAACAAAAGCATGGATGGAGTGTTTGTGTGAACTAATATAAATTCAAAGTAAACATCATTACATAAAAGGTACGGGTTTTTTTTTTTTTTTTTTCGTTTTATTCATTTCAAACGGGCGGATCCGGCCTGCTGGCCGTAGTTTGCCCACGGCTGTCCTAGAAAGACGGTTCACTGGGGAGTTCACAGGCATCAATCCTATAAACCTGTTGCCCAGGCCAGCCCCCTGCAAACTGAAGAGCTTGTGGACATTTTGCTGTGGGTCTATGTAAAAACCGGATGCGCTTTTTCCTTTCTTCAGGTTCTACGTGTGGAGAGTTTGGCTAAAATATCTCCCTCTGGTCTCCACCACCCAGGTGCACCTGGTGGGCAGTCCAATACCCTGAGGATTCCTGGCAGCTGTGTCCGGTGAAAGGGGAGCATAGGGACTGCTCTCAGGCGTGCGACTGACTGGTCGCTGTAACCAGTCCACGGGTATCTTTGTGCCATTTTGCCAGACCATGCCAGCTCCCTGGGAAGTTGGTCAGGAGGGGTCTGAGTTCATAAGGGGTCTTAACCTTTGTTGCTTTACCGCCTCCAGCAAGGAAGGATTTTTACTGTCTTAAAGTACTCAGGGAGTGAATTTTCTGCATCTTGATCTTTGTCTTTGGTGAAACCATAAAAGGCTGATTGATTTGACTTGCCGTTGAGATTAATAGGTCCTACTGTCAACAGCCAGACAATGGATGCTTTCAATTGGAAAAACCTGCAAATTGGGACTTTTTTTAGAGAGCTCTCATCATAACAACTGTTCTATTGGTACCTACCATGTTCAACACTTGATACAAAGAAATATAATGGCTAGCCTCCTTGATTTGAGTGACTGAAACTGTATAAGAGGTTTTACTAAAGAAAGGTAATGCAGTCAGATAAGCGAATCAACCTATGCTATCATTTAGCTGGCAACTCAATCCTCTGAGGAATTGAACAGTTTAATCCTCCTGCCTGGAGTGGTTAAAGGCAATCTGGGGTCAAGGATTCTGATTTACTCATCTCTGTATTCCCCACAGCCCCCAGGGGTAAAACTGAGGCAAGTTAGTAAGAAACTAGGAAAATTCCTTGGCAAGTGGAATAGGGAAACTGAGACATATTCCTAAACAAAAACAAAACACTGGCCACGCAATGTACAGCCAGATACAAGGCCCTGAGTGCCTGGCAGGGGCCAAAGCTGGAGAGCGAGCTTTCCTGCCCTGATCTGTCATATTGCTGGTCAAGTGGTGTGGACGCCCTGACCTTACCTCCCTAGAGATGACATCTAGGCTTCAGTCGCTGAGCTCCAGGCCCAGAAAAGCAGCAAAACCAGACAAGGGACTCCTAGGCTGACCGCAGGACCAGCTGCATTAACTAATGAGCCCCTGCCCCGACCCCTGTGAAAGGGTCGTTCGACCCCCAAAGGGGTCGCAACCCACAGGTTGAGAACCGCTGCTCTAAGGGACCTCACCAGCCTGCAGACTGGGCAGCCCTGGGCTGTGGCAATTCGTCCAGGGCTAACTGTGAACTTGTCTCCAAAGCCCCCTCTTCTCTGACTTCCTAGTGAGCAAAAGCAGACTAGCCTACCCGTGGTCGGCAAATTGCGGCTCGCGAGCCAGATGCGGCTCTTTGGCCCCTTGAGTGTGGCTCTTTCTAAGCCTTAGGAATACCCTGATTAAGTTAATAACAATGTACCTACCTATATAGTTTAAGTTTAAAAAATTTGGCTCTCAAAAGAAATTTCAATCGTTGTACTGTTGATATTTGGCTCTGTTGACTAATGAGTTTGCCGACCACTGGACTAGGCTCATCTTTCCTGTAACATTTCCAGAGAGGCAAGGCTGCCCTGCTTAGGTTCTCCTGTTGCTTCCACTATCCAAAGCCCTTCCTTGTTTTACTGTACTCAGCCTTAATGAACATTCTCTAAAAATCATCGAGACATGTATTGTGAAATCTTTCCTGCAGGAAGTCAAGAACCCACACACTACCAACCAGCCCGAGGTAGACCCACACTAAGGCCAAGTCCCTTTTCTGGGAACAACGTAATAGGCATGCAATAATTATTTGAAGGGTTGAACAGAAGCACTTAACACTCCCAAATGCATAAAGTTACTTTATTTTAAGTATACATTTAATTTTGAAAAATATAAATGCTAAAATATCTCATCTTCTTCATCTCTTAATTCCATAAAAGTCACAATAGAAAGCTTCATAAAACTGTAAAATACTATAATGTTATAGGAATTTTAGGTTTTATATTGGAAAAAATTATTAGTAATATATTGAAATGTTTTCTGTTCTTTATCATTTTGTTCCACCATGTTGATCTACTTCATTTGAAATAAAAAGATGCATCATTTCTCCAAAGTTAATAAAGACTTAAGAGAATAAAAATAAGAATATCTGAAAGTGCGTATTGATTCTGAAAAGTAATGTGTATGAATATGTACCAGCCATGAAAATGGCTTAAAAAGAGGCAACTATTCACGCTTTTCACATTGTAGGAATGGGACAAAGTTACTTCTGGCTCTAAAAGTTTTACTGGATGACATTAGCCCTGAGTTGCAATATTTGCCTAGGAAATATAATTCAGAATTTTTTGTATGTACCCACAGAACACAAAGAAATGAGCCAAAAATAGGACATATGCAAATATCTCGCCCGAACACAACTTGGTGTTTGCATATATCACAAAACTGTATTTCAGGCTGCAGTGAAGCTCAATGAAATCATCATCTCCAAACTCCCACAGCCCTTCAGATGGTCAAGGGCCACAAACTGTCATGTGATTGTATTCCGCCCCTTGGTGCCACTGGGCTGCATGCTCATGCTGTGAAGAGCAGATGTGAAATAAGAAATAAAAAGAAAATCCCAAGTTCCTGCACCAAAATCGTTAAGTGGTATGAAAAGGATTGAAGGAAGCTTTGTCCCATCCCTGAACAATGTCAACCTCTGTAATACAACTCAAATAGTTTTGTTTCGTTTTTTAAAGATAGTCAGCAGTCAATACAATTCAAGTACTTTAACACAGTTAAAAACAAAACAAACAAACAAAAAAGAACCAAAACTCGGAAGACAATCGTTCTCTGTATTAAACATCGATATAGAGCTGATAAAAGATTTACTCTGTGTGTACTGGTGCATGTGCATAAAATATATAGAACTACACACCTGAATTACTGAGGCAGACAATTACTCCCCCCGCACCGCTCACCCCCACCCCCATTCTTTGAGGTTAGGGGGCTGATTAGAGAGGCCTTTTTCCTACTTCTTTAAGCATCCACCTCCCTACCCCCATTCCACAGCTTGACTGGAAGAACAATCAGGAACACTACTGCAGATGGCACACAAAATAATTAGGGTTCCAAGTCCTGGTTTCACATAGTAGAGAAGAGTGACTTTCATCAAGGAAAACGGTGCCTCCAAGATATTTTCTTTCAAATGCAAAGCCAGAGACCTTTTGTTTCCATAAGGCAGACTCTTGGCCCAGTGATCTTTCCTTCCAACAAGTGTGTACAGCCAAGCGCTCTGGTTAACAATTCTGAGTGTACACTTAGTTACTTACTTCTTTACTTCTAACAACTTACATCATTTTTTGTCCGTATTCACATCAGGGAGAAACACTTTGTAAAATTTTACCAGTGTTTTCTGTGTGTCCAGTTTACAAAGAAACAAAACCACACAATCTGATTAGTTCTTAAATAATGAGTAAATTCAATTGAGATAGAGATAATTTGGTGGCTCTGTGTGGACCTCAGGTTTTGTTTGTTGGGTAACTATTACTATTCCTCTGAAAGTTATGACTTTTTAAATACGTCCCTGGGTCCCAAAATATTGAAAAGGTTTGATACCTATGATCCTTTTAGCAAACATAACGTATTGTTCCACATTCATATTGTAAGTATCAACCAGTCATTGAACATGCATCATACACAGAGGTGCAGATAACTTTTAGATCTACTCAAAGGCTGAATTAAGTTGTTTTAGGAGGTTTTTCTTAAAGGGATGGAGAGGGGCATGAATCCTCAAATACTTGATTCATGATAAGAAAAATAAATTATTATAGCTAGATTTTATAAAAATGAACAAAAATGTCATTAATTTGACAAGATTTTAGGTTAGGCTGAATATATTATGCATGGCTTTCAAACATTTTATTGGTGCTTCTATCAGTTAAAAAAAGGGGGGAAAGCTTCTAATTTTATCTTAGTTTAATGAAAAAACTATATAATATAGAGAGTAATCATTTTAAGAATAGTTGTAAATACAAGCCAAAATTTAGCATGTGAGGTTTTAATAAATAACAATTAATTTGCCACTTTCATTTGAATGAAAAAACTGCAGGTCATTTATATCTAATTTGTATAAAATTGAAGGTTTTAAGATTATCCGGTACTCTAAAAGAAACAGCTAATTCAGAATAAATTTTTTGTAATCAGAATTTTAAGAGGGCAGTATTATAATTTAATTAATATAAAAATAAGTAGGAATCACTATGTATATATTATGAAACCAAAATAGGTGGCTTTGTTCAGTTTCTGAACTCTTCTGACAATCTATTTTACTTAGGATGCACCACAAAACGTGACCATATGACCCCAAAATAGGGATTCAACATTTTAACATTTTTAATGCAGATTCATAATACGTAATTCAACCTATTAAAAGCATTATATTAAAATAACATGGTAATTTAATTAATATTTTCTTTTTTCTAATTTTCAAAATGGTACTTTGAAATATATATATGTATATATATAATATATATATACACATACGTACACACATATACACGTATATATTCTAAACTTCCCAATCACAAGGAATTGCCTTTCTATCCTAAAAAATGTGTAAGTCTTATTACAATGTATACACATATACCTCTGCAGATCTATTTGTCATGCCATAAACACTTTATAAATGTGCAAATGGTCTACTGATATTTCTATGAATTTTGTATTGTAATTATGGGCTACTGTATCAGTGATGGTTACTGATATCTGAATAATAAAATATATCCACCCTCATTTACATGACCGTAAGTCTCTTAGACCTCCGATGGATTTTTCATATATGGTTTGGGTTTTATGACAACTGACACAAGAGGCTGGGTAACTTTGCCTTTTGCCTACCATTACTCTGTCCATAACTTTGCACATATATGCACCAGCCACACACAGAGTATATACACAAACACACAAATATTTCAAAGTGAAAAAACAAAATCTAACAATACTGCATAGGACATGGACATGATAATACAATTAGCATCTGTGCCTGGATAGTACTGTTATCAAAGCATCAGTTATTCCCATAACATAGGAGCTTCTCCCTTCTCCCCCATTCTCCTTCACAGAACAGATAAATTTCTTTTAAGGAAAGGGAAAATCGATGCTTAGAAACATGGTGTTTTTCCTCTGATCTAGCCCTCTGGCTTACCTTAAAGATTGTGTGTGTGTGTGTGTATGAGTGTGTATATGTGTGTAAAAATCACATTATATACAATACAATTTTTACAGAAAGCCTGGCAGCTACAAATAAGAGGTAGAACTACTCAAAACTATGTTTCCTGCTGCAGGAAAAAATTCATTATTTTACAGTAATTAAAAAAAAGTTTAAAAAATTGACAAAAAAATAAGTTGCAGGTTAGGCCCCATAATTTAAACAACAAAATCTAGGAAGAAAAATATTCTTCAAATGTACTCAACAGATAAGTTCATTAAAGGGTTAAAAAAAGTTGCATAGGAAAAAGGGACATTCCAGCACTTGCTACAATGATGGCAATAGTTTCGCTACAGGGAATAAAGTACCTTTAGTTGTTCTTCTTTTGAGAATTCTAGGATTAGGGTTCCTAAGCAAGAGCAAATTAGAATAGCAGCACTTTTCCAGTTCTGGAGAGCTCCGTAAGCGAGAGGAAACTGTCTGGAGATCAAGGTTTGTTCTGCCAGACAGAAAGACAAGCCAGTAAGCACAGCTCCAAAGCTCAAGTGGTAAGTTCCTTCAGTATTTGAATAAAAGGTGTCATAAAATCCTTAATACTTTTGACCTCTGGTTAAGGAAGGAAAAGGACCAGGTCTGTGCGTGTCTTGCATGACAGAGGAATCTGGTTGTCAGAGGATACATCTGAACGTATAATGAAAAGGGGACTCTTCAGGGGCTGTTTTTCAGGAATGGTGCACTATTGTCTTAGTTTTACCTTACGCTAGGGAGAAGCAGAGAGAGCACTGTACTATTTGGCCAATGACCAAAACCCCAAAACAAAACAAGAATTAAAAATAAACAACCAGATGAAAAAAACAAGACCATGAACAAGAAAATCTGTTAGTTTGAGGAAAGACAAACAAGTTACAATGTAGTTTCTGTTCCCTTGCTCCTCCAGTAATCATCATTGTCGTCAGGCTCAAGTTCTATTCTGATTTGAGGCACACCTTGTACTGGAGTTTTAGGAGGACTAGAGAAAAAGAAAAGAAAAGAACTGGTAAGTAAGTCAGATTTCCTTTCTCATCTGTCAAATGTCTATATATTGGACAGAAGCCAAATGTGTCCTTTGTTTTCTGTAAATTCTTATCTCCACTTTCTGTATTCATAAGACAAACATTTTTAAGTGGGATGAAGGTACCAATAGAGTCAAGATATTCAAGTAAAAATGTCTTAAGCTCTCATACCTAGATTTGAAAAAAACAATAACACAAAAACAAACAAGAAGGTGGGTGATACTGTCAACTTAAAGGACAAAAAGACTTTCATGAAGAAAATATTCAGGGATTATACTTTTTGGACAACCAACTAAGATCTGAAATCTGCAGAGCCAGGTTAAGAGGGAAGGAAACTCCTGGAGAAGAGCTGCCAGGAAATGCAGCAACCCCTGAAGTCAGAGATGATACAGAAAGGATAAGAGGTGACGTTGATTGATCGCGGGCTTTATTTTAATGCTACTGAGAGATTTCAGTATTTCTAAGAGTAAATAGAAAAGGTCTCTTAGAAGGTTTTCTACCAGTGAAAACTGGAGCAAGGTTTGGTGGTTGGGAAATTTATTTAAGAGAAATGGAGGGAGAACAAGGTGTTCTGCCAATAACCCGCCTTTGACTTCATTTCTGTGGGGCAATCATGGCACAGAACAACGTAGGGGAAACAGGGCCGTCCTTTACCTGAGCATACCCAGTGACTGAAGAAAAGGAATTTTATCAGCATGATGTGTGGTGTTCAAGGAATGTTGGTGATCTTTCTCCTGGAAAAAAAATATCTTTGTTAAGCATAAAGAGTAGTTTTGGGTAATATTTAAAACTAGAGTGAAAATAAAAATCTCCACAACAATTGATGCATCTTTCACAATTGGGAAGAGTAAGAAAGGCAAGTTTAGACAATGTCAGTAAACACTGTATCACGGTAAGAATCTAACTAGTGTGATGAAGCCAAAATCACTTTGCTTCCTTTACTCCAGGTTTTTTTCTAGGAATAACCACTAATGTTCCTCTCAGTGAGGGGCAAGAGGTGAATCATTTTTAAAAAGTATGCTTACTCTTGGATTTCCTTACATCTTCAGCATTCACAATTTTGTCCTGTGATTTGTGGGGGAATAAAAAGATTTTGAGGAACTTATTTATACTGCAACTCTATCGATTTTGTTTTTTCATGGATTATAGAAGATAAATATGACATTAGAAAAGATGTCATTTAGCCCTGGTGGGTGTGACTCAGTGGCTTGGGCATAACCTCGTGCCCTGGAAGGGCCCCTGGTTCCATTCCTGGTCGGAGCACATGCCTGGGTTGTGGGCTCGATCCCTGGTAGGGGGGGAGGCAGCCGATCGATGTTTCACTCTCATATTGATGTTTCTCTCTCTCCCTTCCTCTCTTTCTAAAAATTAATTTAAAAATGTAAAAAAAAAATGATGTCAGTTAGAATGATCATGGGTGATTTGCTTAAGTAAATTTCTAATATATCAGCTTTCAAAGTATCCTTCTTAAAGGATTCTTGAGAGAATGAAGAATACTAGCACTAGATAATCTAATTGCTATACATTTTTTCCAGGAGCCTCAAATTCTAACGGATTTTTTTTCTAAAGCAGCCTTTAAACTGTACTTGGAAGGGCTCCATTAGCTTACAATGTCAATGGACAACATACCTAATGGGCTCTCTTTCAGTCTTCATTTGCTATTGATGCTCTGAAGATGAATAATGAAGCTAGAACATGGTTTGGGGACCTTGAATTTAAAAAGGAAAAATTAACTCAATCCCACTGACAGGATTGAGAAGAAATTGGCCTCGGTTATAACCTATAGCCTACGTGCAGATTAGACACTGAAGGTGCGAGTGTTCTCATTCTTTAAACCTAGTGTGCTGGCCAGATTCCAAAGCTCCCTGCCCCTGGTATTCATATCCTTGTATAATTCCTTCCCATACTGTACCAGGGTTGGTTTGTATGATTAATATAATATGGCAGAAGGGATGATATACGGCTTTTGAGCTTCGGTTAGAAAAGACTGCAGTTCCTGCTTTGGTTCCACACTCTGTTATCACTGGCTCTGGCGGAAGCCAATTCATGCATGGGCAGCTCTATGGAGGCGCCCACGGACCAAGGGACTGACATCTGCCAACTGCCTTGTGACTGAGTTTGGAAGCAGATCCCAGTTCCCATCAAGACTCAGCCCCAGCCGAGAACTTGACCGCAACCTCATGAGATACCCGGACCCAGAACCATCCAAATCAGCTGCTCCTGAATTTCAGAATGTCAGGAACTGTGTTAGAAAACAGGTTTGTTGTTTCCGGCTGCTAAACTTTATAGTAATTTGTTACACAGCAATCAATAACTCATACACCTATTTTCATAAACAGTCATTCATTTCAAACTTCTCTCGGTAAGCTGTTATTGAAGTGGTATTGTCAAACAGAAGAGAGAAGGTCTCAACTGTCTTTTGCCTTTAGCAGATCAGTAGACTTTGAAGTGCATCTGGATCTTAAAAAATACATTTTCTTCCAATGAGAACGCAAAGTGAAAGTAGTTTGGAGACAACTGCTATTGGAAAAGCTTGTGAGATATTCAGTAATGTTACTACAGAGGTTCCCTCCCACCCCTCTTTTAAAAGAGGCTGTTGATTACAAAAGAAAAGGCGACATGTCAGAAATCACTACACCGTAGCCAGCGGGCTGTTACCTAAGGAAAAAACAGTGCAGTTACCAAGGTGATTTGGAAATAGCAGAGGAGGAAGACATGAGGGAGAAAATGCACAAATCTTGTAAATCATACCTAGAAATTTCTGTTAATTAGTTTATGATTGCCAATTAAATGTAAAATAATCAATTACTCCAAATTCTCAATATTAATCATTGATTCATTAATCACTGAGAGCCCGTGTTGCAATTTCTCTTTTGGGCTGATCTGGTCATTGGCTGAAGCCTAAGGAAGACAAACAGTAACAGACAGTGATGTAGTCCTATGAGCCGCAATTCTAAACACCAGCAGGAAAAAGAAAAATCAGTTAAAGACATGGTTATGAGTTTAGCAACTGAAAGAAACTGGTGATAACTTGGGTCAGAGAAAAGACTGCCAAGCAAAAACTTAAGATAAAAGGAAGGAAAGGGAAGCTCAGGGAGTGTAAAAATGAAGTTTTAAAACAATAATTAAGTGTAAATCTTCGCACAGAGAAAAAAGAAAATGGAAGGAAAGTTAATGTAAATGATCGTTCTAACGTTTTTTCTCTGCAAGTGCAAATCATATTAAAGCAGGGAAGCGAGAGGTTAGTTCTACTCACTGTCGGAAGGTTTGCTATCACTTAGGAAAGGCTGCTGTTCCATGATGTCCATTGGAATTTTAATACTTGGGACTGTTTCTGAGTATGGGCAGTCAGACTGTGGAAGAAATTTGTAAGTTTTAAGAAAGGTGTTACTATACAGACCTCCCTACCTCCCAATATTGATTAAACTTACCATATTGTCATTTACACTGCACTAAGGAGAAAAGCCTTAGATACAATCATTCCTGCTTGGCTAACTTTTCAAATTCTACACCATCTTTCTCCCTCACATTTGTTTTTCTCCCTTCTGAGTTAATGGGATGGAGTCGATTAAAACTAGCGCTGCACCAAAAGAAAGGCACTACATATTGGAACAACTGGAAAGCTTTCCATCAGCAAATATTTATGAATTTGTTATCATACACTTAAAAAATGACTTAATATTTCTCAGTCTAAAGTTCCTCATATGTAAAGTAGGAACAAAAATATATACTAGAAACAGCTGTTTTGGCAATTGAAGACAAGTATGCATGATCAATCAAAATGATCAAGTATACAGTACACAGCAAAAATTAACTACACTCCTATTTTAGAATGGGATCCCAGGGATCCCATTAGAATGGGGATACTTCACTGTGTTGAAAAATTCAGAACAAATCTTCACACAGAAAATCTCATTTTGGCAGTCCTTTCAAAGACTACTAGGATAGGCTCTGTGTGTGTGTGTGTTAAACAAATCCCATCTTTTCTCCTAGCACTAATTACAGACTCCTATTAGAGCACCTGTATTCCTCAGAAATGGTCTCCTAAAGAAAAAAAATAGGCAATTATTTTATTTTTCAACATAATCAACCAACTGAAGGAGGATCATCTATGACTATTACAATTATGTAAAAAGACCCTACAGTACAATTCCCTTTCCTTTTAATTGAAGGGTTACAGAGAAATAGTCCAAAATCATGTCAAAGCCCAATGCAAAGATAAAAACAATAGCAGAGGACTTTGGCTGAGAGCCTACTCCAACATAGATACCGGGAGGTGAGGGCACCAGTATTTGTCTACATTAGGCTTAACATTATTACATAAACTGGAGTCATCTCAAATTTAAATCCTGGATTGTCAACAGCAAATAAAATACATTTTATAGCAGCACTAAGTGAACTTTTTACTTATTTATGAGATTGGAGTTCTTTAGATGTGGTGGACTCTTTTTGGTTTGGTTTTCAGAAGTCACTTTATCATTTTTAGTGTATTAATGGTTAAAGAAAGGCTTCAGAAAATATAAAAAACTAAAGAGAGAAAATAAAGGGTAAAGGAAGTTGAAGACTGACATGTAACATGGACAAGTAAACATTTTCGAAACTCAGACATACATCTCACATAAGGGATAAAAAAATTGATTTTTCACATATATTTCTTTAACTAGCATTACTTTGGAATTCTGGGAAATTCCTTACATCATCAATGTCACTGTCCAGACTTCCTTTCTTCTTTTTCTTTCTCTTCTCATCTTCCTTCTTTTTCTTTTCCTTTTCTGGAATGACATCATCGAGGAAGCTGAGGTCGTGCTGGGAGAAGAGGTAGTCCATGCCTTTTCTGACAGCTACCAGTGCCAAGATCTGAAAGAATAAATATAAAAAATATGAAAGGAACCATGTCAGATGAAGTCATAATGGTATAAATACTTCCCTATCAAAGGCAGCTGAAACCTACTTTGTATAAGGCTAAAGGATACTGGAACTCATCTTGCTTATATGAACTTATATTAAGTGGACCATAAACATTTTCTTCATGGAGAAAGTTGGCTTCTAAAAGTGTTAATTGACACTCACTTTGTTTTGCTCAATGAAATGTGTAATCAATTTCACTTAGAATCTCAATGTGAAAGGGTTAGTTTTTAAATTATTTTCTTCCATGTTTTAGCTTTTCAATAAAATAACTAAAAAGTTAAAGAAAAAAATGACCTGCATATGATTTCTAATTACTCAAAATTAAAACAGTATACAAGTTGTAGAAAATCTGTGCAACATACAGTAAATTAGACATCTTTAAAGTATTAATAATGAGGTAGCAGTTGGATATGCACAGACCATTTAATCTACTGAGCGACTTAAAAAAACTACCATTAACTGCATACTTACCATGTTTCAGATGCTGTGCTAAAACTCTTAGGCAGTATTTTCTTATTCTCACAACAAACCTAAGGAGTAGATATTATGATCTCTATCTTACAGCTGAGGAAACTAAAGCTTATAGACATACGTACATCATCCAAGATCACTAAGCCAGAAAAAGGAAGCGTACGGAGGGGCCCAGCTGCCTGCCTCTAAAATCAGTATTCTTCAACTCCGTGTCTTTGATTCTATAAATAGCCCTTGAAGATGAACTTCTGAAGGGACATTAAAGATGTCCTTGCTCAACGGTGAAATGTGTACGTTCTAGGATATCAGTCATGACTCTGTTTCAAATAAACAGTTGTCTTTATCTATATGCTCTCTGGGTTTCAGTTTCTTCATTTCCTAGACAAGTTAATAAATCTGCTCTACTGAAATTATGTGATTGTTTTGGGATCAAATAAAAGCTCTCAAAAGATGAAAATACTTTATAAAGGTAAAACTTTGTTTTATTATTTAGCACAAGCAATAAGTGATTTACTAGATATATTTCAAATTTAACCTGTCTAAATTTGTTTTTTTCTTGGCTTTAGCAAAACTAATTGATAGGTACATTATACCAAAAGGCAAATGGGAGTTTTTCTCTCACTCAGTGTGTTTTTCAGTAAGTTAACAGAGTTTAAGAGGGAGTTGGGGAACTGGGTGAAGGAACTGAGAAGTACAGATTGGTAGTTACAAAACAGTCATGGGAATGTAAAGTACAGCATAGGGAATATGGTCAATAATATTGTAATAACTATGCATGGTGCCAGGTGGGTACTGGAATATCAGGGGGAACACTTTGTAAAGTATGTGATTGTCTAACCACAATGCTGTAAACCTGAAACTAATACAAAATAATATTGAATGTAAATTATAATTTAAATAATTAAAAAATAAAACAGAATAACATAAAAACAAAAAGATAAAAAGAGATATAGGGGATTATCAAGAAAAAAATATGACTACTAATATCACTAGTATTTTATATCATTATCCCTGCATCCTTGGAGAAAAAAACCCACACACAATTATAAATAACCATAAAACAAAATGATAATCCTGACTAAGAGAGTTTTTATAAAAAATATAATATGGTTTATGTATGAAAATTGTTTCCAAAGCCCTAGCGGTGACAGAGCAGACTTGAGGCTGGCTTTATATATGTATTTTCTTGCAAGAAATGGAAATCTATGGTAAAGTATAAAATTCAATATGGAAACCAAATACAGAGCTAGCATTTTCTTTTTCCATCTTTCACATTCAATATTATTTTGTATTAGTTTCAGGTGTACAGCATAGTGGTTAGATAGTCATATACTTTCCAAGTGATCCCCCTGATATTTCCAGTACCCACCTGGCACTATTCACCGTTATTACAATATTAATGACTACATTTCATATGCTGTCATTTACGTCCCCGTGTCTGTCTTGTAACTACTAGTGTACTTCCTAATCCTTTCACCTTTTCACCCAGTACATCTCACCATATCACAGCAAGGACAGAGAGCCCAGGCTTCCATTTAGCGTGATGAAACTAGCGAGGCCTTCAAAAGCAAAACTTCTCATTCCTTTTCTTCTAATTCACTGGATAGCCTCTCATAAGTTTCCCAATTTGTCCGCTATTATTTGGACTGAAATCTGCCATAACTTCGTTACATTGACTCTATTGTACAAAATTCTATTGTATTTTAAAAATAACCAATGTGTACTGGTGTCTGCTATGTGCCGGGCGTTGTGCTATATATTTGATATTCATTATTGATGCTCAGAATAATCACATTCCTCATCTTATGGATAAGTCAATGGCAGCTCAGGGAGTTTCACCATCCAGCACGAACCAGGGCCGGAATCTGAACTCAGCTTAGTCTGACTCTGAGGTCCAGTGTAGATAGTCACAGACAGAGGAACCTTAAATTACAACCGAGCCAATCTAAACGATTTAGTCAAAGCTGGAAAAAACTGGAACCACACATAAAAGATACCTGTTTCTCCCATATCACCATAACCACATGATATTGGTATGACCTCATGGGTAGGTTCAATGAAAGAAATGCCTACCATGACTGGAAAAATGATAGCAGCCACGGTGGACTTGAGGATCCAGAGCAGGGCTAGACACAACACCTGCAGGAAGGTGAACAGGTGGACTCTGCGCAGCGGGACGTGGCGCAGGTAGATGAAGTCAGGCTGATGCTTCAGAGGCATCAGGAGCAGCTTCAGGCGGTCCATGAACTGGGGGGCGGAGGGGAGGAGAGAACAGCTGCATTACTTCAAGAGCGGATGCACGAGGTCATTTCCATTATGCCCGACTCTCCACTAGTGACTCATACCCTATAATTTGGGCAAGCAGTATCTTTTCCAGAGGACAGTGGTCAAGGAGTGCAGAAATGTAGCCTAACCAGCACCATTAGACATTGTAGGAGTCTTCCGATTTTCATTACTTTGCAGGAACGTTATGCAGACATATGAGGTAAAGTGGCCTCCAAGAATAAAGTTCCAAAGCAGAATATAAATTCTAGACGTTCGTCTCTTTCTGTCTATACTATCTGATTCTTGGGACAGAGGATCTTGTGACTACTTTAATAATGAAATGCAGAAGCAAGACACATAACTAATGCATCTTACACTAATGCATCTTATACTACCTTTGTTGTCTTATCTGAAAGAGGAGGAGATGCAGCTATGTGTCACGTACATTTCAGGGATGTTTCACAGACATAAAGGAAGTATCCAACTTGAAAGTGGGGATGCACTGGCATTTTCATAAACCCCACATTATCTATGGCATAAGTAATACATTCAGCAATGCACTACCATTTTTAAAAGAGAAAAGCCATGTGACTATTAATTACAGTGAGTTTCAGAGTGTCCACAACCAGACACCAGAATCCTGGAGAGGCTGTCACACTGTCATGGTTAAGCAGGTATTGAAACTACTGCCGAGCACCTGGGTGCCAGGTGCTGTGCTTCACAGAATAGCTGTTGAATTTACACTGATGATGATTATAAGGATGATATCTCCAGACCCATCGTACGATCTTTCCGATGAAAGATGCTCAGTACATAACTGCTAAAGTGAATTATTATGCAACAAGAACTCTGAAATAACATCCCCGCTTTCTCTCTGGAGGGAAGGGAGAAGTGTAAAAGAAAACGAGACTATCACCGACAACAGTCTCTGCGGGCCTTGCTGCTTATAAAGATCCGGTTACAAAATTTCCTGCTAAAATCAAATCTTGCCAAAAGTTCTAAAAGAGGAATAATCAAGAGGAAAGTAAGGAAAAGAGGGAAAAGGCAACAGGGACAACAGCCGAGTTTTAGAACACGACTATCTTTCCCTTCACAAAGGGTTTCCCCGTCATTGTGATATAGATGTCTTTCCTCTATTTAATAAACAATGTACTGAGCTCTAACCATCAATCAAGCACTTAGAATGCATACAATCAAACTTCTTATCTAGACTGACCTTTCAAAGCTAAACAAAAATAAGCACTATTAGTTTGGAGGTACATTATTTTCACATCTTTCCACTTAGGAGAGTAAAAAATATATACAATCCCAGGAACAAATATAATATTTTGATACATTTATCTGCCCCAAAGTTTCATAGGCACAAATAAACATGCATGCATCGTCATCTAGTCCAATCTCTGAAAACCGCCTTGTGTTTTGTAACAAATAACCAAATGGTGAAGAACTCTACTTAATGGGCCTAAATAAGGAAAAATAAAGTAGCCTTTTCTCTTTTGGGGAGTCTGGCCACTTGTCCAGCTCTAGCTGACTATAAAACTAAATTAATCTAAACTCAATAAATGAAATGAAAGCAAGGACAATTATGAACGGGTTTAAATAAATTGTTATGATGTTCGCAGAACATGCTGTCTTTTCCCATTAAAATGTTACTGAGTGCTAAATAAGGCCTCAGCTAACAAGATGCCAGAAATCAGCAGAAGGACTTCCAGTTTCCCAGCGCCAATTAAATTAAACCTCAATGGAAAGACAAAGTTTTCTCTAATGACTTTTTTTTTAAAAGGGGGACAGTTTACCAAAGTTGTGACTAGCTGAAGATTTCAACAAAAGTAATACATAAACCACACTGACTTTATTCTTTTATTGGTTCAAAACTTTGATCACTGAATCCAGTCATGTAAAAAGTACATCACATAAGAAGAACCTGTTCTTAGTATAGGTAAAGGCAAATGGCAAATAGTATCTTGAAGAGTACACTGAAAGGGTTGATTTCCTTTTTGAGATGAAAAGAAAAAAAAGAAGAGGAAGGAAGAGAGAGAGAGAGAGAAAGGGAGGAAAGAAAGAAGAAAGGAAGGTAGATCATAGCTCTCTTACTTTCCTGATCACATAACCTTTAACAGCCTATTTTAAGAATGGGTATGTATGATAACATTTGTTAACACAAGCTAACTTTGTTAATTAAATCAGAAAATGAAAAGTAGATAATGGTAGAGAAAGTAGGAAATAAATGCACTTTAAAAACTTAGCAAGTAATTAGCACTCTCCTTTTCAGAGATTGATTACTGGACTAGCCCTACTACTAGGAAAACTTGACTGTACTTAGGTGGCTATGGAAAACTTACCTGGACACCATTAAGAGATGCTACCCCCATATACAGGAACACGCCATAGAGTACAGGCATGGGAATAAACTAGGAAAGAAAAAAATTGGAGACCAGTTAAAAATAATAATAATAATAATAGCAAATACAGTAATGGAGAGGGGTAGTTTAAATAAAAGCTAAATCTGAAACTAAAAGATAGAACATAATAATATAATGATCTCTAATTAATATGCTTTAGTAATCATTGACAAACTTCAACCCTCTGTACTAGAAATAGATGCAGGTGAAGGAGACACTGAATTTTCATTTAATGCCTGTTTGTATTTGTTTACAATGAGCATGCATGACCTTAATAAGTAGTTTTTTTAATGGGGAAAAAGTTTGTTTGCCTTTCGCCTTAAAAGGAATGACTATGTAAGCCAGATGTCTGCATGAGCTGTGAGGTAGAAAGAGGGGCAGAGGGTCCGTCACCTCACTCCTGAGACCAAGTTCTTTGCCCAACAGTCTATTGATTTTTTTTCCTTAATAATTTTCACCAAATGATCTGTCTACTTGGTGTTTAAATGCTTCTTTCAACTAAAGCATCAAACGACTGTCCCCTTTCTTCTCCTCAGGAATACTGGGAACCCACTAATGAGAACACCGCTTGAAAGGAGCATCAGGCATCTGCAAGCAATTAATTCCACACAGGGATTAATACACAGCTTTCAGAACTAAATTAATACATTTCATGCTTTAATTAGCAGGAGTCTTTTTACATTATACAAAGCAGTTTAACAATGGGCCTGGGACGTTCCACTGTGCTGTTTGAAAGTTTTATCTATTCCTAGTCCCATTCCCTAGGACTCCAAGGACGAAGCGTGTCAAGGATGAGCTTCTGGGAAGTCTTCTATCTGCACCAACAAAGGTTCCCAAGGTTCCAGTTTGAAAAGGAGCTCAAGTAACTTCAGGAGTTTTCAAAGCTAAAACCACAACCAATTAAGCCCAATCTTACCTCATCTACATAAAGTAGGCTATTGTAGCAAGAAAACAGAATGACTTTAGAGTCATTTTTGAAGAACTATTGCATGTGTTAAGTGATGCACAATTTCTATCAGCCTTTCTTTGTGATTACCTCAGTATCAGTATGAGAGCCTTTGGTCACTATTGGGGAAATAGCAAATTTCAAAATATCACAGGGATCTCCAATTGTTATTGGTTTGTTAGAGGACTGTTAAGTTTATATGGAATAAATACACTTATGTCCATAAAACATCACATGCTTCTAAAAAAGACTAAGAATTTTAACATAGGTAATTTGACCTTCAACTCAAAGAAAAGTAAATGACATTGAACGTTGAAGGAGGTGCGAGGGATGGTGTGAGTGGTGGGGGAGCCCTGTGTGCTGTAATACCCACTAGTCCCCACAAAGAGGTGAGCACATCACGCTCCAGCCATTGGAGTTCTGACACGTGCCTTTATTCCTTTAGAATGCGGATGTTCCATTCCTTGCCATTCCTCTCTATAAACTGACGACAACAACAACAAAATAAGAAATGAAACTAACAACAGCACCATTTTATCGCTTTGACTCCTTTCTTAATTTTTAAAATACATTCCACAGGCAGGGGCACCGCCATTGTTCCTTAATACAGGATGATTTCCTTCTTGTCATTTTATTTCTAATTTCTTGGGGAGAAAAGAAAGGTGGGAGGGGGGAAAGAGACATACAGTTCATGGGAAACTGGTTAGAAGCCCTGCAGGAGTTACTTTTTAATCTGTATAAAGTGCTCTCCTGGCTTGAAGGAAAATAATCACAAAGGTGATCGTGGCCCTGTGTCCACCCCTCACCTTGGCTTCGCTCATATTTTCTCTAATGTGGTTCTAATGCCAAAGTTGAGGCAAGCTGTGCTTGTGCCCAGGCCTATTCTTTCTGAACTTACGATGACAAATGTTACTGAATCTACCACCAAAAAAATCAGAATTCACCAATAACTCAGAACGGCATGGGATATGGGTAGGAAAACAGCTTCAGATATGAAGATGTTTTAAAAAATGATCCAATGGTGAAAAGGAAACAGTACATACAAGAGAGACTATTAATTAGATTTTCGGCCAACTTCACTGTGATACAGATGCCTTGTGAAATTCACCATTTTCTGTACAGTAATGAAGTGTCTCAATAAAAATCTTCCAGTGTGGAAATCTTGATAAATTTTAACAGAATTACTGAGTTAGAGGATATTTCTTATTGGATTTGGTTAATGAGTCACACAAGAAGGTCAATCTTTAAAAATTCATTACAATGGAATCATTCATCACAACAAAAATTTTGCCCCAGGATGGAAAGAAGAATGTGTTTTTAAAAAATGGGATCCTCTTTTAAGTTAAAATAATATACCTAGTAAGAGGAGATAGACCTACTTTTACAAAGCAAGACAGGAGAAATTAAAACACAAGGTATACTAGGTTTATAGGCATAATAAGAATTGCCAAATGATAAAATTATTCAAAGAAAATTATTTAATCAATCATACCCAGAAAGCCAAAAAGTATAATTATAAAAAATATTATAATGCCTTTAATAAACATAAAAATGAAAAAAATTACGTGCTTGATCCTACAACCAGATAGAATAATGAAACTGAGATGAAGTCAATGAAGACGAACACATTGAGACTAGGTCAGATTCAGGCTAGGTAATTGAAATGAGCAAATTCTGGTGACTGTCATTCCACTTTCTTTCACTTCTTCCCTTTGATTTTTCTGATAGTGTTAGATCATTTCCATAAGGAAAAAAATGCAAAAAGGGTAAGTCTAATAAGAAAGATAGATTGTAGTTATCCACAGCACAGACTTCAGTACAGGAGTGAGGCCTCCCAGCAAAATAACGTATGTGTGTGTGTGTGGCGGGGGGGGGGGGGGGGGTGGTAGAGGGTGAGGGGGTGGGGTATAAAACTCTGAACAAAGTCCTATTTAAGAGCATGGGCACAGAAATCAGACAGCATAGGTCTGCCTAATAATCTTCAATAACCGATAAATGTGGCATTGATGTCATTATCAGGACCTGCACTGCCAAGTCAAAAGCCTGCAGCTGCAAAGCACAACTCTCTTTGGTCCCTCTGGGGCCGGGGAGGGGGGGGGGTAGGACACGGACCGGAGTATAGACCAGAAGGATTGCTGCAAAGGTCAGACTTGAAGCCTGGGTTTTATATAAGCTCTACAGTATTGCCCTTTCAACTATAACAGCTGCCTTTAGGAGCATGTTATTAAAATAACATTCCAATGCCCTTAAGCCTTACAAATCTGGGTTAATATGAAAGTTGCTGACTTGTAAACTGCTGCCTCGTCATTGAAGAAACTGTGGAGTGAGGTACGATCAGTTTGTGAAAATGCCACATTTCTCTCCACATGGGAGAATTGGAAAATGGATCAAAGAGGCTGGAAAAGATCACCTCATGGGAAACGAAACTGAATGAATTATTTGACAGTAAGTACTGTTTTATTTTAAAAGGAGGTAAACTCTGATGGTTATGAAATCAACCTTTGGAGCCAGACTGCCTAAGATCGAATCTTGGCTCTGCCATTTAAGAATGTTGTGACCTGACTGGTTATTCATCATTTTTCTTATCTGAAAAATGAGTGCAATTATTAAGATAGTTTTGTAAGTGTTATTGGAGAACCAAATGTTAAAAATGTGTACTGAGCCCTTAGTCCAATACCAAGATCAATAAATGGAAGCCACTATTACAATCACTATCATCATCATCATCACTATTGTTTACCTGTATTTCCCTGTTAATGAGCAGGGTGTGTGGCATATTGTAGGAGTTCAACCAATGTTTGCCAAGTACTAATTCTTTGCTACCCTTCACATTTTAGAACACTAAACCAATCTGAAAGATAAATTTTGGCCGCCACTCCTCCTGTTGATAAACTACTTCAAGCAAAGGCAACAGAGGTAGCAGTGAACTTTACACAATCTTTATTTCTTTAGGCTTGCCAGAGGAATGAGAAAAGTAAGCTACCTTTCATCTTTAGTCTCCCAAACAGAAACACACATCTGAAAGGTTTAACCAGCCTGGGAAGCCAGTTATGCCTGCTTCCCAACAGTTCTGCATTGAATCAGTAGTGAGATCTGAGGCATGTGAGACGTAGCTGGCTAAGGTCAAGGGGTATCCTTGTGAACTTAATAAAGCTACTACACTATGATTCCTTATATTCTTCCATGTAAAAAAGACAGATTTTGGCAAAGAGATCAAAACAGAGGTCATAAACTTCATGTTCAAAGTAAGCCTGCCTAAGCAGGGGCAGGAAACAACTTCCTATACAGCTTAATGCATGGGAGAAAATTACTGGGATCATCTGAGGCCATTAAACTTGTGAGGGGTTACATGTTGAGCCATTTCATTTTAAAAAGTAAAAGTCACACATTTCTCTCGATCCCATTCATTTGATCTGCCTTTTAAGGCAAACTCTTAAGCAAAACCATTCTCTAAAGGTGTCACCTGTTTCTTTAAAACACACACAGTCACATGGTGAGGGTGGTGGGAGGGAAGTTTCCCTCCTCCAAGGTAACCCCCCTCATGCTTTTCTGTGTAAATTCTGTGGTTAATTGTTAATCTTGACTTTTAATTGTAACTCTGATTCACGGGTAACTTAGGTTTTAGTTTAACTCTACCCTTAACATCTCCTTCTTCCTGCATTGACTTTTCAAATGAGCTACAACAGTTCTGTAGTGAATGCATATGACATCAAACTTTAATGATAAAAAGGACATGTGGTCTAAAATTAGCTGCTTTGCCCTGGCTGGTGTGGCTCAGTTGGTTCATGCACCAAAAGGACCTGGTTTTATTCCTGGTCAGGGCACATGCCCAGGTTGTCAGCTGGATCCCCAATAGAGGGCATGCAGTAGGCAGTCGATTGATTTTTTTTCTCTCTCCCTTTCCCTTCCTCTCTCTATAAAATCAATGAAAACAAACTCATTTATAAAAACAAAAAAAAATGTAAATAAATAAAATTAGCTGACTTTATCAGCGATGATTGTTAAAGTAAAGAACAGTTGTAATTACTTAAAGAAACAATCACAGTAGTCATTGCTATACTACTATTTTACTCTTGTTTTTAAATCTAGGTTTCCCACAATATGTTGGAAACTATATTAACAAAACAATTTCATGTCCCACATTTTGGGCAAAGTCTTGCCTAATAAAACTGTTTGCTGGACTGCCTTTTTCACTGATCCCTACAATGACTCTTTGCATTGACCTAAAGTAGGAGGTGGAAAGAGCCACAGTTATGGACTCTAGCAGCTTAATGAGGGTGAGCAAAGCTTGGATCACTTAAGGGAGGTCAAAGGAAAAGTGAGCTCATGCTCACTGATCCCTTTGATCCCTTACATCTCTCCTTTTCCTTTCTCTGCATTCTAATTTGTTCCTGCAGATACTAAGGTGCTTTGCATATCCCAGGCAAAAAGAACCACTGGAAAAGAAAGAACAAAAAATCTTTTCAGCTTTAATTCCTCTTTAGCCATATTTGGGTGCATGGTGAGAAAACAGGAAGTGTTGTTGAAAATGTGAGTTTTGGCCGAAACTGGTTTGGCTCAGTGGATAGAGCGTCAGCTTAAGGACTGAAGGGTCCCAGGTTCGATTCTGGTCAAGGGCATGTACCTGGGTTGCGGGCACATCCCCAGTGGGAGATGTGCAGGAGGCAGCTAATCGATGTTTCTCTCTCATCGATGTTTCTAACTCTCTGTCTCTCTCCCTTCCTCTCTGTAAAATATCAATAAAATATATTTTAAAAAAAAAAGAAAGAAAATGTGAGTTTTGCATCTCATCCGAAAAATAGCAACTTATACAGTATCTATTCTCTGTGTCTTTTTGGAGTCACACATGATTCCTCAGCTGACAGAGTCTACAAGATGAAGGCCAATTTGCTGTAACAACTAAAGAACTTTAAACACATCTGACTTTGTGCTAATGAAAATAAATAATCCTATATAATAAAAGCCTAATATGCTAAGTGCCTGGTCATCCGTTCAACCAATCAAAGCATAATATGCTAATGATATGCTAACGCCACTCAACCACTCGCTATGATGTGCACTGACCACCAGGGGGCAGACAACTAGTTGCTATGGCGTGCACTGAACACCAGGAGGCAGACACCCCGACTGGTAGGTTAGCTTGCTGCTGGGGTCCAGCTGATTGGGACTGAGTGAGACAGGCCAGACACATCTGGAGCCCTCCCACAGTCCCTCCCCAGCTGGCCAACCTCCCGCATCCCTCCCTGGCCCCGACCGTGCCCTGGTGGGGTCCCTCAGCCTGGCCTGCATCCTCTCGCAATCTGGGACCCCGTGGGGGATGTCAGAGAGCTGGTTTCGGCCTGATCCCGCAGGCCAGGCCAAGGGGCCCCACTGGTGCACGATTTTGTGCACTGGGCCTCTAGTATAAAAATAAAAGAAACAATGGGTGTGTGTGTGGTGGAGATGAGTAAATATGAGCTGATGGAAAGATCTTTGTATATTATCCCTTGTCTAATAGTGGCCAAGTATAAAAGACCCCATAAAAGAAACTTTGCAGTGTGCCAAGCAAGCCCACCTCCAGGGAGGGAGCCCAGGAGCAGATTCATTCCCAGTACAGCTTCCCACACATGGGTCAGAACTGCAGCAATGACCCCTCTAATAACTGATCTCTGCAGATGAGGTCTGTGTCCATGTGGTAAAAAGTTGTCACTAGATTTTCCCATCAGCTGATGTGCTGCTGTCTCTGGGACAGCACAGGAACAGAAAGCACTTTGGCAGTGGATTTAATGCTGGGGAGCCCTACCCCACCACTTGCTGTGCACTGGCAAGAGCAACAATAGATTTCCCCCTGTCCATGTAGAACGGGGATTTTCATTCTGTGTCGGAAGAATTTTTTAAAAATTGATTTTAGAGAGAGAGAAATATCAGTGTGACAGAGAAACATCAAGCAACTGCCCTGCCACCACCACTCCCTCTAACCAGTAACTGAACCTGAAACCCTTTTGGTATTGGGGGGAAGATGCTCAACCAACTGAGCCACCTTGCTGGGGCTGTACTGCAAGGAATTTTAAAACATGCAATACCTGATTATTTAGTCAGGGGAACTGACTTATTTTCCTTTACAGTGTCAAATAAAAAATGACAACAGCCAACACAATAGCCATTCACTGATAGTGAATCAAAATTTTATCTGTTTTTTTTGTAAAATCAGCAAAAGTTATATTTTTTGGTGTGTGGCAGAATTTTAGTAATTAGTTTATGTGTTCCAGGAGATGAAAAAGGTTGAAAATTGCTGCTGTAGAACATAAGATCTATACTCTTTTAAGGTCCTCTCTCTATAATCAGAAATGTCTTCCGTAAAGTTATTTTTAATTTTACTACTCCATGTGTTGCATGACATACATATTCCCTCCTGATTGCAGTCAAAAAAGGAATTAAACCAGTTAATTGACATTGTGGAAACCAAGGATGAAAGATGAATATTTAAATCTTTTAACTGTTCACCAGGTATTTTGTGCATAATTTATGCATTAATCTAAGTATCCTAAAGGCAAAGTCAATCTTATCTATATGTTAAGAATTTATAATTTCACTGTTCTCAAATTCATCTGATTGGTGATTGACATATAATGTTCTAACCTGAGAGAAATGGATGGTTTTAGCCTTTCACCATCTGTCCTGTATTGTTTGAATTCTTTACAAGAGTGTACTATTTCATTACTTGTGCAATTAAATATGCATTTTAAAAACCTTATAAATTAGAATTGTTTAAAAATAAAAAAATTGTCAGAAAAAACTTTGGAAGGATATTGCTAACAGTTGTTTATGGCTATTGGTTTATAGGTGACTGTGGTGCTTTGCATTGTGGTTCAAAGCAAAAGATACAAATTATCAATAACTGGCTAGTACTGTTTATATGATACACAAGAAAATAAAATGCTTGTGTCACAAAAGAAAACGGGAAGTTTCATGACAAGTATGTATTAATCTGAACCTGTTTTAGTCCTATTTCTGTTTCTAAGTAGGCTTTCACATGTCGTTTATATTTATCTATTTAGGCAGACATTCACCCTATCAATCAAACCTTTATATTGACTCATAACTTTCTAAATAACCTACTATATCATTTCCCTTCTTCAAAAATTCAATTCTAGGCATGTGCTCTCTCTCTCTCTCTCTCTCTCTCTCTCTCTCTCTCTCGCAAGTCCAAGCCTTTCCTGACCACCCTTTCCTCCCGCGGAGGCACGTTACCTTTGCCTTTCCTTCCTCTAAGCTCCAAGGCCCCTTCTTTTGCACCTATAACTCGTTCCCTGAGCCTGCACAGCCCCGCTGTCTCACTTCTACTACCTCTGTAACTTTCTAAATAAACTTTCTCTTATAATTTGAAAAAAAGTTCAATTCTAAGTTTTCTAATTATAAATCAATAATTTTACTGTATTCGCCCTTTGTGAATATTAGGCCTTCTTATTCAAAGAAAATAGAAATAGTCAGTAATGACTAAGAATAGGAGAAAAATTGCAAAATGATTATCCTGAGTCACTCATGTTATCCAGGGGTCTATAATGGGGAGAAAAGGGGGTGGGAATTAGAGAAAGTAAATGGAAAGTGATGGGAAGAAAGGAAAACTAAGGGGATAAAATATGTGGGGTGGAGGCAAATCAGGTTGAATCATATGCAGCTGCCATTTTCATAGGTCAAAGGTTGGAATACTGGTAATTTAATATAGTTTAAACCAACTAATTGCAACAACAATAATAATAACAATAATGATAGAGTACAGGAGTGAGAAGAAAATCAAGATGAAAGTTTTTTAAAGTCCTCATTCTATCTGACCCCTGCTTCAGTGCGTTATAGAACTAATGAGAGTCCTGCAGATGTTTCACAAGAAATTCTACTCTTCACATACCAGTTATCTGCCAGTATTGGAAAAGGACGAAATATTTCACATATTTACCTTCAAGATGGGAGCCATGAAGACTGACAGGCCAGTCAGAATAAACACAAGGGTTCCAGTGACTCTTTGTTCCCTGAAACCAAATCAAAAGATTACCAATCTACCTCTTGTTTTTCCACCTTCAAAAAAGACTATACGTTGACCGAATCAGTGCTTGGCTAACATAGCAAAGGTGTTGATATCATATGTAATTAATGCCTCAAGGACAGCATATACGCTCAACATAAATATAAAATTCTCTTAAAACTATTGCAATATGTGATTTTAATTCATCAAGAGGAAACTGATTCTGCTAAATCCGATGCTCCTTTTAGAATCAAGAAAGAAAAAAAAATCACTTGCTCTTGGCCCAACAATTATGGGCCTCTTTGAAGCCCTTATTTTTTAAACAACTTGAACTGTTGTGTAATTACACCTTCTTTCACAGGAGACAGATATTACATTGTCCCACATTCTAATTAATAAACAGCTCAAGGAAATTTCATAAGTGCAATAAAATCTCATCAGTCTAATTTCCAAATCTACAACAACAAAAGTACTTTTTAACAAATATGATTCCCATACAACACCCCCTCCCCCGGCCCCCAAGAAAGAATCACCCACTGTTGTGGCGTGGGAAACGGTGGCTCTGTCATGTGAGCTATTCACCCCAGCACTGAGGGGCAGGGTTTGCTGTAAAAAGTAGACAACAGCATATAAAGGTTCTGTAAAGTCCTTCATGGCTACTCAAGTTTAACAGCCAAAGGTCAAAGTTTCTCAGGCTTATGGGGATCAAAAATGAACTGGAAAGTAAGAATTCTTTTCCCTTCATAGAATCTTAAAAACCATAAGCCGACTCGAGAGTTTTAGGGAGTCTCAAAAGGGCCAAAAGATGAAAGGGTTTGGTCTTTATATGATACGCTAGAGTCAGTACCACAGCATCAGAAGTACCTGCATGTTGAAGAAATGAGTGACCTGTTTGCATTTTTACATTGTATCACTTAGCCTTTCATAAATCAAAGAAAATTTAGTTATCATAAGAAGCGAACTCAAAAAAAAATTATTGAGGACTCTCTGATGAAAAATTTAGTCCTTTCTAGAAAAGGAAGTATGGAATAAATTAATCATCACTAGCCCTTTCTCCTCCATATTTTCCCATTTCCTTATGATTGACATGTGGATGTGTGCACGCGGTGTTCTGTAGAGTCACTGTCTTCTGACTTCACATACCTCACTCCAAGAAACTTGGGCTGTTCTCCAGGGGCAGAGGTCTCCGTCTCCATCTTCAGACTGTCGATGTGAGCAATGGAGATGACAGTCGCAGCCACGTACCATGGAAGAGCCATGAAGGAGCACACCACCATGAGGATGGCCACCCAAAAGAGATCCAGGTGATATCCAGCTCCTTTCTGTGGGAAGAGGTAACAAAACCACATGAAGAAAATACTCATATTGCTATCAAGTCATAGCCCCCCAGTGGGAATTAAGATTAGTCAAAGAAACAACTCGCTTTGCTTGATAAAAATTTCTACTAAAAGGTAAGGTCTTTTAGTGAAGTGCCTTCATTGCCCTGTTATTCACCCTAGCGACTAAACACCAAGTGGCCACATTACACCTCTTCTAGCTTGATGTATGACTGACTGCTTACTTATTATTTGTTTATTGTTACTTATCTTCTCTGCATCCAATTTTGTAATCAACAACAGAGATACACATCTACCTTGACGAGTATTGGAACCATTCAATGAAATAACAGAGGCAAAGCATCTTGCAGTGGTTGCTACATAGTAGGAGCTCAATAAGTGGTAATAGTAGCAATAGGGATATTGGTTGGTGTTAACATAAGCAAGAAAAGCACCTTAAAAGCAGGCATTGTGCTGTCTCTGCTCAACTGCTTAGCAGTATGCTGTTCACCTAGACAGCATTCAGCATATGAAGACGAAAGATCTGAAAGCAACCTTGAGAGGCTATGTAGAAGACCATTTCTCACCTTTCATAGTAGATGAAAATAACTGTTTATAATCTGCTGCACATTATCATGAAAGTAATGAATATCCCTATAACCAGAATAGGCTGATTTCAAACATTGCCCAATGGTCACAATAACATTTATTGGCTGGGAGAGCAGACAACGTAACAAAAGGTCTAACTCTTTTGCTCACTAAATAAATATTGTCAAATGTGTCCACAATGTTATTCTATGGTTCTGTTTCTCTGTTCTATTTGTGAAGAAATCAAATGCCTAATGCCTCTATGGAGCCTGAGAAAATAGAGCAGTTCATTTTCACAGCATGAAAGCAGCAGCACCAAGAGCCAGAATATGACCAATCCCAGGGAATGGAGACATTGGCTTTAAAAAATGAGAATGTGATTTTACACTAGGAACTCATTGACTGTTTTGATTCAGATCCTGTTACAGTTAGTCAGAACACTGCTCTCCTCTCTCTGAAAGACCAAGATTTCACCCCTGGCTCACACACATGGGTCTAATCATGTTCTCACAGAACTCATCACAGGCAAGGGGAGCTGACACAAGAAAAAAAAAGCATAAATTTACTGAGTCCAAGTTTGACTAAGAACAAAAATCTCTTTGGGAGACAAAGAGATTAATACATATTCATAAAACCAGTTCATTTCAGCATCAGTGGTTTGAAAGCATAATGGTTTGAAGTGGGAGTGGAGTAAGGTAGGGGAAAGGAGGACAAAGGTGAGTCTGGCCAACATAAACTCATTAAACAGTGACAAATGAGATGATTATCATGATATATCTGGGGGCCCAGTCATTCATTCTTTCAACAAATACTGAAAATTTATTAATAGGCATAGTCCTAGGTGTTGGTGACACACTTGAGAATAAAATAGACGAAGATTCCGGCACTTATGGAGTTTCCATTCTACTAAGAGAGATAACAGTAAACAACATAAATAAGTAAACTACCCTGTATATTAAAGAGTAATAAGCACCAAGGGAACTAGAAGTACTTGGGCTTGTATGCTGAGTACATGGGAAGCCACTGAATGGCAGGATGTGCTTATGTTCTAAGCACGATGGCTGCTGTGTTAGGAATAGCCTGAGGAGGGTCAAGGACATAAGACCTCCTAACTTACAAGTTCCATGTGAGAGCTCGTGATAGAACGAGAGAGGCAGCAGTAAAGATGGCAAGTACTGTTTGGATTCTGATTATACCTTAAGGTGGCACTTACAGAGTGTGTTCACACCTGCCTGGGGATGTGTCTTATGACCTTGCTGTATGCCACTCATGATATGGCTTCTGTTCACATCTGTAACCTCACCATTCACCTGTCCCCTGCTTGATTCCTATGCCATGACTACTTTCAACCACATGTAATTCCTTGAATATATCTTACTCACTAATGCCTTTGTCTCTTTGCCCACACAGCACCCCATACCTGGAATAACAGCTACTCTGCCTTCTTCTTCCATTGGCTCAGTACTACTCATTCTTAAAACAAATCAGCCTTCACCTTTTCTGGTAATTTTTCCTGCCTCAGTCAGGTGAGATGGCTGAGTTCCTTAAGGTTAGGTCTCCTTTTTCATGTTTTTCTATCTGTTATCTCATGCTTTCCTCGATCACAGCACTCATCGCACTGTTTTAAAGTTGTATATGTATTTATCTGTCTTTGACATTAGACTATGAGTAACAATAGGACTGCAACTGTATCCTGAATACTTTAGCAGAGTGCATGATATATAGTCAATTCTCAATTAATCTTTACTAAAAAATGAATGACAATCAGGATGGTGTGGTTCAGTGGTTGAACATCGACCCATGAACTAAGAGGTCTCTGGTTTGATTCCTGGTCAGGGCACATGACCTGGTTGCAGGCTCGATCCCCAGTGGGGGTGTGCGGGAGGCAGCTGATCTATGTTTCTTTCTCATCTATGTTTCTATCTATCTCTCTCCCTTCCTCTCTCTCTAAAATCAATAAAAATATTTTTAAAAAATGAATGACAAAGAGGATGTATACATTCTTCTGAATGTCAACTATAATTTATTTATTGGCCATTCAAAAAATTAAAACTTTATTTGTTAATTGGTAGAAATATGTGTCATTTTGGGGGGAAGGAATGGAGGTTGACAGGAGCTAGGAATATCACATAGTTTTAAGCCCTATTTAGCTTAAATCACTCAAGACTATATTAGAGGTACCACCAGGGTAGTTAGTAGGCAGGATCCCCAAATCTTGTCTCCAAGAAAGCTGTAATAACCTCAAGATGTGGACACTGGCCAGATCAATGGGTCAAAAGAATTAGCTGTTGCAGAAAAATCTATGCTATGAGCTATCTTGAGAAGTTTGAGTAAAATATCCTGGAGACTAGCAAAAAGGGACCACATAATACCAAAGTGGTAATATGAGGATTTTACAAAGCAGAATACAAACCCGAGAAAGCAAAAGCACCAGAATAAATAAAAGTTCTGGGGCAAAATAATACATAGATAATTACTCTGTGCCTCTTAACATCACTCTCTTCAAAAAGTCTTCCTTTCCATAAACACATTGAGACCATAACTTAGAACGATTTTTATCTTCAATATCTTCAACATAAATGCTCCATACATAGCAAGGATTAATACATGCTTGAAAGGTTAAGTATAACCTTTAAAGTTTAAAAAATTCCCTTGTCTTCAAGAATAAAAATCCAAAGGATGTTCTACCTTCTGAAACTGGAGATTATTTTAAGTAAAGAGCTAGGAAGTGAAACTTCACCTCCTTTTGATGCTGTCCACGCTTTGTTATAGAAAGCAGAAGTAATTTAGGAATGCAAATACAGAAATAAACTATGAGAGATAAAGACTAGCCCAACAATCGAAAGTTTGCATCTGTTAATATTACAAAGGGGTCAGGAGCAATATACACATATGCATAGACACAGAATAAGCATTCGCGCTAGGAGCTCCCATGAGCCAGACAATAAAGGTTTATAGGGACACTGAGAACCATGACATAGTTCTTCCCACCAAAGGGCTCACAATAGGATGAGAGGACTTAGATTTGTACACAAACTACATGCAATCCAAATACACATTCAAAGAAGTTCGAAAGAGACACCCAAAAGAACAGAGGATAAAGTGGGTTTTAGAAAAAACCCACAAAAATTCCTGCAGTGATGACATCTAAACAGGTATGGAATACTATAAGCACTCACTATGAGGACTGGAGATGGGCTGGCATGGTTTCCAGTTATCACCCATCTCAAACAGTGCAACACCTCTGAGAACCATGTGGCCCAAGATAACAGAATTCTTCAATGCGTATTTATTGAGTCTGCCATACGGCAATCATTGTGATGGGCCACATGAGAGTGGAAAACAGGACTAAAACATGGTCTTTAGCTTAAAAACCTGTTGGCCCAGAAAAGGAAGTAAGGTAAGTACACAAAATATCTACCTTGCGAGACACTGTGTGACCAGTGCCACAGAATAATACAAAATTACTAAGAGCAAAAACAAAAACAATAGAAATTACATTAGGAGTGAAGGTTACACTAAGAAATGTTTATATTTGGAGTATCTTTTTAAAAATATATATATATTTTATTGATTTTTTACATAGAGGAAGAGAGAGAGATAGAGAGTTAGAAACATCGATGAGAGAGAAACATCGATCAGCTGCCTCCTGCACATCTCCTACTGGGAATGTGCCCACAACCCAGGTACATGCCCTTGACCGGAATCGAACCTGGGACCTTTCAGTCTGCAGGCTGACGCTCTATCCACTGAGCCAAACCGGTTTCAGCTATATTTGGAGTATCTTAAAGGATGGTGAGGATTTTGATGATACATGATAAATGGTAATCACTAAGGAGTGGGATAACTAGCAGAAAACTGCCAGACTTGAAGAGAAACCAGAAATTAATTTGGCCACATTATTGTACAGTATGTGAAGAGAATCATTTTAAATTTAGGTTGAGATCATATCACAAAGAGACTTACTAGTAAATCCCAGGCTAAGGCAAATTGATTTTCTTCAAGGGGCAAAGATTTAGAGGCCAAGGTATAAAGGTTTAGAAATAGAGGACTGACATATAAGAACAACACTTTTTACAAAATATTTTAATTAATTTTTACAGAGAGAGGAAAGAAGAGGGAGAAAGAGAGAGGAACATAGATGTGAGAGAGAAATATTGGTCAGTTGCCTTGTTCCCTCTACCAGGAATCAAACCTGCAACTCAGGCATGAGCCCTGATTGGGAGTCTAACCAGACACCTCTTGGTGCCTGGGTTGATGCTCAACCAACTGAGCCACACCAGCCAGGGTTAAAAACACCCTTAAAAGAAAATTTATTGCTTTTAGAATGAAGCAAAAGAGACTGGTTATTAACTAAACAATTAGCTAAACAATTAGAATACTCTAGACATGAAATAAAAGGATCTAAGTTTTGATAGCAGGAATAAAAAGGAAAAAATGAAAGCAAGGTAGATTTTTTAGTTATCCAAGAAAACACATTAAAATTTAGGGTTTTATTATAGAGAATATCAGACAAAATTTATTGCTATAATCACCTAATATATATCTATCCAAAACTATTTCTCTCTCCCATACCCTATCTATAACACTTAAAATCACTTTCCTTGTGAGAAGTATCCCTTGCTTTGTGATCTGAAGTTCAGACACTCTTCTTGTCTCTGCAATGATTCGGGGAATGACCTTAGATAAGACATGACCTTGCTGAACCTGGTCTGCTTTGGAGTGCTCTGCAAGGATAATGTGGGGAAAACTAACCAAAACGATGGCCAAAAAAGAAAAGCCAAGTGCCCTGGCGTTCCTACATCAAGACAGAGCTGTGCAGCAGAGTGGAAAGGTGGATCCCATCCCAAACAGAGCCGCCAGCCAGCCAGTGCCACTTGACCCAGAGCCAAAGCAAATGCCACCCAAAACCATGCTGCTTTTAATATCACAATGCTTCCATCTCCCTCACTATTTCAGGTTTCTCTCTGGACTCAATTTCATAGTAGTCAGGGACCTTTATAATTTTAGATAATATCTCTCCAATCTTCACATTCCTTGACTAACAAATGTGAACAAAACCATATCCAGAGTGAAAAGCCTTTAATTCACGATGAAATCTCCACTAGTATCATTAGATTTGTGTCAGAAGACTGGCACTTACTCTATAACCATTATCATGCAAAGGAATGACTTCAAATAAGCAATTCCAAAAGTGACGAAAAATTATTTTCTATTTACTACTCAACTCCTATTTCTAAGATGTAAATCCTAATGGGCCTTGATTTTCCAATGTTTTCTACAGGGAATGGGAGAATTAAAAATTCTGTTTTTTTCAATCCTAAATTTTCTAAATTCAAAATTCTGATTTTTATTAATAAGAAAACTTAGCAAAATGAAAGTAGTTATTTACCTCCAAAGACACATAAAAATCTGGCCAACTATATATCAAAATGAAGATCGTGTTTGCAAATTTTTTTCAGAATAAAATATATTAGTCAACATCCATTTTCAGTCTTTCAAACTAAATCAATGCTGAACCCCTCCCAGTATAGAACATAAAGTGCTCCATCAGATACAGAAAATATTTTATACGAATCATGGCTACCAGACAGAAAGTCAGAGAAACAACTAGACATAAAAAAACAATGGCAACAAGAAAGAGGAAATCTACAGTCAGCAAGCCCTGGAGTCCAAGCCTGCCCTGAAAGATCATGGGAGTCCTTAAGGGTGTAAGACTGGATTAGAATGACCTTCTGAACTCTGTGAACAGGAGGTCAATCCTAGGAGCACAGGGGAAATAAAACAAAGATCTGTAAACACAGCATACTAAATTGGTCAACAACAACAACAGAAAACCCAAAAGTATAAAGCAGAGCTTGTAATGTTATCAATGGGAATACATGCCTTTCTTGGTCTTTCCACGAGATGTAATTTCATAAGAGAAAAAAAAAAAAAGTAATCCCCAAAGATATTCCCAACCATAAATCGACAACTGGGTTTGGTGCTGAAATTGTTCTCTTCAGCGGCTAAGGAAATACAATATGAAACAACTTCTTTGGATTTAAATGAAATCTCCCTAAAGTATTATATTGAGGAAATGTGTCAACACATGGTGACCTATGACTCTGCCAGGAACAGTGGTTATAATATAACTCCCAATCAAAGCATCTTAATTTGAACTGATATTTGTTTGCAAGTACTTCAAAGAAAGGAGAAGGAAACGATAACCATTATTACAAACGTTTACCTTGAGTTTATGCTCCTTCCTGTTTACAATCACAGCTGTGATTTGCTGGTCCATGAAAATGAGAATGGTGACCAACAAAGCGGGGATAGCAGCTGCCAGGTACACCCACCAGGGGTTTTTGCCAAACGGTGGGACAAACCAACCGCGGTTCGGACTCGTTGGCTTGAAGAAGAGAGAAAACAACCAATATGAATACATACCACTTTGTGAAAAATCAACACTTTTAATTTTGGAGAGCCAACACAAAAAATGGAAAGAGTTTTATGGATAAACTGGACAAAGAAGATTATTCACCAAACGTTCCCTAAAGGAGCTGATTTTTAAGGCAGTATTTTAAATGAAGGAGACTAAGAATATAGATCCGGTGAAAAAAAAGATCTAAGATAAGGACTCAATATGGAAGAAAGGAATTTAAGTTTAAGGGCGGGCCATAAGAAAAAAACCCAGATGTGATATTCGGTAAAGAGATAGGCAAGAAATTACAAAACTACCATGACCTTTGTCCATGGACTTGAGCAATTACACTGAAGTTGTTTCTAATATTGCCACATTATAATGACTTTATAATATAATATATAAAAAGCTACAAATACTTTTATGTTATAGTCAAACTTATTTGAACACTCTAGTGTTTATTTTATATATGAAAAATAACCCAGGATAATTGGTTAAATCCTCAGAAATACCACAGAAAATGAAAAAATACAGTTATTCTTCTAGTTCCCAATCTATCGTCTATCAGCAGATCATATATCTCTACTACAAAAAAATCCTATCCTTTATTCTGACTTTAAACAATGTAAGTAAACTAAAATAAAATCCTAGCTATGGATTATTTTCTCTGTATTTACTATCAAAAAAGTCTCACTTCTCCTCTGAAGATATTTCTGTTTTTCCTCTTACTTGCTCATAACTCCATCACTGAATTTATCCAGATTTTACTACCTTTACCAGGTTGTGAGCTTGTAAGGAAAGTAACTTTGTCTTGCTCGTCGATGCATTACAAATATCCAATATAGAGCCTAACTCAAAGCACACATCCTGTACATGTTGGCTTAAATGAACTAATGATTAAATGCATGAGAACTTTTCTTTGCTAATGAATATGTGATGGAAGAGATAATGCAAACATATTCTATTTGCTATAACATAGATATCCCTTCCTCACTGAGTAGTTACTAAGCTAAAACTATAGTTAATTTAGTTTTTCTTAGCAAGTATATGGTCTCCATGATGGAAAAAAAGGTTAAGTGTTCTAGAAAATAGGTAAAAAACTTATAATGGAAACTTAGGTATGAAATATTAAGAATGACTGAAATGTAAATTTTAGCTATTGGGCCTGCAAATACCAACAATATAAAATGAATAATTCCTGTATCTTCTTTGTAATAATTAAAATTCGCATTATACATAAATATGTATTTACATGGCAGGTAGTTTGGTAACAGAAAAAGATCACTGAAGCAGTAATGTAATTGTGGGTATTTGACTTAATTTTTTGAGCTTAAAAATCAATTTCATAAAATAAGAATGACGATACATTGCATCCTAGAATTATTATATGGGTCAAAGTGATGAGTTGTATGAAAATACTCTGAATATTTTAAAATACTCTAAAAGTATAAAGCAGAGTTTGTAATGTTGTCATAAGGTATTTTTCATAAAAATCAATGTAATCTTTGCATATATCGTTCAGACACTTAATTTTAATAAAGAAATGGGTAAATATATACATGTGCCTATCAAGAGAACATTTTTTAAATATGTAAAGAAATGGATAATTGTACAAAACTAACTAAGGACAGATATGACAAACTAGAATAATAGGGGGAAGCAAAGAAAGCCAAAGGGTTCTAGGAATGACCAAAAGACAGACGTTCACCTACCTTGAACTCACTTGGCACAATTAATTTTGGAGTATCCACACCTACCAGGGCATCTGTTACACAAAAGATGAGAATGGACAAGATGATGGCAAAGTCACTGATCAGTTTTCTTGCCTGGGGAAATAAAAAAGAAACCAGGACTGTTTAGCATTGGATCCACATATTTGCCCATATTTGAATTGAATGAAGAAGTGTGTATTTGCTAACAGTTTATAGGAACAATTTCATCAACAAGTGAAAGGAGCAGTTATACTGCAGAGAGATTATATTTTAAATTGTTTTTGCATCACTCTGTCACCTGGTCAAAAGTAATCTAATCCCACAGAACAGATCAGTGTAAGTGCATGCATTGGGCGAGAAGTCAAAGGTAATATATCCCTGAAATACTGTATCAACACTTTTCTTGTTTTGCAGCACAAAAGAGACCTGGACAAGGATGAAATCTCAGGGCATATTATAAAAACCTGCACAAAAACATAGATGAGTTCCAGTCCATTGAGTAGACTCAAGACCTCAGAGAAATGTAAAGTGATGGCAGATGGAAAATTGATGGCTTCACTAACTTTTTCAAAGAAAATACTTTTCACTCTAGATTAGTCCTTAAAATCTCCAATATGTGAAATATCTGTTCTCCACTGTTAAGTGTGATTGCCATTAATCAACACCTTTAAACTAAGTACCTGGTCAGGACAAGGGCTGGGGCTTTATGGGATGTAGCCTTAAACCCAAACCTTTCTTATGGAGTAGGTGAGGAATGGCCATTTCTAAGTCAGCAGGGGAGTGTAGGGTTATTTAGTTGGTTGGCTGTTCCTCTGTGGTGTTTAGTGGCACAGACAACAGCCTAAGAGCATTACTAGAGCAAAGACACCTGAGTTTCCCTATAAGGTACTTACACATAGTAGTGCACAATACGATCATTCTACAAGAACTTGGTACCTAAACTTTGCTTGGCACTAGAAATATCACAGTGAACCAAACAGACACAATCCATGCCTCATGAAGCTTATAGTCAAGTCATTCACAAGGAAGCCTGCTCCTAATTTTAGATAAAACTACGGCTGATTGAGCAGTTACCAAGTTGTCTCGGGGTGAGCAGTCAGTTTTCTGGTGCTGCCAGATGAAGAGAGATCACTGATAGGCTGAGTGGCTACACAGTTCTCCGGGCAGTGGGCCTTGTAAAAGAGTAGCAGGAAAGAGGGAGGCAGGAGAGTCAGTGTCAGAGGGATGCAGTGTCAGACAGGCCATTGTTGGCTTTGAAGATGGAGGGGCCACAATCCATCAGGTGTTCAATGGGACCGGAAGTGAAACACGAAATTACTTGATGATGTGGGATGTATGCTGAAGGCTGAGGCAGGGATCAATCTGTGACCATTACCAGGTGTCAGAAGCCTGGTACGAACTAGCAGCAGGGCCACAGATGGCCCTTTTGGCCAGAAATTCCTTTCCTTTTTGGAGAGCTGGATGCTGGTAGGTTTAGCTTTCTTGAGAAGTACACACAGAGGAGCAGAAAGCCAGCTCCTATTGGTATCAAATTAATACCAATCACACACAATAATCTCAAGCACAGATAGATGGCATGGATCAATTTGGGCAGAAAATATGGTACAGCAGGGAGAAGCAGCTTGTATAGTCAGGTTACCTGGGCTGGAACTCCAGCACCATTATTTCCTATCCTTTCTTAGCATCAATTACTCCCCCTGCAAAATGTAGATAAGATAATCCCTAAAAATTTCATCAGTTTGTTCTAAGAATTAAATAGGATAAGCCACTGAAAGTGCTTAACATAACACCTGGAATATAATAACCTCTCCTAATATATGTTAACTAGCCCTGACCGGTTTTGCTCAGTGGATAGAGTGTCAGCCTGCAGACTGTGTGTGTGTGTGTGTGTGTGTGTGTGTGTGTGTGTGTGTGCCGGGGGCGGGGGGGTCCCAGGTTCGATTCCGGTCAAGGGCATGTACCTTGGTTGCAGGCACATCCCCAGTGGGGGGTGTGCAGGAGGCAGCTGAATCAATGTTTCTCTCTCATCGATGTTTCTGACTCTCTATTCCTCTCCCTTCCTCTCTGTAAAAAATCAATAATATATATATATTATTGTTTTTTTTCAAGTTCCACAGGCCTCCGTGGCTGCCAAAACCACTGGAATACCTAAGTAATCCACTGTCAGGAAGTCTTTAAAAAGAATCTTCAAATACAAGAAACAAGAAATAAAAACCCAGTAATAACATGAAACTGCCACTCAGAGCTAATTTCTACAGAAAGAAGATGTTTTCTAGGGACTCAATACTGGAGAAAACTCCCATTTCTTTCTTTTGCTCTCTTTTTTAAATCAATCAACTTTATTTGTTTAACAGAATAAACTGGTGACTATAATAGAATCAGGGGCATAGAAAGGGAATGGACTGACAATTCTCAGGGGGAAAGGGGTGTGGGGGGTGCAGGAAGAGACTGGACAAAAATCGTACACCTATGGATGAGAACAGTGGGGGGGGGTAAGGGCAGAGGGTCAGGTGGGAACCGGGTGGGGGGAGCTATGGGGGGAAAAAAGAGGAACAACTGTAATAATCTGAACAATAAAGATTTAATTTTAAAAAAAGAAATAAAAACCCAGTAATAACATGAAACTGCCACTCAGAGCTAATTTCTACATAAAGATGATGTTTTCTAGGGACTCAATACTGGAGAAAACTCCCATTTCTTTCTTTTGCTCTCTTTTTTAAATCAATCAACTTTATCTGTTAGCACAGTTTTAGATTTACAGAAGAGAGAAGATAGTTGAGAGAGTTCCATACACCTCCTGTCATAATTCCCTCTATCATTAACATCATACATTAGTGTGTTATGTTTGGAAATACCCATTTCTTAAGTTTTGTGCAAGTGTTGACACAATTCAGGATGATCTGGCAAAAGTGGTCATGGGAAGAAGTTTCAGGAATATATTAAGATGTTACAAGAACCTCCCTGGTCCCGTAGGTTATAAATCACTGAAATAACAGAAATCATTGCAAAGGGAAAAAAAAAAACAACAACAACAAAAAAAACTGATTTTTTCTTTATCACCCTCCTAATCCTTATCCAGTAAATCCAATTTCTTGACAACTCAGATCTACCAGAAGATGTTCAAAACGTTTTATTAAAAAGACAGTGCTCCTTTTTTTAAAAAAGGAGGCGTTCTCAGCTTTCCATAAACTGAACACTAAACCCCTAAACCTACTCTTTCAGCTGTTTTTTCCATCCGAATTAATGGCAACTTATTTTTTCCTAATGCTTAGGCCAAAAATTCCACGTGACTCTTCTGTTTCTCTCACATCCTATACCTACCAGGCCAGCAAATTGCCTTCAAAACATATCCAGGCTCCTGTTACTTCCACCTCTGTTGCTATGACCACCTTTGTTGCTATGACCACCTAAGGCCACCACTTTATCTTAACTTGATCTCTTTCAAACACTGCACCTAACTCATCTTCCTGCTTCTACACCACCGCTCCCCCCCCCTCCTTCAGTACACTGCCAAGGTATCACCCAACATAATCATACTAAAATTTAGGTCAGATGATGTGTAGGCAAGAATAATACCCCCTAAGAATATCCATGCACTAATTCCTGGAACCTATGAGTACGTACATTACATGACTAGGGAGAATTAAGGTTGCTAATCGGCTGACCTGGAGATTGGAAAAAGGATCTGGTATTATTATGGTGGGTCCAGTGAAATCGCAAGGGTGCTCATAAGTGGAAGAGGGAGGCAGGAGAGTCCGTGTCAGAGGGATACCAGGTGGGAAAGACTGGACAGGCCATTGTTGGCTGTGAAGATGGAGAAAAAGGGCCACAAGCCTGGAAATGTGGGCAGTCGCTAGAAGTCAGAAAAGGCAAGGAAATACATTTTCCATTAGGGCTTTCAGAAACAATACAGCCCTGCCAGCACCTTGGTTTTAGCCCATGTGGACCCATTTCACACTTCTGACCCTCCAGATCTTAAGACAATAGATTTGAGTTGTTTTCAGCCATCATGTTTGTAGTAATTTGATATTGCTTCCATGGAAAACTAATAACTAATATAAATAAATAGTTTATCTATTTTAGTATAGTTATTATTTCCCAAATTTATATATCAATATAGAAACCTGAGATAGCCCCTCGGCAAAGGCATTCATGTCAAGTGTGGTATTACTGAATTTTAAGTATAAAAGCAGCTAAAAGAACAAATGCTAATACCCTTCAGGATTACATTTCTTACAATTTATGGGGGGAAGAGATACTCAGTTTTGCTAAGTGTCCATCAATAAATGGTAATAATGTTGCTTAACCTCATTAAAAAGCACAGCCAGGGTGATATGTTCTGTATAATACACTTCTATTTCCCTTTCCTCCCCCTTAAATTATACAATTCAGGGCAGTCACAGCAGAATTCACTCCTGCAGAGTGTTTATTGTAAGACATTCATTTCTAAGATACTGGATCCAGTTTAAACTCATAGTCAAGGAAATTGATTTTTCTCAGGCCACTTTTGTATTCAACTCTATATGCTCTAATTAGAGGATGCAGTTAGGGGTGCTGTTTTAGCAGACCATTCAGGTCCTACCCTACTCTAAAAAGGAAGTTTAATCTGAAAGAGGCAAAACTGACAGCAGAACCAGAAAGCATCCTAAAACTGTCAAGCACGGAGTACATATAGCTGATCAGATACACTCCCGGACCTGCGTAATAGGAGTTCTGAGTCTGACTTTAGGAAATAAGGATTGCTTTCTTTGAGCCCTTCTCACACTTGCAAACACAGTTAGAAAAGAAACATGTGAATTTCCTTCCATTTTTAAATTTATTTTACCTTTCATTTTCATCAAACTTAATCTCTTTCAAACACTACAAAATAGCACCCTTTTATGTGTCACTGTATCTCTCTCTCTCTCTCTCTCTCTCTCTCTCTCTCTCTATATATATATATATATATATATATATATATATATATAGAGAGAGAGAGAGAGAGAGAGAGAGAGAGAGAGGCCCGGTGCACAAAAATTTGTGCACTCGGGGGGGAGGGGGGCCCCTCAGCCCGGCCTGTGCCCTCTCGCAGTCTGGGACCCCTCCGGAGATAACGACCTGCTGGCTTAGGCCTGCTCCCGGGTGGCAGAGGGTAGGCCCAATCCCTAGGTGCAGCCCCTGGTTGGGCTCAGAGCAGGGCCGATTGGGGAGTTGGGGTGCCGCCCCCTGTCATACACAGAGCAGGGCTATCGGGAGGTTGTGATTCCACCCTCAGTCATGCTCAGGGTAGGGCCGATTGGGGAGTTGGGGCACCATCCCCTGTCACACTCAAGGAAGGGTCGATGGGGAGGTTGCGGCTCCACCCCCTGTCACGCACAGAGCAGGGCCAATCAGGGGGTTGGGGCTCTGCCCCCTGTCACACACAGAGCAGGGCCCATCAGGGGGTTGGGGCGCCACCCTCTATCACCCACAGAGCAGGGCCGATCAGGGGGTTGGGGTGCCGCAACTCTCACACTCAGGGCAGGGCTGATGGGGAGGTTATGGCTCTACCCCATCACACACAGAACAGGGCCTGTGCGGGGGGGGGGGTTGGGGCGCCGCACGCTGTCACACACAGAGCAAGGCCGATCAGGGGGTTGGGGCGCCGCACCCTGTCACACACAGAGCCGCAGGGCAATCAGGGGGTTGGGGAGCTCTCCCCTATCAGGCACAGAGCAGGGCTGATCAGGGGGTTGAAGTGCCTTCCCCTGTCACGAACAGAGCAGGGTGGATAGGGAAGTTGTGACCCTGCCCCCTGTCACACACAGAGCCTCAGGGCGATCAGGGGGTTTGGGCGCTGCCCCCTGTCATGCTGATCCCGGTGCTGGGAGGCCTTGCAGCTCCGCTGATCCCGGTGCTGGGAGGCATATTACCCTTTTACTATATAGGGTAGAGGCCTGGTGCACGGGTGGGTGCTGGCTGGTTTGCCCTGAAGGGTGTCCTGGATCAGGGTGGGGGTCCCCACTGGGATGCCTGGCCAGCCTGGGTAAGGGGATGATGGCTGTTTGCAGCTGGTCACACACCCTTCAGGGTGGGGGTCCCCACTGGGGTGCCTGGCCAGCCTGGGTGAGGGGCTGAGGGCTGTTTTCAGGCTGGGGGTGACTGAAGCTCCCAACCGCTCCTTTTTTCCTTTTTTCTTTTTTTTTATTCTGGGCCAACTTTAGCTTTGAGGCTTGGCTCCAGCTCTTAGGCCTCCACTGCTGAAAGTAGGTTTCTGGCCTTTGCTTACAATGTTGCGATCCTGCTGGCTGAAGCCTGGCGGATTAAAGCAGGTTTCTAGGGTTTTGTTTAGCTTCAATATTTGTTACATAGTTGCTTAGAGTTGCAGCTCAGAGGCCGGCAGTGGCAGGCGGGGAACGTTGGAGTCCTCCGTCACTGAAGCAAGCAAGCCTCATGTTAGTTTCAAGCTGCCTGGCTGTCAGCCGCCATCTTGGCTGGCAGTTAATTTGCATGTTGTCCTGATTAGCCAATGGGAAGGGTAGCGGTCGTACGCCAATTATCATGTTTCTCTTTTATTATATAGGATAGATCACCCTGGGTTTGAACTTTTTACTTTATTTTTTACCATCTTTTTCATTATAAAAAGAAAAAGAAAAAATACTTCTGACTCTGCAGAATTAATTACAAAATATCTCAATTAATCCAGTAAGAAGCAACCAGCTAAAATAAACTACCAAAGCAAAGAAGAAATTAAGTGTGGATTGGAAAAGAAATTCAAATAGCCATAAACTGTTCTCTTGTTCTTGGGCAAAACAACCTAATAAATCTATTATAAACATATTCTTCATGAAGGAGGATACTTTATTAATTATTAAGAGAGTCATGATCATCGAGGCGCCACAGTGAGAAGCTGGTTGATTTACAGGGGGAAAATGAATTTGTTTCCTCTGAAGCCACAGAGGACACTCAGTTTTCACTTTGCGAGGCCTGCAGCTGCTCCTGCATTAACTGGGGGAAAGGCTGTGAGCCTGCAGAGCAGTTCCCATGGATGGAGCTGTTAGAGCAGCAGGCACCCCGTGGGTCCTCAATAAACATTAATTTGCGATGTCAACTCCTCTCATGATTATGGTGCTTGGAAAATGCTAAAAGCAACTGTGTAAAAAGCATTTATTCTAGATGAACAAAAAGTAAGCCAGACAAATATGTGCCTTTTGGCAATCATGAAAAGGCACACCATACCATGAGAATTTTTACATTTGAGCTCCTAGAAGCCAATGCTATAAAGCACTGTAAAAGAAATAAGCACTGACATCAGTATAGCAATCATAATACACTGTACTTTGAATTAATAATACCTACTATAATTAGAATTCAATAAAAGGAAAGTCTGATTTAGACTCCAGGATTTTAATGCCTTAAGTTCCAGAGTCAGAGAGATTCGGGGGAACAAACAAGGGAATTCATTTGGACAATTTATCTGGGTGGGGCTTAGAACTTGCCAACGGAAATCTACCAGAAAAAAAAAAAAAAGTTTTTCCAAGCATGGACAGAGGGGAGTAGGCCTGACAAAGTGGTTCAGCAGGGATGCTAAGGAGACCTCAGCAACCACAGGCCTCTTCCTCCATCCTGCCTTAAAACTGAGCAGTAGAACAAGGAACCAAATGAGTGTGTGACAGAAGCAAATGATCAAATCTCATGGGAAATACAATGGCCTGGTCTGGTCACTTTATTCTAAACTGAAACTGAAAATCTGGAGTTGAACCAGAACAGTATAAACAGAGGAACAGGAGTCTGCAAACACATCACATGAAAAATGACTGTAGTCCCCAAGAAGTTGTGGGAAGAAACTTCTTCAAAGATGCGAAATGTGTCCTAGGAAAGACTAAATATGTCCTGTGTAGCTTCAGAGGGAGAAGCAGACCCCGAAGATAGAGGCTGTAGAAAGGCAGATCTATATTTCTATCAAGAATGCTTTCGGAGACCTGAAGTTCCTGTCCCCAAAAGATTCAAGCAGCCCACCGGTGAAAACTTGTTAGGAATTAGGTGGCAACGTTGGATTAGGTGGTAGTCAAAGTCCTAACACTAAAATTCAATGGTTAGGCCTAATTATAAAAATTTCTTGACCTTCTAATAGGGTCTTGTATATCCCCCAAAATCATTACTATAAAGGGTTTTTGGGCTATAAAAGATGGTTTTATATTTTATATTAAGGAATAAAAATTAAAAAAAAATTCGTACGTCATGGCTATAAATTAGACAATCTGGAAATGGAGTAGGAGACCATTTTGTGTTAAGGTATGGATTTCAATGCTGGTGACTTTTCCATGATGGACAAGTAAGCTGAGAGTTCTTAGAGCCATCAAGCTACCATGGTCAAATTACTTCTTCTGTCCACACACTGCCTTTATGCTGCCATTAAAGCTCTCACAAAGTGATATGGCCAATCAGTGCTCCCAACCTTATTTTTCTTAGGGGTCAACTTAAGTTGACTATTTTAATTTTTTTTTTTTTTTTTTTTTGTCAAATGTCCATAAGAACTGAAGTAGTTGTAATCTTTGTCAAATGTTTACTGGATTATGTTATATCTACACCTAAATATCCCTTTGTCACTGTTAAAAAAAATCATTTATAGAAAAGAATTTTGAATTAAAATCAAGTGTCCTTGACTTTAAAAATTACATTTCTTGGCACAAAATAACACAAGAATTTGAAAATCTGTTTCTCTTTCACTAACAGCAAAGTTATTTTCTGAATGAGTTTCAATAACCAGCCAAATGTCACCCAGTATTAGTAACACTAGACATACAATATATGCCCATTATTTTTTACTTATTTCTTGATATATTACTTATTTTTGTTTGACAGCTTTTACCATTCATCAGAAAGTTTCTGAGAAAAAAAGGTAATAGAATAGAGGTGTCACCTGATTTTTATAGAGTTGTTTATAAACTAAACACATCAAACTTTAATAGAATTGTCACAGGCCAAAATGTCAAACAAAAAACATGTTTCCAAAAATATAAGTCAATTGTGGAATTCTAGTCTCTCCTGTGTATTATATGGCTAAAAACCAAATGCATCACCTAACTAAAATGCTCATGTTTTCACTGACATTTCTGAAGCCATCCATAAAGCCAGTCCTCATCGACCACCATCAGCTTACTTAAGTCAAAGAAGGCACCAAAGTGTGACCCTACAGGGGATCATAACCATGAATGTGGCAAAAGCATCAAAATGAGTCATTATCATTTCAAAATCCAAAAATCTAACTTATTCAACAAATATAAAGTTCCAACTATGTGTTAGGTCCATGAATTAACTTGTCCTAGTATTGTGTCAAGCACAAAGTTACAATATTTTTTCCATATTGAAAGTATTATACGATATTATATGATATAGAATAGTGTTTTGTTTTCTAAATACTGACATCAAAGAACTTTCTGCTCAAGTTTCATCTAAATAAAATGTAGGTTTCATAAATTTCACCTGGAATCTACTGACTTTATTTATTTAAATAACTATTACAACTAGGATGCATTATCTATAAAAATCTTACCATTACATTAATTCATGTGAGGGTTTAAATTGTTACTTAGTCTAAGAGGAAAAAAAGAAAATTAAACAGTTCCTTAAGAACAGCATTTTCATGTCAATTATATATATCAGCTGGCCACACTGAATTTGACATATTAAAAGTTCCAATAATTTTGCCTAATTCAGAGGGCTCTATAGTTTTATAAATTCTACTCATCACAGTTCTACTCTGTCTTTAAGCTTCTGCTTTCATTTTTCCAGCAGATGTGCCGTGATGGCATTTTTGTTCCATGCTTATGGTCACTTGCTGGAATGGGATTCTGGAAGAATATTTTAGGTTTAATTCCCTGAGCCATCTGCCACAGGAGATCACAGATTAAGCTGTGATGTTTTGATACTGAAAGACTTTGACTAAAGACTTGAGGCTGATGTAACAGACCAGTAACTGTGTGAGACAGTAGACTGATGCATCCCTCCAACAAGAACAGAGGCATGATGGAATACTGAAATTCCACCCACATCTACTGAGCATTCGGATTCTCTGGAAATGACTGATATACAAATTGAATTTCTGAGAGCCAGACTAGCAAAGGAGAATTCTTTCATCTTAAGTGTTCATACTGATGGATTGCATGGGTAACTGACTCTGGTCTAGGCAAAGTAATGAGAAACTGAACTAGGGAAACAGAAGTATAAGTGTAAAGGAAAGAGATTATAGCGGGATAATTTAGGGGACTGTAATGAGGTTAATTTGACTTAAAAAAAAAACTTGGAGAGGCAAATGCAATAGACACCATCTTTTGTCAAAACAGATCTATGTTCTATGCCTTTCCACCATGCTCTCTGCATTGTGAGGCTGACCTATGTGGTCTACAATGAGCTCCCTTGCTCTATGGATTCCAGATGGATTTAGTCCATGGCAATCTGGACAGGCCAACAGAGGAAAGCGAGAGATCAGAGTACTGATTCCCTTCACTGTATTCCAGTGAGGCTGCCTCACACTGGCTACATCTCTCTATCCAAGGTCACAGTGCCTCTCAAGACAGCTCTCTCTACCCTTCTCTCTTCTTCCAGGTTCCAGCAGCCACTTCCTGCCGGAAGCCGGTCCATCCTTGCTGCTTGACACAGTCGCTGCAGGAAAGAAACATCTGCACAGCATATGTTTCAAGGGACCTGGAGTATATAGCATACTGTTCTTTTTTTTTTTTTTTTTAATATATTTTATTGATTTTTTACAGAGAGGAAGGGAGAGAGATAGAGAGTTAGAAACATCAATGAGAGAGAAACATCGATCAGCTGCCTCCTGCACATCTCCTACTGGGGATATGCCCGCAACCCAGATACATGCCCCTGACCGGAATCGAACCCGGGACCTTTCAGTCCGAAGGCCGACGCTCTATCCACTGAGCCAAACCGGTTCCGGCATATAGCATACTGTTCTTAATATGTTTGCTCCCCTTAGCGCTGTGTGTTTTAACCAAGGTCACCTCTCCGAGAAAGGTTGTTTCCCCAGGTAGGAATTTTTCCCTGAAGTCAGGGAGGGGATGAAACTCCTTAACTAAGTGCCAGGCGGGTAGTTAATCACTACAAACAATCATGCTTAAGCTACATAATCTTTACTCCCTGGAATGGAGATAAGAAACGCCCTAACCTTTGTAATAGAAATTGACAGGATTAAAATCAACTGGGATAAATACTGATGTAACAAGACAATAAACAGCAGAACCTCTCTGGAGATCCAGACCAGAACTTGGCTGGAGATCCGGGCTAGAGATCCTGGCTAGGCTGCTGATCAACTGAACGCTGTCTCCGTGTCCTTCCTTCTTCGCCAACTCCGTCTGCACCTTTGGGAACCCCTGGACCTGCTGGGGTTGGACCCCGGCAACTTCCTTTCCACATCCTTTGGGCTGGGATAGTAACAACCCCACTGCTATGAGCACTGGACACTACACTCTCCCTGTGGTTTCCCTAAACTTAACCTCACCTAAGTCCACAGTTTGCTAGGAAAGGGTACATGTTAGCCAATGGCAGTGCTGGAACTGGACTCTACAGCTTTTGTGTTCCTACATCTGTGCTCTTTTCTTAGCACGTATCTACTTGACTAGTTTCCATGAGTCAAGTATTAAGTACCTAATATGCATCCGGCATTATGCTAATGGATATGTGAGGAATAAAATAGAAGTACAACAGCTTTCCACCAGTTTACAGTCTTAACTGATTAATAATTCATACAAATGTTTTGAAATGAGTACGAAAGAGACATGACTGTGAAGGCTACAGAAAAATAGTGTGTTTTGTAAGACCAGGGTACTGCCATCTAGTATTAACATTTGGAGATTTCAGAGGTTTCTTGTCGGTGTGAGTGAGAAAGCAGTAACAGGCTTAGTTATTGTATCAACAATCAAGGACTATCTAATTTATCATGTTTAAGCATATAATTTTTAATTGTAGAATATAATATGTAAGTGTAAGAATCTATAAACCTATCTGCTCCTACCCTATTGAGACCATCCTTCTAAATGACAGCTTAAATCAGGGGTGGGAACCTTTTTTCTGCCACCGGCTATTTAGATATTTATAACATCATTCTCGGGCCATACAAAATTATCAACTTAAAAATTAGCCTGCTATATTTGATCAAACAATTAATTAACTCACACCTAATGCCTTGGCATGGCCAGATGAAAGGATTTCATGGGCCTTATAAGGCTTGAGTGCCGGACGTTCCCCACCCTGGCTTAACTAAAAACATATGTTGGCAAATGAACAAGCAAATTTTTTTACTTATTATTCATGTATATATGTGTGAATTTATGTATGTATTGCAACTATTTAGCTGCACATGTGAAGTAAGAAGAGGAAAGTCTGAAAGCCCACACACTTGAACATTGCTTCTTAGAAATAACATGTGTTCTCCTCCTGTTTACTGTATGATTTGGTATATACAATTCTCAACTATGTTGGAATCTTCTTAACAGGAACTGTAACTACAAATGCATCATTATTCTATTTTCACATATTCACGACTTTTTCAAGAGCATTTATCAATGGCTGAGAAATTACCTGCTTGGATTCTCCTAAGGGAAAAGTTTCTTTAAATCTGAAGAGCTATTTTCAATTTTGAAATTATTGCTGGAAGAAAAGAGGTAATGTCTATATAGACAGTTAAAATTATCTCCATTCATCTTAAGGTTGAAATTAGTTTATTCTGTTAATTACGATTGCTTCATAAAGTTTTCACTTTTACACCGGCTATGTCTAAATATCAGACTTTGGAAAGTGGATGATGATTCCCAAGTTGCTCAGTGAATTAATAATTAATAAAGAAAAAAGCCTCAGTAGAGAAGAAATCATCCTAAAAGACCTTTCCTCAAGAATCTGTTCTACAGGAAACTTTCACCATTGAAGAGGTAGGTCAAGTAAGCATATTTCCCAGTGTGTGAAGGTGCTACAAGCTGAAACATCTTCAGGGACAGGCAGTTAATCTGAATGTGTGAAGTAGTCAAGTCTTAGACAATACAGAGTTGTGAGGACAATAACTACCTGCGAAGTACAGACCCCTAAGGCCTGAAGTATGTGTATGTGTGTGTACAAATAAAGAATGGCTGGGGGCTAAATTCTGCCTGTGGACCACCAGTTTGTGGTGTCGATTTTAGGCAGATTAAGTTGAATACTTCTTTCTACATTTCAACTTTGTGGAAATTTTTCATTCCTTGGGTAAACTAGTTCAAAACATTTCATTTATAGCAGTGGTCTGAATGTGTGTCCCCCCCAAAGTCCATATATTGAAATCCTAACCCCCAAAGAAGATAGTATTAGGAGGTGGACCCTTGGATTGTGCTTAGGTCATAAGGGTGAAGCCTTTATGAATGAGATTAGTATTTTTATTAAAGAGACACCAAACTGATTCCTAGCCCTTTGACCACATGAGGACACAGCAAAAAAGCGATGGCTATGAACCAGAAACAGGGCCTTCACCCAACCATGATGGCTTCTAATCTTGGATTTCCCAGCCTCCAGAATTGTAAGAAATAAATGTCTGTTGTTTATAAGCCTCCAATTCTATAGCATTCTGTTACAGTACCTCAAATAGACTAAGACAATGACCAACCTACCCCTTTATTTTCAATTTTATAAGAAGAATCAAAGAGTCAAAGTATTAATTTTAAGTTTCATTTCATAGGCATTGAAAAAAGGAACTTCCTCAAATGCATCTCATGCCTTTTAAGTTCTTCCACTCCTTGTACACAAAACACGAGAGAAAAGATTTCATGAAATTCCAGTATAGAGCAGTTCACTGATAAAAATCAGGTATTATCAAAATTACCTAAGAATTACTGACATCCTAAACACTGAGAACTGAACTGTGAAACAAGGGATTATCTTAGTTTTATTCTTCAGGTGAAACACACACACACACACACACACACACACACACACAAAATGCCATTATCTAAATGTTGATCTTATCTTGTACTGTCTCAAAGAATCACAGTTGTGACTTTATGTTCAACCAAGCATATTAATGGGAGACAGGATGTCTGCACAACTCAACTCAATCATCTGTTTTTCCATACCATGACATTCATTATTATGGGATGGAAAGTTTGGCTAAGATAACACTCATATCTTATGCCAATACTTGTGTAACAACACAGTTGAAGTTTTCTCCCACGGCTCATAATTTAACTACTAAAATACTCAATTGGACATCTGATGAGCAAGAAATTCTACATCAAAATTCCTGATTAATATGAAATGAGTTTTTGCTTCCATACTCAAACACTATGGATTTAAAAGATATTTTCTTTAACTTGTGAATTTTTACGTACAACATGCTCCATTTTTTTCATTTTAGTACAGTCAGAATTATGACAGTCAGAATTTATGACAGAATTATGTGAGCAAAATCCATGGAAGGTTTTTCAAAGCTGGACTATAATTATTTTAAAAATACATATGCATATGGAAAAAGACTGGAAAGCAAATTTTTAAATGCACAAAATTACATTGGAAAGGTTGAATTACAGGTGCCCTTTTCCTTACATAAAATTGTATCATTGTTGATACAGTGTAAATTCAATGAAAATTATTTAAAGCTCAAGTACTTACCATGGTTGGAAAATAACGACTGGTTTTGAATTTTTTCAGAGCCATGGAAGTGGTGTAGGTGCCCAAAAAGAGGATGAAAGACATGAGTGTGACATCAGGAACAAAATCGCAGTTGCTCCCCACGAGCTGGCCTCCATGTTTCAAACACTCCTTCTTCGACAAAAGTGCCCAGTCAAAGGTAGCATTGTAGTACTGAAGAAGAAAAACATTAACATTTTTCTAGAGCACACTGACATATCAAAAGCTTTTCTACTTGAGGGGCCAATAGGGATTATGCTAAAAGTCACTGAACAACGGTCTGAAGGCCATCTTTGCAGGGTGAAACTGGGTGAGATGTTAATGGGATAACAAGTACGGGTGCCCAGGAGGCTGGCAGTTATTGAAAATACAATGAGAATGTCACAGTCTGTTACCTACTTTGAGCGACAACCTAACAGTCACCTATTTGTTCAACCGAAACAAACCAAGTCCTTCTTCCCCATCAGTCTTCCTGAGAGTAAACTGAGGCACAATATCCTGTCTCAAAATGTGAGAGTCTGAAACACGGTTGTTCAAAAGTACTTACTTTTGTAGTGAGCAGCTCCTTATGCTTCAAGCTTTTAATGCACTAAAAGTTAGTATATATTGTTAACTACTCATTTACCCAACATTTTCACAAATGAGCTATTTGTTTTCTAAATAACTAGAGGTGGAAAATTAAGGAATCCAACTATAAAATGTTGATGGGCCCTACTTTTTCAATGTACATCCTGATAAAATATAGCTTTTTTTCTTGTTGACTCCAGGTCTGCATCATGAGCATCCCTCATTGGAACATGCGGTAATGGGCTGTGGTGTTGTGTATGGGATATCCATCCAGCCCTACATTACATGGCCTCAAGCTCAAAGGTCAATTTCAAATTTCCTTCTCATAAGTTGCTGTCATGTTGTCAGTGTTGTGCTTCTCAAGAACAGCTCACTCCTATTCCTATTTTCTGTTTCTGCTATTCAGGAGAATCCTTTTGCTAAGGTAATGAATAGGCCAGTGCACCCACCCCCAGCTGCTCTGAGTTTTAGCCTCAACCAGCTCACAGCTCCCTCCTTCTCTAGAGAACTACCTTCAGCCTAAGTCAGAGCTACCTCACCTGGAATGTTATACCCTCCTGAAGCCAATTACTGACCACACTAATGGGGTGCTACTGACTGAATATTTGGGCTCCCCTAAAACTCAATGTTGAAACCTAATTCCCTATGTGATGGAGGTGGAGCCTTCATGAATGGGATTAGTGTCCTTCCAGAGAGCTCCCTTGCCCCTTCTGCCATATGAGGACATAGTGAGGAGAAGGCTGTCTATGAGGTAGAAAGCACATCCGCACCAGATACTGAATCTGCCAACACCATGATATTGGACTTCCTCTTGGGTACAGAGCTAATAGGTATATTATGTGTAAACAGAAGAGCTATTTGAGGATACCTTGCAAATAAGTGTGGAAAGGGAAATTTCTCCTGTCTTTTGGAAGCAAGAATTCTACCTCAAACCAAATGCATCCTCAGTACCATTTACTGTACAATGAATTCTCTTGATATGTTAATAGGAGTGATCTAGTCAAAAAAGATCATACATATAAAAGAAGACTTTCTGGACAGGAAATGTGCTATATTTTTATAGAACTCAAATGTAAAGTGCTCACACTTCTCTTTTACAGTAACAACAAAAATAAACTCTAAATCATTCCCTGAAATATTTTTTCTATATTAGCTTCAACTTAAAAACACCTGAATTGCATAATTACTCCTTTATCAAATTCTGCTCCTGAGAGTTGATTAACCATGTCTCATTTTGTTTTTTCAAATTTCTGCAAATGGATGTTTTCAGCAGAATACATTTAAAGTTTAGAGGTCATGATAGGTAACATTTCTTTGTTTTAAAATCAGCAAATATTTACTATAATTTCAGTTAGGGTCTTTTATATCGGCAGAATGACTTTTTTTTGCAATTGCCACCTGAGGATATGTTTTTATTGATTTTTATTTTAAAGAGAGAGAAAGGGAGAAAAAGAGTGAAAGAGAATTTTAAAAAAAAATCAATGTGAGTGAGAAACATCCATTAGTTGCTTCCCTATATGGGCCCAACCTGGGATCGAACCGGCAACCTAGGTATGTGCCCACAACCTTTTGGTGTATGGGATGAGGCTCCAACTAAGCCACCCAGCCAGGGCCAGAATGCTTTTTTATAACTAGAGTTCCCAAAGAGGTTGGCTGCATTCAAACAATCCCAACAGGAAGTTTTATTGATTTTCTTACAGAGATTCAGGTTGAAGTGAAAACTATACACACGTACGTGAAACGATGAAGATCTTTTCTTGCTTACACACAATGCTTCATTCACTTATCCATTAAGTCCTTTATTCAAACCTTACTGAGTTCTCACCATGTGGAGGGACTGACAGTGAGTGGACCAGGTGGGTCAAAGCAGACTGTCCGTGTAAATGGAAAGTGAGAAAAAAAAGTAAAGGAAATGGGATCCAGTTTCTGGTGGTCTTAACTGAGGTCAAGCTCATAGAAGAAGATTTTAGTCTATTTATCTGGATCTCATCTTCTAGAGACCCTGTTTATATTAAGTGGATTTGTTTCTAACTCTTAAAAGTAGAATGTATACTAAAATATTAATTTCAAAATTTAAAATACTATAGCATCCTCTCCAATCACAAAAGTGGGGGCTAGATGAGAGAGGACGGGCAGAATGAAGCTAGGTCATATGTATGTGGGTTTCACTGTGCTATGCTCTCTACTTTAGTGCACATTTTACATGTTCCATAATAGTTTAAAAACTAGGCACTAGGCACATGTAATCTTCAAGGAGATTTAAGGACAGAGTGGTTCCTACACTTATCTTTCTCAATGAGAGAAAAGCATAAGGATGCTACGCACAAGAAGATAAACATGACATTCCATTTCCTATTGAAATAAATGTTCACTCCTCGAATTGCCCAGAAGGTATATCAAATCAAAGCACTTTTGCTTTCATGTCTGGCTGCCAAGCAGAATATATGAGACTATAATACTTCTTAGTCCCATGATTAACAGCATCTCCATGTAGACATGATATGCTTTTCTGGGTAATATAATAAGGGAAAAAAATTGAAAAATTAAAAATTCTACATTGCTCTCTTTGAGTATAGACTGGTAAAACATATGCCTTTTTAAATATATATAAATGATGGTAATGCTATAAATAAAAGTCTCAAGGTTAAATAGAACATGTACTCATTTAGGGTTCTTTCCTGCAGTGGGTGAGTCAGATTTGCAGTAATCTACAATCTTATTTTATGATGGACAGGATGCATTTGAGCTTCACTTGTCTGTATTATATGCATTATTGTAAAATATCAAAACTAATTAGTTAAGATTCAGGAAGTTGCAGGATACCGTCACAGCTGGATAAGCTATAAAATCATAATTTTTAAACATCCACCAGAGATGAGGATGCAAAGAACCCTAAATAAATTACCAAAAGTTACAAAACCTTCAAAAGCTGCCTCACCCTTGGCAGAGTAGCAGGTGGAAGATAAAGCAACTACAGGTGGAGGTAAGGAGAAATAAAACAAACTTTAAATGAATTTTTAATAGCTGCCTAACTGCCGGTTAGGATTCTGAGGGGCCCCAGGCATAAATGGAGCCTGTATCCACCCACCAAACTTTCTCACAGTCTTTGCCATGTGCCCGGGTAGCATAGAGAAGGCCGGAGGTTAGATAAGATTGCTGCAAGAAATCCCCTCTTAGACCCAGAGTCTCCACCAAATGCAAGAAAGCCCCTTTCCTAAGATGGGAGGCAGGGCAGGAGAGCTGAGAGAAAACCCTTGGAGCCATTCAGGCACTTTTGACTAAAGAGGACTAAGGCATTTGACCCCTAGATATTGAGGCAGAGCAGTCGGAAAAAGAAAGATCTCTCAAAGCCCAAAAGCTGGGGCATAGAACAAGATCTAGAACATTCCATGGGGGATTCTGGGATGAGGGGGGTGTTCTTATTTGGGGTGGCAGTTACATGAGTGTATAAAACTGCCAAAATGCATGGCAGTGAACACATAAGAACTGCACATTTTACGACAGGCCTCAATTTACTAAAAAACAATTTATTTATTTATTTATTTGACCCTTATACCAGGAGGAGCAAAAGTGGGTTTACAGGTGTTTGTATGGAGAATAATGCAAAAGGTAATCCTATCCAATAATAGAGAAACATGGTAATTAACCGTAACTTCGCTACCCTTCCCATTGGCTAATCAGTGAGATATGCAAATTAACTGCCAACCAAGATGGCGGCCGGCAGTCAGGCAGCTGAAGCGAACAGGAGGCTTGCTTGCTCCAGTGACGGAGGAAGCCAAGGTTCCCCGCCTGCTGCTGCCGGCCTCTGAGCTGCAGTCTAAGAAGCAATGTTGCAATTATAGAAGCTAATCAATCCCCAGAAACCTGCTTCCAGCTGTCAGAGCTGGAGCGAGCAGGACCGCAACAGTGTTACAATTATAGAACCCAAACAAAGCCAGATACCTGCTTTCAGCAGCAAGGTCTCAGAGCTGGAGCAGAGCCTCAGAGCTAAAGCTGGCTCTCAGTTCCAGTGATAGCCATAGAAGGTAAATAAATCCCAGAATTAAAAAAAAAAAAAAGAAAAAAAGGAGAGGTTGGGAGCTTCAGTCACCCGCCAGCCTGAAAACGGCCCTCAGCCCTTCACCCAGACTGGACAGGCACCCCAGTGGGAACCCCCACCCTGAAGGGGGTGTGACCAGCTGCAAACAGCCATCATCCCCTCATCCAGGCTGGCCAGGCACCCAAGCGGGACCCCCACCCTGATCCGGGACACCCTTCAGGGCAAACCAGCCAGCCCCCACCTGTGCACCAGGCCTCTATCCTATATAGTAAAAGGGTAATATGCAAACTGACCCTAACAGCAGAAAGACTGGGAATGACTGGTCACTATGACACACACTGACCACCAGGGGGCAGACTCTTATTGCAGGAGCTGCCCTCTGGTGGTCAGGGCGCTCTCACATGGGAGGAGCTCTGCTCAGCCACAAGCCAGGCTGATGGCTGCCAGTACAGCAGTGGTGGCGGGAGCCTCTCCTGCCTTCTCAGCAGTGCTAAGGATGTCCGACTGCAGTTTAGGCCTGCTCCCCACTGGCAAGTGGACATCCCCTGAGGGCTGCCGGGCTGCCAGAGGGATGTCTGATTGCCATCTTAGGCCCAATCCCCCGGGGAGCGGGCCTAAGCCAGCAGGTGGTCATCCCCTGAGGGGTCCCAGACTGCAAGAGGGCACAGGCTGGGCTGAGGGACCCCCTCCCTCCCCGAGTGCACAAATTTTTGTCCACTGGGCCTCTAGTCAATAATAAAACAAGAATAAACTTTGTGATTTGTGTACTGACAACTGTAAGCCTACTTTTGGTATCTTGGGTGTAAATACTATTACCATCACCGGTTTACAAATGGGAAACAGAAGTTTCCACAGGATATTTTTTTTAAATTTTTTTATTGATTAATTTATTACATATGTGTCCTTATCCCCACATTACCCCCTACCTCCCCACTCATGCCCTCACCCCCCTGTTGTCCATGTCCATTGGTTAGGCCTATATGCTTTCATATAAGTCCTCTGGTTGATCTCTCCCCCTTACCCCCACCCTCCCCTACCTTCCCTCCGAGGCCCAACGGTCCGGTCGATGCCTCTCCGTCCCTGGATCTGTCCTTGTTCATCAGTTTATGTTGTTTATTATATTCCACAAATGAGTGAGATCATGTGGTATTTTTCCTTCTCTAACTGGCTTATTTCACTTGGCATAATGCTCTCCAGTTCCATCCATGCTGTGGCAAATGGTGAGAATTCCTTCTTTTTTACAGCAGCGTAGTATTCTATTGTGTAGATGTATCACAGTTTTCTAATCCATTCATCTGTTGATGGGCACTTAGGCTGTTTCCAAATCTTAGCTATGGTGAATTGTGCTGCTATGAACATAGGGATGCATATATCCTTTCTTATTGGTGTTTCTGGTTTCTTGGGATATATTCCTAGAAGTGGGATCACTGGGTTTCCACAGGCTAGTAAGTAGTGGAGCCTTGCATTTGAAGCTAGGCAGTCTGACATAAGAACTCAATATCTGCAAGTTTTCTACATGAAACAGTTGTGATTACCCAAACAATGGAAATGGGCAAATTTTGGAGTTGGAAAGCCCTAAGTTCAAATACTGGTTTTACCATATACTGGTGATATGGCCTTTGGATGGTCAGTTAACCTTTCTAAGCCTCTGTTTCATCTATAAATTACAGGTTACATAATAGCTCACAAAGTTATTGTAAGGATTATAGACAATTAATGTAAAGAGTCTGTCCCCTAGTAGGTGCTTAAAAAATGGTAGTTATTGCTGATGATAATAATCATATTACCTCTTCAATACTCATTTCTAGATTATCTACCTATATATTGTCTGTGTGTGTGTCTATTCAAAGTACACACAAAGGAATTGATATGGATAGAAAAGGAGAGATGAAAATAGAATAAACATTATCTTTCATAATTATATATACACATATGCATATTTTTCCTAATTTTTTCTCTGAACATAGCCACTTAACAATTTAATTAAAGTGTGCAATTAATGCACACAGGAGGGGCTGCTGCCCTGAAGTATACAGCACTCATAGGAACTGAGATGGTAAACATTTCAATTTGCAAACACTGAAGCATCATGGTGCTTCAGTGTTTCCAATATCACAAGTCTTGGAACTACCCAGACTTCAATTCTCTGTTCTACAAATTTATGGCTATGTGACCTAGAGCAAGAAAGATTTCTTACCTTCTGGAACTTCAGTTTCTTTCATCTAGCAAATGGAGATAATCATGCCTGGTAGTTTGTGTTAATGATTATAATACATAGTAAGGCTTATAATGATTATAAGACATGTACAACACCTTGTTGGTAGCAAATGCTCTATAATTGGCAGTTAAATTATAATCATCATTGTTCCTTTATATCCTCTATCATAGTCACAAACTGCCATTTGTTTTCCATGAATCTTACAGTGTCATCTGACTATAATTACGATATATCAATTACTGAAGTCTCCCCAGGTCTTGCCCAAAGACAGGGCTTAAAAATTCATTAATTTTATAGCTTTCCTTGATTAGTTACAAAAATAATTAGGTTAGGAACAATCTCTTTTTAAGTCAGTGGAAGCGAAGCGAGTGTTTTATTAACTTTTATTGTTTACGGTTTTAATTAAATATACTTTTAAATTTTTAGATTTTAATTAAAATTCTTTAAAGTCTAGAAGAGAGTATTTTTCTCTGTATTTTAAATCAAATCCTTTCAGGCAATAGGCTGGCTGGCTCAAAGATTGAAAACTGAACTCTTTTCTCAATGTGGCTTTTAAAAGGTATATGCACATACAGACACACACTCAAATGTGGAAGAAATAAAGAGGCTATGTTTGGGGAAAGTCATAGAAAAGTTTTAAAAAGTTAAGAGAGCCACAGACTATGAAAACAAGAGAGAAATAGGGTCAAGTGAGAGTTGTCCAGGAAAGATACAAAACATCATCTTTGAAAGGAATGTTGTGTGTAATACCTGCAGAAGTGTTCTGGTCTCCTGAGAGATGGGCACTCTATCAATACAAGGTATTATAGTTTCCGTCTTTATAAGTGAGAGATTGATAGTCTTTGGTCAGAGTCCATGTGCAGGGTAGGAGGAACACAATGGGAAGTGTGAGACAGCACTTTCCTCTTTTTCTCCAGCACAAAAGTCTCCTTCCAGTGTGTGACCTTCCATGCAAAACAGCTCATTTTTAAAACTTAGTTCAAGTCTCTTAAAGACCCTTGGTTACTTGCCATGGGAAAGGATATCATGTGACAGAGGCTTGGTGTTTTTCTAAGTGACAGGGGAAATGTCCCACTACAATCACCCTTTAGTGAGGAGAACACAGTCGGAAGAATTCCTAATTGTACTAGGAACAGAGAGAGGACACCATGCTCTCATTTCTCGACTCCCCTCACTTTACCTTGTGAAAATATTTCAAGGTGACAGTTAATTGGCTAAGCAGTTAAATTCCTAAGCAAGTTTAAAAAGCATGCGGTAGAAGAAAATATTCACTCTAGTTTAAAACACACACACACACACACACACACACACACACACACACACACACAAAAGAAAAAGCAAGCTAAATAGAGCAAGGAAAGTGTTATTTCTGTCCTTCTACCATCACTGAGTGTTAAACGTGCTTGGGCTAGGCTTGCTGAGTGGCAGGAGATATCACATTATGAATATAATAATTAGGGTATGCAATGTGCAAGTGTACAAGTGGCTCGGAATATTAAGTCACTTACCGTGTCAGTAGTTGGCAATTCCTCTGGAGCCAATGTGGTGTCATTAGATATTGAGATATTAACTGTAAGACAAAGATAATTTTTACTAAAAAAGTAAAATGTAAATGACAAAAAAAATACAGAACTGGTCATCTAAAACTGCAGGGCTAGGCATTACAAATATCTTTAATAGCAATATAAGGGCACAATTGATTTTTCTTTATTAAAACTACTAGAGGCCTGATGCACGAAATTCATGCAAGAGTAGTCCTTCCTTCCCCTGGCTGCTGGAACTGGCTTCCCTCTGGCACCCGGGACCCGGGCTTCCTTTGCAGCCCCAGCTTTGTCTGGAAGGTCATCTGGAAGGATGTCCAGTCTAATTAGCATATTATACTTTCATTATTATAGATATTTACCTTTCACCTAGATAAAATAATCAAAAATTTGGACACATCTGTCATACTCTAATCTGGTAAGAAACATGGCAGATATTGAATGAGAAGGCACTAAAATTTGTTTTGGGTTTCATACTTCGGTAGAAGACATGGCTGTTAACAAGTTGATGACTGCCTTCACGTAGAGTCAAACTCACAAACTGGAGTTTCACTATATAAGAGTCAACCTCTTGGGAATTTTTGGAAGTCTGGACTGTATATGAGAAGGTATGTCTTTGCAAAATGTGTGAAAACAAAACAAAAAAAACCACACAGTAATAAATAAATAATAAATTATATACTAGTGCATATAATTGGGATGAATATTTAATCTAATTTTTAAAATTATTTCATCTAATTTGACATCATTTGTAGATGTTGCCTGCAAAGAACCAAATTTATTTATTAAACCAACTCTCCTCTTGCGACTATTTCATTTAGTATTTAAAAGCATTCTATAATTAAAACAGTTTTCTTTATCAGATGAGCCTTTTTCTTAATATGTGAAGCTTTTTGTATTGTAAAATACATTGCCACTCAGAATATTCCTAATGTATGGGAATACTGGCAATTAACAGTTACCAGGTTTTTGTCTTTGAGGGTTGCACATTCGATTTAACATCCAAATTGCTAATTATCGTTTGGTCCCCAAGCACCACCCCTTCCCCAAGCCCCTAGCCCAGTGATGGTGAACCTATGACACGCGTGTCAGAGGTGACACGCGAACTCATTTTTTTGGTTGATTTTTCTTTGTTAAATGGCATTTAAATATATAAAATAAATATCAAAAATACAAGTCTTTGTTTTACTATGGTTGCAAATATCAAAAAATTTCTATATGTGACACAGCACCAGAGTTAAGTTAGGATTTTTCAAAATGCTGACACGCCAAGCTCAAAAGTTTCACCATCTCTGCCCTAGCCTGTCCTCTTAGTTTGCCATGGTGTAGGTCTCCACTACATAAACTTTTAAGGAGAACCAAACAGGTTTATTTGACTGTGAACTTTCAAATGTAAGCTCTATCAGGGAAGACTACAAGGGGCATGTCTTGTTTACAGCATTTCCCCAGAAACTGCCCAGTTTGGCACTTAACAAACAGGAACTCAAAAATATTTGTTTATTATTCAATTTTTAAAAAGAAGGAAATCCTGCTATTTGCAGCAACGTGGATAAACATTAAGCACTTTAATGTTAAATGAAATGAGCCAAAGACAAAGACTAATACTGCCTGGTATCACTTATAGATAGAATCTTAAGAAAAGAAAAATAGGTCGAACTCAAAAAGAAAAAAAAAAACAGAGAGTAAAATGGTGGTGGCCAGGGGCTGGGGATGGGGAAATAGGGAGAGGCTGGTGAAAGGGTACGAACTTTCTCTATAAGATGGATAAGATCTAAGGATCTAATGTAACACATGGTGACTATAATTAATAATACTGTATTACTTCATTAAAATTTGCTGAGAGTAGAACTTAAGTGTTCTCATCAAATAAAATAAATATGTGAGGTTGTGGATGTGTTAATTAACTTGATGGGAAACCTTTCACAATTCATATGTAAATGAAACCATCCTGTTGTATACTTTAAGTATATTAAAATTGTTTTTGTCAATTATACTTCAATAAGGCTGAAAAATATTTCTTTACGGTCAATAAAAGAAGCTAGGAAAGGGGCCATTTAATTTGTAGTCACAAATGAATGAGAGCAGATAAAAGCAAACACAAGGAAGTAAGGAAAGAAATAAAAAGAGGGAAGATATTTAGCTTAAGTCCTAGTTCTCAGTTTGAGAGTCCATTCTGATCTTTGAAGGCTCTGGAACTGTTAAATTTTTAACCTAAAGCTGGTTGCTGCCAAGCGTTCCCATTTCCTCCGTAAAACAAGCACGCATACAAACTGTTTGCTTACTAGAATGTTCTGTTTCATTACAGGTCACAGAAAGAATCAAAACAGGTGAAAGTTTGCTTGGCCCAAGCGATACAACCAAAGATGCATCCACTCCCAAAAGAACGATGTTAGCAAATTATCTTTCACAAAACCTAGATTTTTATTACCATTTTGTTCTAAAGGCTTGAAGCACATTTCTCACATTACTCCATTTGTTCACTTAAAAACACACAAGCCCATCGAGCAGGTATACTTTTATACCCTTTTTGTGTTGAGTGGGACTCTGGACCACGCTCTGCCAGGGTTCTTGCCCAGGGTTACAGGGTCAATCCAAAGTAGAGTTGGTACCCAAACCTGCTCAGCATTCTTTCTTTTCCTACCCAGCATTTCTAACTATCAAAATCAAGATGATACAGGTGGCCACAGAGTTCAAGGTGGGAGAGCAGTTGCTAGTGTTAGATGATGTGAATCTTGACGAACTGAAATATCTGAGTGTTGGGAAGAAAACAGCATATGTGCAACCACAGGCACTACTTAGATGGGGCCTGGGAAGCCGCTTGTCCTGAGCCAGGTTCTTTAATGCAATCTTATGAGCTTCCTGCACAAAGCAGTGAAGGTCTTTTCACAACACACTTCTCTGCATAAAAACAAGGAGCGGGGAGGGAGGGGGAAAGATAGTCAATGCTTTCCGTGTGTGAAATGAATGACAGGTAATGAAGACCATGGGGAAACTAAAGTAGGATTCCAGTCTGAACGTTTAGCAACTGCTCTTAAGTTTTGGGGACACGTCAATGCTGTTCATAAAATTCCTTTTATCTTTTTAGTTTTCCTCGGAGTCAAGGTCCTAAATAAAGTACATAGGCTCTCAAAATACCAAAAGACCAGTATCAAAAGGACAGTAAAAAAATATCAACTCTTCAAACTTATTTTAATAAGCAGCTGCTTCAAGAGAAAGACTTTAAGAGAAATATGTAAACAAGCACTTCCACAAATATATATTGGCAGAATATGGTAGAGTCCATAAATAAGATTAAAAGTTAATTTATTTAAGCTCACAGAAAAAAAAAGACTAATTCCAATTGGGAGCTTGGTCTACAAGAGCCATTGGTCACCGTTTGGATCTAGAATTTGATACATGATACACATACGATGCAAATATTTTGGCAACCAACTGCAGAATGTTCTGTTTATGTAGAATTTGCAATATCCTTAATTAGGATTCTGGAAAGGTCAAATGGAAAAGCCAAAATACACTGCACTCTGCCTGTCCTCACTATTTGCTGAGCACCGGGGCTTATGAGGCAAAGGAAGTCCTTGCCCTAAGAGCCTGGCTTATTTAGAATCAGCCGCTGCTATCGGGACAGTCTGTGCCCAACACTTGGTTTCAGGGAGTTTCCGCAGGTTGATCGTTTTATGTTACTTGGATTTTCACTTCCTGATCCTCCTTCCCACGTATCAAATTCTAGCTGATCCTCTGGAACAGGGGAATGAATGTGGTCAGTAAGAGACATTTAAACCCGTGTCTGTGAGTTTTCACTCTTTAGCTGGCTTTCCTTTCTTTATGTTTCATGAGAGATCTAGAGAAAGAACGGGCTGTAGGAGCTATCCGTGGACACATCCATGTGTCCTTGCTAGTATACCTTCTGCAGAGGGACAATCAACTGCATTGCTTAATGCTGTCCTTCTTTATCCTCTAGTAACCTGGCACCAGGAACCACCCCATGACTCCTCTGCTTTACACATCAGCAGGAACTGTACCATCAGGAACACACGCAAAAGCTCATGTAAGACCATGAGGTCAAGTATGAGCAACAACTGGCCCCTGAGGCAGATCTGTCTGCTTTCATGTACCACCCCATCACAATGGAGAGAAAGGGACGCTGGGAGAACTGGGCTGAAATTCTGGCCCTGCTACCTTCAGAAGCACAGGGTCTCCAAACTTCCTCGCCACATAATCTTGAGGAAGTTATGTCACTCCTCTTGACTACAAATCCCTCATTTGTGAAATTGGATTTAGAACTATCTACCTCAGAAGGTTACTGTGTGGATTAAATAAGACATTGTAGGCATAAGTGTTAGCACAGGGTCCAGTACTAGGTAAGAGCTAAATAAATGGTAGCTAAGATTATTACTAGCTTTACTAGTTATGACCTGGAGAAAGCAGAATTATATCCCTGGAGAGAATGTCAGCTAACTCACAAATTTATGTGATAATTAAATGCATATGTATTATAATACATATATTAAAATGTAGTTTATGGAATTCCTCTAGTAAAATGGCTGGTATTGGGAGGGTGCTTCAAAAAAGTCAACCAAATCTGAAACTATACCCTCCGCATAGCTTGTGGGGTTACAATCATGTGAAACTGACTAACCTGCTCTGAATCATAATACATTTAAGAGTATTCGTCATGACAATAAAACTTTAATGTTTTAGCCCATTCGATTTCAGCAACATCTTTAGGAAATTCAATAACTGGAAAATAGATACAGAATAAAACTGAATAAGCTCCTTGCCTACCTGGTCATAAAACTTTCTTTAAGGGCCCTGGAAAATTGGAGCACACATGTGCCTCTGGAGAAAGTCAAATATTTATGCTTTCAATTTCTAGATCAATAAAAAAGCAAAGTGGCTTTTGTAGGGATGACAAGGCAAATGAGCGAAACTCTGAGAGAAGTAGCTCTCTGGGAAATTACCTGCCAGTATTTTAGCCTTTAATCTCAAAACAAAATTAACAGAAAGTTTTTCTTCACTCTTTCTTGTTCTTATCCTTTTTGTTTTCCTACATATTGTTACCAGGCCTGATGCTTGAGATTGTCACTATATTCAGGCAAGTTCAGGTTATGACCCGCTTGGGGCATGAACGCTTTCCCATGTTCACTGTGATCCTGCACTGGACGTTAAAGAGCTGAGCTGCTACCCGTATGAAGCTGGATATGTTTAGCCACAAAACTTATAGAAGTATTTTCACAAAAACTTCTCTTTCATATTCACTTTCCTTCCCTTTAGCATATGAAGAGACATTATTCAGGGGTATGTTTTTAACATCTGTGTTTTATACCAACCCTAAGCTAGAGAAATTCCAGGTCTGGTGATTATCCAAATTCATTGCTTTTCCTTTTCTGATTCCTGCTGCAAGCATGTACAGAAAGTGCTGAAAGATAGGTTGGGACAGTAAAAGGAAGCTGAAACAATGGATCCTTCAAATATCTTTGCTTTTCTTAAAAGACTGGTGCGGGTGCAGCGTCCTTGCAAACAGAAGCCTGAGCAATGCTGCACCAGAGGGCCTAGGGCTTCCCCTTTAACCATCAGTCTATGGTTTAAACCTACTTTATAATCTAAAGAGGGAATGACACATAATAAAAAAAATTACATAGAATATGATGCAGGTCACGGAAGATAAGTTAGGATTATCTTTTATTTCCTAATTTTCTTTTAATGGGCTTTCTAATTATGAAATACATATTGACTATAATATGGGACCCCAGGAGACGTGGTCCAGCAGTTCTTTTTAATGGTTATAACATACTGATGGGTAACATTTATTAAGATAATAGAAAAATTATATAGAAAGAAATGGTAATGAAATTCCACTCCAGTGACAACCATCATAGAGCATCTGGAAGCCTCCTCATGCTGTGAATAAAACAGAAGTATGGAAATGAAAGCCATGGCTAGCTGCAATCACTTGACTTGGTCTTACAGTTTCACACCAGGAAAAAGGCCATCATTTACTAGAATACGAGGGCCAATGGTGCACTGGGTGCCCGAAAAAGGCTTTATTCATCTCATTCATCCATTATTAAGCATGTTCTCCCCAGGACAGCCAACAATGAATCAATAAAATATATCCCTTCTATTAACAATACAGCATAGTGTCTGTTACCTTGAGACAATTTTTTCTTGCTTTTCTAATTGGTTTATCATTTTTACCAAGCTTCTTTCCCCTCCAGATACAAAACCAACACCTGGTCAGAATAGTTATTTCGATCCTTTCCAAAATATTAACATGCCTGAGAGTGTATAGACACCTTGGCCCATTAAGTAAATGAACACAGGTACTAGAGTGACATTTATTTCTAATGTCTGGGTCAAATGAAAATCCAATCTTGTTCATCCAATAGTAATTAATACTATTTTAAAACAACACATTTTATAAAAAGCAATATTTGTACATATATATGTGGGGGGAGGATATGTATTCTACTTCATTGCAAGTAGCACAATTATTTAAAAAAACAATGAAATAGACCCTCAGTAAATTTTTTTTAATGACAGAGGGAAAGGAAAAAGGGTAAAGAAAGTCCATGTCCTGTTCACAAAATTCCGACATTTATGTTTTATTTGTTTGCTTTTTATTATTTTATTTTTATTTTTGTTTTTTTTGTTGTTGTTTTTGTTATTGTTGTTGTTTTAAAATGGATAGTTTGTTTTTAAAATCCTCACCATCAAAACAAAAGGAGACATATGTACTACTCTTTGTAATACTTTAAGCAATAAAACAAAATTAAAAAAAAATCCTCACCATCAATCTGTTGCCTCTCGTAGGCACTCTAACCGAGGATCAACCAGCAACTTAGGTACCTAGGTATGTGCCCTGACCGGAGAGCAAACCCGGGACATTTGGGTATATGGGATGATGCTCCAACCAATTGAACCACCCGGCCAGGGCTGATTTTTATGTTTTTGAATGAATTAGATTCCTCTTAGCAGAGCCGACCATCTCACCCCTAGGACTTTAAAGCCTTCTTCTATATGACTGTATGCTGTATGCATGCTTGCTAACACTTTCATAGTCTTGAGATCCAGTGGAATAGTATTAAATTATCTAATTATGATGCACTGAACGCCTTAACACTTTCTCTTTAAATATGGCTTCAATGTTTCACATTTATCTACCACAGCATATTAGGTGATAATTTTTTATAGGCTTCCCATAGAAGCTTAGTCAGTATTTTTTGCTAGGAAATTTTCAGGAAAAATAAAATGTTTGAACCCCTGTACATGAATACAAATTGTCTGGGGCATTTTTTGTGGGGCAATGAGAAATTTAAAAAAAACACAAATTTTTATGCAGTACCTGTTATGTGCCAAACAATTTTATATATGGCATTTCATTTAATCCTTTTAGTAACCTCTAAACAGCGGTTCTCAACCTGTGGGTCACGACCATCGAAAAACACATATAGCATATCAGATATTTACATTACGACTCATAACAGTAGCAAAGTTACAGTTATGAAGTAGCAACGAAAATAATTTTATGGTTGGGGATCACCACAACATGAGGAACTGTATTAAAGGGTCGTGGCATTAGGAAGGTTGAGAACCACTGCTAGAGAAAGTAC